>NC_050579.1:43758156-44374103 GCF_011100635.1 Trichosurus vulpecula
TCCAGACAATCGCCGTCTGGTCAAAGACAGTCCAGGGACGATAGTAGTGCAGGAAGGCATGGATCCAGGAGCAGACAGGAACATGACTCTTCAGACCATTCAGTAAGTGGCCAGAGACAGTCCACTGATTCTAGTGCAAAAGGAAGAGAGGGATCAGATAGCAGACAGCATGACTCCTCCAGACAATCTCAGTCTGGCCAAAGACAGTCCAGGGATGTGAGCAGTGGAGGACGTCATGGATCCAGCAGCAGACAGGAACATGACTCTTCTGGCCATTCAGTGTCTGAACAAAGAGAGTCTACTGATTCTCGGTCAAGAGCAAGAGAGGGATCAGGCAGGAGACAGGAACACAACTCTTTTGGACATTCAGTGTCTGGACAAAGAGAATCCACTGATTCTAGCTCAAGGGGAAGGCATGGATCCAGCAGCAGTGAGGAACATGACACCTCAGGACTTTCAGTGTCTGGACAAAGACAGTCTACTGATTCTAGGTCAAGAGCAAGAGAGGGAACAGACAGCAGACAACATGACTCTTCCAGACACTCTGGGTCAGGACAAAGACAGTCTAGGGATGTTAGTAGTGGTGGAAGGCATGGATCCAGCAGCAGACAGGAAGATGACTCTTCGAGACATTCAGTTAGTGGCCAAAGACAGTCCACTGATTCTAGGTCAAGGGGAAGAGAGGGATCAGACAGGAGACAACATGACTCTTCCAGACACTCTGGGTCAGGACAAAGACAGTCTAGGGATGTTAGCAGTAGGAGGAAGGCATGGATCCAGCAGCAGACAGGAACATGACTCTTCGGGACATTCAGTAGGTGGCCAAAGACAGTCCACTGATTCTAGTTCAAGGGAAAGAGAGGGATCAGACAGCAGACAACATGACTCGTCCAGACAATCGCGGTCTGGTCAAAGACAGTCTAGGGATGATAGTAGTGGAGGACGTCATGGATCCAGCAGCAGACAGGAACATGACTCTTCTGGCCATTCAGTCTCTGGTCAAAGAGAGTCTACTGATTCTCAGTCAAGAGCAAGAGAGGGATCACGCAGGAGACAGGAACACAACTCTTTTGGACATTCAGTGTCTGGACAAAGAGAATCCACTGATTCTAGCTCAAGGGGAAGGCATGGATCCAGCAGCAGTGAGGAACATGACTCCTCAGGATATTCAGTGTCTGGACAAAGACAGTCTACTGATTCTAGGTCAAGAGGAAGAGAGGGAACAGACAGCAGACAACATGACTCTTCCAGACGTTCTGGGACAGGACAAAGACAGTCCAGGGATGATAGTAGGGCAGGAAGGCATGGATCCAGGAGCAGACAGGAACATGACTCTTCTGACCATTCAGTAAGTGGCCAAAGACAGTCCACTGATTCTAGGTCAAGGGGAAGAGAGGGATCAGACAGCAGACAACATGACTCTTCCAGACAATCGCGTTCTGGTCAAAGACAGTCCAGGGATGATAGTAGTGCAGGAAGGCATGGATCCAGGAGCAGACAGGAACATGACTCTTCAGACCATTCAGTGTCTGGACAAAGACAGTCTACTGACTCTAGGTCAAGAGTAAGAGAGGGATCAGGCAGGAGACAGGAACACAACTCTTTTGGACATTCAGTATCTGGACAAGGAGAATCCACTGATTCTAGCTCAAGGGGAAGGCATGGATCCAGGAGCAGACAGGAACACGACTCTTCTGACCATTCAGTAAGTGGCCAAAGAGAGTCCACTGATTCTAGGTCAAGAGCAAGAGAGGGAACAGACAGCAGACAACATGACTCTTCCAGACGTTCTGGGTCAAGACAAAGACAGTCCAGGGATGTTAGTAGTGGAGGAAGGCATGGATCCAGCAGCAGACAGGAACATGACTCTTCGGGACATTCAGTAAGTGGCCAAAGACAGTCCAGTGATTCTAGGTCAAGGGGAAGAGAGGGATCAGATAGCAGACAACATGACTCTTCCAGACAATCGCCGTCTGGTCAAAGACAGTCCAGGGACGATAGTAGTGCAGGAAGGCATGGATCCAGGAGCAGACAGGAACATGACTCTTCAGACCATTCAGTAAGTGGCCAGAGACAGTCCACTGATTCTAGTGCAAAAGGAAGAGAGGGATCAGATAGCAGACAGCATGACTCCTCCAGACAATCTCAGTCTGGCCAAAGACAGTCCAGGGATGTGAGCAGTGGAGGACGTCATGGATCCAGCAGCAGACAGGAACATGACTCTTCTGGCCATTCAGTGTCTGAACAAAGAGAGTCTACTGATTCTCGGTCAAGAGCAAGAGAGGGATCAGGCAGGAGACAGGAACACAACTCTTTTGGACATTCAGTGTCTGGACAAAGAGAATCCACTGATTCTAGCTCAAGGGGAAGGCATGGATCCAGCAGCAGTGAGGAACATGACACCTCAGGACTTCCAGTGTCTGGACAAAGACAGTCTACTGATTCTAGGTCAAGAGCAAGAGAGGGAACAGACAGCAGACAACATGACTCTTCCAGACACTCTGGGTCAGGACAAAGACAGTCTAGGGATGTTAGTAGTGGTGGAAGGCATGGATCCAGCAGCAGACAGGAAGATGACTCTTCGAGACATTCAGTTAGTGGCCAAAGACAGTCCACTGATTCTAGGTCAAGGGGAAGAGAGGGATCAGACAGGAGACAACATGACTCTTCCAGACACTCTGGGTCAGGACAAAGACAGTCTAGGGATGTTAGCAGTGGAGGAAGGCATGGATCCAGCAGCAGACAGGAACATGACTCTTCGGGACATTCAGTAGGTGGCCAAAGACAGTCCACTGATTCTAGTTCAAGGGAAAGAGAGGGATCAGACAGCAGACAACATGACTCGTCCAGACAATCGCGGTCTGGTCAAAGACAGTCTAGGGATGATAGTAGTGGAGGACGTCATGGATCCAGCAGCAGACAGGAACATGACTCTTCTGGCCATTCAGTCTCTGGTCAAAGAGAGTCTACTGATTCTCAGTCAAGAGCAAGAGAGGGATCACGCAGGAGACAGGAACACAACTCTTTTGGACATTCAGTGTCTGGACAAAGAGAATCCACTGATTCTAGCTCAAGGGGAAGGCATGGATCCAGCAGCAGTGAGGAACATGACTCCTCAGGACATTCAGTGTCTGGACAAAGACAGTCTACTGATTCTAGGTCAAGAGGAAGAGAGGGAACAGACAGCAGACAACATGACTCTTCCAGACGTTCTGGGACAGGACAAAGACAGTCCAGGGATGATACTAGGGCAGGAAGGCATGGATCCAGGAGCAGACAGGAACATGACTCTTCTGACCATTCAGTAAGTGGCCAAAGACAGTCCACTGATTCTAGGTCAAGGGGAAGAGAGGGATCAGACAGCAGACAACATGACTCTTCCAGACAATCGCGGTCTGGTCAAAGACAGTCCAGGATGATAGTAGTGCAGGAAGGCATGGATCCAGGAGCAGACAGGAACATGACTCTTCAGACCATTCAGTGTCTGGACAAAGACAGTCTACTGACTCTAGGTCAAGAGTAAGTGAGGGATCAGGCAGGAGACAGGAACACAACTCTTTTGGACATTCAGTATCTGGACAAGGAGAATCCACTGATTCTAGCTCAAGGGGAAGGCATGGATCCAGGAGCAGACAGGAACACGACTCTTCTGACCATTCAGTAAGTGGCCAAAGAGAGTCCACTGATTCTAGGTCAAGAGCAAGAGAGGGAACAGACAGCAGACAACATGACTCTTCCAGACGTTCTGGGTCAAGACAAAGACAGTCCAGGGATGTTAGTAGTGGAGGAAGGCATGGATCCAGCAGCAGACAGGAACATGACTCTTCGGGACATTCAGTAAGTGGCCAAAGACAGTCCAGTGATTCTAGGTCAAGGGGAAGAGAGGGATCAGATAGCAGACAACATGACTCTTCCAGACAATCGCCGTCTGGTCAAAGACAGTCCAGGGACGATAGTAGTGCAGGAAGGCATGGATCCAGGAGCAGACAGGAACATGACTCTTCAGACCATTCAGTAAGTGGCCAGAGACAGTCCACTGATTCTAGTGCAAAAGGAAGAGAGGGATCAGATAGCAGACAGCATGACTCCTCCAGACAATCTCAGTCTGGCCAAAGACAGTCCAGGGATGTGAGCAGTGGAGGACGTCATGGATCCAGCAGCAGACAGGAACATGACTCTTCTGGCCATTCAGTTTCTGCTCAAAGAGAGTCTACTGATTCTCGGTCAAGAGCAAGAGAGGGATCAGGCAGGAGACAGGAACACAACTCTTTTGGACATTCAGTGTCTGGACAAAGAGAATCCACTGATTCTAGCTCAAGGGGAAGGCATGGATCCAGCAGCAGTGAGGAACATGACACCTCAGGACTTCCAGTGTCTGGACAAAGACAGTCTACTGATTCTAGGTCAAGAGCAAGAGAGGGAACAGACAGCAGACAACATGACTCTTCCAGACACTCTGGGTCAGGACAAAGACAGTCTAGGGATGTTAGTAGTGGTGGAAGGCATGGATCCAGCAGCAGACAGAAGATGACTCTTCGAGACATTCAGTTAGTGGCCAAAGGCAGTCCACTGATTCTAGGTCAAGGGGAAGAGAGGGATCAGACAGGAGACAACGTGACTCTTCCAGACACTCTGGGTCAGGACAAAGACAGTCTAGGGATGTTAGCAGTGGAGGAAGGCATGGATCCAGCAGCAGACAGGAACATGACTCTTCGGGACATTCAGTCGCTGGTCAAAGACAGTCTACTGATTCTAGGTCAAGAGCAAGAGAGGGAACAGACAGCAGACAACATGACTCTTCCAGACGTTCTGGGACAGCACAAAGACAGTGCAGGGATGATACTAGGGCAGGAAGGCATGGATCCAGGAGCAGACAGGAACATGACTCTTCTGACCATTCAGTAAGTGGCCAAAGACAGTCCACTGATTCTAGGTCAAGGGGAAGAGAGGGATCAGACAGCAGACAACATGACTCTTCCAGACAATCGCGGTCTGGTCAAAGACAGTCCAGGGATGATAGTAGTGCAGGAAGGCATGGATCCAGGAGCAGACAGGAACATGACTCTTCAGACCATTCAGTGTCTGGACAAAGACAGTCTACTGACTCTAGGTCAAGAGTAAGAGAGGGATCAGGCAGGAGACAGGAACACAACTCTTTTGGACATTCAGTATCTGGACAAGGAGAATCCACTGATTCTAGCTCAAGGGGAAGGCATGGATCCAGGAGCAGACAGGAACACGACTCTTCTGACCATTCAGTAAGTGGCCAAAGGCAGTCCACTGATTCTAGTTCAAGGGAAAGAGAGGGATCAGACAGCAGACAGCATGACTCCTCCAGACAATCTCAGTCTGGCCAAAGACAGTCCAGGGATGTGAGCAGTGGAGGACGTCATGGATCCAGCAGCAGACAGGAACATGACTCTTCTGGCCATTCAGTTTCTGGTCAAAGAGAGTCTACTGATTCTCGGTCAAGAGCAAGAGAGGGATCAGGCAGGAGACAGGAACACAACTCTTTTGGACATTCAGTGTCTGGACAAAGAGAATCCACTGATTCTAGCTCAAGGGGAAGGCATGGATCCAGCAGCAGTGAGGAACATGACACCTCAGGACTTTCAGTGTCTGGACAAAGACAGTCTACTGATTCTAGGTCAAGAGCAAGAGAGGGAACAGACAGCAGACAACATGACTCTTCCAGACACTCTGGGTCAGGACAAAGACAGTCTAGGGATGTTAGTAGTGGTGGAAGGCATGGATCCAGCAGCAGACAGGAAGATGACTCTTCGAGACATTCAGTTAGTGGCCAAAGGCAGTCCACTGATTCTAGGTCAAGGGGAAGAGAGGGATCAGACAGGAGACAACATGACTCTTCCAGACACTCTGGGTCAGGACAAAGACAGTCTAGGGATGTTAGCAGTGGAGGAAGGCATGGATCCAGCAGCAGACAGGAACATGACTCTTCGGGACATTCAGTAAGTGGCCAAAGACAGTCCACTGATTCTAGTTCAAGGGAAAGAGAGGGATCAGACAGCAGACAACATGACTCGTCCAGACAATCGCGGTCTGGTCAAAGACAGTCTAGGGATGATAGTAGTGGAGGACGTCATGGATCCAGCAGCAGACAGGAACATGACTCTTCTGGTCATTCAGTCTCTGGTCAAAGAGAGTCTACTGATTCTCAGTCAAGAGCAAGAGAGGGATCACGCAGGAGACAGGAACACAACTCTTTTGGACATTCAGTGTCTGGACAAAGAGAATCCACTGATTCTAGCTCAAGGGGAAGGCATGGATCCAGCAGCAGTGAGGAACATGACACCTCAGGACATTCAGTGTCTGGACAAAGACAGTCTACTGATTCTAGGTCAAGAGGAAGAGAGGGAACAGACAGCAGACAACATGACTCTTCCAGACGTTCTGGGACAGGACAAAGACAGTCCAGGGATGATAGTAGGGCAGGAAGGCATGGATCTAGGAGCAGACAGGAACATGGCTCTTCTGACCATTCAGTAAGTGGCCAAGACAGTCCACTGATTCTAGGTCAAGGGGAAGAGAGGGATCAGACAGCAGACAACATGACTCTTCCAGACAATCGCGGTCTGGTCAAAGACAGTCCAGGGATGATAGTAGTGCAGGAAGGCATGGATCCAGGAGCAGACAGGAACATGACTCTTCAGACCATTCAGTGTCTGGACAAAGACAGTCTACTGACTCTAGGTCAAGAGTAAGAGAGGGATCAGGCAGGAGACAGGAACACAACTCTTTTGGACATTCAGTATCTGGACAAGGAGAATCCACTGATTCTAGCTCAAGGGGAAGGCATGGATCCAGGAGCAGACAGGAACACGACTCTTCTGACCATTCAGTAAGTGGCCAAAGGCAGTCCACTGATTCTAGGTCAAGGGGAAGAGAGGGATCAGACAGCAGACAACATGACTCTTCCAGACAATCGCGGTCTGGTCAAAGACAGTCCAGGGATGATAGTAGTGCAGGAAGGCATGGATCCAGGAGCAGACAGGAACATGACTCTTCAGACCATTCAGTGTCTGGACAAAGACAGTCTACTGACTCTAGGTCAAGAGTAAGAGAGGGATCAGGCAGGAGACAGGAACACAACTCTTTTGGACATTCAGTATCTGGACAAGGAGAATCCACTGATTCTAGCTCAAGGGGAAGGCATGGATCCAGGAGCAGACAGGAACACGACTCTTCTGACCATTCAGTAAGTGGCCAAAGAGAGTCCACTGATTCTAGGTCAAGAGCAAGAGAGGGAACAGACAGCAGACAACATGACTCTTCCAGACGTTCTGGGTCAAGACAAAGACAGTCCAGGGATGTTAGTAGTGGAGGAAGGCATGGATCCAGCAGCAGACAGGAACATGACTCTTCGGGACATTCAGTAAGTGGCCAAAGACAGTCCAGTGATTCTAGGTCAAGGGGAAGAGAGGGATCAGATAGCAGACAACATGACTCTTCCAGACAATCGCCGTCTGGTCAAAGACAGTCCAGGGACGATAGTAGTGCAGGAAGGCATGGATCCAGGAGCAGACAGGAACATGACTCTTCAGACCATTCAGTAAGTGGCCAGAGACAGTCCACTGATTCTAGTGCAAAAGGAAGAGAGGGATCAGATAGCAGACAGCATGACTCCTCCAGACAATCTCAGTCTGGCCAAAGACAGTCCAGGGATGTGAGCAGTGGAGGACGTCATGGATCCAGCAGCAGACAGGAACATGACTCTTCTGGCCATTCAGTTTCTGGTCAAAGAGAGTCTACTGATTCTCGGTCAAGAGCAAGAGAGGGATCAGGCAGGAGACAGGAACACAACTCTTTTGGACATTCAGTGTCTGGACAAAGAGAATCCACTGATTCTAGCTCAAGGGGAAGGCATGGATCCAGCAGCAGTGAGGAACATGACACCTCAGGACTTCAGTGTCTGGACAAAGACAGTCTACTGATTCTAGGTCAAGAGCAAGAGAGGGAACAGACAGCAGACAACATGACTCTTCCAGACACTCTGGGTCAGGACAAAGACAGTCTAGGGATGTTAGTAGTGGTGGAAGGCATGGATCCAGCAGCAGACAGGAAGATGACTCTTCGAGACATTCAGTTAGTGGCCAAAGGCAGTCCACTGATTCTAGGTCAAGGGGAAGAGAGGGATCAGACAGGAGACAACATGACTCTTCCAGACACTCTGGGTCAGGACAAAGACAGTCTAGGGATGTTAGCAGTGGAGGAAGGCATGGATCCAGCAGCAGACAGGAACATGACTCTTCGGGACATTCAGTAAGTGGCCAAAGACAGTCCACTGATTCTAGTTCAAGGGAAAGAGAGGGATCAGACAGCAGACAACATGACTCGTCCAGACAATCGCGGTCTGGTCAAAGACAGTCTAGGGATGATAGTAGTGGAGGACGTCATGGATCCAGCAGCAGACAGGAACATGACTCTTCTGGCCATTCAGTCGCTGGTCAAAGAGAGTCTACTGATTCTCAGTCAAGAGCAAGAGAGGGATCACGCAGGAGACAGGAACACAACTCTTTTGGACATTCAGTGTCTGGACAAAGAGAATCCACTGATTCTAGCTCAAGGGGAAGGCATGGATCCAGCAGCAGTGAGGAACATGACTCCTCAGGACATTCAGTGTCTGGACAAAGACAGTCTACTGATTCTAGGTCAAGAGGAAGAGAGGGAACAGACAGCAGACAACATGACTCTTCCAGACGTTCTGGGACAGGACAAAGACAGTCCAGGGATGATAGTAGGGCAGGAAGGCATGGATCCAGGAGCAGACAGGAACATGACTCTTCTGACCATTCAGTAAGTGGCCAAAGACAGTCCACTGATTCTAGGTCAAGGGGAAGAGAGGGATCAGACAGCAGACAACATGACTCTTCCAGACAATCGCGGTCTGGTCAAAGACAGTCCAGGGATGATAGTAGTGCAGGAAGGCATGGATCCAGGAGCAGACAGGAACATGACTCTTCAGACCATTCAGTGTCTGGACAAAGACAGTCTACTGACTCTAGGTCAAGAGTAAGAGAGGGATCAGGCAGGAGACAGGAACACAACTCTTTTGGACATTCAGTATCTGGACAAGGAGAATCCACTGATTCTAGCTCAAGGGGAAGGCATGGATCCAGGAGCAGACAGGAACACGACTCTTCTGACCATTCAGTAAGTGGCCAAAGGCAGTCCACTGATTCTAGGTCAAGGGGAAGAGAGGGATCAGACAGCAGACAACATGACTCTTCCAGACAATCGCGGTCTGGTCAAAGACAGTCCAGGGATGATAGTAGTGCAGGAAGGCATGGATCCAGGAGCAGACAGGAACATGACTCTTCAGACCATTCAGTGTCTGGACAAAGACAGTCTACTGACTCTAGGTCAAGAGTAAGAGAGGGATCAGGCAGGAGACAGGAACACAACTCTTTTGGACATTCAGTATCTGGACAAGGAGAATCCACTGATTCTAGCTCAAGGGGAAGGCATGGATCCAGGAGCAGACAGGAACACGACTCTTCTGACCATTCAGTAAGTGGCCAAAGAGAGTCCACTGATTCTAGGTCAAGAGCAAGAGCAGGGAACAGACAGCAGACAACATGACTCTTCCAGACGTTCTGGGTCAAGACAAAGACAGTCCAGGGATGTTAGTAGTGGAGGAAGGCATGGATCCAGCAGCAGACAGGAACATGACTCTTCGGGACATTCAGTAAGTGGCCAAAGACAGTCCAGTGATTCTAGGTCAAGGGGAAGAGAGGGATCAGATAGCAGACAACATGACTCTTCCAGACAATCGCCGTCTGGTCAAAGACAGTCCAGGGACGATAGTAGTGCAGGAAGGCATGGATCCAGGAGCAGACAGGAACATGACTCTTCAGACCATTCAGTAAGTGGCCAGAGACAGTCCACTGATTCTAGTGCAAAAGGAAGAGAGGGATCAGATAGCAGACAGCATGACTCCTCCAGACAATCTCAGTCTGGCCAAAGACAGTCCAGGGATGTGAGCAGTGGAGGACGTCATGGATCCAGCAGCAAACAGGAACATGACTCTTCTGGCCATTCAGTTTCTGCTCAAAGAGAGTCTACTGATTCTCGGTCAAGAGGAAGAGAGGGATCAGGCAGGAGACAGGAACACAACTCTTTTGGACATTCAGTGTCTGGACAAAGAGAATCCACTGATTCTAGCTCAAGGGGAAGGCATGGATCCAGCAGCAGTGAGGAACATGACACCTCAGGACTTCCAGTGTCTGGACAAAGACAGTCTACTGATTCTAGGTCAAGAGCAAGAGAGGGAACAGACAGCAGACAACATGACTCTTCCAGACACTCTGGGTCAGGACAAAGACAGTCTAGGGATGTTAGTAGTGGTGGAAGGCATGGATCCAGCAGCAGACAAGAAGATGACTCTTCGAGACATTCAGTTAGTGGCCAAAGGCAGTCCACTGATTCTAGGTCAAGGGGAAGAGAGGGATCAGACAGGAGACAACGTGACTCTTCCAGACACTCTGGGTCAGGACAAAGACAGTCTAGGGATGTTAGCAGTGGAGGAAGGCATGGATCCAGCAGCAGACAGGAACATGACTCTTCGGGACATTCAGTAAGTGGCCAAAGACAGTCCACTGATTCTAGTTCAAGGGAAAGAGAGGGATCAGACAGCAGACAACATGACTCGTCCAGACAATCGCGGTCTGGTCAAAGACAGTCTAGGGATGATAGTAGTGGAGGACGTCATGGATCCAGCAGCAGACAGGAACATGACTCTTCTGGTCATTCAGTCTCTGGTCAAAGAGAGTCTACTGATTCTCAGTCAAGAGCAAGAGAGGGATCACGCAGGAGACAGGAACACAACTCTTTTGGACATTCAGTGTCTGGACAAAGAGAATCCACTGATTCTAGCTCAAGGGGAAGGCATGGATCCAGCAGCAGTGAGGAACATGACTCCTCAGGACATTCAGTGTCTGGACAAAGACAGTCTACTGATTCTAGGTCAAGAGCAAGAGAGGGAACAGACAGCAGACAACATGACTCTTCCAGACGTTCTGGGACAGCACAAAGACAGTGCAGGGATGATACTAGGGCAGGAAGGCATGGATCCAGGAGCAGACAGGAACATGACTCTTCTGACCATTCAGTAAGTGGACAAAGACAGTCCACTGATTCTAGGTCAAGGGGAAGAGAGGGATCAGACAGCAGACAACATGACTCTTCCAGACAATCGCGGTCTGGTCAAAGACAGTCCAGGGATGATAGTAGTGCAGGAAGGCATGGATCCAGGAGCAGACAGGAACATGACTCTTCAGACCATTCAGTGTCTGGACAAAGACAGTCTACTGACTCTAGGTCAAGAGTAAGAGAGGGATCAGGCAGGAGACAGGAACACAACTCTTTTGGACATTCAGTATCTGGACAAGGAGAATCCACTGATTCTAGCTCAAGGGGAAGGCATGGATCCAGGAGCAGACAGGAACACGACTCTTCTGACCATTCAGTAAGTGGCCAAAGAGAGTCCACTGATTCTAGGTCAAGAGCAAGACAGGGAACAGACAGCAGACAACATGACTCTTCCAGACGTTCTGGGTCAAGACAAAGACAGTCCAGGGATGTTAGTAGTGGAGGAAGGCATGGATCCATCAGCAGACAGGAACATGACTCTTCGGGACATTCAGTAAGTGGCCAAAGACAGTCCAGTGATTCTAGGTCAAGGGGAAGAGAGGGATCAGATAGCAGACAACATGACTCTTCCAGACAATCGCCGTCTGGTCAAAGACAGTCCAGGGACGATAGTAGTGCAGGAAGGCATGGATCCAGGAGCAGACAGGAACATGACTCTTCAGACCATTCAGTAAGTGGCCAGAGACAGTCCACTGATTCTAGTGCAAAAGGAAGAGAGGGATCAGATAGCAGACAGCATGACTCCTCCAGACAATCTCAGTCTGGCCAAAGACAGTCCAGGGATGTGAGCAGTGGAGGACGTCATGGATCCAGCAGCAGACAGGAACATGACTCTTCTGGCCATTCAGTTTCTGGTCAAAGAGAGTCTACTGATTCTCGGTCAAGAGCAAGAGAGGGATCAGGCAGGAGACAGGAACACAACTCTTTTGGACATTCAGTGTCTGGACAAAGAGAATCCACTGATTCTAGCTCAAGGGGAAGGCATGGATCCAGCAGCAGTGAGGAACATGACACCTCAGGACTTTCAGTGTCTGGACAAAGACAGTCTACTGATTCTAGGTCAAGAGCAAGAGAGGGAACAGACAGCAGACAACATGACTCTTCCAGACACTCTGGGTCAGGACAAAGACAGTCTAGGGATGTTAGTAGTGGTGGAAGGCATGGATCCAGCAGCAGACAGGAAGATGACTCTTCGAGACATTCAGTTAGTGGCCAAAGACAGTCCACTGATTCTAGGTCAAGGGGAAGAGAGGGATCAGACAGGAGACAACATGACTCTTCCAGACACTCTGGGTCAGGACAAAGACAGTCTAGGGATGTTAGCAGTGGAGGAAGGCATGGATCCAGCAGCAGACAGGAACATGACTCTTCGGGACATTCAGTAAGTGGCCAAAGACAGTCCACTGATTCTAGTTCAAGGGAAAGAGAGGGATCAGACAGCAGACAACATGACTCGTCCAGACAATCGCGGTCTGGTCAAAGACAGTCTAGGGATGATAGTAGTGGAGGACGTCATGGATCCAGCAGCAGACAGGAACATGACTCTTCTGGCCATTCAGTCGCTGGTCAAAGAGAGTCTACTGATTCTCAGTCAAGAGCAAGAGAGGGATCACGCAGGAGACAGGAACACAACTCTTTTGGACATTCAGTGTCTGGACAAAGAGAATCCACTGATTCTAGCTCAAGGGGAAGGCATGGATCCAGCAGCAGTGAGGAACATGACTCCTCAGGACATTCAGTGTCTGGACAAAGACAGTCTACTGATTCTAGGTCAAGAGGAAGAGAGGGAACAGACAGCAGACAACATGACTCTTCCAGACGTTCTGGGACAGGACAAAGACAGTCCAGGGATGATAGTAGGGCAGGAAGGCATGGATCCAGGAGCAGACAGGAACATGACTCTTCTGACCATTCAGTAAGTGGCCAAAGACAGTCCACTGATTCTAGGTCAAGGGGAAGAGAGGGATCAGACAGCAGACAACATGACTCTTCCAGACAATCGCGGTCTGGTCAAAGACAGTCCAGGGATGATAGTAGTGCAGGAAGGCATGGATCCAGGAGCAGACAGGAACATGACTCTTCAGACCATTCAGTGTCTGGACAAAGACAGTCTACTGACTCTAGGTCAAGAGTAAGAGAGGGATCAGGCAGGAGACAGGAACACAACTCTTTTGGACATTCAGTATCTGGACAAGGAGAATCCACTGATTCTAGCTCAAGGGGAAGGCATGGATCCAGGAGCAGACAGGAACACGACTCTTCTGACCATTCAGTAAGTGGCCAAAGAGAGTCCACTGATTCTAGGTCAAGAGCAAGAGAGGGAACAGACAGCAGACAACATGACTCTTCCAGACGTTCTGGGTCAAGACAAAGACAGTCCAGGGATGTTAGTAGTGGAGGAAGGCATGGATCCAGCAGCAGACAGGAACATGACTCTTCGGGACATTCAGTAAGTGGCCAAAGACAGTCCAGTGATTCTAGGTCAAGGGGAAGAGAGGGATCAGATAGCAGACAACATGACTCTTCCAGACAATCGCCGTCTGGTCAAAGACAGTCCAGGGACGATAGTAGTGCAGGAAGGCATGGATCCAGGAGCAGACAGGAACATGACTCTTCAGACCATTCAGTAAGTGGCCAGAGACAGTCCACTGATTCTAGTGCAAAAGGAAGAGAGGGATCAGATAGCAGACAGCATGACTCCTCCAGACAATCTCAGTCTGGCCAAAGACAGTCCAGGGATGTGAGCAGTGGAGGACGTCATGGATCCAGCAGCAGACAGGAACATGACTCTTCTGGCCATTCAGTTTCTGCTCAAAGAGAGTCTACTGATTCTCGGTCAAGAGCAAGAGAGGGATCAGGCAGGAGACAGGAACACAACTCTTTTGGACATTCAGTGTCTGGACAAAGAGAATCCACTGATTCTAGCTCAAGGGGAAGGCATGGATCCAGCAGCAGTGAGGAACATGACACCTCAGGACTTTCAGTGTCTGGACAAAGACAGTCTACTGATTCTAGGTCAAGAGCAAGAGAGGGAACAGACAGCAGACAACATGACTCTTCCAGACACTCTGGGTCAGGACAAAGACAGTCTAGGGATGTTAGTAGTGGTGGAAGGCATGGATCCAGCAGCAGACAGGAAGATGACTCTTCGAGACATTCAGTTAGTGGCCAAAGACAGTCCACTGATTCTAGGTCAAGGGGAAGAGAGGGATCAGACAGGAGACAACTTGACTCTTCCAGACACTCTGGGTCAGGACAAACACAGTCTAGGGATGTTAGTAGTGGAGGAAGGCATGGATCCAGCAGCAGACAGGAACATGACTCTTCGGGACATTCAGTGTCTGCACAAAGACAGTCTACTGATTCTCAGTCAAGAGCAAGAGAGGGATCAGGCAGGAGACAGGAACACAACTCTTTTGGACATTCAGTGTCTGGACAAAGAGAATCCACTGATTCTAGCTCAAGGGGAAGGCATGGATCCAGCAGCAGTGAGGAACATGACACCTCAGGACTTTCAGTGTCTGGACAAAGACAGTCTACTGATTCTAGGTCAAGAGCAAGAGAGGGAACAGACAGCAGACAACATGACTCTTCCAGACACTCTGGGTCAGGACAAAGACAGTCTAGGGATGTTAGTAGTGGTGGAAGGCATGGATCCAGCAGCAGACAGGAACATGACTCTTCGAGACATTCAGTTAGTGGCCAAAGACAATCCACTGATTCTAGGTCAAGGGGAAGAGAGGGATCAGACAGGAGACAACATGACTCTTCCAGACACTCTGGGTCAGGACAAAGACAGTCCAGGGATGTTAGTAGTGGAGGAAGGCATGGATCCAGCAGCAGACAGGAACATGACTCTTCTGGCCATTCAGTCGCTGGTCAAAGAGAGTCTACTGATTCTCAGTCAAGAGCAAGAGAGGGATCATGCAGGAGACAGGAACACAACTCTTTTGGACATTCAGTGTCTGGACAAAGAGAATCCACTGATTCTAGCTCAAGGGGAAGGCATGGATCCAGCAGCAGTGAGGAACATGACTCCTCAGGACATTCAGTGTCTGGACAAAGACAGTCTACTGATTCTAGGTCAAGAGGAAGAGGGGGAACAGAGAGCAGAGAACATGACTCTTCCGGACGTTCTGGGACAGGACAAAGACAGTCCAGAGATGATAGTAGGGCAGGAAGGCATGAATCCAGGAGCAGACAGGAACATGACTCTTCGGGACATTCAGTAAGTGGCCAAAGACAATCCACTGATTCTAGGTCAAGGGGAAGAGAGGGATCAGACAGCAGACAACATGACTCTTCCAGACAATCGCGGTCTGGTCAAAGACAGTCCAGGGATGATAGTAGTGCAGGAAGGCATGGATCCAGGAGCAGACAGGAACATGACTCTTCAGACCATTCAGTGTCTGGACAAAGACAGTCTACTGACTCTAGGTCAAGAGCAAGAGAGGGATCAGGCAGGAGACAGGAACACAACTCTTTTGGACATTCAGTATCTGGACAAGGAGAATCCACTGATTCTAGCTCAAGGGGAAGTCATGGATCCAGGAGCAGACAGGAACAGGACTCTTCTGACCATTCAGTAAGTGGCCAAAGAGAGTCCACTGATTCTAGGTCAAGAGCAAGACAGGGAACAGACAGCAGACAACATGATTCTTCCAGACGTTCTGGGTCAAGACAACGACAGTCCAGGGATGTTAGTAGTGGAGGAAGGCATGGATCCAGCAGCAGACCGGAACATGACTCTTCGGGACATTCAGTAAGTGGCCAAAGACAGTCCAGTGATTCTAGGTCAAGGGGAAGAGAGGGATCAGATAGCAGACAACATGACTCTTCCAGACTCTCTGGGTCAGGACAAAGACAGTCTAGGGATGTTAGTAGTGGAGGAAGGCATGGATCCAGCAGCAGACAGGAACATGACTCTTCAGACCATTCAGTAAGTGGACAAAGAGAGTCCACTGATTCTAGGGCAAAAGGAAGAGAGGGATCAGACAGCAGACATCATGACTCCTCCAGACAATCTCAGTCTGGCCAAAGACAGTCCACAGATGTTAGCAGTGGAAGACATCTTGGATCCAGCAGCAGACAGCAACATGACTCTTCTGGCCATTCAGTGTCTGAACAAAGACAGTCTACTGATTCTCAGTCAAGAGCAAGAGAGGGATCAGGCAGGAGACAGGAACACAACTCTTTTGGACATTCAGTGTCTGGACAAAGGGAATCCACTGATTCTAGCTCAAGGGGAAGGCGTGGATCCAGCAGCAGTGAGGAACATGACTCTTCAGGACATTCAGTGTCTGGCCAAAGACAGTTCAGTGATGCTAGTACTGGGAGAAGGCATTCATCCAGGGGCAGTCATGAAAGAGCCTCTTCTGGGCACTCAGTATCTGGTCATAGCCAGTCAACTCACAGCACAGTCAGTACCCAGTCCAATGACAGCCCTCAGTTCTCTGGTTCTTCTCAGGGGCATTCATTGAACAGTCCGCAACCAAAATATGGTTCAGGTTACAGGTGGAAACACGGTAGTTATGGCAGTGCAGAATATGATTATGGTCAGACTGGTTATGGACACTCTGGGGACAGCATGATTTCCAGTTGGACTTCTAGCCCTCTTCAGTCTGCCCACATGTCTCCCAGTCTTTTTTCTCTTCATGGCCATTCCTTCTTAAGATATTATTATACCGATTCTGATGCAAGTACAGGAGTTCATGGGTCCTCAATGTTAAGTGATGAATTGTCTATTGATAACAGACATCACTCTAAGCCCAGCACTACTAGAAGTCAGATTTCAAGCTCCAGCCCCTCTAGTGATGAGGAAGAACTAGCACAGATTAAACGATCAGTGGCCTCTCCTGAACAATTTATATCTGGTCATGGACTGTCAACATTCACTAACAGACAGTCACAATCCAGAACAAGGAGGATGGGAAGAAAGGGATCCAGCCCTGGGCAGTCCAGAGACAGTCCAACCAGAAGTCCAGGAAGACAAGAACCAAGTCACCAACAGTCAAGGGATAGTCCTGAGGGTCAAGGAAAGCCAACATATGGTCAGAGACAGTCAGGAACAAGTCACAGGCAGTCAGATGACACTCGATATCACTCTAGGACCAGAAAAACTAGAAGACATACATCCATCCATGCCCAGTCAAGCGATAGCCCTAAACTATTAGATTCCAGGCATAGACAGATGAGTCATGAGCAATACAGTGGCAGTTCTGGCCACTCTGAATCTGGGTATGATAATGCAGAGTACGGTACACACAATAATCACAGATCCAATTCAAACCAATCTGCTGATAACTCTGACCAGGGAACAAGAGAGCATAGGCATAGAAATCCATCGGGTAGTAGACCCACAGAGGCTACTAGACGATACAGGTCAGAATCCAGCTCCAGTGTGCCAGGGGACAGTGGAAGACACAGACAAGGGTCTCAGAGATCTGGAGTCATTAATACAAGGGATAGAACCTACTCAGGCTCCTACTATCCCAGCAGCATCACTCCTCTCTATGAATATATTCAAGAGCAAAGGTATAACTACCATTATTGAAAAGCCAACAGAAAACTAAGTAACTGAAATCGGAAATGAAGAAATGGGAAAGAAGAAATGAAAAAGAAGAAATAACAAGTCTCAACTACACTAGTATTCATGACACTTTTTTCTGGGAATAGGGCTGTGTTTTTTTTCAACAAAATTAAATCCTGTCTCTTCTCTGGTTTCAGATTTTTTTTATCACTGTGCCACTGAATGATGTAGGGTTCTTTATTTCGTGATTAGGTAGTGGTGAGTAAAAGAGTAGAGTTTGGGTGGCAATATTCAAATTTATTTAGAAGTTCAAGGTACAAACTGTTTACAATTGTCAACTGAATAGTCATTTTTAGAGATTTTTTGTGACATCAGTTGACTGCTGTAAATGTGGATCATTTCTCTCCAAGGAGCTACAAAATCCATCTTCCCTACATGTTCTCAAAGATTAAGCTACAATCAAGCATCAAGTGCCATATCCAATGCCATGCAAAAGAGAAGGGAAACCCAGGACAGTGATAAAACTTCAGCAATTGCTTTGAACCTTATGGTTATCCAACTGCAGTTCCTATACAATTTTTATAGGCAAGCTAAAAATTAACATGAAAAACTGGTACTGTTTATGTCTCTTTCTATACCTGAGACAGGTTAGGTTCTTTGAAGAATGGGGACTAAGCTATTTTTTGTCCAATGGTTTAAAATCTAAACTCTAATTTGAACTTAAAAATAAAGATGCTCTTTTGGAACCTGTTCTAAGCTGGAAAAAAAACAACAATGGAGGGATTGTAGCCTTGAACTGTGACTTCTGCATTATACCACCTTTCTTTCTGGGTAGAAAATCAAATGCAATTAGGAGGGGAGGGTGAATATATATGTTTCTGTTATATTACTTATAATTATTGTAACACTCTTGAGGTTATTGATCTTCAAGGACATTTGATTCAAAAATTATATTTAATGGAAATAAACAATTGATGATCAAAGATTGCTGTTTGTCTCTGCTCTATTCTCAGACTTCCCAAATGGTCAGACTAAAAACATGACCCTAACTAGGTTAAGGCAAGATGTTTATTTCTTTCTTATGAAACCTTACCAGTGGAGACTGCCCACTGCCCCACCCCACCCCCACTAAATAATACAGGGTCTTCTAACACAGAAGCATAAATGAAAGAGTTTCAAGAAGAAAGGATTCTGCCAGCTCCCATTCTCCTCCCCAATATCATCATAACGTCACCCAAGGGTCTCTTTTCAAAGCCAATTTTATTTCATGAAACAGGATTTACTGATCTTGAATTCTCTCTGTGAAAAACATTCTGAGTGGAGGGAGGGGGAGAAAATTTAAAACTTATGGAAGTGAATGTTGAAAAATGAAAATAAATAAATTAACTTAATAAAAAACAGAAAAAAAGAAAAATGTTCTGGGACATTTTTCTAAAGTGGAATGGAGAAAGTAAGGTAGCAAAGTAGAGGGTAACAGAAAAGACAGAAAATTTACTCCTGCCAGCTAGTAAAAGAGAAGTTGGGAAACACAAATGAGAGAAAGGATGGAATGGTGAACAATACAGAAGAATAGGGAAAATGGAGTTGAACAATAAGAGACTGCCACAAATTCATAAGATTCATTATTTGGGGAAAAAGAAGCTTAATGATGGCTTGCTTACAGAATTTTTACTTAGACTTTAGAGCTGGAAGCAAAATCAGAAAGAAAAAAGGCAGGGAGGCAGGAAGGAGGAAGGCAGGAAGGAAGAATGGAAGGAAGGAAAGAAGGAAGGAAGGAAGGAAGGAAGGAAGCAAGGAAGGAAGAAAGGAAGGAAAGAAGGGAGAGAGAGAGGGAATGAATAAACATTTATTAAGTACCTACTATGTGTCAAGCCCTGTGCTAAGTGCTTTGCAAATATATTTCATTTGATCAAGAAGCAGTAGCGAGCCACTGCAAATTTTTGACTACTGGATTACAGTAATCAGATCTGAGTTTGATTGTTTTGTTCTCTGAATTTGATGGTTTCGAGAAGGGGCATATTGGAAGGAAAGAGACCTGGCTATTACAAAATTTCAGGCAAGTACTGGTGGGGACTTAAAATAGGGTGGTATATTGGTTAGTGGATGAATACTAGAGATGTTATGGAGACAGAATTGACAAGATTTGACAACTGACTGAAGGGTGAGTGATGGAGATGTTCATAGTTCAGGTTATAAAGCTAGATGCCTGGTATAAAGGTCAAATAAATAGGAAGATTTGGAAGAGAGGTCATATTTGTAAAGCTCTTAGCACAGTTTCTGGTACATGGTAGGCTTAATAAAGTCTCTCCTGCTGTCCCTAGTACTTATCACAGTATTTTACACATAATAAGCACTTAATAAATGGTTTTTCATTCACTCACTTCTTTTAAACTTTTTGGAAGAAGTTTGCATCCAGTGCCTCTCCCTCCTTATAACCCACTCACTCATAAATTCCTTCCAAGATAATGTCAATCCTTACTCCCTTTCTAGGGATTTGGAACATTTTTTCATATGGTTGTTATAGCTTGGATTTCTTCTTCTGAAAACTTCCTGTTCATATCCTTTGACTACTGTAAGAATAAGGGAGGGTTAAATTGTAATGTAGCATGGTTTTAGGGAGGTCAGATTGTAACACAGCATGGTTTTAAGGAGATTAAATTATAACATAGTACAGATTTGGGGTGGGGGGAGAGAAGTCTTCTTTAATTGCTTAGCTCTTGACATGGTTAGAGAAATTTAATATGAAAAGAGGAAGGACATGATTATATAACCATATTAAATCTATTCCCTCAGGCCTAAGCCTAAAGTAACAGACTGGTCTATCTTAGGAATATCAAGAATTTACTTGGCTTCATTTGATTTTGAGTAAAATGAATAGATACCTTTTGGAATAGCCAGTCATGCACCAGAGTTCCACATTATTCAGAGGGGATCATAGGCAGACTCAGAATCAATCAGGTGGTAAATGACCCTGTTCAAAAAGGAAATGGCACCATGAGGAACCTGAACCAAGAGAATCTTACCATTGCCTTGCTGCCTAACTATAGCATTTTCTTTTTCTGTTGTCATTGGTGCAATTTAATATTTAATTATTTCCCAATTGCATGTAAAGACAATTTTAACATTCTTTTTTTTCAAATTTGAGTTCCAAATTCTCTCCCTCCCTTCCCTCCCCCCCGCACTGAGAAGCAAACAATTTGACCTAAGTTATACATATGTTGTCATACAAAACACATTTCCATATTAGTCATGATATGAAAGAAAATACAGACAGTAAAAAAGAAAAACAAAGAAAGTAAAGAAAAAGTATCTTTGATCTGCATTCAAGCTCTACCACTTCTTTCTCTGGAGATGGACACCACCTTTCATCATAAGTCCTTCAGGACTGTCTTGGATCAAGCTAAGTTATTCACAGTAGAGCACCATACAGTATTGCTATTACTGTGTGCAATGCTCTCCCAGTTCTTCTCATTTCACTTTGCATCAGTTCATGTAAGTCTTTCCAGGTTTTTCTGAGAGCCTCCTGCTCATCATTTCTTAAAGCAAAATCACATTCCATCACAATCATATACAATTTATTTAGCCATTCCCCAATTAATGGACATCCCCTCAATTTCCAATTTTTTGCCACCACTAAAAGAGCTGTTATAAATATTTTTGTATACATAGGGCCTTTTCCTCTTTTTAAAAATCTCTTTGGGATACAGACTAGCAGTGTTATTATTGTTTGCTCAAAGGGTATGCATGGCTTTTTAGCCCTTTAGGCATAGGTCCAAATTGCTCTCCAGAATGGTTGAATCAGTATACAACTTCACCAACAGTGCATAAATGTTTTAATTTTCCAACATCCTCTCCAACTTTAGTCATTTTCTTTTTCTGTCATATTAGCCAGTCTGATAGATGTTTGATGGTAGCTCAGAGTTGTTTTAATTTGCATTTCTCTAATCAGTAGTGATTTAGAGCATTTTTATATCACTACAGATAGGTTTGATTACTTTGTCTGAAAACTGCCTGTTCATATCCTTTAAATAGCTCTTATTTCTATAAATTTAACTCAGTTTTCTATACATTTGAGAAATGAAGACTTTATCAAAGAAACTCACTGTAAAATTTTTTTCACAGTAATGATTACCAACTATGTATTTCCTTCCATCCTAATTTCCCCTGTTTATCCTATGCTCTGTCTCCTTTTGACTCTGTCCATTCTCAAAAGTGTTTTGCTTCCAATTTTTACCCCCCTCCAAACTACCCTCCCTTCTATTAGAGTCCCCCTTTCTCTTATCTCTTTCCCCTCCTACTTTCCTATATGGTGAGATATGTGTTTGTTATTCCCTCTTTGAGCCAATTCTGATGAGAGTAAGATTCATGTGCTCCCCTCCCTCCTTCCCCCATTTTCCTCTCCACTGTAAAATCTCTTTTATGTCAGATAATTTTCTCCATTCTACCTCTCCCTTTCCCCTTTTCCTAGTACATTCTTTGTCATTCCTTAATTTTACTTTTTTAGATAATATTACCATCACATTCAAATCATACCTGTGTTTTCTGTCTATGTATGCTCCTTCTAACTGCCCTAATAATAAGAAAGTTTTTAGGAGTTACAAGTATCATTTTCCCATGTAGAAATGTACAGTTTTGCCTTATTGAATACCTTATAATTTCTCTTTCCTGTTTTCTTTTTTATGCTTCTCTTGAGTCTTGTATTTGAATGTCAAATTTTGTATTCAGCTCTGGTCTTTTCATCAGGAATGCTTAAAAGTCTTCTATTTCATTGAATAGCCCTTTTTCCTCTGATAGACTATACTCAGTTATGCTGGGTAGGCAATTCTTTGTCGTAATCCTTGCTCTTTTGCCCACTGGAATATCATATTCTAAGGCCTCCAATTCTTCAATGTAGAAACAGATAAATCTTATGTTGTCCTGACTGTGGCTCCACAACATTTGAATTATTTCCTTTTGCCTGCTTGCAGTATTTTCTTCTTGGCCTGGAAGTGCCAGGATTCATCTATAATATTCCTGAGAGTTTTTATTTTGGGATCCCTTTCAGGAGGTAATTGATGGGTTCTTTACATTTCTATTTTACCCCTTGATTCTATCAGGGCAACTTTTGTTGATAATTTCTTGAGAGATAATGTCTAGGTTCTTTTTTTAAAATCATGGTTTTCAAGTAGTCCAATAATTCTTAAATTATCTCTCCTCAATCAATTTTCCAGGTCTGTTGTTTGCCAATGAAATATTTCACATTTTCTTCTATTTTTTCATTCTTTTTATTTTGTTTGATTGTTTATTGGTGTCCCATAAAGTCACTAGTTCCCACCTGTTCAATTCTAATTTTTAAAGAATTGTATTGTTCCATCTGGCCAATTCTACTACTTAAGTTTTTTTCTTCAATGGATTTTTGTACCTCTTTTTCTATTTGGCCAATTCTGCTTTTTGAAGAGTTCTTCTCTTCAGTGAATTTTTGTTTATCTTTTTCCACCTACCAAGTTCTGCTTTTCAAGGCATTCTTCTCTTCTCTGGATTTAGTGCCTCTTTTACATTTGGCCTATTCTGTTTTTTAAGGAATTGTTTTCTTCAGTATTTTTTGTGTCACCTTTACCAAGCTTTTGACCCTTTTGTCATGATTTTCTTGCATCACTCTCATTTCTTTTCCCAATTTCCTTCTACCTGTCTTACTTGATTTTTAAAATCCTTTCTGAGCTCTTCCAGATCTGGGTCCTGGGTTCAATTCATATTTTTCTTTAAGGCTTTGGATGTAGGAGTTTTGACTTTGTTGTATTCTGATTTTGTATTTTGATCTTCTCTGTTACCATAGTAACTTTCTATAGTCAGGATCTTTTTCTGCTATTTGCTTATTTTCCAGCCTATTTCTTGACTTTTAACTTCATGCTAAAGTGGGGCTCTGCTTCTGGAGTGCAGGGGACACTGTTTCAAGCTTTGGGGTTTTTGTGCATCTGTTTTCAGAGGTAATTCTTGGAACCTATAAGTTTTCATCTCTTCCAAGGTAGTATGATCTAAAGAGAGTTGTGTTTACTACTCTCCCATACTGTGCACTGATCTATGAACACGCTTTTCCACCCTGGAACTGTGACCAGGGTCTCCCACTCCCCTGTTGTTGCAAACACTGGCCCACTAGTGCTGGTGCTAGTGCTCCTTCTCACCACAGGACTGAGACCTAGAACTGCTACTGAGGTTCAAGTATAGGCAATGTAACAGAGTCCTGCCCTTGATGCCCTCAAAGAAATTCCTATAAATCTCCTTCTGACCAGTTGTCCAACTTTCTTACCATCTGTGGGCTGAGAGATCTAGAATTTGACTATAATATTCCTGGGAGTTTTCATTTTGGCATCCACTGTCCCCACTGATTCAGTTGCCCCTGAGGCCTGCTCCCAGTTTGCTGGGGCCTGATCTGCACTGGCACAGTTTGCACTGGACTGCACTCCACTCTCACCCTCCTGTAATAGAACTTTCCTGCTGACCTTTTAATTCTCTTGGGCTAGAAAATTGTTTCACTCCACCATTTTGTGAGTTCTACTGCTCTAGAATTTGTTTAGAGTCATTATTTAAAGGTATTTAGAGGGGTTTGAAAATTCAGGCAAGTCCCTGCCTTTATTCTGCCATCTTTGCTCAGCCCCTACCTACAGCATTTTCAGATAATACTTCCTTTGAGCATCTTATGACATTTCTCTTGAAAAGCAGACTCTTCACTTTACAGCAATTCAGAATATCTATACCTGAGTTCAAAACTCAGGGCAAATCCAATTACAGTGAGATTTCATCTCACACAGTAAGTTTCACCAATCATAGCTTACAGCAGGCTGTAACTGTTTTTCATGTTGCAATAATAGTTAATTAACAGTAAATAGCAATACGTAAAAATATTTCTCTTTAATACTTATTAAGTATATACAAGATCTTTCCAAAAGTGTTCATTCAGCATTTTCTTCTCTAGTTTAAATACATTATGGGGTAAAACTCAATCAGTAGACAGAACTTTCATTAGCCACATACATTCCTGAAGTTTCTTCTTTCGCAATACTGATAAGACCTTGCCACAGCTGAAGATACACAAAGAACTTGCCAGATAACGAGAATTTACAAGATATTTTGGACTTTTCCCAAATGCAAATGATCATTACTATTCATCTTAAAGCAAAATATACTCAAATACTTGAGACAGTTTTTAAAAATCATAATGACAAATGTCTCTAAGTACCTCAAATTCAGAATTACATAGCATTCAGAAAAAAAGAAGAGCTAATCATCTAATCATTGAATTACACCACCCTATAGGAAACATTTTTTTTCAAATTAACAGCATTTTTTATACCATGGTCTCCCAAAAACACAATGCAAACAAATAAAGAAAAACATAAATAACATAAAACAAAATTATGAACTTAAAACCCAAACATGAAATAAAAATTACTGCTAGACAAATAGCATCAATTCAGTGGATTGAATTTTTAAATTAGTGTATCTAGAAAACCATTCTATCCATCCACCAATTTTGGTATTCAGTAATAGTTGCATTCAGAGACCAGCACAAGTAATTAAGATTAAATTGCTCTTATAATTACAAGGATGGCATCGGTAGCTGCCCATTAAGAACACAGATCAATCATGCTATAAATAATAATTTTTTCTAAATAATTTATCAAAATCCAATAAATCCAAATTCTAAATTGCTTGATTTTAAATTTTTTTCTTTTTTTTCTTTTAGACAAAGACTAAAACTTAAATACATAATAAGAAAAGAAAAAGAAACATTATAAATTTAAATATTAAACTTAAAAATAAAATAAGAAAAGAAAAAACATCTCATGTGCAAAGCAGAACATAGGAGAGTATTCAAAACATATAGCAACAATTTATTTCAAGAATGCCTATATATTAAATACTGTGCATTAAGTTGAAAGCTGTCCATCTTTTCTTTGCTTCCTTGTAGGTTTTCTTTTGTTCTCTGCTGTACGCTATTTACTTTATTCTTTTTCCCCCCTTCATCCCCCTACCCACCACCCTAAGGCTAAAACTGAGCATGGATATATTTATATATAGGTATTGACATATACATACATACACATACATACATATATATGCACAATACTTTCCCCAAGAGATTCTACTCCTAATCTTGTTTTTATGTTTGTGCTTATCTCTTTTTATCTATTTCTCCTAACTCTTGTACTTTACTTCTACCTGCTACCTTGCCCTCCTATTACTTAACCTACCCCCACTCCAGCAGTCCCTCCCTTATCCTCCCATTCAGTTAAATCTAAATACCCTTTTATACCCTCCATTTAACCTATTCCCTCACCCTCCCCTCTAAAGACTCCTTCTTTATCCTCTCCCCCTCCCTATCCCCTTAGTTTTATTTCTTTTCTAAATTTAGAAGACTAAGACTTTTGCACTCTTCTAGATGAATATGTGTTTTCCCCTCTTAAACCCATTCCAATGAAAGTAGGTTTCCAGAACTAACAGTCCCCCACCCCCATCTAATTTCCCTAAATTGGTTCTTCCCCTTGCATCTCATTTGTATAGAATAATTACTCTTTTAGCTGTTCTTGAATGATTTTACTTTTTAAACTCATGTCATATTCAGGTCTGCCCCAATCTTTCTTATAATCTACCTAATTACTGCTAACAATCATAGACATAGGTTTTACATTTTCTGTACATAAAAGGCAAAGATTCTATCTTTATTGAGACTCTTGTAATTGGTCATTGGTATGTACCTATGGCTCTTGTATGTCAAATTTTCTATTGAGTTCAGGGCTTTTTGTAACAGGGTCCTGAAAGTCTGACAGTTGATCAAATGTCCATTTTTTTTCCATTCAAAATTATGCTTAGCTTTGCTGAGTATGTTTTTGGCTGGAGGGCCCAGTTCTTTTGTTCTTCGATATATCATGTTCTAAGACCTGTGATCTTTTAGTGTTGCCAATGCTTGGTCTTTTGTGATTATAATTGTGGTACCATCATAAGTAAATTTTTTTTTCTTCTTGCTCATAATATTTCATCCTTGATTTGGGGGTTTCAGAATATAACTATAATATTCATATGAGCTTTCCTTGTAGGATCTCTTTCAGGTGGTGATTAGTGGATTTTTTTTTCTATTTCTACTTTCCCCTCTGGTTCTAATGCTTCAGAACAATTTTCTTTAACTATTTCTCGTATTATTGCATCAAGATGCTTCTTTTTTATCAGAACCTCCAGGTAGTCCAATTATTCTTATGTTTTCTCTTCTTGTTCTGTTCTCTAGATCTGTTGTTTTTCTTATGAGATGTTTCGCATTCTCTTCTGTTATTCTTCTATTTTTCATTCCCTCTCTCTACACATACACACATATACATACATATGTATATGTGTGTATACATACATATACATATGTATGTATATTTAATATATATGTATATAATATATATTTATCTTCATCTCTTATAACTTTGCTTGCTTTCCCTTGCCCAATTCTGATTTTCAAGGAGACATTTTCTTCCTTAAGATTCTGAATCTCCTTTTTGAATTGGTTGGCTTTATTGTTATAATCTTCTTGTTTTTCTTGTATTATTCTTATTTTTCTTTTTAATTTTTCCTCAGTCTCTCTCATTTAATTTTCAAAGTCTTTTTTAAGTTCTTCAATGAATTATTTTGGGGCAGATGATCATTTGACATTACTCTTTGGGGTAGAAGAGGGTTTCTTTGTTTCAGTATCCTCCTCTGAAGACAAACCTGGTCTTCTTTATTCACATAGTAACTCTCTATGGTTGGATTCTTTCTCCTTTGCCTGGACATTTTTTTGGTAATGATTTAATTTTTATAACTACCTCTAGTCCTGGGGTATGGGGGATGGTGCCGCTGGCCTCTAATCCTCTTCAGTTCTTCCCTCTCACCTTGAACTCAAACCAAGACTCCCAGCTTCCTATAAGTACCTGCAGTCAGCAGCATCTGCTTTTGCATTCACCAGACTTGTGCTGATTCCTTCTTGCCCCTACAGCCTTCTTTTTTATTATTTATTTATTTATTTTTAGTTTACAACACTCAGTTCTACATAATTTTGAGTTCCAGATTTTCTTCCCTCCCTTTCCCCCTCCCTCCCCAAGATGGCATGGAGTCCCATATAACTTCCACATATAACTTTGCATTGAATTAATTTACACACTAGTCAAGTGGTGGAGAAGAATTATGACCAATGGAATGAATCATGAGAAAGAAGAAACAGAATCAAAAAAAAAAAAGAAACAGCGCAAAAACAAAAGAGGGAGAAAAAGTTGGGGGGGGGGGAAGGTGAGCATGAAGTGTGCCTCAATCTGCATTCATACTTCATAGTTCTTTCTCTGGATGTAGATAGCATTCTCCATCATGAGTCCTTTGGAGTAAATGTCTTTGCCCCTTGTGTTGCTGAGAAGAGCAAAGTCTGTCAGGGTTAGTCCTCACAGAATCCATATATCTGTGGTTGTGTATAATGTTCTCCTGGCTCTGCTCCACTCACTCAGCATTATGTCGTGTAGGTTTTTCCAGGTTGTTATGAAGTCTGTATCATCCCCATTTCTTATAGCACAATAGTATTCCATTACCTTCATATGCCACAGCTTGTTCAGCCATTCCCCAATTGATGGGCATCCCTTTGATCTCCAATTCTTAGCTACCACAAAAACAGCCGCTATAAATATTTTTGTACACATGGGTCCTTTTCCCACTTGTGTGATCTCTTTGGGATACAGCCCTAGAAATGGTATTGCCGGGTCAAAGGGTATGAACATTTTATAGCCCTTTGGGCATAGTTCCAAATTGCTCCCCAAAATGGCTGGATCATTTCACAACTCCACCAGCAATGTAACAACGTTCCAATTTTCCCACATCCTCTCCAGCATTTATCATTTTCCTGTTTTGTTATTTTAGCCAATCTGACAGGAGAGATGTGGTATCTAAGAGTTGTTTTGATTTGCATTTCTCTAATCAGTAGTGATTTCGAGCATTTTTTCTTATGCCTATAGATATCTTTAATTTCTTCCTCTGAAAACTGTCTGTTCATATCCTTTGACCACTTCTCAATTGGGTAATGACTTGTATTCCTATATATTTGGCTCAGTTCCCTGTGTATTTTAGAAATGAGGCCTTTATCAGAGACACTAGTTGTAAAGATTTTCTCCCAATTTTCTGCTTCCCTCCTAATCTTTGTTGCATTGGCTTTTTCATACAAAAACATTTCAATTTAACATAATCGAAATTATCCATTTTGCATTTTGTAATGCTCTCTATCTCTTGTTGGGTCATGAATTCTTTTCTTTTCAATAAATCTGATAGGTAAACTATTCCTTGCTCTCCCAAATTGCTTATAGTATCAGCCTTTATTCCTAAATCATGAACCCATTTTGATTTTATTTTGGTATATGGTGTAAGATATTGGTCTATGCCCAGTTTCTGCCCTACCATTTTCCAATTTTCCCAGCAGTTTTTGTGGAATAGTGAATTCTTAGCCCAGAAGCTGGCCTTTTTGGGTTTGTCAAAGAGTAGATTGCTATAGTTGTTGACTTCTCCATCTTGTGTACCTATCCTATTCCACCAATCTACAACTCTGTTTCTTAGCCAGTACCAGGTAGTTTTGATGACTGCTGCTCTGTAGTACAGTTTAATATCTGGTATGGCTAGGTCACCTTCTCTAGCATTTCTTTTCATTAATACACTAGATATTCTAGACCTCTTGTTCTTCCAGATGAATTTTGTTATTATTTTATCCAGCTTTGTAAAACAATATTTTGGTAGTTCAATTGGTATGGCACTGAATAGATAGATTAATTTAGGTAAAATTGTCATTTTATTATATTAGCTTGGCCTAACCATGAGCAACTGATATTTTCCCATTTATTTAGATCTGACCTTATTCACGTGAAAAGTGTTTCATAATTATGTTCATATAGGCCCTGGGTTTGTCTTGGCAGATAGACTACCAAATATTTTATAATGTCTACAGTAACTTTGAGTGGAATTTCTCTTTCTATCTCTTGCTGTTGGGCTTTGTTAGTAATGTATAGGAATGCTGAGGATTTATGTGGGTTTATTTTATATCCTGCAACTTTGCTAAAGTTGTTTACTATTTCTAGTAGTTTTTTATTTGATTCTCTAGGATTCTCTAAGTAAATCATCATATCATCTGCAAAAAGCGATAATTTAGCTTCTTATTTGCCTATTCTTTCAATTTCTTCTTCTTCTATTGCTACAGCTAACGTTTCTAGTACCAAATTGAATAGTAGGGGTGATAATGGACATCCTTGTTTCACCCCTCATCTTATTGGGAATGCATCTAGCTTATCCCCATTACATATAATGCTTACTGATGGTTTTAGGTAGATGCTATTTATAATTTTAAGGAAGGCTCCATTTATTCCTATGCTTTCTAGTGTTTTTAATAGGAATGGGTGTTGTATTTTGTCAAAGGCTTTTTCCGCATCTACTGAGATGATCATATGGTTTCTGCTAGTTTTGTTGTTGATATGGTCAATTATGCTAATAGTTTTCCTAACATTGAGCCAGCCTTGCATTCCTGGAATAAATCCTACCTGGTCATAGTGTATTATTCTCATGATAAGTTGTTGTAATCTTTTTGCTAATATTTTATTTAAAAATTTTGCATCGATATTCATTAGGGAAATTGGTCTATAACTTTCTTTCTCTGTTTTGACTCTACCTGGTTTGGGTATTAGTACCATATTTGTGTCATAAAAAGAATTTGGTAGGACTCCTTCTTCACCTATTTTCCCAAATAGTCTACAAAGTATAGGAATTAATTGTCCTTTAAATGTTTGACAGAATTCACATGTAAAACCATCTGGCCCTGGAGATTTTTTCCTAGGGAGTTCATTGATGCCTTGCTCAATTTCTTTTTCTGAGATGCGGTTATTTAGAAATTTTACTTCCTTTTCTGTTAACCTGGGCAATTTATGTTTTTGTAGATATTCATCCATATCTCTAAGGTTGTCAAATTTATGGGCATACAATTGGGCAAAATAATTCCTAATTATTGTTTTGATTTCCTCTTCATTAGAGGTGAACTCACCCTTTTCATTTTTGATACTGGTAATTTGATTTTTTTTCTTTTTTTTTTAATCAATTTGACCAATTATTATCAATTTTAATGATTTTTTTTCTCAAAACCAGCTCTTTGTTTTATTTATTAATTCAATAGTTTTCTTGGTTTCAGCCCCTACAGCTTTCTACAGCACAGCTGGGTGTAGTGTTCCTTGTCCACAGAGGTTCCCTAGATCTTCTTCAGAACAGACACCCAGCTCCCGTCACTGTCCTGGGGGTAAAAGTTCCTGAGGCAGGCTGCGGCAGTCTCCAAATAAGCTAACCCCAGGGCTTGCCACTTGTTGCTTAAGCAGCTTGCCACTTGTTGATAATTTTACAAGCATGGAAATCTTCCTATTTTCTTCTTACCTAAATGAGATATGACTTAAACTTTCTGTAATGCTTGACAAAATTCTCAGCTTTTTCTTTTGATCTATGACAAGCTTTATTCACAATACAACTTAACTGCAAAACTTCTACTTTTCCCTACTAAAAATTAAAACTTCAAGGTTTTCTGGTATTTTTTTCATGTTAGAAAAACTTTTCAGTCTGGTTTCTTTTTTTGTTGTTGTTAGAATGGATTTTTTTTTCTAATTTAAGTTTAATTTTAAATTGGAGCAATCATCAAATTTTGTAGGGCCAGGCTAAGTCACTCCCTTTTCTTTTAATTTTATACATCATTCAGATAACAAAAATGAAGAGTGAATGGTTTGCATCCCCAATGCTTCAGTCTGGTTTCTTAAAAGTTTTCAAAATGCATGGGCCATTCTAATTCCTTTTAGGTGACTTTGCTTCTAATTTACCTACACAATTAATCTCTACTAAATCATTCACAGAATAAGTGGTTCTTAAGCACTTGAAAAGGCTCAAAAACTACAAAATCCTCTTTCTCCACTTTTGGATTTTACCAGATATAAAACTTTTAAATTAAATTTAGGTCTGCTTATTCTCTTGTCAGTGAAGTCACTTTCTTCCTGTCTATTAAAACAATAAACTCTCCAAGGAAAAGACAGAGTGATAAAGGGGTATGAAATTTGGATGTTCCTTAGTCCTAGGAAAGCACAACCCCCAAAACTCAACTGAAACTTTCAAACTTACCATAATCTGATAAACAAATTTCCCTTCAGTTCATGAATTCAGTCTATAAATAGTTTGCTGTGCCATAAATTTCTGCAAAGGGAGAAAAATTTTACTTCTCTTTTTGTCTTTTTCTCTCTGCATTCCCAACTTGGTCAGAATTTCTTTGAATGTTAATAAAATTTACTTGTAAATTTATTTGTAAATTCTTTTGGTCCTGGAGTGTTCTTTTTTCCTTTTGGGAGTTAACTTATTGCTTGTTAAATTTTTTTTCCTGATAATGGATTATTCAGTCTATTCATTTTTTTGTTAATCAAAGTATCTTATATTTTTGTAAATATCCATCCATTTCCTCTAAGTTAACAGATATGTTAGCATATTGATAAAATGATTTTTGATAATTTCCTTAATTTGCTCTCCAATTGTTGTGAATTCTCTTTTCCAGTTCTAATATGAACTATGTGATTTTCCTCTCTTTTTCAAATAAAAAAACTAATGTTTTATTTTATTGTGGATTTTTTTTCTAAACCAGCTCATAGATTTATTTACCAATTCAATGGCCTTTTAATACTTTCAATTTTATCAATGTCTTTAATTTTAAAATTTCTACTTTGTTGCTGTCCAACTCTTTTGAGTTCTATACTTGATTCTTTATTTTTAAAAAAGTGGTTAAAGATATAATTTTTCTTATTTTAACTGCCTAAGCTACATTTCATAAGTTTCAATATGTTATCTCATTATTGTTATTTTCTTTAATGAAATTCTCTATTGTTTCCACAATTTGTTTTTTGATTTACCAGGTCCTTAGAATTAAATTATTTTCTCTCCAATTAATTTTCAATTCTTCATTCAAAGGACATTCATCAAATGGGATTTTTATTACATCATCATCGGTAAATGATTATTTACTATTTCTGCATTTTTGCTGAAGTCTTTATGCCCCAAATACATGATCAATTTTTGTAAGGATATATTGTATACAGCTAAGAAATACATAAACTCCTTATAGTTCCATTCAGTAACCACCAAAAATGTATCATCTCTAATTTTTAAAAATTTTATTCTGGTACTTAACTTTATACTGTTTATTTTTGGCTAGATTTGTCTAGGTCTGAAGAGGGCACATTTAAGTCCCTTATTACTATATTTTTACTTCCTCCAATTTAACTAATTTTTAAGTTTTTATATGCTATGTTATTTAGGGCAGATATATTAAATGTTGATATTGGTTTATTATTTATGGTATCTTTAAGTTTGATGTAATTTCTTTGATTATCTCTTCTTAACATATCTATATCTGAACTAGTGATTGCTACCTCCTGTTTTTTTTAGCTCAACAGAAGCCCCAACTAACCCACCATCCACCCTCTGTTTCCTACACACTTTCTCTATGCAACTCTTGACACATGTTTTCACAAATGCTCAGGGACTATTGTGGCAAGAAAGCTAACTATTCCAGCCAAGTTGGTGGAAAATTTATTCTATACCTTGTTACAATTCTAGAAAAGGAGAAGGTAGGTGACACATAGAGAAGTATATCTGTGGGGTAACTGGGCTTCTAAATACAAGCCATATTGTGCAGCAAGAATTGGAGTGAAGGAAATCAAAACTCAAGGTAAGATGAAACTGCTTGTTTACCCTGAAATGGAGGCTGATTCTAAAACAACACTACTCATGTCAAGAAGGGAAAATACTTGTTCTCTTTCTTGTTTCCACACCAATTTCAGTTATGGTTAATACCACTGATTAAGAGCATTGTATCATTCTCTTTTAGCCTGGGAGGGGGTATGGTGAAGGAGAGTGGGGATGAAAGTAATCCATTAGTGGGAAGCAGTGAGCCTTCTTTGCCTGCCTCTACTTGATACCTCTTCAAAGGCAACACTTGCCCATACTACCACACAGGTGGATTGTAAGAAAAGTGCTTAGTAAATTGATACCTTAATTGCCGTAGAAATAGTGTATGATGCCATGCTCAGAGCCCCTTGTCTCAGATGTTAAATCAGGACTTCAATCCTGGGAAAGACACTTAGCTGATTATGAACTATGTACATAATGAGTGACACCATCTGTTCATCAGCCATATGTTCACGGTGAGATTATTAACTTGGGGGCCAGTGGAGGACAACATGAATAAAACTCATTTTCTTGCCTGATTACCTATTGGAGAGAAAAATGACTGTGGATACTTTACCAAAAACTAAGCATGTGTGGGCATAGGTTCATAAGGATCAGAGCTAGAGAGGACCATTGAGATCATCAAGTGTAACCCCCTTATTATGTACATAAAGAAGCATAGGCCCAGAGTGAAAAGGAGACTTGTCCATGATCAAACAGCAATGATCATGCTATTTGCTGGCTGTCTCCCATGGCTGTCAAGCATTTGCCCCTCACCTCTGCCTTGTAGACTCCCTTAAGAGCCACTTTCTCACTCCCTATCATTATTTTACATGTGCTTATATGTATGCATATTGTCTGACTCAATAAGATTTAAGTTCTTTAAGGCCAGGGACTATTTCCTTTTTAGTCTTTAATCTTTGTGTCTCCATTGTCTCACATAATACATGGCATAAAGTAGGTACTTAACAAATAAGTAGGTACTCAATAAATGCTTGTTTATTGAGTTATTGATGGCTAGGGTTTGGACTCAGGTCTCTAATACTCTTTTTTTTTTTGAGGAGATGATTCAGGAGGAGAAAGTGAGGCTGGTGGCTTTGCACAGCCCTCCCTCACTCAAATCCAATTCATTTGCAAGTCATGTCATCATCTTCCTGATGTCATAGTCCTCTTTGAGAACAAAGGATAACCACAAACCGTAACCACAACCTTTTTTTAAGGCAATGAGGATTAAGTGACTTGCCCAGGATCACACAGCTAGTAAGCTTTTAAGGCCAGATTTGAACCCAGATTCTCTTGACTCCAGAGCCAGTGCTCTATATCCATTGTGCCACCTAGCTGCCCCTCTAGTACTCTTTGTAGCACCCTACACATGTGCACAAGTTGTTGTTCAGTAATTTCAGTCATGTCCAACTTTTTGTGACCTGATTTGGGATACAAGTACCCCTTCATTAAAACAGGTACACACAGTATGATGTGGTGGAAAAAGTCCTGGACTTGGAGTCAGAACTTGAGTTCAAGTCCTGGATTTGAGACTATGAGGCAATGGGCAAGTTCTCTCTCTCTCTCTCTCTCTCTCTCTCTCTCTCTCCCAGGCCTCAGTTTCCTCATCTGTAAAATGCACCTAATTCACTGTAAGAATTCAAATGAAGCAATGAATATAAAGTTACTAGCATTTCTAGCATTTTATTGAATAGCAATAGTAAATATTAAATAACAATAGTGACAACGGACATTATCGCTTTACCCTTGATCTTATTGAAAAAACTTACCTCTACCTTTGTGTGTGTGTGTGTGTGAAGATATGTTATTTCACTCAGCCTTCTTTTATCAAATTCAGATGAAAATGAAGTTGAAAAGATGACCATTTCCTCCACCCCTTTCTCCATGTTAAAGAGGATTTTCTATATCATGTATAATATTTATCTTATATATTTCTATTATGCAATAGAAATTTCCATCCCCTTCCTCAGTATAGTCCCCTACCCTGCCCCATTTTTGTCTTCTGAGATCATCCAAATACATCAAAACTCTTCTTTCTAATTTACCTTTCTTTTTTATTGTTCCCTCTTATTTTTTTAAATTTTTTAGAATTTTTATTTTTAGTTTACAACACTCAGTTCCACAAGTTTTTGAGTTCCATGTTTTCTTCCCCTTCCTCCCCTCCCCCCTCCCCCCAAGATGGCATGAAATCTGATATCTAATTTACCTTTCTAATAATAACTATTATAATTATTATTATAGTTAAAATTTTCTCCTCTTTTAAAAATCTTTTGATTTGGTTTTAATATTTATTGTCTTGTATCATTTTTTCCCTGATTCTCATTTTCCAAGTGTTTGGTTCTCAGGTAAGGTTTCCCATCTTCCCATATGATCTAAGATACAGATTCTCTTTGTCATTCTTTTCTCCCTAACTATTCCACTCTTGTTTCATTTTTTTTCTAGGTGCTTTTGCAATATTTGTGGTTAGAACCTCTTTTTCCTCTAAAATGCTTATGGAATTTTCTGTGGGTTCACTCACATGTCTCAGTCCAAGGTGTTTTCTCATAGTATTTGTTGCTTTTCTTGTTTTGCTTATCTCATCAGCCTCGATGTCTAGGTTGGTGAGGGGAGCTACAGTTAGGTCAAGCTCTGTTCTTGTTCAGTGACATGAGCAGGCTTTGCCTGGTTCTGCTTGTGGCAGTCAAAACTAGGCCCTTCCTTCCATATGAATTTTTTGGTCTTGTCACCTCCTGTTGGTCAGATCCAGGCTGTGTGAATTATACTCAGGTCCCTCTTCTACTGTGACCAGGTCTCCCAGCAGCACTTCCACTGAGGTCTTTGTTTTCTGCTGGGGAGGCTCCCAGGCTCCCCTCTCACTGAGCTCTGCCCCAAGGCTTATCTCCCATTGCCAGGGAGGGCTTCTTGCCTTGAGAAGCTCTATAGGGTTCTATATGGATGACCCCTTTCTCTGGCTGTATGGCTTAACTCTTATAGCAGGGCTCTGGGACACCCTTGAGCTAGCCAGAGGTGAGGAACCTATAGCCTTAAGGCCACACGTGGCCCTCTAGGTCTTCCAGTGCAGCCCTTTGACTGAATCCAAACTTCACAAAACAAATCCCCTTAATAAAAGGATTTGTTCTGTAAAACTTGGACTCAGTCAAAAGGCCACACCCAAGGACCTAGAAGGCCACAAGTAGCCTCGAGGCCATAGGTTCCCTACCCCTGATAGGTTATCCCTAAGTCTTCTTCTTTGATGCTGTGTTCTGGGTTCTTCCCTTCACAGGACTCTTCCCAAAGGAATGGGAAGCTTCTCCTGTATTGGGTTCTGCCTAGGGCCTCCTTCTTCTCACAGAGCATCAGGTGTTCCCCCTGCATTAGGCTCTGCCTGCAGCCCTTCCCCTCATCTCCTGGGTTGAAGAACTCTTCCCACCTTGGGCCAAATGGCTCCGGGGCTGCTCACTGCATTAGGCTTTGCCTGGGGAGCTAGTCTCCAGAATGCTGAAAATGATTGTCACGCCCAGGGTATTGAAGAGGCTTGGGGTGGGTATGAACAGGCTACTGTAAATAACCAAGGATGAAGTGAGTTTGGAGAAGGATAGAAGCAAAAGCTTAGCAGTGAAGTGGATTGGAAGAGAAATTGGGCTGAGGAAGGTGGCAGCTGTACTGCCTGTGGACCTTATTTGTATCCTTGAGACGTCAGAAGGCAGGGAAGGCCACAGATTAGGCCCTCACTCCATAGCAATTAGAGGGAGAGCTCCCTGAGTTTAAGGAATTTTAAAATAATGGCATTTTATCTATCTCCAACGCATTTCAGTTCTTCCATTATGGTCAAATGCCTGTGCAAATAAACAATTATACTGTCACCCAAGTGTTAGCACAAAGGGGGTGGGAAAGAAACCTTCACATAGACAGATGTGTCTAACAGATTTATTAAAGGATATTTGTTATAATCAACCAGAGATGGGTGTGGGATGCTAAAGGCCTCCAAATCAATACCCAGATTGGGGCGACAACAAGGTGGTTCCCCCCGATTGGTGTGATGTGTCAGCTCTGAAGAGCTCATCTGCTTTTCTTTTTGTAATAATACTTATAATAGCTAAGCTGACATTTGCAGAGCACCTTAAGATTTGCATATGTAACCTCATTTAATCATCACAATAAACCTTGGGGTTAATAGGCTATTATTACTCTCATTTTACACATGAGGAAACTGAGGCAGAGGTTGAGTGATTTGCCTGGAATCACATAGCTCAGTATCTGAGACAGGACTAGAACTCAGTTCTACACATCTCCAAGACCAGACTCTATATATTATTCCATGAAATTCCATCGCCAGTATGTTTTTGAAATGATCCCTCATTTTCAGGGATTCCAAATGGAGAACAAGGTGTTACTTTCTACCTCTGCTTCTAGAGTGACACTTTGGGATCTTTGAGTACAGTAATTAGTTTAGGACAGTTTCAATTACATGGCAATTGACTGGCAAGTATCATAAGTCTGCTCTGGAACATTCTAGTAGAACATTTCTCAGATTTACTCAAGGTTAGCTACGAGGGTCTCAGATGCAGCTAGATGGTGTAATATATAGAGATTTTGACTTGGAATCAGGAAGATCAGAGCTGGGTCCTTGCCTCATACACTTATCATCTGGATCGTAAGTCACCTGTTTCTCTGTTTCAGTTTCCTCGTCTGTAAAATGGGGTTAACAATGACCTCTAACTTACAGTGTTGTTGCTCAAATGAGAAAACATGCAAAAGTACCTTGCTACATAAATGCTAGATATTATCGTTAAAGCCCTTACTCTGTGATGCCAGGTTCAGTGGGCCATCTAAACCCAGATGGATATTTACCTATGAAATTATCGGGAAAAGACGAGAGAACTTTTTAAGGTGGTTTTAGAGATGAAAGCAAAAAGCAAAGTACAGTTATCCTTTCCACGTTGCAGGAATTAGGGGAGCGGTGCCCCCACAATCTGGAAAATCCATGCAGAATTTTTTGGCTCTCCCTTCATACCACAGAGGAAGTCTGAATTATTATGATATTTAAAGGTAAATATGTTGATATCATACAATGTCATGCATATATTTTATGCATTTCTAAGTTTCTAAACCTTTTCTGCGCCATCCATTGGCCTTCATGCGTAATCTTCGGCTTCTTCAAAACTCTCCTAAGGTTCCTGTTTAATTTCTTATGCCGACCCATGATATATCAAAACTGCCATGGGGTAAGTCAGGGCTGTCCAACCTTAAGTTTTTATTGAAACAATAGAAAATATATTTTTATTTGCCATTTTAGTGAGAGCTCTGCAGTAGTTCAGCTTCCTTTACTAAAGCATTTATGTAAGTTTCTATGCTTGTAGGTGGGCCACATAAATTGCACTGTGGGCTGAATGTGGCCCACATTTTGGACAGCCCTGGGGTAAATCACAATGTGGAAGAGTAATTGTACAATGAACATTTATGTATTGCATGACAATTAAGACAGCAAGTGTCATAAGGCTGGCCTAGTGTTATTCTCTCAAGTGTGGCATAACAGGTCTTTTAGAGTACTTTATGCTTTCTTCTCCCTCCATTCTCCCTTGGAATTCTATCTGTAAAATGCTAACTCAGATTCTCTAGAGGATCTCTGAAACACAAGGCCTGACTTATTATTATAGCTACGCATTTGTTCAGTCGTTTTTCAGTTGTGTCTGACTCTTCATGATTCCATTTGGGATTTTCTTGGCAAAGATACTCAAGTGACTTGTCATTTCCTTTTCCAGATAGCTATGTGCAAATGTGTATATATCTGTATAACATTCTGGAGCAAAAATCTTGATCCATTTACACAGAAAGAAGGCTAACACTTACAGTTACAAAATTCTAAGCAAAGCTACATTTATAGACATGTGATTAGAAGGAGTATGGAGCTACAGAGATCAGATAATGTGGGAAGTATTATAACAGTTAAAACTTTGTTGGCCCTGCCACAAGCCCCCAGTATGGATTGTGATCACTATTGCAAAGAATAACACCCAGATGGATGAGACTGGAGATCTACTCAATCAATAAGTATTAATTTTAAATACCTGCTATGTGCCAGGCACTGTGCTAAGCCCTTTACAAATATTATCTCTTCTGAGTCTCACAACAATCCTGGCAGGTGGGGGCTATTATTATCTTTGGTTGAAGAAACTGAGACAAACAGAGGTTGAGTGATTGCCCAGTGTCTGAGGCTGGATTTGAACTCAGGTCTTCCTGACTCCAGGCCCAGCTAGATGTGAGAGATGTTTTGGAGGTTATGGCAATAAAATCTGTCAACTGAGCACATATGTTGGGTTGGTGAGTGTGAGGATAATGCCAAGATTGAGAGCCTGAGTGAGTAAAAGTTTGGTGCTGGCCTTGACGGAGGTAAGGAAGTTCTTGGACGAAGCTAGGGATTTTAGGGGAAAGATAGTTTAGTTTGGGATATATTTGGTTTAAGATTCCAATGTAACATCTAGTATGAAACATCCAATGGGCAGATGGAGATGTCTGAATGAAGATAAGGAGATAGATAAGGACAGCTAAGGACACCATGGATAAAGTGCTGGGCCTGGAGTCAGGAAGCCTCATCTCTCTGAGTCAAATCTGGCCTCAGACACCTATCAGCTGTATGAACTTGGGCAAGTCATTTAACCCTGTTTCCTGATCTGTAAAAAGAGCTGGAGAAGGAAATTGCAAACTACTTCTGACAAAAAACCTACAAATTGGGTCATTATGAGTCAAACATGACTGAAAAATCGATGAAACGATAATAAATAATAAAGGAGATAGACAAGGGGTTGGTTATAGAGTTTTGAGCATAATGCTATAGTTTCCTCACCTGTCATGCACACTAAGCAACACTAGAGGGTGCTCCGGTCTAACTGACAAGCTCTCTCTGGACCCCAGAGAGCTGGCTATCCTCATCCATTAGTCCTACCTTATTGTGAATGGTACTATTTTTCTCCTGGTACTAAGTACTGATGGTGTATTATCTAAGCAAATTAAACATGTCCCTAGACCCATTTCTTGGGTTTTGTTTCATCATTGACTGGGTGTTTCATTGATTTCTTTATAAAATACATCACATAAAACTTTAATTAGAATGTTAAAAATAAAGAATATAAACGTACTCAGTACAGCCACCCCTAGACTGTGTGCACCTTCCTAGAAGAGGCAGCAATCCTTGTAGCAAGCAGGATAAGATAAAAAATAAAACAAAATAAGAAGCCCTGGAAACAGAGGCCCCCTCCAGGAGCTGCTGGCAAGGTGCGTGCATACAGGGTTTATTTGTGTTTGTTTATTTTCACTTTCAGGAAACCTTCCAGCAGATCAGCATCAAGTCCTTTGATGGAATAGAGGGGCCTCTCCCCAGGACATGGGCAGCCTGGAGGGTGTCATGTTCAAGCAGTTGTACCCCTTCTTTATTATTGATATTTCTCTAGAGTGGTCATCCCAGATGTGCAGCCTTTAACTGTGTCTCTGTCCCCATGGAAAGTAGAGGAATTTCCATGCAGATAGTAAATGAGTAGCCAACAATGAAGTTCAAGGGAGAAAGCATTACCTCTTAAAAGTGAGAATCATTTTTTGTTGTCATTTTTCTCTTCCCTTTGTGTTCACCTTCGAAAGTTCCTGATTTCTCTCCTGATATCTCACCTTCCCAGGCCAAGGCCACCTCTGGCCTCAAACCAAGTAAATGAAAATAATGGCGGCACCTCCAGAGCAATGGCGGGCCTTTTATATTTCATATGCTTTCCAGGGCAGCTCATTCCATTTTTGGGCAGTCTTCCTTTCTTTGGAGCCTAAATTTGCCTCCCACCCAGTACTCTTAATATTATCCTCAGGGTCAATTCAAAACAAGTCTATTCCTTCTTCTTAAGTTGTTCAGATTTTTGAAGATAAATGCTTCACATACTTGAAAACAATTTCTTGTTCCCCTTAAATCCAGAAGGATGCTTTCCAAGAGTAAATATTCCATTCCTCTTGAGCTAGCATCTACCAAAGAACATCAGACCATAAAATTCTGTCATATCTCTGGACTCTTTGACACCTGCTCTCCCCAACTTTAAGGTAACCTTTGGACTGTGCGTGTTTCAACACCAGGTGGTGCTGCTCACTCATTAGCCTAATTCAACAAAAGAACCTTGGGAAGTCAGTCTCTGCCTGGGGATCATGGAGAAATATGCCAGTGATTCTCAGAGAGCAGACAACTTTCTATCCCCTAACTGTCTGTCTGTCCGTCTCTCTATCTGTCTGCATCTTTGTCTCTTCTCTCTCTCTGTTTCTCTTTGTCTCTATGGTTCTGTGTCTCAGCTCTATCTCTTCTCAGTCTCTTTTTTTGTATCTCTGTGTCCATCTCTATCTCTCTGTATCTGTCTCTCATGTCTATATGTTCTCTACTTCCCCTTGTCTCTCTCCCTGTCTCTCTCTCCCTCCCCCCACCTCTCTCTATCTCTATCTTTCTTTCTGTCTGTCTCTGTCTTTCTCTCTCTGTGTATCTGTCTCTCTCTCCCCCCTCTCTTTCTCTGTCCCTGTCTCTCTCTGTCTCTCTGTGTCTCTGTTTCTATCTCTGTGTGTGTGTCTCTGTCTCTCTCTTTCTCTCTGTCTGTCTCTCTCTGTCTCTCTGACTCTCTCTGTCTCTCTGTCTCTGTCTCTCTCTCTGTCTCTGTCTCTCTCTCTCCATCCCTCCCTCTCTCCCCTCCATTCATCTCAGGATGAGGCAAAGGTTCTTAACTTTCTGTGTACTCTTTGGCAGTCTGGTGAAGCCTAAAGACCCGTTCTCAGAATTATTTTTTAATGTACAAAATAAAAATACATAGGATTACAAAGGAAACCAATTATGCTGAAATGTAGTCATCAATTTTTTAAACAAGCTCATGAACCCTAGGTTAGAAATCCCTGTCCTAATGTCTGTGATTAGTGTAGCCTTCCACAATCTGAATAGCTCCCAAGTGCCACCTCCTAGAAACCCTGCCTCTTTGCTGAGTTTTACAGTCCTTCAGTGAACCTCAGCTATGTGACCTTGGCATAATAAGAGCTAGCTACATATGCAAACAGACAGACATGCTTAATTACATGTAGTGTTTGAACTCTTTGGATCAACTAAGCAAAAAGAAACATGTACATATCCATGCATATATATCCATATATATATATATATATATATATATATATATATGGATATATATATATATAATATAAACACATACATCTATGTGTATATGTGTACATTAGAACATCTACCACACAGTTGCACACCTGAAGCTTCTCTTAGGCCCAGGTGCCCTAAACCAGTAAAGAGACATACTCTGAACCCAGCACTTTTATGTTAGAGTTTAAGGTGCCTTAAGCTCCTCTGGAAGTTCCAAACAGGGAAGGTTTAGGATTCAATTCAAGGTGCCTAGGCTCAGCCTCAGCTGTTTCTGGAGTGGCAGATGTTTCTAAAGTAGAAGCAAAGAAAACGTCAATGCAAGTACTAGCAACTCTTCCCAATACAGCCAAAGATCCTCTAGATTCAGTTACTGATGCTTCCAGAGCTCTAGGCTAGGCCAGGGCTTCTTAAACTTTTTCCACTAATGACCCCTTGTCAAGTTTCACCAGCATTTATTGGCATTGCGTGGCCTGAGGACACGGGCAGTGCAAAGTGCGCATGCTTTGTGTTCAAAACCAAGACTGCAGTGAAGTTGTGGAATGCAACACAGGCAAGCACTGCCAGAAACATCTCAGATTCATTAAAAGTTTGATTTTTAACTAATTTTTGGTCATTGCACATTCAGAGACCTTTTACTGTTGCTAAACTTTTGTTGACTCCATATGAGGTTGCAACCCACAGTTTAAGAAGCACTGGTCTAGGCTAACTGGGCACCATTTGGTTTCCTGTTCCAGACAAGGATTGTCTCTATGTGTGTGTGTGTGTGTGTGTGTGTGTGTGTGTGTGTGTGTGTGTGTGTGTCTCAGTACAGCTGGGCCATCACTTATGAAGTGGAGGAGATGAAATTCACAACACACTCCAGTAAGGACAGCTTACCATCTTGCCTTAGCCTTGAGATCCTCCCAGTACTTCTCTCTTAGCTACTATCTCATGATATCCTACCTGGTCAGATCCTGAAATCCTAGCCTTCCCCTCTTTCTGTCTAGTCTTAGTGTAATAAGCAAGGCTAACAACTCATCTCCTCTTACACATAGCATTCTTATCAAAGATGAAGTGGATTTTAACCTTCTTCCCAAGGTTAAAATCGTTTTTACTTTGGCAACCATTATTAGTCAGAATCAGGTCCAGAATACCATATGTCCTCGTTTCCTTTACCTTCTAAAGAATGAAATTCCTTTACCTTACCATCAATGGGAGGCAAGAATTTCTTAGCCATCCTGTTTTTACCACAGTAAGAAATTAAGTGGTGAAGAAAGCTTAAGGGCTAAAATTTTTCAACACTACGTTCTGTATTTGAGCCCTGAGCATCCACAACAACATTCAATCCCCACTTCTGGCTGAAAAGCCTACAATATATCCTCATCATAATATCTCTCCTACTTATTTATCCCTCCACTGATCCAAACCTCAATGCCTTCCAGGATGTCCCCTCTTTCCGTGGACTAACATATGGGAGTTTATCATGCTGCTGCATCACCTTCCTTAACCAATCAATTCCTGTTGAATAAACTATACCCTTCAAGTGAAAGATATGTCCCCCAAAGTCCTAGTTATAGCTATGAGGTCATCTTTACTTCCTTGTTTTGAGATCTCAATTTAAGACCTATAATCTATCTCCATACTTCCTTAGATCAAATCTTATTCTTCCTTTTCTAGACTCATGTGAAAAGTGCCAAGGCTGGATCTAATCTCAAGGCATACAGCTTCATTCATTTCATGTGATTCATTCACAACACATTTCTCTCTTTCTTTTCCACTGCTGTTCTCTCTCTCCCTTTTATCATATATTCCAGTTCCTGTCACTGATGACTCCGTCACTTTGAGTCCATGCCCAAAGCTAGTCTACCATCATACTTTTTGAGCACCAGAATCAAAGGAACTTCTTAGATATATCCAGAGGATAAATGGCAGTTGCCGAAATCATGTATCTAAATACACAGATCTCTTCTTTTTCTGACATTCCCAACTCCAACGTCCAAACTGTGGGATCTAGGGCTTGGAGAACCATAGGATCATTGATTTGAGTTTTAAAAGATCATTTTGTCTAATTTCTCCATTTTACAGATGATCAAAAAGAGGTGAAATGACATGGGCCAGGTCAAGTGTCTAGTAAGCAGTGGTATAGGAATGTGAACATCTTCTTACTCCAAACCCAACACTCTTTCCATTGTATAACACTAATCTGTATGCTTTCATATAGATTTCTGAAGGCATGACTATTATTATTGCCTTTCTTATTGGATACTGTCTCCTATGAATTATTGCTAATTATAACTATAACTACATTCACTGACATGATCCTTTCTATTTTATACCTATTCTGTCTATATCACCTAACTTAGTGGTCATATAGCTCTATTATGAACCTACCTCCTTACCTATCATTGACAATATCCTAATTATCAGTTGATATTTCTAAGGATTTGGAACTAGGAGGTGGGGTAGAAGGGACACATGAAGAAGGAAGAAAGACTTGTCTTTTCCCCACTCAGTCCTATTTACAGTAATGAATTTTGGAAAGTGGGAGCCAACAAATCAGGCAACTAGATTGAGCAGCAGTTTTCTATCAGAGTTGGATGTCCTCTATTCAAAACTGGCTTGTCTTGAAAATGAGGAGGCATACACAGAAATATTAGCAAAGACTTTATAAAGTGTTTGTTCCAGGGAAGCCTGGGCCAGCTCAGGTAAAAACAAGAGCCACACTAGGAAAGCCAGCACAAATGCCATTAACTGATATAAAACCAGTCGGCCAGCTTTCTGAATGGGAGAGTCATCATACAGCTTCAGTATTCAGGAACATAAAGCCAGGCCCCAACTCTGTTCTCTCAGAACAGAAGTTGATGAAATAACCAGCCCCCATAAGTCACGGAGTAAAGGACTGATTTTATACTCTGTGGAAGACTGGGAGGTAACTGAATTCCTGGGTGCCAAATTGAGGGAAGGTGCTGCAGGAGGCCTGACATCAGTGAGGTCTCTCATATCCCACCTGGGGAAGATTCAGACAGCAGCAGAGGATAGAATCAAGTACAAAACATAGATTACAAGGAAAAGTATAAAAAGAGAAACTAAATGCAGAATCCACAACGGACCAACAAGATACTAAGATACAGAAGCCAGGAAATGAGGCAGAAGGCAGAGTCCATTAAGCCAAACCATTCATATTGGCAGTAGCAATGGAATCCAGGCTTCAGAAAAGGCAGGACCAAATAAGATCTATGTTGCCCACCTAAGTGGACCACAGGGAACCGGTCCAAGCACAAAACCCCAATTCAAGAACTGAAGCTGAAAATATGAGTAAACAGATGAAAACACCAAATACCATGAAGAAATACAATGCGTTAAGAGAAGCCAAAGAGGTAAAGCCAGAATAAGAGAATATCCCCACAAAAAGTACAGAGTCTCAGAGGGTTAAAAAAATGACTTGTACACAAAGTTTACAAGAGTATCTAAAGTAATTGAAGCAAGAAATGTTAAGAAATAAATTAGATTTTAAAGAACTGGAAACAATCAATGATGGGTGCCCATCAATTAATTGATCAACAAACATTTATTAAGCACATGCTAAGTGCCAAGCACTGTGCTAAACTCTAGGGATACAAAAAAAAAGGATGGCTTAACAAATTGTAGTAATTAAATGTCTTAGGTTTTCCAGTCCAGTCCGTGCATCTCTTCCACTCTCAGGTGCTGCTAAGGAGCAAATAGAGGAGGAGAATGCTCTCCACTCCCCCCAACCACCATCATTATCCAAGTCTACCCATTGGGCAAAGACAGAAATGGCATTGACTGTGTCCTAAGAAAGAGGTTCCTTAAAAAGAAGGTTTTTCCCTCGATCTTTTGTCTAGTCTACTGGAGGGGCAGTTATTATTGGTTCAGTCACTAATAGTCTTGACACAACCCCCATCACAGGGACAAAGTGATTCACCAGAAGCCTGTAGGCAGATATGTCACTTAGCAATGGTCCTAAACACACATCCAGGTCCATGGCAATTTATCCAATCCAACATCTTACTTAGAAGAGCTGAGTCACACTAAAGTCCACATCAATTACTCTTTTTCCTTTATTTGTACATTGGACAGGCTGTCTCACATGCCTACAATGTATTCTTTTCCCCCCTAAGCCTCTTAGAAGCTTCAGTTTCCTTCAAAGTACAATTCAAACCCTCCTTGAGCATGAGTGGCCCTTTCTTGATCCCCAGGTCCTAGTGTCTCCAAAGTCCACTCCCACCAGACCTCCCCCTCCCACTAATTGTTTTGTATTGACTTTGTATACATTTATACATGCTTTCATTATTTCCCATCACATTAGAATGCAAGATCCTTGAAGGCACCAATCACTTCACATGTGCCTTCAAAGCACATAGTAGATCTGGGTTCAAGTTGTGGAGCATGGAGGAGCAGGCAAATCACAAAATGGCAGCAAAACATTGTATGGACTGGGGATTCCAGCAGCTGGGCAAGCCCTGGGAAAGGTGCTTGTATGGGAAGTATCAGGCATCACTGGCCTAATTGGGATGGAGGCTTCAGTAAAGCTAATTAGAGTATTCCCTTTTATTCTGACTTCAACCTTAAGCATCACTTCTCAAAGCAACTAGAGATAAAGAAGTCCTCAAGGATAGACTTAAGTCACTACCTTATGGAGCAGGTAGGACATATAATTCTACTGCTGACAGACACCCTTTTGCTCACCCTATCTTTTGGTATAAAGCTACAAATTTCTCTGTGCCCTACAGCCTGGCATACAATAAGCACTTAATAAATGTTTTTTGATTAGTAGTTACCAAGATGAATTAACTACCGGATTCTATGTATTATGCTTATTTTTCTTTATTCTTTCCACAAAGGATAAAGGCCTAATGTATAAGTTTTAACCACTGGGGGTTTCTTCTGACCTCAAAGTCTCTCATCTTAACCTGTTCATAGCCAGGAGGGTAGTAGTTTCCTCTTTTGCAATTTGGCTCTGCTTATAATCCTTTTAAAAATATTTTTTTCTATTCACATGGCTTTTCTTCTCCAAGCCCCAAATGACTCTTCACTGATTGTAGCAGGCATATTTGGATATGTGATCAGAGGAACAGATCCCTTTCCTCTCTACTGTATCTACTGTATGGCAAGGAATAAATTCTCTTGATGTATGAATTGTGCGTGTCCCAAGTCTTCGTTGACTCACTGATGCAGTCTTTGTCCTGGCATTGCTACGAGTTCTCAATTTCTAAACTTCAGTTCACTTGAAGTAGTAATGGGAGTTGCTCTTGGTACATATTGAGAAAATTCTCAAGTTTAACCTTTAAATGGAAAGTAGGACCCATCATTAGGCAGACAAAGAAGGAAATTGAGATAGTTTGCCAGAGAGAGAAAGAAGCCCTCCTAAGGGTGAAGATTAAAAAAAGCTCCATACAGGTCATAGAATCATAGAATTTCAAAGTTAAAGGAGATCTTAGGGGCCATCCTTTCCAACATTTACCTGAAAAAGAATCCACAAAGTGAACAATTTTCCAATCTTTGCTAGAAGGGAGGGGAGGGGAGGGGAGGGGAGGGGAGAGGAGAAAATTTAAAACTCAAAATCTTATGGAAGTGAATGTTAAAACTAAAAAATAATTAATTAATTGATTAATTAATTAATTAAAAAAGGAATCCCTGTTCTAGTTTGCTTTACAAGAGATGAAGAAAAGAATTGTCATGTAGTGATTAGGGTCTACCTTCAAAAACATCAACATGATGGACTGAATTAATATTATTTTTTCATTTCTTCCAGAAATATTAGCCAGCTTTGGCATCTAGGCAAAGTATGCACAAGATAGGAGTTTACCAAGAGTGAAATATGAGCAAGTAAAAAAGCAACATACGCATAATGGCAGTAGATTCAAGAACACAAGCAAATGTATCATTGGATGGCCAAACCATTGGGTCAGTCCTAGTGTAGAAGGGAAGAAATGAAGGCTTCAAACTGTAATTAAGTTAGAAACTAAGTCCCCAAAGCTACTTCATCATGCACATGCCAGCAGAAAGGAAGGGGGAGTGACAAACATGAAACAAATAATATTTGTCCTATGAACAAGAGACTAAAGCCATTTCTTCAGATACTTTTGTAATCATTAAGTTCTCATGTAGAAAAATCCTTGAAATTAGGTGTCACATTCTGTTTCGCGTTGAAATGCAAATGGATCTTTGAGTCATTTCTTTCTTTCCTTGAGATAAATAATTTCTGCCCTGATTTGTAACTTTCTTATAGATGTTAAAGAACACATAATTGACTAAATTGGTTTTGAACATGTATCAGAGATTGCAAATCATATCTTTTACTTGGTATTTTTGAAAATTCATGGAGTTTCTACATCAGCATGAGAATTCTTACAATCAAATGATACATAATGATAAATTTTGGACCTAACAGATATAAAACTCTAAACACAACAGGAATTTTTTAAACTTCTATACTAAGTAAGGAGAGAAGTGAGATTAGAATACTGGCATCAGAGAGAAAATACTCTCTGGGTACTCATAAACATTTGTTTGATAGTGAATGGTGAAGCTATCAAAAGTCATCATGAAAGCAAAGAGTAGGTTTGAGAGGAGTAAGGGAGTAAGAAATGTGGAGCCAGGAGATTATGTTCAGAGAGATAAAGTCAGAATTCAAGATTTTTAAAATTAGAATACTTGGGGGTGATGGTAGGGTCTCAAATATAACCATCCCAGTGGATTGCTTTACAAAAGTAGTGATGGCATTTATAGATGATGATGATGATGTCAAAAAATTATAAAGTATATGAAGAGTCATTAATGTCAATATTGAAATTATCAAAGATGATAGAGGGGGAGGGAAGGGAAGCAAGTAGAAAGGAAAACTATAAGCCAGGTATCAGTCATTGAGAAAGATAGAACTAAGAATTACCCCTTTAGGTTCCAGGAGCCAAGATGACTGAGTAAGCATTAAATCAGCAAATAGCTACAACTTTCCCATATTCACCTCCAAATAACCATAAAATAGTGACCCAAAACAAATCTTAGAACAGCAGAACCAGCAAATATATAGGGTGAAACCATCTTTTAGCCCAAGAAACTTGGAATATCAGCAAGAAAGGTCTGTCTCACTCGGGCAAAAGGGAAATGCTGTGCAGAACAGGAAGTATTGCAGCAAGCCAGGAACAAGGCCCAGCTTAGCAAACCAGTGGGGGATCCTGAGCACCAGTATAGACTTGTAGAAATTGATGTAAAGTTAAGTGACAGAACCAAGAAAACGTTGTACACAGTATCAGCAACAGTGTATAATGGTCATCTATGAATGACTCGGCTCTTCTCAGCAGCACAATAATCTAACACAAGTACAAAGGAAAACTACATAGGAAAATGCTATCCACATCCAAATAAATAATTGAGAGACTCAGAATGCAGATGGAAGCATATGTTTTTCACTTACTTTATTCTTTTTCATGTTTTTTTCTTTTGATCTGTTTCTTCATTCACAATTATGAGTAATACGGAAATATGTTTTATGTGATAATTCACATATATCCTATATCAAATTGTCTACCATTTTGGGAAGAAGGGGGAGAGAAAAATTTGGAACCCGAAATGTTCTAAAAATTAATGCTGACAAGTGTCTTGGCGTGTAATTTCGAAAAAATAAAATACTGTTAAAAAATCAGCCTTTTCCTCAGCATCAGCTGACTTTGGAGCTAGCTAGCATCCTTAGGAGGTGGTAAGGCTACCATCACTAGAGGCCTTCAAGCAAGAACTAGATGACCATGTATTTAGTCATATTGTAAAAGGGATTCACGTAAAGGTACGATGACTTCTGGGGTCCCCTCTAACTCCAAGGTTCTAAGATTCTATGAGCTTGGCCAAAAGTGTCCAACAGTGCTACTGACAAACCTAGGAATAAGACCCAGGACATAATTGTAGACTATCCTCCTATTCTACCAGCATGGTACAAACCTAAAACTCACAAAAACATTTTAGTTACTTTTTAGTGAACAAATCACTGCCATAGAACTCATAACAAATTTATAATCCATTCATTCATTTACTTACTCATTTGTAATATAACAAAGTGATCATTGCTTTGCCAGAACACTGAAATGAATTTCAAGAATCTCTTGGTTGGTATTTGAGCCAAGATAGTGGAGTAGAGGCAGGAACTCCCCTGAACTCTCCCCATTTTCCCTCCAAACAACTTTAAAATAATTCTTCAAATAGAATTCTGGAGCAGGAGAGCCAACAAAAGTCAAGGTGAAACAGTTTCTCTACCAAAGACAACTTAGGATGTTGGCAGAAAAGGTCTATCACACCAGGGTGTGTGACCCAGGGCACAGCACAGGCTTCAGCTTGGACACACTAGCAGCAGTCCTTCCAGGCAGCAGCAGCAGCAGCTTCAGAAGGTCTCAGCCCACATACAGTATGAGAGTAAGACAACTGGTCAGAAGGAGATTTCAGGAGACCTTTTGCTGGTGCTGGGTTCAGGATCCTGTTGCATAGCCCATATGCAGTTCTGGGTGGCAGTTCCAGGATGTAACACTAGTGCTTGCAGGAAAGAAGAGGAGAGGGGCTCTGGTTACAGTTGCAGGGTAAAAAAGACTGCTTGTGATAGCTCATAAGGGAGAAGGAACCCTTGTCTCAGTTCTAAGGCAAAAAGCAGCACTAGCACTTGGAGCTACAGGAAAACAAGGGCCCAAGTCACAGTTCCAAGGTCAAAAAGAGAAATAACACTTTAGGCGACAGTGGAATAAAGTCTCTTTCTGGGTAAAGACCAGAGCATGGGCCAGGACAGCAGTGACTACACCTCTCCTTAGATCATACCACTTTGAAAGCATTGAAAATTTACAGATCCCTAGAACTATGTCTGAAAATAGCAGCACAAAAAACCTACAGCTTGGGACATGGCCCACTCCACCTTGGGAGCAGAGCCCAATTTTAATGTAAAGTTAAAAGCCAAGATATTAATGGATAAACAGGATGGAGGGAAATATATAGTTAATAATCATAACTGTGAATGCAATGAACTTGCCTAGAAAATGGAAGCAGATAACAGAATGTATTAAAAACCAGAATCCAACAATATGTTTTTCACAATAAACACACTTGAAAAAGAGTGACAAACAGAGTAAAAATAAAGGTCTGGGGCAGGGGTACCAATCCTAATCTTAAACGAAGCAAAAGCAAAAATAGACCTTATTAAAAGAGGAGAATACATTTTGTTAAAAGGTACGATAGACAGTGAAGTAATATAAAAACTACATATACATGCATCAAATAGCACAGCATCCAAATTCTTAAGGGAAAAGTTAAATGAATTACAGGAGGAAATAGGCAGTAAAACTATACTAGTGGGGAACCTCAACTTTCCCCTCTCAGAACTAGGTAAGTCTAACCATAAAATAAAAAAAGCAAGTAGCTAAGTAGATTAATGCAATTTTAGGAAAGTTAGACATAATAGACCTGTGGAGAAAACTGAATAGGAATAGAAAGAAGTATACTTTTTTCTTGGCTGTATGTGACACCATCACACAAATTGACCAAGTATTAGAGGATAAAAATCTCACAACCAAATGCTGAAAAGCAGAAATATTGAATGCATCCTTTTCAGATAGTAATGCAATAAAAATGAAGTGCTGTGGAAACATAGATTAAAAATTAGCTAGAAACTAAATAATCTAATACTAAAAAAGAGTAGGACAAAGAAAAAATCATAGAAGCAATAAATAATTTTATTAAAGAGGATGACAATAATGAGCCAACATATCAAAATTTATGGGATGTAGCAAAAGTAATACTTATAAGAAATTTTATATCTTTTAAATGCTTAAATCAATAAAATAAAGAACAGATCAATGAAAAAAGCATGAAATTTTAAAAAAGAAAACTAAAAAAGAACAAATTAAAAATTCCCAATTAAACACCAAATTGGAAATCCTGAAAATCAAAGGAGAGATTACTAAAACTGAGTATAATAAAACCATTGAACTAATAAATAAATCTAGAAGCTTTTTTAAATAAAATTGATTAAACCATTGGTTAATTTGATTTTAAAAATGAGTGAAGAAAACCAAATTACCAGTATCAGAAATGAAAATGAAATTAAAGCAATTATTTGGAGCTACTTTTCCCAATTTTATGCCAATAACTCTAACAATCTAAGTGCAGTGAATAAATGTTTACAAAAATATAAATTGCCCCAATTAACAGAAGAAGAAATAGAGCACTTAACTAACCCTATCTTAGAAAAAGAAATTGAACAAGCTGTAAGTGAACTCCCTAGGGAAAAATCCCCAGGACCAAGTATTCACAAGTGAATTCTACCAAACATTTAAAGAACATTTAATTCTAATATTTAATTTAATACTGTAAACTATTTGGAAAAATAGGGAAAAGAGCCCTCACAAATTCATTTTATGACACAAATATAGTGCTGATACCCAAACCATGAAGAGCAAAGATAGAGAAGGAAAATCATAGACTTATTTCCCTAATGAGTATTGATGCAAAACTTTAAATAATGTACTAGCAAGGAGATTATAGCAATGTATAAGTAAAATCATACATTATAACCAAATAGGATTTATAGCAGGAATACAGAACCGGTTTAATATTAGGAAACTATCAGCATAATTGACCATATAAATAGCAAAAACAATTATCTCAATAGATGCATGTATTTTGCCAAAATACAACACTCATCTATTAAAAACACTAGAAGGCATAGGAATTAATGGAGCTTTCCTTAATATGATAAGTAGCATCTATCTAAAACCATCAGCAAGCATTATCTGTAATGGGAATAAGGTAGAAGACCTCCTAATAAGATCAGGATAAAAAAAGGGTGCCCATTATCACCACTATCATTTAATATTTTGTTAGAAATGCTAGCTAGAGGAATGATAAGAAAAAGAAATTGAAGAATTAGAATAGTTAATGATGTAACAAACCTATATTGCTTTTTGCAGATGATATACTTAAAGAATACTAGAGAATCAACTGAAAAACTAGTTGAGACAATTAACAACTTCAACAAAGTTGTAGGATATAAAATAACCCCACACAAAATCATAAGCATTTCTATTACCAACACAGTCCAACAGGAAGAGATAAAAAGAGAAACTCCATTTAAAATAACTTCAGACAATAAAATGTTTAGAGTCAGCCTGCCAAGACAAACTGCCAGGAAGTATATGAACACAATTACAAAACATTTCACACAAATAAAGTCAGATGTGAACAACTGGTGAAATAATAATAGCTCATGGATAGGCCTGGCTAATATAATAAAAGTGACAATTCTACCTAAGTTAATTTACTCATTTAGTGCCATACTAAACAGACTATCAAAAATTATGTTATAGGGGCAGCTAGGGGGAGCAGTGAGTAGAGCACCAGCTCTGGAGTCAGGAGGATCTGACTTCAAATCCGGCCTCAGACACTTGACACATTTACTAGCTGTGTGACCTTGGGCAAGTCACTTAACCCCAATTGCCCTGCCAAAAAGCAAAAAAAAAAATTATGTTATAGAGCTAGAACAAAATAATACCAAAATTCATATGAAAGAACAAAAGGTCAAAAATATCAAGGGAATCAATGAAAAAAAGTGGGAAGGAAACATGAGGTCTTTGTCACATGGCAGTGGCATAAAGGGGTGGAGAGGGCACATTGAAAGATAGATGCTGGAATTATTTTGGGAGGCTTGTCATGGGATAAATCAAATCATTCCTGATGATGTTGTGGCAGGGCAAAAATATCTCAGGTGCTTGGTGTTGTGGGGTTAGAGAGGAGAAAAGTGTGAGTCTAAGTGCATGTGTGTATTTGGTGTGAAAGGTAAGGGAAATGTAGAGAGAGTTTATAGTTAGGGATTTTGAAAGCTTGTAAAGAAACAGCAAAGAGCACAAAGGGAGAGGTATTCAAAACTCAACCCTACTCTGGCCACCTTAGGTTTCCCTTGCCCTCAATCTTATCTGGGATAATGTGGCAGGTAGGCAGATGGGGTCCTAGACCTGTGTTCAAATGCTGCTTTAGATATCTTCTAGTGGGGTGAAGCTATGCAAGTCACTCAGCTTCCCTCAATACTAGGTTCTTCAACTCTAAAATGATGATGGGAATAGCACCTACCTCACAGGGCTGCTGTAAGGATCAACAAGGCCATGCAAATGGTCAAGTCCTCTATGTAAATATGACCTATTATTAGAATCATTGTGACATACGTGTCTTTCACTTCCACCACCATACCTGCCATAGGTAGTCCTTTGTTCCCTGGTTCCTTATTTCTGAACCCATCTCCTCTGCCTTTTACCAATTAGACATAGAATTTGGGTTTTGTTTTCCTTTCAAAAATAAAACCAAGAATTATGCACTCTCATTGAAAAGGAAAAAAAGACAAAGACCGAAAACCCAATAATATTACATAATTTGAATATGTTTTTAAAAATACACCTAAACAAACCAATAAATATAGTTTATATACTATGATATATCCTCCTTAACTCTGCTTATGTATTTATATCTATATCCATATGAAGTGTTCTTATTTAATCTTAGTCTATATATTTTTGTATTCTTTTTTCCAAGTCCCAATTTCTTCATATTGGATTATTTCATCTAACTCATTCATATTTCTTTGCATTTGTCAGAAATTTTAATACACAACAGTAATTTATTATACGGCCAAACCGCAAGTTGTTCAGCCATTCCTCAAGGTTGGGTTGTTTTCAAGGAAGTTTACTCTGTAACTCTGATGCAGAGATAGAATCAGACTTGGCAGAGATTCCGTATGTACCGAGCAACAGAGCCAGAATTCAAAGTGGGATAGGTGGGTGTAACCGGAATGGCCTTTGTTTTCTTTGAATGACTCAGCTTACCTCATTGAGCCTCTGGACACTGTGGCTTGCTCTTCCGGGGCAGGAGGCCCGGGGAGCATGCCGGGAAGCAGACAACTTCCTGTGTGAGGAGTCATGGGGCTGGCTGAGGGGAGGTGTTAATGTCTATGCTAGGGGGAGGAGCCAACTCAAGAACCAATCAGCCCTGGTCATTCGGGCGGAGCTTGATGATGTCAAAAACCCTATAAGAGGGGAGAGGACAGCTTGAAGATCTTCTCTTTCCTTTTCCGGTTGGAGCCAGCGACAGTTACGACAGTTACGTCAGTTACAGCGACAGTTACATCGTCAGTTTCAGTTGCAGCTTCAGTTACAGACACAGACACAGCTGAGGCAGGAGCTGCCAGTAGCAGAGCTGATCTACGGGAGGAAGCTGAACAAAGACTTCAGGCCAGTGGGTAATCTTATTACCATCGAGGGGGAAGCATGATTTTGCTTTACGCAATCATGCTTCTCTGTAGCCTCCTGGTTACTCTTGCAAGGCGTACTTATTGGGCCTGGAAGATTTTGATCAACATATCAAAATGGGGCTTCTGGTTCATGGGTTGGTTACTGTGGAGCCTAAATAAATGTTTTGATTCTTCTGCCTTCTACTTTGAGAGTTTCTTATATCCGGCGGTTCCGAACCTTTCAGACATGTTTATGATCCTCTTTGAGATTATAAACTCTGCCCTCCTGATACATTTGGCGTCACGAACAGGATCGCTAGGTATAAGATCTCTATTTAGAAGCAGAACAATTTCAGAGGAAGAGATGAATATCCCAGGATGGGAGGATCCATTTTATTCCTCCCTAGCAAAAGAATTGGCTAAAAAAGCTGGACCCTGTGAAAACTGGGAACCAAGGCTACGGAAAGGAGATCCTAGGGATTTGGAAAAGTGTTTACGAGAAGTTGGGATTCAGTCAGGGGCATCACTATCTAGGCAAAGCTGGATAGTGTTATCAGCCTACCGGCTAGTATACGAAAGATTGAGATTAAGTGAAAGACATGGGGGCACTCCTACCCCACAGGAAGAAGGGGAATCTCAGATAGCAGGAGACCAAACTGACTCAAATGAGAACTTTTCTATTAATGTGGCTAAGAGCAACAGGAGACCAAAAAAGCCCAGAGTGCATTTCAACCCAGCCCAGAAAGAGCCTGACTGCCTGCTTCGTCCTAGCCATGGTGGCAGAGGAAGTGAGTGGGGAGAGAATGAGACAATGTTAGGGGCTGAGGCACAAAACACTACTGGGGTTCAGGATGTCCCTCACACAGAGAATAGGAGATGGTTAAATGATCAGACAAGGGCTCGACCCATACAAAGGAGGAAGACAGAAACCCGAGGTGAAGATTCAGTTACAAGGGAAATTCAGGAAGATTTCTCACCGCAAGAGGTCACAGATATTTTGAGTAGATTCAGCCAAAGAATAGGAGAACCATTGATATCTTGGATGGTAAGACTCAGTGATCAAGGGGCCGGTGGAATATCAGTAGATGGGACAGACTGCATGAGATTCATAGGTATCAGCCATGATCCTCTAGTTCAACAAGCTTTTAGGGAACATCATCAGCAAGGAGATGGTGATAGCAGGACTACTCTGTTGGCATTAGCCGCTGTGGGATGCAATAAGAGATATGCTACTGATTCTATGTGGCCCACTGAGCACAGACCCTGGTATTCACTTAGAGATTGTATCATGAGACTAAAGGAGGAGGTAATGAAGACTGCCATTATGACAGGAACTGCAGACAAATATTACAATGATTCAATGGAACTGCCTCATAGGAATTTAATAATTAGGACAGCTCCCCCTGCTTATAAACAACTAATTTTGAATTTATTACTTGGAGAAGTAGGGAGCCGTCTTACAACAGTGATAAATAAGATCTTACAGTTACATGACTTAGGTGACTGGGGAAGGGATAGATCTCCTCGAGAGAGAAGGGTGAATAACCAGCAAACTTGGCACCAAAGGAGAGTAACAAGGAAAGAAATGTTTACTGCTTTATTGAGAGCAGGGGTAGGTTTTGAAATGATAGATGGAATTCCAACCAATGAATTATACAGAATGTATAGAGGACTTGATAACACGAGAAATAGGGAAATAAGAACTGCTCCTGCAAGCCCACAAGCCACTCAGACTGAAGGTGACCTTGTGTGATTAACGGATGAAAACTTGTACATTTGGGGAAAGGCTGGGAGGACAATCTTAGTCTCTATCTAGGGTGGGATCCTCTTGGCTTCCTCATTATGTTCCTTTTGAAAAGAAACATTTCCCACCTGAGTTTGGCTTTGATGTTGGATCTTTGCATAACTGAAATCTCAACCAAACTTGAGATGATTTTATTTGAAGAATTATAGTCCATACTTGTCTATTCTTTCTGTCCTTTGTTTTGGTTAACCTTGTTGCTAGTTTTGTTTCCTTCAGGCTTAAGCACCCTGCACTTTCCGGTGACTGCCTAAGCATGTAGCATTCTTGGAATTCCTGCCAGCTTGTTAAAGAAATGACCTCTGGAATGGGACTTTTTGGGGGCAGGGCCATCTCTACATCCAATTTCAGCATGAAGAAGCTATGGAAAATGAGACCTTCACCCCTCACCCCAAGATTTTGAGCCCCAATCGTTCAAGGGGGGTGGAAATGATGATAGTGTTCTGTTTACTTATTTTGTGTTATCCTTGCTGTGTTGTTTTATTGTTATGATATTATTGATCCTATGTAATGGATACAAGGATTTAGGGGTGGACATTTGAATTATTAATAATTATTTTGGGGATGATTGATTGAAGAGATTATTTTGCTGGGATCTAGGGGTGGATCGCATTTGAATCGTTAACCAATGTTTGGGAATGTCACTGAATGATATGTTTTGCTTTATAATGAATGATATGTTTTAGTTTCCTTTGTAATTGGATCACAATGTATGTTCTAGGATACATGGCTGATTAGATTATGTATCCTATAACAAGGGGTGGAGTGTAACCAGAATGGCCTTTGTTTTCTTTGAATGACTCAGCTTACCTCATTGAGCCTCTGGACACTGTGGCTTGCTCTTCCGGGGCAGGAGGCCCGGGGAGCATGCCGGGAAGCAGACAACTTCCTGTGTGAGGAGTCATGGGGCTGGCTGAGGGGAGGTGTTAATGTCTATGCTAGGGGGAGGAGCCAACTCAAGAACCAATCAGCCCTGGTCATTCGGGCGGAGCTTGATGATGTCAAAAACCCTATAAGAGGGGAGAGGACAGCTTGAAGATCTTCTCTTTCCTTTTCCGGTTGGAGCCAGCGACAGTTACGACAGTTACGTCAGTTACAGCGACAGTTACATCGTCAGTTTCAGTTGCAGCTTCAGTTACAGACACAGACACAGCTGAGGCAGGAGCTGCCAGTAGCAGAGCTGATCTACGGGAGGAAGCTGAACAAAGACTTCAGGCCAGTGGGTAATCTTATTACCATCGAGGGGGAAGCATGATTTTGCTTTACGCAATCATGCTTCTCTGTAGCCTCCTGGTTACTCTTGCAAGGCGTACTTATTGGGCCTGGAAGATTTTGATCAACATATCAAAATGGGGCTTCTGGTTCATGGGTTGGTTACTGTGGAGCCTAAATAAATGTTTTGATTCTTCTGCCTTCTACTTTGAGAGTTTCTTATATCCGGCGGTTCCGAACCTTTCAGACATGTTTATGATCCTCTTTGAGATTATAAACTCTGCCCTCCTGATACATTGGGCTCAAAATCCAAGATGCTTTGTAAAACCCTATAGTATCAACTAAAACTGTCAAAACGAAACTCAAAGAAAACCAAGAACAAAAGTACTGGATTGGCAATTTTACAGAATAGAAGAAGTGTAGGTATTGGTGCTCTAGTTAAAATTTACAAGGGTTAATTGCTTAAGGTCTCTATTTAACCATCATATTTACTCAATCCAGTATTCATTTCCAAACAGCCCCACCTCTTTTCTGTCCTAGGGCACTTTTCTTCCTGTTCCTAATTCCAACATCAATCCTCAATCCTTCTAGGGAGGAAAAAATAGGTCATGTTAATATCCATTTATCTATAAAAGAGATAATAGATGGTTAGGATGATAATAACCCTTCTGTACACACCAATGAATAGTAATGGAAGAGTTCTTTCTATATATACATGGATTATATATTTATATACCTATATTTGTGTGTCATGAACATATATTTTATATCTACATACATCTATCTATATATGCCTATATGTAGCATATATCTATATACAAATATATGTAAGTCATACACATATATCTATGTACACATGCATTGTGTTATTGTTGTTCAGCTGTTAAGTCAGATCTGACTCTTTGTGACCCCATGAACCACAACACACCAGCTCCTTCTATCCTGCACTATCCCTCAAAGTCTGTCCAAGTTCATGTTCATTGTTTCCATGACACTATCTAGCTCATCCCCTGGCACTGCTTTTTTTTCCTTTTGCCTTCAATCTTTCCCAACATCAGGGTCTTTTCCAATGAGTCCCATCTTCTCATGATGTGACTGAAGTATTTAAGTTTCAGCTTCAGTATTTGACATGAATTAATTTCCTTAAGTATTGACTGATTTGACCTCCTTGGTGTCCAAAAAAACTCTCAAAAGTCTCTTCCAGCACCACAATTCAAAAGGGCAAATTTTGTGCCACTCATTTTTCCTTATAGTCCAACTCTCACGGTCATATACTGTTACTGGTAAAAGCATAGTTTTTACTATACAGACTTTTGTTGACAAGGTGTTATCTCTGGGTTTTTTGTATGCTGTCCAGATTTGCCATAGCTTTCCTTCCAAGGAGCAAGCATCTTTCAATTTCATGGCAGTCACCATTTGCAGTGATCTTTGAGCCCAAAAATGCTTCCATTTCTTTTCCCTCTATTTGCCAGGGAGTGATGGAACCAGTTGACAAGATCTTAGGGGTTTTTTTTATGTTGAGCTTCAAGCCAGCTTTTACACTCTCCTCTATCACCCTTGTAGAGAGGCTTCTTAATTCTTCTTTGCTTTCTGCCATCAGAATGGTTCTAACTGTTGCTTCTTGACCCACATACAGGTCCCTCAGGAGACAAGCAAGATAATTTAGTACTCCCATCTCTTTGCCACATTTTGTTGTGATCACACAGCTAAAAGGCTTTAATGTGGTAGTGAAGGAAGCAGAAGTAGATATTTTTTTCTGGAACTCCCTTGTGAAAGAGGGCAATTTGGTCTCTAGTTTCTCTGCCTCTTCAAAAACCAACCTGAACTTCTGATGATTCTCAGTTCAAATGCTATAGAAGTCTAGCTTGTTTAAGCGTCATCTTGTTGGCATGTGAAACGAATGCAATTGTTTAGTAATTTAATATTATTTGGCATTGCCCTTCTTTAGGATTAGGAAGTAAACTGATCTTTTTCAATCTACTGGTCATTGTCGAGTTATCAGAATTTGCTGGCATATTGAGTGCAGCACTTTAACAGTATCACCTTTTAGGATTTTTAAATAGCTCAGCTGGAATTCGATCACCCCACTAGTCTTATTGTTAGCAATGCTTCCTAAGGCCCATTTGACTTCATTATTCAAGATGTCTGGCTCTAGATCAGTAAACGCACCCATTGTGGTTATCGGTGATGACATACATATATATTATATATCTATACATGTCTACTAAAATTCACCTTTATAGTATATAATCTACATACAAATATATGTCATATGCATATATTATATATCTATATATAAATATGTGTACCATATGCACATGTTATATATTTATATACAGATGTGTCACATGTGTTATATCATATATATTTATATGTGTCGTATATTTATGTGTCTATATACATATATGTATCAATATCAATATACACATCAACATAAATCTATATATATGTGTGTATGAAACGTGTAATACATATGGATTATTATATATCTATACACACTGTATAGGGAAGTGCGAGAGCCACCTGACTTGTGACAATTAATTGTTGAATTTTCAGTGTGATCATTTAGGCCTTACAAATCAGTAAATGCTATAAATCATGGTTTGATTTATTGCTTTGTTGATTTCTAGACTTAAGAGAATGATGGAGAAAATATTAATAATGTAACTTAAACTTTAAAAAGTTATTCATTTTAAGAGAACCGTTTGTTAAACATTTAAAAGTACATGTGTGTGTTTTGTGTGTGTGTTGAGATGTAGGGGATATATGTGTGTGTATATGTCTATATATCTATATCTGTATATTCTAGATATGTCTAGAAAATATGTAATATTGTCATGTAGCAATATATTATATAATGTTATGTATTATAATATATATCACGTATGATATATGTAACATAGATATATAATTGTTTTGTTTTTAATATTTACAAACCATCCACCCACCTTCATCTTTAACCTCTCTTCGCACATGCTATCCAGGAGTTCTTCTAGAATCTCCTTACTAAGAGGCTGGAGTTACAAAATTAAGATGATAAATATCTTAGGAGGGAGAAACCATGAGGAAGAGGAAATTTTAAGGAGAGAAGTGGGGGCAGAGAGGAGAGAAGAGGAAGAGAAGGAAAAAGAATAGGAACATGGTCTTTGGAACAATTGGAGATTTGAGGACCTAAGCTTAAATCTGGCTTAGCTACTGAGAACCTGTATGTCTAGGCAAGTCACTTAACTTTCTTGGACTCAGTTTCTCACTTAGTTCTGTAAGAAGAATAGGGAGCCTTCATAGGCTTTAGAGCTTGAAAGGAATCTTAAAGATTCTCCAGTCCAACCAGTGTCTTTTGCAGAGGAGCAAGCTAAGACCAAGAGAGGAGAAAGCCACACCTGTTTTGAGGATTCTCTGACTCCAGCTGGATAGGCACGTGGGTAAATGAGGTCAAGCTTCCAAATTACATCTCAATATGGTACTGGATGTGGAAATATAGGATGAGAACTGCATCCTGCTGCTTCTTTACCAATATTTTAAAGTAAGATGTCCCCCTACCCCAGTCATTTTCCATGAAAGTCTACTTTCTGGGCTTCTGCAGCCCATTTCTTCCAAAGTTCAGGACACTTTTGGCAAAAAGTTGTGATAAGAAAGAGTCTATTCAAGCCTGACAAACACCTCAGGAATAATGATGAAGAAGAGATGAAGCAAAGATTGAACAAAAATGAAGAGAACTCCCAAGAAGCAGGCCCATCCAGGACTCCCTCGGGGGCTTGAAATCAGCCTGATTGTCAGCTAGGACATCACAAGTCCCATCACCATAGAGTTCCAGGTAGATAACTCTATAAGGAGAGAGGTTAGATGGTCATGTGATTTCCCAATCAAAGCCTTACCAGGAGATCAACACAAGCTCTGGTCATTGCACACAAGGAGATAGGTTTGAAGCCACAGATCAAGGCATTGAGCAGAGCCCCATCTCAGTGCTGGGTCCAGTCCCCATTCCTACGTCAGGCTGGCAGAAGGACTTAGAGATTGCATAGACGAGTTTCCAGTCAAGGAGTATGGTGGTGGAGGAGGGACCAAGACTCCATTACCTCATTCAGAATGATAGATTGTTTCATCTGGATTTATATGGAAGATCCAGTCTGAATATAGTGATTGTTCCATTCTGGGACTATGCTAGGAAACAGGGCCTCCTTCTCTGGATGGGCTCAAGCCACTCCATCCAAAACTTACAGTAAGGGGTAGAGCCTGGCTGGCCACAATGGCCCAATGGATGATTTGAGACTGAAGACAGTAAACAGAATAAAAACACTATTAGAACAAAGAAATACTATAGGTTAAGAGAATATCAAAATAACATTCCAGAACAAGAAAATATCTCTTAATAAGTATAAGTAGAACTCCAGAAACAAATAAACAAAAAGGTATGAACTGATCCAAAGGACTTCAGGATGAAAGAAATGTTGGAAAAACCTAAAGCAAATGATAAAGAATGAAACTAGAGGAATCGAGAGGAAAATAAATAGTTTGGAACAAAAGGTAAAAAAAACTTATCCAAGTAATGGGCATCCTGAAAGAAAGATGGGAAGGGAATAAGCAGTTGTATAGTACCTACTATGTGCCAGGCACATTACAAATGTCATCTGATAAGTGCTATTATCATCCCTATTTTATAGTTGAGAAAGCTGAAGCAAACAGAAGTTAAGTGTCTTGCCCAGGGTCACTCAGCTAGTAATTGTCTGAGCTGAATTTGAACTCAGGTCTTCCTGACTCCAAGCTCCATCCACTTAGTCACCACGTGCCTCTAGAACAGAACAAAGTGAATTTTAACATTCAAAGATACAACAAAAATATTAGAAAACATTAAAAGTAAAAGTACATGGTATCAGAAACAACTGACCTAAAAATTGGATGTGAACAGATAGTTTTAGAAGCACTGTACTCCATAAAAATATGACTGAACAAAATACGGACACCAAATTTTAGGAAATCAGGATATAAAATTGTCCAAGCTTATTAGAACCAGAAAGCAAAGAAAAATTAAGATTCTCAAACACCACCACCTGGAGAAAAACAAAAAACCAATTGAACACACTCAGAAATTTCATAACCAAAATCTAGGTCAACATAAGGCAAGAATCCAGAAGGAGATCAAATGCCAAGGAAACATAATCAAGATCATATAAGATTAAATAGTAATCTAAAGATAGGGCAGCTAGGTGGTGCAATGGAAGGAGTGCCAGTCCTTGAGTCAGGAGCAAACACCTTTCTGAGTCCAAATCCAGCCTCAGATACTTACTAGCTATGTGATGCTCAGCAAGTTATCTAACTCCATTTGCCTCAGTTTCCTTCTCTGTAAAATGAGCTGGAGAAGGAAATGGCAAACCACCCTCATGTCTTTGACAAGCAAACTCCAAATGGGGTTACAAAGAGACAGACACGAATGAAACAACTCAACAACAAGAACAAAAATACGATTGAGTGCTTACGTCAGGGAAGAAGAGATGATTGTCCCGTCAGAATCCCTTTATCATCAAAGGTCAAATCAAAGATATACAAACTCAGGACCTGTATGTGGCTTTCTTTTGTTTAAGAGTAAAGAAAAGGAATACACTAGGGAAGAAGTGAGAATAAGGAGTAGGGAACTAATTATTTGTTATAACTGGAGTATATCAGAAGACTACACAAACATGGAGGAATGGGCAGAAAAAGCAAGCATCTCATGAAACTCAGTCCTATAGGCATCAGGCAAAGAAATGTGTGCACAAAGAATTTAGTCTAGGAATACATTATATTCAACAGGAAAACAGGCAGGGACAATACTGAGGAAGAAGTGTTAGAGTTGTGGAGAGAACAGTCATAACCAAAATAAACTTCAAAGAGCAGTTCATAAATGGAGAAATTAAAAAGAGGAGAATGAAAGTGAAAGAATAAGGTGAGGAAATAAAGGAGGAATAGAGAACTGAGATCAGACCATTTCAATTATGGATTATTATTGTTGGTTCCAGTTCCTTTATTTTCTCTTCTTCCTTATAAAAAGCATGGAGAAAGGAGAGGAAATAATTTTAATATGGAAAGGGGCAATGCAATTAACATTCATGACCATGAATGTGAATGGAATGAGTTCACCCATAAACAGAAGACAGTAGCAGAATTCATTAAAAAGCAGATTCCAACAATATGTTGTTTATAAGAAAGGAACTTGAAATACAAAGATTCACAAAGGGTTAAAATAAAGCATTAGATTAGAATTTTGTACCTCAAGCAAATTAAAAAAAGCTAGAGCTAACAATCATAATCTCAGACAAGTAAAAAGAGTTAAAAGAGATAATAGAGGAGACTACATTATGCTTAAAGGCATTATAGATAATGAAATATCAATACTTCATGTATCTAAACATTTATATTTATGTACAATATTGTATAAACTATTTAGGACTAGCAATGATTTGTATATGATTTCATTTTGTAACAGAAATGATTACTTGTGCTTTCTTTTACTAACACTAGGCTGTCTCAGAATGTCTGATTTTAATCAAATGAAACTGTATCGAACTGTTCCCCACCTTTAATTCTGTGCCTCTTGAATACTGAATTTTGTGTCATATTCGGGTATTTCATTGTTTTGTTTTGTTTCTAGTTCTGTTGTTTTAAAGAAAAGATAATACTCATAAAGTTTGTTAAGTTACTTGCCCAGGATCACACAGCTAGTAAGTGTCTGAAGCTAGATTTGAACTCAATAAGATGAGTCTTTTTGATTCTAGGACCAGCACTCTATTCACTGCACCATTTAGGCTTCCTTCTGCAAGGAAACATAAAAACTGCAGCTCTCAAAAAAGAGCACTTCTAGAACTGTTAGAGATATTATAGCAGCTGTTATGTGGGGAAGACAAGTATTTTAAGGATCATTGAAACCTATAATTAATCAGGATAAGTCACACTGATAAACAAAGAAAAAAGGGGTTGGAATTGATAAACTATAGATGCAAAAGTCTAATTAAACCTCAAGAAAATAAGCCAAGACCTTCTGGGATACTTCAACACATTGAAGGGATTGCTTTTAGTGCTTCTATAGTACAACATAAACTTCTTAAAATTGAATGGACAGGAAGAAAATCACCTTCCATCCCCTTCCAACCATGGATACAAGGAAAAAATGTTATGGAGAAACAATACAAAGACTAGGACAATAAAAAATTTAAATAGGTAATTTTTTTTCATTCAATGCTATACCAAAACTGCTGTCAGAAGAAGTCCAGGTAAATGTATAGGCTCTGGGCATTTTCATCAGAAAGAGAATTTATAATAGATGAAGATGAAATAAAGCAAAGCTTTAGAGACTGTTTTGTACATTTATGTACCAAGGAAACTGATAACAAATTAAATAGATGAATATTAAAAAATACTCAGGTTAACAAAACAATAAATAGGATATTTAAACAAGTCAATTTCAGAAAAACAAATTAATCAATACAGATATGAATTTCCAAAGGAAAAATCCTAGACCTAGACGGATTTCCAAGTGAATTCTATCACATATTCAAAGAACAATTAACTCCAAATGTTAGCAAAAATAGAAAAAGAAGGCATACTACCAAACTCCTTCTATGAAACAAATATGGGCCTGATACGTAAACTTAGGGAAAGATATAGCAGAGAATAAAAAGACTATCTAAAACCAAAAGTAGCATTACTTGTAATAGAGAAATGCCAGAGTACTTTCCAACAAGAACAGGGATAAAGGCACTCATAGACCTTACAATTCTCACTGCTTCTTATCCTACTCTCCTAGCAGCAAGAACTTCATGGCTCACTCCATCATGTTCTCTACCTGAGCTCCATCCAGAGCCCATCTGCCTTTCCCTACCAGCCAGCAGTGAACATTTTTGGCTCCAAAATCTCCACGATCCATTCCACCAACTTCTATAGGAGTTGAGGTGCCTTGGGGTGACTGGGGACTTGAGGATCTAAGGGAAGGACACCACACAGGATCTCAATGACCACTTTGCTTCCTACCTGAATAGCATTTGGGGCTGTAAACCAAGAATTGCAAACTAGAAGGGAAATTCAGAAAAGAGATAAGAAGAGACCTTGGAATAGAGAATGGGAATATTATTTCAAGATATTTGAGGACCTAAGGACCCATTTCTGTACAAACTGAGTAGACAATGCCAGAATCATCTTACAGACTAAAAATATCCATCTGGATGGTGATGACTTCAGAGTCAAGTATGTGACAGAGCTGGCCATGGAATTGTATATGAAAAGTAAGATAAACTGTCTCTGGAAGGTCATTGCTGACATTAATGTGACCAGACTGCAGCTAGATACACAAATTGAGACCTTTAAGGAAGAGCTGCTCTTCATGAGGAACCATAAAGAAGAAGTGAATTCCCTACAAGCCTAAATCACAGGCTCTGATTTGACCATGAAAGTGGACCCTTTCAAATCCCAGGACCTAAGCAAAATCATGGCTGATATCTAAACCCAGTATGATACTCTGGTTTTGAGGATCAGAGAAGGGCTCAATGAGTACTAGTCCCAGCAGATCAAGGAGAGCACTATAGTGGATCTCATGTTGATCACTATAGTGTTTTCCTTGATCTGCTGGGACCAGCATTAGCACCACTGATTGTATGCCTGGAGCAAGGCAGGAAGTTGATAAAGGATCCATGGTCATCTAGGGGTGGGGGGGAAAGGACAAGAGGCAAAGATGTCCCTTGTCTGGACAATCCTAGAGATTTAACAAAAAAATTCATTGAAAACTGCCTCAGTAAAGCAACAGGATATAAGCTAAACCCACCAAAAATCAATCTTTTATATATCACTTTTAAATTATGTTTTTATTCTGAACTTAACTAACATCAAGTCAAAGAAAATCGATAAAGTTAAAATAAGTGGGAAAAATCCTTGAAGAAAATTTTCTGATGGAGTAAAATCCAAGATATATATGGAATGGATACAAATATATTAGAATAAGAGCTATTCCCAAAAAGATAACTAGTAAAATGACATTAACTGTCAGCTTTTAAATGAGAAAATATAAGCTATCACAACCACATTTAAAAATGCTCCAAATCACTAATAAGAGGAAGAATCCAAATTAAAAAAAAATTAGGGGCCATCTCATGCCCATGAGATTAGCAAAGATGATGCAAAAGAAAAATTGAAATTGTTGGGGACAGAGGCAACAATGGAAGCACAGGCACAAAATTGTTTGAACTTTTGACTTGACCCAACAATTCTAGAAAATAATTTGGATCTACACTTAAGAAGTCACTAAGCTGTACATGCCCTTTGACCTAGTGACACCACTAGTCTATAGACCCAAAAAGGTCGAAGACAAAATGCATATGTACAAAAATATTTATAGGAGTATCAGTTCTCAAAATGTTCTAGAAAGCAATAATCATGAGAACTATTTGGTGCTGGTTAAAAGATAGAAAAGTTAATCAACGAAATAGATTAAATAAACAAGATCTGAAAATAATTGTAGTACAACTGTATGAATTGATGCAGAATAAAATTAGTAGAAACTGTAGAATGATTTACGTGATTAGCACAATAATGCAAAGGAAAACCACTTTGAAAAACTTCAGGACTTTGATCAATGCACTGACTGAGGATGACTTCAGAAGACTGATGATGAAGCCTACCTCCTTGCCTCTTCATGGAAAAAAGTGATGGTGTAGAGATACATAAAAAGACATAATCAGTGTATTGATTTGTTTTGCTTACCTATACTTATTTGTTATAAGACAGAAGGGAGGGAAGGAATTGATAGGTGGTAATTCAGATTTTTAATTTAAAATAAAATAAAATCATTAAAATATTAATATGATACTAGAAAAAACAAAGTTCAGAAAGGAACACAAATAGGATGACTTTTAACTACCTTTTTACTACCTTGTTAAATTTAAAACATTAAAGACAAATTATACATAAAAAGTTCACATATTAATATTCAATCCTCTTTTTCCTTCTTTGTATATTGAAATTTTTATGTTTCCTTATAGCTTAAAAATTCATAATGAGAACAAAATTACTAAAACAGAGCCATATATATATATGTATATATATATATATACACATATATATAATTCCTGGTCTTGTATTTTGTGTGTGTGTGTGTGTGTGTGTGTGTGTGTGTGTGTGTGTGTAAACCCTGCTTTATGCCTATGGTCTCCAGTGGGACACCCTAGGAATTAAATAGATCCAAGAGAAGAAAAGTTTTTTTTTTTTTTCTGGAGGCAGTCTAGGAATATTTTTGGTTAGCATTTCATTTTCTGTGGTCAGAAGTTCTGGATAGTTTTATTATATTATGTCTTGAATTATAGTGTTCAGATTTTTTCTCTTATCATGTTCTTCTAGGAGACCTAGATCCTTAGGTTGCCTCTACACATCCTATTTTCAAGATCAGTGTGTTTTATTTGGATATAAGCATATTTCCTTTTATTGTTATTGTTTTTTGCTTCTCTTCTAGATTGTCCTCTTCTGAGTATTTGTATTCCCAATCATTGTTCTCTCTTTTGTTTCTTTGGTTATACTTACACATAGAGATATAAGCAGAGAATAAGAAAAAGTAGATCCCCCAAGGGATGAAGCAGAAGAAAAACAGGCACAAGAATGGAGAGAATCAAAAAACGAGATAATGTGATGATGACAATACCTCACAGCTGCATAGGGCTCACTGTCTCTCCCTTAGACCTATCCGTCCTACAAACTTCCCCCAGTCTGCCAAGGGCACTGCCAGCTTCCTAATCAGTCACCCAGGTTTCTAACCTTGAAGTTATCTGCAACACTTCTGTCCCCCTCACTTCTCCATAGCCAATCAGTTGCCAAGTCTTGTTACTTCGACCTCCACGACATCTGCCTTCCATCCCCTTCTCTCTAATCACCCAGTAATCACCCAGGTTCAGGCCTTTATTGCCTCTTACCAGAACTATCTTATTAGCCTAACCAGTCTCCCTATCTCTGTCTCTCCACTCCTCCCAATCCACCCTCCATGTAACTGCCAAACAACCTTCCAACTTTGGTTAAACTTAACATGGCAGATGGAAGATTTTCCTCTTCTGCCCATTATTTTTAGTGCTCAGGTCATAAGTTTTGCTCTCATCCTCATTTCTTTAAACCACTCCTGAAGGGTGTTATGATTCCATACTTTCTTCACATTCCATCGGCTCTTCTGTCTCATCAGTTATTGGATCACAGATGCCTCACCTCATTTATTAGATCTGGAGGCCGTATTTCCTTTTGCTGTTAATGGTTTCTCTCTTGATTTATCTGTTTCTGTTTAAGGACTTTGAGTTTTCTTTTTCCTGAGATCTTTTCCTTCTTTGTTCCCTCTATTTCTCACTTTCTGACACTCTCTGCTCTGAAGGTGGTTTCCTTGGGGAATGAATCTCAAAGTGTCTCAGCCTCCTCCCACAGTGAAAAATTCAAGGTTCACCATTCTAAATCTCTGCCCCAGGTGACTTTCGGCTGGAGAGAATTGACACCAGTTGGACATCAAGATCCTTCCCTCAGGCTTAGTGGAGTGCTACATACCACAACTTTCCAACACACACACACACACACACACACACACACACACACACACACACACACACACTGTCCTTTCCCTGTTTCCCATCTCATTCCCTCTGTTTCTCAGTTCTTTGACCCAGAATTGGCAGCTGCATTGATGCTGTAGAGTTGATTTCTCTAGTTTGAATCTCCAAGGCTCTGGGAAGAGAGGATCTGGAGATGGTGTGGAGCTCTAGTTCAAGTCCAGACAAGTTTCCTGCCCCTTTGGCTCTGTTCTGCTCTCCTATAGAGATATTTTGCAGCACAAACCATGGTTAGCTTCTGCATTGGCTAACCATCTTGGCCCCAACAAGCTTCTGCTCCTGGAGTGCTGCTAAGGTGCTGGCCATCTCTTGGGGTGGAACAAACTTCTGCAGCCTAGGATTGATGTTGCATGTAGGATTACATTTTGTTGAAACCCATGTGGTGGGTCCTTGGGTTGGCTGCTGCAGCCTCTCTGCTACAAGTGTGGGTAGTGTGCTGAAGGAGCTCAGGGTAGGTTGTGGTTGTTTTTGTTTTTCTGCCTTATTTTGGAGTTCAGGTATCTAGACCATGGAGATAGCAGAAGCTGCTTTATGTTTAACTTACAACTTTTGTTTTAAAGGGGGGGATCAGAGAAGATTATGCATCTTATTGCTTATATGACCTAGATTTGTTTTATATAAAAACACATCTGAGAAAAACTTTAAATTCATTTACTGCTCTTCTCTCTGTGTGTTTCTCTCTATCTCTCTTTTTTTTGGTTTTGTTTTTTTAGAGGGGGAAGGCAGGGCGGTTGGGGTTAAGTGACTTGCCCAAGGTCACACAGCTAGTAAGTGTGTCAAGTGTCTGAGGCTGAATTTGAACTCAGGTCCTCCTGACTCCAGGGCTGGTGCTCTACTCACTGCGCCACCTAGCTGCCCCTCTCTGTCTCTCTCATCCATACACACCACACACACACACACACACACACCCATTTGTGTTTAATAAAATAATTTCTTTTCTTGTCTTGAGCATTTTCAACCTTATTGCTTCTCTGCAGTTCAGCTCTCTACTTTACTTCTTTTCATACTGAACTGATGTGACTATGACAATGAAAACCCAGAGCCCAATGTTTTAGCTCCTTTCGTACCAGTACCTCACACTGCCCTTTATTGGCTTATTTTCACCTCCAAAGGGGAAAGACTAAAGGGACCCTCAGAAATAAGCACAAAAAGGAGGAGAATATGAACTAGTACAAACTTTACCTTCTTCACAATCTTGCCAAGAGGACCAGCCCAGTTTATCTACAAATCACCCCAGAGGAATTGCAGCTGTGCACAAATGCTTGTTATCCTATATAGCCATTTAGACGTGTAGTTTGGCAAGGGCATTGGTTTCAGCGACATGAGCAAATTGAGAAACATTCATTTGGACAGATTGCCTCTCTAGAACTAGCACCAACTCTGCCTTGACATCCAGCTCCTTTAGAAAGACATTGTACATTCAACGTGACAAACTTAAATGACTCTTTCCTCCCACAAGGCCAATTACACCTCTGACAGAGCTAGTTCCTCAATAAAATGATTGTCTGGCCCTAATCAACACCAGTGGTTACACGGACTATTGACTCTCAGAGGAATGCAGATGAGCCACTGTGATGGACTAAATTTGTAGTTATGTAACTTACATTTTGGCAATAGTACCTGTGAGTTTTCCCTCCTTACTTCTACACTGACTCCTGGTGATCAAAGGACACAAATCTGATTCAAAAAAAATTTCATTAATACTAGGAAAACCAAGCACATCAACTGTTGCAAATTTATTTATAATTTCTCCTGTCTCTGCAAATAATTGAAAATTGCAAAAATTAAACTAATAACTGCAAACAGATATTATAATTTACTTTGAAATGATCATTTTCATCCTATTTCTATTTTCTTTGCTTTATGGATAACAACAAACATGTACTGTGTCAGTTGACGTGGCTTGGCCCTTCAAGGTATTCTTAAATTTCATACTTTCTTAACAATACCTCAACATACCCATGACTTTACGGATATGGGCACTCATGTCCACATTCTTCCATAAATTCCCCATAGCACAGATACCCAATATAATAATATGTGAAGAACTCAATAAATAACTTCTGATTAATTAGAAGGTTCTGAGATTGTCTAAGGATAACCGATTGAGGGAGAATTCAAACTTTAATGATCTACCAGCTAAATAGCTCACTTAGTCCTGTAGGCTGCTAGAGGGCCTCCTAATCTTTGGAGAAAAAGGAAGACAGATGATAGAGTGAAAAGATTGCAGGTGAAAGGAGATGGATGATGAGCAAAATAGATGGGTGGATGAATAAAAGGCTTCCATTAAGTACTTACTACATTTTTCCATAATCTTCAACCCAAAAATTTCATAAAAGGGCAATTTCTTAAATGCAACCCAATGTGACTTTTTCCTACTTTAGGTTTTGGGCCCAGGTCCAATCCAAAGGGGGTGTGTGTGTGTGTGTGTGTGTGTGTGTGTGTGTGTGTGCGCGTATGTGTATATACATATTATATACGTATATCAAGTGTATTTAATAAATTTAAATTTTCTAAATTTAAAATAAATTGTATATGCATGTAAATATATGTATATATATATATAGGCACATGTATATACATGTATAGTCTATACATTAATAGACTAATTTAGTGAACCACCAATCTAATTGCATGCATGGTCTGGACAAGAAGTATTCTTCCTATGTTTTGTAGAAACCTATCACAGGTAAAAACATATCCCATAAGAGTAACTAGAACTGGCTACTCAGCACAGCAGCAGCCCTTCTTCCTCCACAGTGATCAGCTACAACCCTAGACTCCCCAGCAACCATGTCGAAGGGACCTGCAGTTGGCATTGATCTTGGCACCACTTACGCCTGTGTGGGAGTCTTCCAACATGGGAAAGTGGAGATCATTGCTAATGACCAAGGAAACAGGACTGCCCCAAGCCATGTCACCTTCACCGACACTGAACATTTAATCAGTGATGCTGCAAAAAATCAAGTTGCAATGAACTCCACCAACACAGTTTTTATGCCAAACATCTCATTGGTCGCAGATTTGACGGTGCAGTTATACAGTCGGACATGAAGCATTGGCCCTTCATGGTGGTGGATGACGCAGGCAGGCCTAAGGTCCAAGTGGAGTACAAAGGGGAGACCAAAAATTTCTATCCAGAAGAAGTATCTTCTATGGTCTTGACCAAGATGAAAGAAATTGCTGAAGCTTACCTTGGGAAGACTTGTCACAAATGCCATGGTCACAGCACCAGCCTATTTCAATGATTCCCAAAGCCAGGCGACCAAAGATGCTGGAACCATCACTGGTCTCAATGTGCTCCAAATCATCAGTGAGCCAACTGTTGCTGCTATTGCTTATGGCTTGGACAAAAAAGGTTGGTGCCGAGAGGAAGGTGTTGATCTTTGACCTTGGAGGTGGACTTTCAATGTCTCCATTCTTACCATTGAAGATGGCATCTTTGAGGTCAAGTCCACAGTTGGGGACACCCACTTGGATGGAGAGGTCTTTGACAACAGACTGATCAACATTTCACTGCTGAGTTCAAGCGAAAACACAAGAAGGACATCAGTGAGAACAAGAGGGTCATTCACTGTCTTCGCATCACTTGTGAACATGCTAAGCATACCATCTCTTCCAGTACCCAGGCCAGTATTGAGATTGACTCCCTCTATGAAGGTATCAACTTCTATACATCAATCACCCGAGCCCGTTTCAGAGAGATGAATGCTGATCTCTTCCATGGCACACTGGACCCTGTGGAAAAGGCCTTAAGAGATGCCAAGCTAGATAAAGCACAGATTCATGACATCATCCTGGTGGGTGGTTCTACTCGAATCCCCAAAATCCAGAAGCTTCTGCAAGATTTATTCAATGGCAAAGAACTCAACAAGAGTATCAATCCTGATGAGGCTGTTGCTTATGGCGCAGCTGTCCAGGCTGCCATTTTGTCTGCAGATAAATCTGAGACTTGCTGCTGTTGGATGTCACTCCTCTTTCCCTTGGAACTTAAACTGCTGGTGGAGTTATGACCATTCTGATCAAACGTAATGCCACCATGCCCACCAAGCAGACACAGACCTTTACCACCTACTCAGGCAACCAGCCTGGTGTGCTTATTCAGGTTTATTAAGGTGAGAGAGCAATGACAAAGGATAACAACCTGCTTGGCAAATTTGAGCTCACGGGAATGCCCCCAGAACCCAGGGGTGTTCCTCAGATTGAAGTCACATTTGACATTGATGCAAATGGCATCCTCAATGTTTCTGCTGTGGATAAGAGCACAGGCAAGGAGAACAAGCTCACCATCACCAATGACAAAAGACGTCTGAGCAAAGAAGACATAGAGCGCATGGTCCAGGAGGCTGAGAAATACAAGGGTGAAGATGAGAAGCAGAGAGACAAGGTGTCTTCCAAGAATTCTCTTGAATCTTACACTTTCAACATGAAAGCCAGCGTAGAGGAAGAGAAACTGCAAGGCAAGACTGGGGATGAAGACAAACAGAAGATCCTCGACAAATGTAATGAAATAATCAAATGGCTGGGTAAGAACTAGACTGCTGGGAAGGAAGAATGTGAGCATCAGCAGAAAGAATTGGAGAAGGTCTGCAACCCCATCATTACTAAGCTGTACCAGAGTGCAGGGGGCGTGCCAGGAGGCGTGCCTGGGGGGTTCCCAGGGGGTGGAGCAGCCCCATCTGGAGGTTCTTCTTCTGGACCCACCATTGAAGAGGTCGACTAAACACACCAGAAGAAAGAGCATTCCACACAACTTTCCAAAAATTGAAGGACTCAAATTTGTAGCCACGGCAATAGCAGTTTAAAAGTAACATTTAAGCTACTGTGTAAATCTGGGAATTCTGAATACTTGAATGTGTGCAGAGGGAGAGAAATGAACAACATCACACTTTATCAGTACTGTAAACAAGTGGAAATGCAATTCTTATCCTGGAGAATAAAATCTATTTAAATTGGCACCATAAAAAAATGATTAACTAGAACTGAATCCACAAGATAAGACAGAAACACTGAAAAAGATGAAAACATTCATGAAATAACACTGGAGAACTTAAATATTTAGCACACCCACTTAGCACCTTACCCTTTCTCCCACCCTCCTTGCTACATTTGTCAGTGCTGAAAGGCCTTGGACTCACTCTTCTTAGGTTTTCATGATACTACACTCTCTGGGCTCTCTTCCTACCTGATGGCTCATTCTCAGTATCCTTTTCTGATTCATCAGCCATATTGTGTCCCCTAATTGTGGCTCTTCCACAGCACTCAGCTGTGGCCCCATTTTTTTCTCTCTCTATATACTCCCATTCAGTGACTTTATCACCTCCCATGGGCTTAATTATCATCTCTATGAAAGTGAATCACAGGCCTATATGTCCAGCCATAGCCACTCCTTTGAATTTCAGTCTCCTATCACTTACTGGACATTTCAAACTGGAATATCACAGAAGCTTCTCAAACTCAACATGTTCAAAGTATAATTTATTAACTCATATGCCACACTCACTCCTCTTCCAAACTTCCTTTTTCTGTTGAAGGCATTACGAGGCTTCCAGACTCCCAGGTTTATGACCTCAGAGTTATCCTCAATGCTTTATCCCCTATAACCAATCAGCTGCCAAAACATTTTTTTTTACTTCCACAACATTCCTTGCAGCCAACCCCTTCTCTGTTCACACAGCCACCATCTTAGTTCAGGACCTTATCAACTCTTCACTAGATTATTATAATTAATCTCCTTGCCTCAAGTCTCTGCCCGATACAGTCTTCTAATCCAATTCAATCCCTCACACTGATGCCAAAGTGATTTTCTTAAACAGAGACCTAATCATATACTCCTACACAATCAACTCCAGTTGTCTCTTCTCGGATCAAATATCAACTCTTCAGTTCGCCTTTTAAAGACTGTTACGACATGGCCCCAAACTATCTTTCAAGCATCATTATACATTGCTTCCCCTCCCTCACTTTGTGATCCAGGCAAACTGGCTTGTTCTCTGTTTCTCATACCCTACACCCTATCTCTTGTCTCTCCTCTTCTGCACTAGCCATCTCCTGGCACATACTTCCTCTGCACCTCTGCCTCATTGAATCCTCTTACTTCATGATGCAGCTCAGACAGTACCCTCTACATTAAGACTTTCTTAATCTCAACTACTAATGCCTCCCTTCCCTAACTACCTTGGATTTGACTCCATTATACTTGTTTGTCTTTATTTTTATTCCATTCATCATACATACATATGTATACGTAGAGATACAGATGTATATATGTTTGTGTGCATATATACATATACGCATATGTATATTTGTGTATGTATGTATATATTTGTTGTCTGTCATAATGTGAGCCCCTTGGGAGTGGGGATTATTTCATTCTTTATTTTAGTATCACCAGGACTTAGTACATAGTAGCTGGTGCATAGGCATTTAATAATGCTTGTTAATTGATTAATTGATGGATGGACTAAATCCCATGACTCTATAGTGAATCCATATCTTTTTTGAGAGGAGGTGACAATGTAATGGAAAGTTGTGAAGATGCAAATGGGGGCAGTGAAGAGCAGAGGAAAGCATCCACAGGTGAACAGTGAAAGGATTGTAATTCCTTTAATTATTCAACAAGAAAGGGAACTTTGAAAGAATAGAAACAAGCAATAAGATGGAGGGACTGGAATGGGGAAAAGTAAAAAGAGATGGGGTCTTAACCCTAGACAAGGAGAAGGTACTGTATGGGGGCAGACTATCCTGCCAATTATACCAAATGTAAGGGGGCAGATCTCTTTTGCTCAAAGTAGTTTCCATTTTTCTGTGACATCGTAGGGCACGTTCCTCCTCTGGCCTGTCCCCATATACTCCACCTCTTATGACCTGCTCGGACAATCTTTCTGACACTATCTTCCACATAGTTCCCTAAGTGATGCATGAGTGGCAGAAGCAGGGGGCCTACCAATGATTTACACTGGGTGCAAAATCCACAACAGCAATACAAGCACAAGTAGGAAAACAATAAGAAAATTACCACAATTATCATAATTTTCTCCCATCCTACCCCTAGGGGAGGCAAAAGTAGAATTAATGGCACTTGGTGATTAGTAGGAGAACTGAATTTCTGAGCATTGCTCAGTATACATCAGCTGAACTTCTGAACTAAGATCAGAGGCAAAGAAACATGGCTTGGGCAATTTTACAACATAGTGGGGGTGATACAGAACACTTTCAATTACAAAATGGAATCAGAACTATTAGATTTTTTTCAATTTTCTCTTTTATTGTCAATGAGAAACTTGTCATAATTTTCCCTGACAAGTTATGCAAGGAGAACAAAATTGATCAATCACAGTATAGGCCATAGCAAAAATGTCTAAAACTATGGACTAATTTTAGAGAAGGAATTTGCCTGACACCAAGATAACTGAGAGAACTCAGTACACAAGTACACTGAAACAGCCAAAGTAACACAGTAACGACCATCAACAGTAGCTAACATCCAAGTCTTTTTGCATTTTAGTAACCCACTCCCAAAGTCCATTTAATCTGCAAATTTCATCTTGGATCATGTAGTTGTCTAATCTCTAGAACATCTTTTTTGGGGGCAGTGTAGAGAATGTCTTGTCCTTAGGGGCACCTCTTCAGTAAATTTGCTTCTCTGGTTCCAAGTTACTTATAGAGACTCCTGAGAAGCTTTTGCTAAAATCTTTCATAAAACAGATTTCAATACAAATTAGTATAGTCTCCCAAATTTTGCTTCTCTAATAACTAGTTCATGTGGTGAAAAACAACTGGAACCTTATGGTTCTGATCTTATCAACAATAGAGCTATAAAGGGAACATCTAATTAGGAATCCATAATTCACCTAAAACTTTCAAAAATTTAGATCTTACACGCACCATTAGAATAATTTACATTCAACACACAGGATCTTCTTATCTTATTGCTTTCTCAAACACTTTCCACTTCAGCTAATTCCAATTCCTTTAGGAGACTCAGATGCTATTAAGGATCTAATCCTTTATAAGAAAACAGGTAACAACACTCTTTGAGGAAGAGGCTCTCCACCCCTAGGTTCAATGATTACACAAATGAATCTTCTTATGAGAGGCTGACTTCACTCCAATTTATTTGGGATGGGATGTGTAGATACATTTATGTAATTAATTTCCAGTTATATACAGAGAACACTATATATCAAATGAGTTGCTCGTAGTAGAACATGTTCTGCTGTTAATGACATTCAGATGGAATAGATATTACACAAACATTTCTCTTCATTAAGATGACTGATGATACTGAAATTCTATTCCTTAAAATCAGGCATAAGTTTCTGGAATTAACTTCATAAATTAATAGATTCATCTTTGTTTTGCAAGCTTTTTTAACCTTCGTCCAATTATTCCTATAGCATCCTGAAAGAATGAACTATTTAATCTTAGACATAACTATATAAGTATTAGCAGGCATATGGCAAGGCCAAATACTAATTTACTAAGTTGTTTGGGATATGGAATGACTACACATCCTGATTGAAAACAGTAAGATCTTATATACTTGCATTATGTTCACATCTTCTAATGAACACTTGCTCTCATTACGGAAATTTGCTACAAAAGGAAAAGCTGGGACATGATTAAAATAACAGCATGAAAACTGGTCTTTAATTGGTGTTAATTACTGTTATCAAGGAAGGGTCACTGATCAAATTGATATAGATAAACATTAATTGGTGATTAATTTTGTTGGAAAGACACTGGATGGGGACTGGTGAGCTATAGTACTAGAGAAACTTCATCCCACATACATACATACATATACAACTTATACATTATTCACATGTTATATGTATATGTAAAAGATAATAAAATGCTATATCAATATTTATAGGATGAAATAGTACTAATCAGAGACAAATTAATATTCCTAAACGCTAATATTAACAAGTGAGGAAAAGAAATATAAAAACTGTCACTGCATCTACTTTCCCTGCTAGCTATTGTTGATATGTCTTCTTTTCTCAGCCAAGCTCACAGAAAAAAAAACTATCTATACTCATTGCTTTTACTACCTCTCCTCTCACTCTCTTCTAAACTCTCTGTAATTTTCTTCCTGCCCTCATCACTAACCTGAAACTGCTCTCTTCAAAGTTACCAGTGGTCTCTTAATTACAAAATCAAAAGGCACCTTCTCAGTCCCTATGCTTCTGGACCTCTCTATAGTATGTATGTGTATGTATGTATATATTTTTTACTGCCCTATACTGGATACTGTCTCCTTTCTAGGTTTTCCTGAAATGGCTTTCTTGTGGTTCTCCTTCTACCTGATTGTTGATTGCTCCTTCTCAATCTCCTTTGCTAGTTCTTCATCTATATCGCTTCCCCTAATTGCAGGTGTACCTCCAGACTCTGTCCTGGAACCCCTTCTCTTTTCTCTTTATACTCTTTCAAGTGGTGACCTTATCAGCTCCCATGGGCTCCAAAAAAATCTCTATTCAGATGATTCCACATCTACATATCCAATCCTAGTCTTTCTCTGAGGCTCCAGGGGCACATAACCAACTGCCTATCTGGCATTTCAAACTAGTTGTCCCACCAGAATCTCAAATTCAACATGTCTAATTTGCTATTACTTTCTCTAGCTCATTTTACACATGAGGAAACTGAGGCAGACAAAAGTGAAATGACTTGCCCAGATGTGTTGGTAACCAAAAGTGGGCTCCTTAGCACTTAGTCAACAAGTGCCCTTGAATAGTTTGGCTTTTTCCCCTGAACTAACTGAATGCTGTTTGTATGTTGGAATGGAGTAAGCTTGTCAGCCCCTTCACCTTGCTTCCCTTGCTTAAGCAGATTGAAAGAACCTGTGCTTTCCTGGTCAACCCCTTCACCTTGCTTAAGCAGATCGAAAGAACCTGTGCTTTCCCCGGCGTACCTTACATCCCCGCAGAAGCCGGATGGTTAAAAACAGCTTCTGTTGGAGCCAGAGGCTGCTACAGCTACAGCCACAGCCACAGCCGAAGCAGGAGCTGCCGGTAACAGAGCTGACCTACAGGAGGAAGCTGAACAAGGACTTGAGGCCAGTGGGTAATCTTTTACCATAGAGGGGAAGTATGTATATGATTTTGCTTTACACCATCGTGCTTCTCTGTGGCCTCCTGGTTACTCTTGTGAGGAGGACTTATTGGGCCTGGAAGCTTTTGATCAATATATCAAAATGGGGATGCTGGTTCATGGGTTGGTTACTGTGGAGCCTAAATATATGCTTTGATTCTTCTGCCTCCTACTTTGAGAGTTTCTTGTATCTGGCGGTTCCGAACCTTTCAGACATATATATGATCCTCTTTGAAATTATAAACTCTGCCCTCCTAATACACCAGAGGTACACAGCTAGTAAGTGTCTGAGGCCAGATTTGAATTTGGGTCTTCCTGATGCCAGGTCTAGTGCCCTAGCTGGCAAGTGTCTAAGGCCAGATTTGGTGGCAGTGTTAGAGATAAAGATGTTGTGAGAGTGAATACGCCATGACTTGGGATGAGAGACAGTGAGGAGTCAAAGATACCTGAGGGACTAGGAGGATGGTGGTGCCCTCAACAGTAATAGGGAATTTTGGAAGAAGGGAGGGTGGGGGTGGGGAAGATATTAAGTTCTGTTTTGGACATGTTGAATTTAAGATGTTTATGGCACATCTAGTTCAAGATATCCAACAATCGGTGGATAATGCTAGATTAGAGGTCATAAAAGAGGTTGTGGTTTGTATATATATAGATCTGGAAATAATCTTCCTAGAGACGGTAATTGAATCCACGGGAGCTAATGATATCACCAAATAAAGTAGCACAGAAAGAGTATGGAAGAAGGTCAAGGATAGATCCATGGGAGACATTTACAATTAGTGGACATGACCCAGTGGAGAAGAAGAGGAGGAGCAGCAAAAGAGAGCAAGGTTTGAAAAGAGTGAGAGAAAAGGAAGTGAAGCACTTGAGATCTTGGATGTCTTTCTCAAGGATTTAAGCCATGAAAGGGAAGAGAGATATAGGATAAGAACTACCAGAGATGGTCAGATCAAGAGAAGGATTTTTTTAAGGATGGGGAAGTCATAGGCATGTTTGTATAAAGCAGAGAAACAGTCAGTAAACATAGAAAGATTGAAGATTAATGCAAGGATAATATAGGAGAAGCAATCTGCTAGTGAAGATGGGATGGAATAGGGTCATATGAAGATTAAGAATTTGCTTTAATATATATATGTATGTATATATATATATACATATATACATACACATGTGTATGTGTGTATATGTCAATATATAACATAATAACATAAATATATAACATCATAAATATACATATATAAATAAATAATGGATTGTGGGACTTTGCTTTTTTTATAAAACTATCATTCATTTTATTGGCTAGTTTAATTCATTCTCATTTTAAATTATGTGTTAGGTTTTTGTTTTCCTCTGTTTACCTCAAATTTTCTTTCTGAATTAAGGTATTTTTGGTTACACAAAATACATGCCCATATTTTACTAAAGGATTTGCTTTAGCAAGGAGAAGAGCCATTCCATAACGCAAGAAAGGTTTAAAAGAGGAGATGATTTGAGATGAGGAGGAGGAAAAAAGAGGGAGCTCTTGGCAAATGGTCTCAACTGCTTTTGGTAAAGTATGGGGCAAGGTCTTCAGCTGAGAGGGTGGGGCAGATGCCATAAGAGGCTTTAAAAGTGATGGAAAAGCTAGCTTTTATTAAACTTTAAGGTTTGCAAAATCCTTTACAAATATGATTTCATTTTATCTTACCAAAACCCTGGGAGGACTATCTCTGTGTGGAGGGGAGGCTGAGTGAAGGAGTAGGTCATGGGAAGTGAGTCGATTGAGGACCTGGGAAGTTAGAGAGCTTGCACTTGCATCAATACGTATGTTAATTCTCTTAGGATGAAGGCAGAAGTTGGAATTGAAAGAAAAACTATAAGCCAGGCACTGAATTCATTATGGGAAGGAAGGAGAGTGTGCTGGGGGTCAGTAAATGACAGTTATTAGATTCTTAATCAGGTGATAAATTTGGATTGAAAGGTCTAAGGTCCATTGTAGAAGAAGTTACTGAGCAATGATTGTAGAGAGAGAGTCTGTCAAAGACTGGCAAAGAGAGCAAAAAGTATTTTGACTCCCTTACCATGATCAATTAGTTCAGTGAGGGGGGGAGGGGGATGGAACAGGGAGGAATTTAAGTAGGACTGGTATTCAAAAGGGTAGACAGTGAGAGCTGGATGGAAGGAACAGGAATGGAAAACTTAGTTTTTATATTTCTATCCCTAGCAGTCAGCACAATGCTTCACACATAGGCATTTAATTCCTGCTTGTTGATTGATTTATTAATGAGTTCAGTTTCTAGTTACATAAATGAAAATAAATTCAGAAACAAAAAGTGAACCAAACAATTACAAATTAAAAGAAAAAATAAAAGACTTCAATTAATAAATAAAATGAAAAGCTAGCTTTAAGATGACTCATCAATAACATTGATAAACCTGTAACACATTTAATGAAAAAAGAGCAAGAAAAATCAAATTAAAAATTGAGAATTAGAAATCACAAAAAATAGGAGAAATAATGATAGCTATCATACAAATTGTGTATAGCCATATGCCCCCAAAATTTCAGACCATAAAAGAAATGTCTAAATATGAAAGAGAGGAAGAAGGGAAGGACGGAAGGACACAGTATCAAAACGAACCAATCTCAAAAGACAAATTAAATAGGTCTTTAATGAACTGTCACATAAAAAGTAACCAGAACCAGAAAGAGCCAAAGAAAAAATATTCCTTCCATTACATAGATCAGTTGATCTGGTTTTGTAAATATGTGCATATATATACACAGTGGTTCTGATCCCCAAACTATGAAAAGATTAAAAAAAGAACTACAGGTCAATATCACAAGTAAATATGGATATAATAGAGATCAATAGGAGACATTGCCTGAATTTACTAATCTGTAAAATTAGAGGTTTGAACTGGAGGATTTGTAAGGTCCTGCAATATCCTATCCTCCCTGTCCTCAAGGAGCTTACGATGACCAAAGAGGTCCTTCTATAAGCCATTCATAGGTGGAGTTGAAACCAGCCCAAATCTGGAAGCTGTCAAGGCAATCACAAATGAATTTGTGTAAACAATATCCCTGGAGACAGAGGTGGAGCTGGATTTGGCTGTGAATCAATCAGGGCATACCACATAAAAGGTGTTACCTTTCTGAGATGGACAATTAACCCAGTATAAAAAGCCCAGCACCCCAGACAACTGGTACCCTGAAAGCTGCTTCGCTTCACATCCTCCTTGTTTCTTCAGTGACCTGGGTAAGTTGGTCTAGCCAATTTAGCTAAGGTTATAGACCTTAGTGGATACTACAGGAGTACATCTAGGGATCAGCATGATCCAGCAAAGAGAAAGTTCATACAGAAAACCTAGGCTTTGATCTCAGCTCTATCATTTCATAGCTGGGTGACATTTGGCAAATCACCTAAACCCTGTAAGCCTCAGTTTCCTCATTTGTAAAAAGGAGAGTATTGAACTAAATCCTTTCTAAGGCCCCTTATTGTTCTGATATACTGCAATGTTGTGATATTATAATGTGCTTGAGTACTAGGAGCCCTTGGAAACTTTGCTGTTCATGTACCTTTAAGGCCACTTGATACTGATAAAAGTTTGTCCCTATTTTGAGGAAAAATGAAGATGGAAGTTTGGCTCTTCTGAGACTTCCGGGTGCTCTGCTTTGCTAGACTATTTAGTTTAAATAAGTTTGGGAGGTAAGGGGGAAATGATGGCAGTGGCCATAGCAATTCTTTAAGTCTTGTCTCCCCAATTAGACTAGTAGCTCCTTGAGGGCAGAGATTGTCCTTTGCTCCTTTTTGTGTCCCCAGTGCTTAGCACAGTGCCTAGCACATAGTAGGCATTTAATAATTTTTTATTGCTATTCATCCTTCTTTCTTGAAGAGGACCAATTACATCATGAGGGTGATGGCTTGGCTTGAGCATGAATTGAATTTAAGTGAGGCAGAGCCTTGCTTAGTCACCAGCCTTGATTGATTTAACTCTAGATATTTCCTATTAACAGCCACTCTACTTCCTTTGATTGGTACCATTCTACTTTTATTTCTTCTCAGTAAATGTCCAAAAAAAACTCCAGGACTTCATCCTGATGGTGGGTTGAAAAGAGTATTTTGCTTAAGTGCAGAGATGAGGCAGAATCTGAGGCTTGATCCATGGCCATCTTTTCCAGATAATTTCCTCTTTGTGAGATACTAGCTTTATCTACTTTTCCTGGCTAAAATACCCTGTAAAACCTAGGTGATAGTCAGTGGTCCAGAACCTCCAGAGGAGACAGAGATCCTTCAGCACCTTGTGTACCGAAGATACCTAAAGCAATAGTTAAGAAGCCCAAAATTTCATTGGCTCTAGATTCAACCTGGATTGGGAAACTCAGCTTTCACTTTTATTTTCCCTGGCTTTCTGTTTTACCTTGGATAAGATATTTAATTTTGGTGTGTTAAAGAGGCTAAATCATACCTGCCCTCTTCTTCCAGTGTATAAGAGAAGAAAAAAGATATAAAATGTTTTCACCATTCTTTTTATTGATGAGGGTTACTAATGGTAAAGGGCCTCTAGTTAATACCACATGAGGATCAGTTAATGGGACTAAGGTTGCTTAGCTTAGGGAAAAGAGAAGACTGGGGAGTGGAGGGCAGGGGTGAGATTAACTATAGGGTGTTTTCAAATATTAGAAGGGCTGTCACATTTTAAAAAGGGAATTAGACTTATTTTCTTTCATCCTAAAAGTAGAACCTGAAGAAATGGGTAGAACTTGAAGAGGCAAATTTACACTTGATGAAAAGATAAACTTCCTAACAACTAGGGGACTCCAAAGTGGAAGGGGTTTCCCTCAAAAGGTAACAGGATTTCTTTTATTGGAGATCTTCAAGGAAAAGCTAGATGACCACTTGTTAGGTATGCTATGAATCAAAGTCTCTTTCAGGTATGGGTTGGCCTAGATGTTCACTGAGGTCCCTTCCAACTCTGATATTCAATGATTTTATCATTAAAAAAAATAAGATATTGAAAGGAAAGAAGAGGAATGACAGAAATATGTATCTTTTTTCTATTCAGTTTCACAGAAATTTGCACAAAAGATGGCTACTCTCATGCAATGTGTTGCCTACGCCATCGAAATTTTCTACCAGTATGCCAAAGAGGAAGGGGATTGTGACAAACTAAGCAAGAAGGAACTGAAGAAACTTTTGGAAAAAGAGTTTTACCCAGTTCTGAAGGTAACAGATGCATGCCAACATCAAAAATCTACAGAGTCATATTGTGGGGAGTTTTGTTTTTGTTTTTTTGGGGGGGTGGGAAAGGACTATGATTTCATTGATGTAGAGCAGAGGTGTCAAAGTCAAGACCCACAGGCAGAGGGCAAAACTTCCACGAGCTTCCAGAAAAAGATTAATGTATAATTGGGAAATATTTAACAAAATATATAAAAACACAATGTAGAAAATGTTGATTTGCCTTTTTCTAAGTCAATATGTATCCATCAGGGTCTGTTTGTATTTGAGTTTGCTACCATTGATTTAGAGAATTCCTAGTGAGGAAAATCCTTCTACCAATGCAGGTTTGTACTTGCTTTGTAACTTAGCATCTTAGAGAGTTGCCTAAGCCTCAGAGTTAGAGGTGAAGTTATCTTGATATACAACCCCAAAATCTGAAAAGTAACAAACAAAAAAATCCATATACCTGATTATCCATTTGTGAGTGCTCTAGATAGAGTTCCCTAGAATTCTACCTGGAAGTAGTAAAGGATCAACAAATGTTTGTGTAATTACATTAATAGAACTGAACCAACTACAGTAGAACTGAATCAATGAATTTCTTATTGTACTAAAGAGGGTCATTGGTGGGGGGAAATGGGAAGTGGACAAAATTCATTTTCAGTGGCACCTAATATTTTCTCGGTGACAGCTAGATAGTACAGTGGATAGAGTGCTGGTCCTGACATTAGGAAGATCTGAGTTCAAATCGAGCCTCAGATACTTACTAGCTGTGTGACCATGGGCAACTCACTTTACCATTGTTTGCCTCAGTTCCTCCACTGTAAAAAAGGAGACAACTGGGGAAGGCAAACTACTCCAGTATCTTTGCCAAGAAAGCTCCATAGGGGTTGTGAAGGGTTGGACACAACTGAATGACTAAACAACAACAAAATATTCTCTCTGTCTTCCTTCACTACAGAATTTGAAACCCCTACCTCCAACTTAGGCATAAATATCCAGTGTCACCACTATATTACAGGTTCCTTCTAACATTAATTAATTTGAACATTAATTTATACCAATGAGCCACCTCTCCCTAAAAAAGAGGTCTCTCTAGAAAGAGTAATCATTAGGAGCAGGGAGAAGTGCAAAGGAACATCCAAAGTTTGTATTCAATTACAAGACAGACTCCCATTGGTCAAATCCAAAATATTAATTTACAATTTAGTCAATTTAATATTTAATTAATTTTAATGAAAATGTAACAACTACCTTACACTCATAATCATCTGCAGTTCCTCATCCTCATCCCTAGGTAACCTCTCTGTGTTTTACTATTCTTTGTGAACCTTCTTTTTCTTCCTGATCTCTATGGACATCAGTTGCACATCATTAGTCCAAGTCAGCCTAGAGATATTCCAGGTTGGGTCCCACCTAAATGTGATAAGTACCTAATTTGCATAATGTATGACAGATTGATTTACTCTTCATGTATTCTTTTCTCTGAGACAGAATCCAAATAATCCGGAAGTTGTGGAAGCTATCATGCATATCCTGGACCAAGACCATGACAATCAAGTGAACTTTACTGAGTTTGTTCTGATGTTAGTCAACCTGGCTCTGTCTTTCAATAAGACTATCAGGAAAAAGTATTGTGAAGCATCAGGGTCAAAGCACAAATTCCAAGATCACCATAACCAAGAAGAGCAGAGTGTGACAGAGGAAGAAGATGATGATTTTGGTTCTGATCAATCAAATACAGAAACAGAACAAGAACTTCAGTACAGTTCTCGGCATTCACAGAAGAAAGGAAAGCATAGGCACCAGTCTAGGTCTAGTTCTCCTGGAAAGAGAAGGAGAAGTGGCTCATCAAACTCAGAACACAGAGAGGACTCCAGGAAAAGACACCATAACTCAAGGCAGAGTGACAGAGGGAGTAATGAGCTCAGCTCAAGAAAGCATGGGGGAAAGAGACGCAAGTCAAGTACAAGTTCTGATCATCACAGATCCAATGAAGATAAACAGTCATCTAGACGGGAAAGAAAGGGGTCTAATTCAGATGGTCAATGTGGAGAGGGTGACAATCAACAAACAGGCTCAACACATAAGAATTCGAAAAGCAGTAAGACCAAAAGGTCAAAGAAACAAGGTAAGAGAACAATTGGTCACCACATATTAGGGAGTGAGTCTGAAAGGCAAGATGATATTTCCAAGGAGTCAACAAGAAGCAGGCAGCAAAGGCAAGGACAAAGTCATGGACACTCAAGTTCCAGCAAAGATGGGAAACTGAGTGACAGCCATAGCCATTCAAGTAATGGTGAAAAACAATCAAGAGAGAGTCCCAGATGCTCATCATCTAGTCATCAACAATCCCCATCCACCCATGGAAGACGCAGATCACCTGCAAGAAGAAGGGAAGCAAGTGACAGTCAGGCAAGTGACAGTGAAGGACTATCTACAGACTCAACTTATGGTCATAGAAGGTCTTCATCTACATACTCAGGCTCCCATTCTAGCCACAAAAGGGGTGATCAATTCAGTGATAGTGAAGATCAATCAGGAGACAGCTCTAGACAGTCGAGATCTGGCCATCAATGGTCTTCATCCACTCAGGGCTCTAGTACCAGAAGAAGAAAGGGATCCATTTCCAGTCATGCAAGTGATAGTGAAGGACAAACAAGAGACCATTCCAGAGATTCAGTCTCTGGTCATGGACAGGCTACATCCACAGACTCAGAGTCTAGTTCAAGACAAAGACAGAAATGTAGTAGTGTACGATCCAGTGATAGTGAAGAACAGTCAGGAAAGAGCTCTAGACAGTCAAGATCTGGTCATCAACATATTTCATCACAGGAAGGACAGTCTGACTCAAGGACAAGAGGAAGCCAAGGATCCAGGCATGGACAGGTAGGAGATAAATATGGCCACTCAGGGTCTGATCACAGACAGTCTAGTGACACCAGGACAGCAGGAAGACAGGGATCCAGTCATGGTTCATCCAGTAAAAGGCAATCAGAAGATAGCTCTAGGCATTCAGGATCTGGTCATCAATATACTTCATCACAAGAAGGACAGTCTGGTTCAAGGACAAGACAAAGCCAAGGATCTGGGCAAGGACAGGTAGGAGATACTTCTGGGTACTTGGAATCTGGGCAAAGACAGTCTAGTGACACCAGGACAACAGGAAGACAGGGACCCAAGCAAGGACATGTAGAAGATACATCTAGACATTCAGTGTCCGGTCAAAGCACAGGAAGACAGGGATCCAGTCATGGTTCATGCAGTCATGGTGAAAAGCAATCAGGAGACAGCTCTAGACAGTCAATATCTGGTCAACAGTCCTCATCCAATCAGGGACATCATGGCTCTAGTACAAGAAGACAGGGATCCACTTCTAGCCAGGTAAGCGACAGTGAAGGACAAAAAAGAGACCACTCCAGAGACTCTGTCTCTGATCATGGGCAGTCTTCATCTACATACTCAGAATCCAGTCCAGCTAGAAGACAGGGATCCAGTCATGGTTCATCCAATCACAGTGAAGGGCAATCTGGAGACAGACACAGGTATTCAGGATTTGGTCATCAACAGTCCTCATCCAGTCAGGGACAACCTGGGTTAAGGACAACAGGAAGTCATCAATCCAGTGATAGCCATAGAGCCTCTAGTACTTCTCAGGAATATTCACTGAGTAATGGACAACAAAGATATGTCTCAAATTACAGCTGGAAACATGGTAGCTATGGGAATACAGACTATGATTATGGACAGACTGGTTATGGGCACTCTGGAGACAGTAGGACCAACAGTAGGAATTCTAGTCCTCAGCGGCCAGGCCAAATGACGCCCATTAGGCATGGACCTTCATGGGTAAGACATGATTATCCTGATTTCAGCACGAATACAGGGAGTCATGTGTACTGTGGGGCAAGGTATGAACAGTCAGGTGATAACGTACATCATGTTGGACCCAGCACTAATGGAAAGCAGAGGTCAAGCTCAGGCCAGTTCAGTGACAAAGAAGGACGATCAAGTAACAGACAATCAATATCCTCTCCTAAACAGTCCAAATCTAGTCATGGACAATCAATATCCACCCACACACAATCAGGGTCGAAAACAAGGAGTCCAGGAAGAAGGGGATCTAGTCCTGGACAGTCAGGAAACAGGCAGGCCAGAAGTCCAGGAAGACAAGAATCAAGTCATCAGTCAGGAGATGGTCCTACTTGGGGTAGAGGAAAGCCAGGATCCAGTCAGGGTCAGTCAGGGGTAAGTCACAGGCAGTCAGGCGACACTCAGGATCACTCTGGGTCCAGAACAACTAGAAGACATGGATCTAGCCATGACCAATCAAATGATAGCTCTAGACAGTCAGGATCTAGGCATGGACAGATAGGTCATGAGCAGTACAATATCAGATATGGCCATTCAGAATCTGGCTATGGTAAGGCAGAGTACAGGACACACAATACACACAGATCTGATTCTAATCAATCTACTGATGGTTCTGGCCAGACAGGAATAAGAAATCATGAGCGTGGGAATCCATCGGATAGCAGAGGCACAGAGAGTACTAATAAGAATAGGTCAGAGCATAACTCCAGTGTAACAGGGGAAAGCGGGAGACACAGAAAACATGTTATTGGTCTTGGAGATGAAAAGATAATTCATTTAAAGAAAAGAATCTACTCAGGCCCCTGCTACCCCTGTAACAGTACTCCCCTTTACGCTTACATGCAAGAGCAAAAGAATTGTTACTACCACTGAAATACAAGCAGAAGATCAAGTAATAGAAATATCAAGTGAAGAAAAAAAGATTTAACTAAATTACTATTTGTGGCATTTCCAGGAATAGGGTTTTTTGTTCTTTTAACAGAGGATCCTACTCCAACTTTTCTATTTGCTGTTGAGTTTTGTTTTTAATTGAAGCTTCTACTTATCAGTAGCGGGTATTTTTGTTCCTTGGTTAGAAATTGGTGAACAGAAGAAACTAATAGAATTTGAAGCTAACTATGGGACAGGATTGATTTGGAATAATATTAGAAATCAATTTTGGAGCCTGGGATTTATACAACTGACTTTTTCTAAATCTGAGAACTCAATTTTTGTAGCTTCATGATGGTTTTTAATTAGCGTGTAAAAGTTTATCACTCTTGTTCAAGGAGTTAAGTGTAAATATATTACTATGGACCTGGAACCCAAAGTTGCTGCAGGGAGGGCTGTGGAGCAACATTTTATTCATTCAGATAGTCAAGCTGAAAACCAGCACGAGAAATTGGTGCCATGCCAATCTCCCTAGCCAACGGACAAGGAAGTTATCTTTGAAGAATGAAGACTGACCTATTTGTATCCAAAGAACAGAAATATCAGCTCTAACTTGACCATAAGATAAAGACAGTCCCTCAGAAATTATTCTAGGCTGGAAAACAATGGAAAGAATACAACCCAGGGCTGTTCTGCATTACATTTGCCTTTCCAATTGGAAACAAAAGAGGAGAAAAAAAGAGAAGATGCATGTTAGGATTGTAAGACCTTTATTAATTGATTGTAATAACCTTGAGATTATTAATATTCCCTCAAAGCAATAGATTTCATTAAAATTGACAATAAACAAATAGTAATTAAATATTATTGTTGAATGATATTATAACAAAATAAGAGATGAAAAACTAAAGTTATAAAAATCAGTTAAAAGGAGGAGAAATTATTCCTCTTTCCAAATGACATGATGGTATACTTAGAAAACCGAAAGATTCAGCAAAGAAACAAACAGGAATAATTAATAGCTTCAGTTAAGTAGTAGGATGAAAAATAAATCCAGAAAAATAGTCAGCATTCCTATACATTACTAAAAATAAATTCAGGAAGAATCAGTGATAAGAAAAATTGCATTTAAAATAACTACAAAATGCATAATATATATATGAGTTAATCTATCAATACATATGCGACATTTATACAAACAAAATTTCTAAGACTCTTCACATGCAAAGGAAGATATAAATAGGTAGAGATATAGTCAAGGTTCAAGATTGCACTACACCAAAAAATAAAAAAAAAGTGGCAGTACTATCTAGATGAATTTGCAGATTCAGTTCTATAGCAATAAATTTCCAAGGTGACACTTTGTAAAACTGGACCAAACAATGATGAAATTTCATTTCAAGAGAAAAAAATGATCTAGAAATTCAAGGGAAATATTGGGGAAAATAAAGTAGGACAGAGGACGAAAGAAATTATCAGACTTCAAACTGCCTTGGGAGTTCCCATCACTCAAGGCTTTAATCTGGAGGTAGAATGCTTCCAAAAAAGACTACAATGTAGAAATAGTACTTAGTCATCAATAAATCATTTCTTTAGAAAACAAAAGCAAAAACAAGATGGGTGGGTTTGGGCAGAATTGTATCAAGATGACTAAGTAGAAGGCAAACCAGAAAGACAATGTATTCTTGCACAGAGTAGGATTGATCTTTCTATACATTTAGAAACTTGAAAGAAAGGAGGGATAATAGGACAGGGGAGAATAGACAAAGTGCAAGATTACTGCATGAGGGGTGAGGGACTTGTGGCCTTCTAGTTTCTTGGGTGTAGCCTTTTGACTGATCCCAAATTTTACATAACAAATCCTTTTATTAAGGGGATTTGTCCTGTGAAGTTTGGAATCAGTCAAAGGGACATACTTGAGGACCTAGGGGATACATGTGGCCTCGAGGCCACAGGTTCCCAACTCCTGATCCAGACTCTGTAAGTTTATTTTAGGGTAAGAATGAAGATGAAGCCCCTCCCCAATAACAACAGCTTGCATTTCATAGAATTTAGATCTTGAAGCAAGCTTGGATATCAATCAATGACACTTATTTTCTATTCCTACTTTACTTTGATGGCCACATGGAGGTGGGAATACTTTATCAGTGACAATCAAATTAACACTGTTAGGAGCCAAGACGGCAGAGTAGCAGGAAGGAATGCAGTGACATCCACTCCCCGCCCCCAGCCTCCACAACTTCTCCAAATAGATACAGGAAATATATGATACTGAATCCTGATAAAGAAATCCAAGAAAAAGTCACAATGCATCATTTTTCTAGTCTGGGTCAGCATAGGGAGACAGAGAGATCTGTGGACACTGGGGAAGGAGTCTGGGCAGGAATACCTCTAGAACCTAGGGGAAGTCTGTACACTGGAGCAAGAAGAGTTCCCAGACCCATACTGGGACACTTTGATAAGGTGCCAACTGGCAGCTTTGATGCCCACTATGAGTTCTGGGTCGCAGATCCAGGGTGGGCTAAGGAGGGGACCTGAACCTAGGGGAACCAGGATAAGGAATTGTTGTAGACCCTCCACTGTATACCTAGAGAGGAGCAGTTCAAATGCAAGTAGTAACTGTGAGGCTCAGATGCCAGGAGCAAAGCAGAGTCACAGCCTACTGTCTGTCACAGGGCAGAAATTCCAGACCTAGAAGAAGCCTGCAGTTCTGTCATTCAGAACCAGTACCACTTCCTAGTCAGCTACTAGGGGCAGAGTCTACAAGCAGTCTATTGCTACTCAGACACAAACCCATGTCAGGAACTTTTAGAGATCAGACCAGGGAGGCAGTGGTCAGGTTTTGCCTTGGATCATCAACTTTGGGAGCACTGAAAGCTTGCAGGTCTCCGGCTTGAGCTATCCCCGAGATCCTGGAATAATATAACATCCAATACCCAAGAAAGCAGCAACTTCTCTACAGAAGTGTAGAGAACCTGGCTCTAACATTAAGTCAAAAGTCAGGAAGTCGGCTTGAAGAATGAGCAACAAAACAGAAAAAACAAAGAAAGAAAAGAACTATGTGGTGATACGGAGGTTCAAGAGGTGAACAGAGAGGAAGAGAATGACTCTGAAACATTTTCAATTAAAGTCTCAAAGAAAATACAGTTTGGGCAGGAATTCAACTAGAATACTTTGAAGAGATAAAGCAAGAATTTTTGAAAGTTTTAAAGTGTTTTTGAATAAAAGAAATTATAGGGGGCAGAGCTAAGATGGCAGCTGGAAAGCAGGGACTTGCTTAAGCTCTCCCCAGGTCCCTCCAAACACCTGTAAAAATGGCTCTGAACAAATTCTAGAGCTGCAGAACCCACACAGTAGCAGAGGGAAGCAGGGCTCAAGCCCAGGACAACCTGGATGGTCACTGGGAAGGGCCTATCACACGAAGCTGGGAGTGGAGCAGAGCACGACCCAGCATGGGCTGTGCCAGAACCAACCAGACTGGGAGCCAGGGGGAACAGGCCAGCAGGCCCTGAATCATTGAGCTGTGGCAGTTACTAGACTTCTCAACCCACAAATGCCAAAGACAACACAGCAGGTTAGTGGGAAAAACTGCTGGAACTGAGTGAAAGGAATGCATGGTCAGCCCTGGCACTGGGGGCAGCAGAAGTGGTGCAGCTCTGAGGCTGTTTCCAGAGCTCCAGCTGAAGTTGCTTCCAGCCTCAGGCCCACCCGGTGGGAGGAATTAAATGGTGGGTCAGAGCAGGAGTGCAGAGCCTGCTTTGCCCTGCTTGGATCTGGGCCACAATCCTGGTTGGTGGTTGTTGGGGGGAGGAGAAGCATTGCTGTGGCAGAGCTTGCTGTGTAGAAGTAACTCTGAAAACAGCAGTGCAGCCCCTAAAGCTTGGCACAAAGTACTCTCTACGAGAAATTCATGCCCCAACAAAAAGCTTAAGGGTCAAGTAGTTGGCTGGGAACATGAGCAGGCAGAGAAAACGGACTCAGATTCAGACTCAAACTTTGGAATCTTTTTTGGGTGACAAAGAAGATCAAAACATACAGCCAGAAGAAGTCAACAAAGTCAAAGAACCTACATCACAAGCCTCCAAGAAAAATATGAATTGGTCTCAGGCCATGGAAGAGCTCAAAAAGGATTTGGAGAAGCAAGTAAGAGAAGGAGAGGAAAATTGGAAAGACAAATGAGAATGATGCAAGAAAATAATGAAAAACAAGTCAATGACTTGCTAAAGGAAACCCAAAAAATACTTCAGAAAATAACACCTTCAAGAATAGACTAACTCAAATGGCAAAAGAGCTCCAAAAAGCCAATGAGGAGAAAAAGGCCTTGAAAAGCAGAATCAGTGAAATGGAAAAGGAGGTCCAAAAGACCACTGAAGAAAATACTATCTTAAAAATTAGATTGGAGCAAGTGGAAGCTAGTGACTTTGTGAGAAATCAAGATATTATAAAACAGAACCAAAGGAATGAAAAAGTGGAAGACAATGTAAAGTATCTCATTGGAAAAACCAGTGACCTGGAAAATAGATCCAGGAGAGATAATTTAAAAATTATTGGACTACATGAAAGTCATGATCAAAAAAGAGCTTAGATATCATCTTTCAGGAAATTATCAGGGAAAACTGCCCTGATATTCTAGAGCCAGAGGGTAAAATAGAAATTGAAAGAATCCACCAATCACCTCCTGAAAAAAAATCCCAAAAAGAAAACTCCTACGAATATTGTGGCCAAATTCCAGAGTTCCTAGATCAAGGAGAAAACACTGCAAGTAGCCAGAAAGAAACAATTTGAGTATTGTGGAAACACAATCAGGATAACACAAGCTCTATCAGCTTCTATATTAAGGGATTGAAGGGCATGGAATATGATATTCCAAAGGTCAAAGGATCTAGGATTAAAACCAAGAATCACCTACCCAGCAAAACTGAGTATAATGCTCCAAGGCAAAATATGGATTTTCAATAAAATAGAGGACTTTCAAGCTTTCTCAGTGAAAAGACCAGAGCTGAATAGAGAATTTGACTTTCAAACACAAGAATCAAGAGAAGCATGAAAAGGTAAACGAGAAAGAGAAATCATAAGGGACTTGCTAAAGTTGAACTGTTTTGTTTACATTCCTACATGGAAAGATGATGTGTGTAGTTCATGAGACCTTTCTCAGTATTGGGGTAGCTGAAGAAAATATACATATATATAGACAGAGGGCACAGGGTGAGTTCAATATGAAGGGATGATGTCTAAAAACTGAATAAAATTAAGGGATGAGACAGGAATATATTGAGAGAGGGAGAAAGGGAGAGATACAATGGGGTAAATTATCTCACATAAAAGTGGCAAGAAAAATCAGTTCTGTTGGAAGGGAAGAGGGGCAGGTGAGGGAAAATGAGTGAATCTTGCTGTCATTGGGTTTGACTTGAGGAGGGAATAACATACACACTCAATTGGGTATCTTACTCCACAGGAAAGTAGGGGGAAGGGGATAAAAAGAGGGAGACGATAGAAGGGAGGGAAGACAGGGGGATGAGCTAATAAAAAGCAAACATTTTTGAAAAGGGACAGAGTCAACGGAGAAAATTTAATAAAGGGGGACAGGATAGGATGGAACGAAATATAGTTAATCTTTCACAACATGAGTATCGTGGAAGTGTTTTACATAATGATACATGTGTGGCCCATGTTGAATTGTTTGCCATCTTAGGTAGGGTGGGTGGGGAGGGAAGAAGGGAGAAAACTTGGAACTCAAAGTTTTAAAAGCAGATGTTCAAAAAAAGAGTTGCTTTTGCATGCAACTGGGAAATAAGATATACAGGCAATGGGCCATAGAAATCTAACTTGCCCTACAAGAAAGTAAGGGGAAAGGAGATGTGGGGGCAGTGGGGTGACAGAAGGGAGGGCTGACTGCAAAATAAATATAAAAAAGAAAAAAAATTAAATGATAGAGATGAAGGAAAATATTGGAGAATAAATGAGAGTTAAGGATGAAAGAATTGGAAAGAGAATTAAGAGTTTGGAATGAAATGCAGAGCTGTCCAAGCAACAAACTTCCTGAAAATTCGAATGGACCAAATAGAAGCCAATGACTATGAAATAACAATATTAAAAACAAAGTCAAGACTGAAAAAAAGAAAAGAAAATGTAAAGATACATCACAGCAAAAACAACTGACTTAGAACATAGATTGAGGAGATAATTGAAGAATTATCAGACTACCTGAAAGCCATGGACCCCTCCACTCCCCCCCCAAAAAAGACCCTAGATATTGTATGCCAAGAAATCTTAAAACTGCCCAAATTTCTTAGAACCAGAGGAAAATGTGAAAATAGAAAGAATTCGGGAGCAGAGCCAAGATGGCAGCTGGAAAGCAGGGACTAGCGTGAGCTCCCCGCCAAGTCCCTGCAAAAACCTATACAAAATGGCTCTGAACAAATTCTAGAGCTGCAGAACCCACAAAATAGCAGAGGGAAGCACGGCTCGAGCCCAGGACAGCCTGGATGGTCTCTGCATAAGGTCTATCCTGCACGGAGCTGGGAGTGGAGCAGAGCCCAGCATGGGACGCATGGACCAACCAGACCAGGAGCCAGGCGGAGAGGGCCCTAGCGCCCTAAATCAGTGAGCTGCAGCATTTACCAGACTTCTCAAACCACAAACACCAAAGACAACAGAAAAGGTTAGTGGGAAAAGCTGCTGGAGACAGGGTGATAGAGTTTGAGGTTCAGCCACCACCCCAGGGGCAGTGTAGGTGGGGCAGCTACAGAACTACAGCTGCAGTTGCTTCTGGCCCCAGGCCCACCTGGTGGGAGGAATTAAGTGGTGGATCAGAGCGGGAGTGCAGAACCTGATGAAGATCTGAGTCCAGTCTGGGTTGGGGGTTCTTGGGGAAGGAGGAGTGCTGGTGTGGCAGAGCTGGCTGTAATAGCTCTGAAAACAACAGCACATCCCCTCAAACTTGGAACAAAGTACTCTTTACTCTACAAGCAGTCATACCCCAATGAAAAACTCAAGGGTCAAGTAAGTTGACTGGAAACATGGCCAGGCAGTGAAAATATACCCAGATTCAGTCTCAGACTTTGGAGTCTTTCTTTGATGACAAAGAAGACCAAAACATACAGCCAGAAGAAGTCAACAAAGTCAAAGAGCCTACAACAAAAGCCTCCAAGAAAAACATGAACTGGTCTCAGGCCATTGAAGAGCTCAAAAAGGATTTGGAAAAGCAAGTTAGAGAAGTAGAGGGAAAATTGGTAAGAGAAATGAGAAGGATGTGAGAAAACCATGAAAAACAAGTCAATGACTTGCTAAAGGAGACCCAAAAAAATACTAAAAAATATACTGAAAACAACACCTTAAAAAATAGACTAACTCAAATGGCAAAAGAGCTCCAAAAAGCCAATGAGGAGAAGAATGCCTTGAAAGGCAGAATTAACCAAATGGAAAAGGAGGTCCAAAAGACCACTGAAGAAAATACTACCTTCAAAATTAGATTGGAGCAAGCGGAAGCTAGTGACTTTATGAGAAATCAAGATATTATAAAACAGAACCAAAGGAATGAAAAAGTGGAAGACAATGTCAAATATCTCATTGGAAAAACCACTGACCTGGAAAATAGATCCAGGAGAGATAATTTAAAAATTATTGGACTCCCTGAAAGCCATGATCAAAAAAAGAGCCTAGATATCATCTTTCAAGAAATTATCAGGGAGAACTGTCCTGATATTATAGAGCCACAGGGCAAAACAGTAATTGAAAGAATCCACAGATTGCCTCCTCAAATAGATCCCAAAAAGAAATCTCCTAGGAATATTGTTGCCAAATTCCAGAGCTCCCAGATCAAGGAGAAAATATTGTAAGCAGTCAGAAAGAAACAATTTGAGTATTGTGGAAACACAATCAAAATAACGCAAGATTTACCAGCTTCTACATTAAGAGATTGAAGGGCTTGGAATACGATATTCCAGAGGTCAGTGGAGCTAGGATTAAAACCAAGAATCACCTACCCAGCAAAACTGAGTATAATGCTCCAAGGCAAAATATGGATTTTCAATAAAATAGAGAACTTTCAAGCTTTCTCAGTGAAAAGACCAGAGCTGAATAGAAAATTTGACTTTCAAACACAAGAATCAAGAGAAGCATGAAAGATAATCAAGAAAAAGAACAAGAAAAAAGAAATCACAAGGGACTTACTAAAGTTGAACTGTTTTGTTTACTTTCCTACATGGAAAGATGATGTGTATGATTCATGAGACCTTAATATTAGGGTAGCTGAAGGGAATATGCATACATATATATATATATGTATGTATGTATATATGTGTGTGTATGTATGTATATGTGTATGTGTGTGTGTGTATATATATATATATATATATATATATATATATATAGAAAGAGAGAGAGAGAGAGAGAGAGAGAGAGAGAGGGCACAGGGTGAGTTGAAGATGAAGGGATGATATCTAAAAGAAATAAAATCAAATTAAGGGATGAGAGAGGAATATATTGAGAGAGGGAGAAAGGGAGAGATAGAATGGGGTAAATTATCTCACATAAAAGTAGCAAGAAAAAGCAGTTCTATAGGAAGAGAAAGAAGGCAATTGAGGGGGAATGAGTGAATCTTGCTCTCATCAGATTTGACCTGAGGAGGGAATACCATACATACTCAACTAGGTATCTTACCCCACAGGAAAGAAGGAGGAAGAAGATAAAAAAAGGGGGGGATATATTAGGAAGGCAGAATTTATGATTTCAAAGAGAATCTCATATGTGCCTAAAAGGTCCGGAACCGCAGGATATAAGGAATTCTCTAGGCAGAAGGCAGGAGAACTAAAGCATGTATTTACACTCCACAGTAACAATCCCACAAACCAGCGTCCCCATTTTGATATTTTCATCAAAAGCTTCCAGGCCCAATAAGTCTGCCTCACAAGGGTAACCAGGAGGCCACAGAGAAGCGAGATGGTATAAGGCAAAATCGCACACATGCTTCCCCTCTACGGTAAGAAGATTACCCACTAGCCTCCAGTCAGCTCTGCTACTGGCAGCTCAGCTTCGGCTGTAGGCGTCTCTGGCTCCAACCGGAAAAGGAAAGGAGGATCTTCAAGCTGTCCTCTCCCCTCTTATAGAGTTTTTGACATCATCAAGCACCGCCTGAACGACCAGGGCCGATTGGTTCTTGACTTGGCCCCTCCCCCAGCATAGACCACGTTAACACACCTCCCCTCAGCCAGCGCCACGACTCATCACACAGGAAGCTCTGGTCCTGCCCCGGAAGAGCAAGCCCCAACATCCAGGGAAGCTCAACGAGGCGAGCTGAGTGATTCAAAGAAAACAAAGTCCATTCTGGCTACACTCCACCCCTCACAATGTTCTAGGATGCACAATCCAATCATAATTCAAATTAAATTATATATCCTAGAACATTGTGATCCAATTATGCAGGAAACTAAAACATATCATGCACAATAAAGCAAAACATATCATTCAGTGACATTCCCAAATATTGGTTTACGATTCAAATGTGATCCACCCCTAGATCCCAGCCAGATAATCTCTTCAATCAATCATCCCAAAATAATTATTGATAATTCAAATGTCCACCCCTAGATCTTCGTATCCATTACATAGGATCAATAATATCATAACAATAAAACAATATAGCAAGGATAACACAAAATAAGTACACAGAACACTATCATCATCCCCCCCTCAAACAATTGGGCTCAAAATCTTGGGGTAAGGGGTGAAGGTCTCATTTTCAATAGCTTCTTCTTGCTGAAATTGGATGTAGAGGTGTCCCTGCCCCAAAGAGTCCAATTCCAGAGGTCAGTTCTTTAGCGAGCTGGCAGGAATTCCAAGAAAGCTACGTGCTTAGGCAGTCACCGGAAACTGCAGGGTGCTTAAACCTGCAGGAGACAGAACTAGCGACAAGGTTAACTAAAACAGAGAACAAAAAGAGTAGGCAAGTATGGGCTATTATCCTTCAAATAAAATCATCTCCAGTTTAGTTGAAATTTCAGTTATGCAGAGATCCAATATCAGAGCCAAACTCAGATGGGAAATGTTTCTTTTTAAACGGAACACAATGAGGAAACTAAGCCAAGAAGATCCCACCCTAGATGGAGACCAGGATTGTCCTCCCAGCCTTTCCCCAGACGTACAAGGGAAACCAGGAGGATCCCATCCTAGATAGACTAGGATTGTCCTCCCAGCCTTTCCTCAGATGTACAAGGGAAACCAGGAGGATCCCATCCTAGATAGACTAGGATTGTCCTCCCAGCCTTTCCTCAGATGTACAAGGGAAACCAGGAGGATCCCATCCTAGATAGACTAGGATTGTCCTCCCAGCCTTTCCCCAGATGTACAAGCTTTTATCCATTAATCACACAAAGTCACCTTCCCTCTGAGTGGCTTGTGTCAATGACCAGCATCAGCCATACCTGTGGGGTCCGTGAATCTAATATTATAGCCCTATTCACGGTAAAATATATGGTTCAGGGGCACGATTTGGTAATTATCTTCCCCTGAATAGACAACTGTTACAGAGTTGCTCTTCCCATGGGCTATGACTTCTGCAGCCTTTGGAATATCATCTGGCTTCCGTTTTACCCATACCTTAGCTCCCAACTTTATTCTATCAATGGAGCAAACCCCTTTTGCCCCTCTAGTAGTTATTCTGGGAGGAGGGTCAGTTTTCACAAAGGGTATTTTTTCACAGGGGATAGTAATCACTTGAACTATCCTATCTTTCCTACCAAATTGTACAGGTTTTTCACCCAAATTCTGGAGTGTCACAACAATTTCTTTTTGATAATTCGAATCTATCACTCCAGCCAATACATGTACTCCTTGAGCTGCTAATCCTGGTTTAGGTAATATCCGTCCAAAATGATTCTTGGGGATTCTCATACATACTCCAGTAGGGGTTTTTCTTATCTCTTTCCTATTCAACCTAAAATTCTCTATACAATGTAAATCATATCCTGCCGAACCAGGTGTTCCTGGACATGGTAGGGGGACATCTTCCCTCACAGTCCAAAATTCAATATTTTGGATCTCACGTGTTTGCTGTTCTCTAATCTGCAAATTTGGGGTCATCATTCTGGCTAGAGGTGTACTCCCCCCTAAGGGCATATTCAAATTACGTAAGGCAATAGACAAATTATCCTTCCAATGTAGATATGAATTATTAGAGCTTAATTTTCTCAGCTGTTCTTTCAACAATCCATTCATTCTTTCAATCAGCCCAGATGCTTGTGGGTAATATGGAATATGATATATCCATTCTATATTATTCAACACACAATATCTTTTCACTTCTTTGCCCTTGAAATGTGACCCGTTGTCACTTTGAATCTGCATTGGGGTTCCATAGTATAAACTTACAATATCTAGGGTTTTACAGGTGTTTTTCTGAGTTGCATTCTTATAAGGACAAGCCACTAGGACACCTGAATAGGTGTCAACACACGTACATACATATTTACATCCTTTATCCTGGGGTAGTGGGCCAATATAATCTATCTGCCAAATTTGGGCTGGAACTTTTCCCCTTGCTATTTCTCCAGTTACTATCCTAGGAAGAGTTCGTTCTTTTTCTAATTGGCATATACAACACCTCTCTGTTATTTGTTTTAACAACGCATGAGAAATACTGATACCTCGATCCTGTGCCCATCGGTGGGTGGCCTGGACCCCTAAATGGCCGGCGGTCTGGTGGACCCATCTCGCTAAGGCTAAGTCATCAGTTGGAGTTGGAGTAGGGACAATACATTCAGTGGCAATCTTTGCTAGTCGATGCGCGTGTGCATTGTACTCACGCTCTGGTGTGGTCAGGGTCGCGTGAGCATCAACATGAAAAACTGACAAATCCGTAACCAAAGACATGTCCCATATATTTTCCCATAACTCTTTACCCCAAACTTGTTTGCCATGAATCTCCCAATTCTGATTCCTCCATATAGGCATCCAAGTAGCTAATCCATTAGCTACCGCCCATGAATCAGTAAATATATGACACTGTCCTCCCTTCTCCATTCTGATGGCCTGATGTACTGCCATCAGTTCAGCATATTGGCTACTTCCCCCTATCCCAGAACTTTCCAGAGTTCACCTAGTACAGGGGTTATAGGCTACTGCTTTCCAATGTCTCTTCTGTCCTAAGTATTTTGCTGTCCCGTCAGTAAACCAAGCGTGTTTCTTCTGTTCTACATTTAGTCCATCATACCCATTATTCCATTTCACTAAGGATGGCACCATCTGTTGCTTAGATTCAAGGGGTTTTTCATTTCTCTCAGTGCCAATGTTCGCCACCGATTCATGTAAAGCAGAAACTCCACTTTTGCCTGCTCTGGACCTATTCTGAATATACCACTTCCATTTGATTATGCTTGCCTCTTGTGCATGTCTAATTCTGTGAGAAGCTGGGGTACTCATTACCCAAGTCATAATTGGAATTCCAGGCCTTAATATCACTTCATGACCCAGGGTTAGTTGCTCAGTTTCTACTAAAGCCCAATATGCAGCTAACAGCTGCTTCTCAAAAGGTGTATACTGCACTCCAGATGAGGGCAGTTTCCTTGACCAAAAGCCTAAAGGTACACTTGGGCTCTGTTGTTTTTGCCACAGACTCCAATTTGCATAGTCATCTTGTACAGTCACTTGTAACTCCACTGGCCCATTTTGCATAGGCCATAAGTCCAGAGCTAATTGTATAGCAGCCTTTGCTTCCTCAAAAGCTCTACTTTGTTCAAGGCCCCAGTCGAATTCATATTTCTTTCTGGTGACTTTATACAAGGGTTTTAAAATCTGTCCCAAATGTGGGATGTGGTGTCTCCAATAACCAAATAGCCCTATGAACTTTTGGGCCTCTTTCTTATTAGTAGGGGTGGGAAAATCCTGAATTTTTTGTCGAGCTTGTGGGAGAATTTCTCGCAGTCCTCTATTCCACTGTATCCCCAAGAATTTTACAGTTTGAGCTGGCCCCTTGAACCTTTGCGGGGTTGATTTCCCATCCTTTGCTTTTCATATGGTCAGTTAATAATGCTAAACTCTCCTCCACTTCTTTTATATTCTTTCCCTGTATCATGATGTCATCTATGTAATGTGTAAGCTGTACACCAGGTAGCTTTAATTCATCCAAATGCTCAGCTACAATCCTGTGGCAAATAGTTGGGCTATGAATATATCCTTGTGGCAGGCGTGTAAATGTATACTGTCGGCCTTGCCAAGTAAAAGCAAACTGGTTCCATTGCTTGGGGTCTATTGGGATCGTAAAGAAGGCATTGGCCAAATCAATAACTGCATACCAAGTCCCTTCATGTTCTTGTATTCTCTCTATTAAAGTAACCGTGTCTGGAACAGCAGCATACAAGGGAGGAGTCACTTTGTTCAGCTGTCTATAATCTACTGTCATCCTCCATGTCCCATCTGACTTTTGGACTGGCCAGACAGGGTTGTTCCATTGAGTAGTTGTAGGGACTAACACTCCTGCCTCAACACATTCTCTTATAGTGTTGGCAATTTCATCTTGCCCACCTGGCACACGATATTGCCTCAAAGTAATTACTTCAGAAGGTTCGGGCAAAGTGATTGGATCCATCTTGATTTTCCCCACTAAGACTGCATTAATGCCTATTTTCCTCACAGCAAATTGGTATTTCCCTTCAGGTAAATTTAAGGTCATATCCTTCAAAATGTCTATTCCAATGATGTATTCAGGAATAGGCACAATAACCACACTATATTCTTTCTTGGGCAACTGTCCAATTTTCATCGTCAATTTAACTTGTCTGGCTGATATTTCAGTCCCTCCTAGTCCTGTGATGGTAATAGGAGTTCCATGGCTGAATTTGTCTGGATTCCCATAGATAAGGGTGGCCTCGGCCCCAGTGTCTATTAATGCCCTAGTTACTGTACTTGACCCATTTTTCCAATATATAGTCAAGTTAATGTGAGGTCCGCAATCCAGCTTACGTATTTCCTTAATTTGGGCTGGGGCCTGGCCTGTTTCCTAGTATTCCCTAGCATGTGATTCACTTGAGTATGAAGGTTCACCATCTGTAGCATTTGCAGGAGCAGTTCTTATTCCCCTGTCTCTCCTGTTATCGAGTCCTTTATCTCGGTACATCCTGTACAATTCATTGGTTGGAATGTCATCTATCATTTCAAAACCTACCCCTGCTCTCAATAGAGCAGTGAACATTTCTTTTCTTGTCACTCCATTTTGGTGCACAAGTTTGCTGGATATTCACCCTTCTCTCTCGAGGAGATCTATCCCTTCCCCAGTCTCCTAAGTCATGTAACTGTAAAATCTTATTTATCACCTCTGTAAGATGGCTCCCTACTTCCCCAAGTAACAGATTCAAAATTAGTTGTTTATAAGCAGGGGGAGCTGTCCTAATTATTAAATTCCTATGAGGGATTCCTATGGGATCATTGTAATATTTGTCTGCAGTTCCTGTCATAATAGCAGTCTTCATTACCTCCTCCTTTAGTCTCATGATACAATCTTTAAGTGAATACCAGGGTCTGTGCTCAGTGGGCCACATAGAATCATTAGTATATCTCTTATTGCATCCCGCAGCAGCTAATGCCAACAGAGTAGTCCTGCTAGCATCATCTCCTTGCTGATGATGTTCCCTAAAAGCTTGCTGAACTAGAGGATCGTGGCTGATACCTATGAATCTCATACAGTCCCTCTTACCTACTAATATTCCACCGGCCCCTTGATCACTGAGCCTTACCATCCAAGATATTAATGGTTCTCCTACTCTTTGGCTGAATCTACTCAAAATATCTGTGACCTCTTGTAGTGAGAAATCTTCCTGAAATTCCCTCGTAACTAAATTGCCACCTCGGGTTTCTGTCCTCCTCCTCTCTACGGGACAAACGCTTGTCTGAGTATTTAACCATCTCCCATTCTCTGTGCGAGGGATGTCCTGAACCCTAGTAGCATTTTCTCTCTCAGCCCCTAACATTGTCTCATTTTCCCCCCACTTGCTTCCCCTGCCACCATGGCAAGGACAAAGCAGGCAGTCAGGCTTGGTCTGGGCTGAGTTGGGATGCACTCTTGGCTTATTTGGCCTCCTGTTGCTCCTAGCCACATTAATAGAAAAGTTCTCATCTGAGTCAGTGGGTTCTTGAGCAGCAATTTGTTCTGCTGCTATCTGAGATTCCCCTGCTTGCTGTGGGCTAGGAGTGCCCCCATCTCTTTCACTTAATCTCAATATTTCATATACTAGCCGGTAGGCTGATAATACTATCCAGCTTTGCCTAGATAGTGATGCCCCTGACTGAATCCCAACCTCTTGTAAACACCTTTCCAAATCCTTAGGATCTCCTCTCTGTAGCCTTGGTTCCCAGTTTTCACAGAGTCTGGCTTTTTTAGTCAATTCTTTTGCTAAGGAGGAATAAAATGGATCCTCCCACCCTGGGATATTCATCTCTTCCTCTGAAGTTCTTCTGCTTCTGAATAGAGATCTTATATCTAGCGATCCCATCCACCTCGTCGCCAAATATATTAGGAAGGCAGAATTTATGATTTCAAAGAGAATCTCATATGTGCCTAAAAGGTCCGGAACTGCAGGATATAAGGAATTCTCTAGGCAGAAGGCAGGAGAACTAAAGCATGTATTTACACTCCACAGTAACAATCCCACAAACCAGCGTCCCCATTTTGATATTTTCATCAAAAGCTTCCAGGCCCAATAAGTCTGCCTCACAAGGGTAACCAGGAGGCCACAGAGAAGTGAGATGGTATAAGGCAAAATCGTATACATGCTTCCCCTCTACGGTAAGAAGATTACCCACTAGCCTCCAGTCAGCTCTGCTACCGGCAGCTCAGCTTCGGCTGTAGGCGTCTCTGGCTCCAACCGGAAAAGGAAAGGAGGATCTTCAAGCTGTCCTCTCCCCTCTTATAGAGTTTTTGACATCATCAAGCACCGCCTGAACGACCAGGGCCGATTGGTTCTTGACTTGGCCCCTCCCCCAGCGTAGACCATGTTAACACACCTCCCCTCAGCCAGGGCCATGACTCATCACACAGGAAGCTCTGGTCCTGCCCCGGAAGAGCAAGCCCCAGCGTCCAGGGAAGCTCAATGAGGCAAGCTGAGTCATTCAAAGAAAACAAAGTCCATTCTGGCTACAGGGGATGATAGAAAGGAGGGCAGATGGGGGAGGAGGTAATCAAAAACAAACACTTTCAAAAAGGGACAGAGTCAAGGGAGAAAATCCAATAAAGGGGGATAGGTTAGGAAGGAGCAAAATATAGTTAGTCTTTCACAACATGAGTATGGTGGAAGGGTTTGACCTAATGATACGCATATGGCCTATGTTGAATTGCTTGAATTCTTAGGGAGGGTGGGTGGGAAGGGAAGAGGGGAGAGAATTTGGAACTCAAAGTTTTAAAAGCAGATGTTCAAAAACAAAACAAAAAGTTTTTGCATGCAACTAGAAAATAAGATACACAGGCAATAGGGCATAGAAATTTATCTTGCCCTACAAGAAAGGAAAGGAAAAGGAGAGGGGAGGGGAGTGGGGTGACAGAACGGAGGGCTGACTGGGAAACAGTGCAACCAGAATATACGCCATCTAGGAGTGGAAGGGAGGGTAGAAATGGGGAGAAAATTTGTAATTCAACCTCTTGTGAAAATCAATGCTGAAAACTAAATATATTAAATAAATTAAATTTTAAAAAAAGAATTACAAAAAAAAAAAGAAAATAGAAAGAATTCACCAGTCATTTCCTGAAAGAAACCCCTAGTGAAAACTCCCAGGAATATCACAAACTCCAGAGATTTCAGGTCAAAGAAAAAATGATGCAAGTAGCCAGAAGGAAAGAATTCAAGTACTGAGGAACCATGGTCAAGATAGCACAAAACTTAGCAGTCACAGCTATAAAGGAGCAGAGAACATGGAATATAGTATTCCAGAAAGAAAAGGATATGGGCTTACAGCCAAGAGTATCTTACTCAGCAAAACTGAGTATAATGTGGGGGTGGACATGGGGAGAGGGGGAATGAACCTTTACTGAAATTAGGGGACTTGCTACAAAGGCAGCTAGTTAGGTATTGCAGTGGACAGAGCATTGGTTCTGGAGACAGGAATACCTGAATCAAATCTAGTCCCAGACTTAACTAGCTATGTGACCCTTGGCAAGTCACTAAACTGCTGTCTGCCTCAGTTTCCTGAATTGTAAAATGAGGATCATAATAGTACCTACCTTTCAAGATTGTTGTAAGGATCAAATGAGATAATATTTCTAAAGCATTTAGTATAATGTCTGGTACATAGTAGGCACTTGATATGCTTCCTTCCTTTTAAGATTCTATCCACATAAGTTTGCAACTAGCAATTATTAGCAATAAATGGGTAAAAACCTGAACATGAAATTTGAACATAAAGCATTATGATTATATAACATTATATTATATATCATCATGCCCTCTATCTGTTCCACAACTCCCTTTCATATTACTTTTTCCTTTACCTCAGAAGTTATGGGAAATCATATATGAAATCTTCCTAATTCTTCCAATTAATTCACCGGGCAATGTTTTAAATATTTGTAAAAGCTATTTTTTGTTATTCTCAATATCTCATATTGACATCATCCCTTATTCCCCCACCTCATTTACTCTAGTCTCTTATAAAGAAGTTGCCCCTCACCTCACCAAGGCCAATTTTCTATCCTCTCCTACATTTTGCAGAAGATTTCCTCCACAAAATTCTTCACTCTTATTTTCAATTTCCCTGTCTCAACTTGCTGTTCTCTGCTGCCTACAAACACGTTTATCTCATCCATCCAAAAAAAGAAATTAAATCATATTCAACCTTACTCTACAAACTCCTCAGACTATTGTCCTACAATCTCTTCTCCCTTTCATAACCAAACTCACCTGAACCAGTTTTGTCCAAAGTTATCAATGATTTCTGCTTCTTTCTTTTTTAATTTAATTTTTTAAATTTTGAACTCAAACACCAAAAAAGAGCATTTCAATATATAGAGCAAACCAAAAAAAAAAAAAAAGATTGGTTACGAAAAAATAAATCTTAATTGCTTTTGTAAAGTATATAATAAATTCTATTCACCACTTTCAAATCTATCCTCTGGTCTGAACTTCCTTCTATTCTCTTACGTGCATTTTAAAATATGTTTCAGTGGCCTTTTTGCCAGTAGTATTACTATCCTCCCTTCTCCAGCCCAAACTTCCACACCAGACAATCAAAAGAAGAAGAGAAAAGGCAAAAAAAACTAACAAACCTGTGTAGTCAAGCAAAACAAATCCACACAATTATGGCCAAGAAAATGTTTGTTTTTCTACATCATGAATCTATCATTTCTCTGTCAGCAAGTGGCTAACGCGTTTCCATAGGTGCTCTAGAGTCATGGTTGGTCACCAAATTGATCAAAGTTTTTAAGACTTTCCAACTTGTTTTTCTTTGCAACATTGTTATCCCTCATTATTTTTTCTGGTTCTGTTCATTCTGCGCCAGCTCATGCTAACCAATATTTTCTACAATTGTCTCTTTCATCATTTCTTAAGTCATAATAATATTTCATTATGATCTGTACTATAACTTGATAATCAAGTTGATGGGCACCTGCTTAGATTCTAGTTCCTTTTTTGCCTTTTAATCACCTCTTCAGGGTCAGCAAATTTGTTTTACTTGTAAATAGCGTTATTCTCTATCTTAACACTACCAAGATCCCCAGCCTTTCTCGTTTCCTTATTGAGTATGATATGTTTTTATTAAAAAAATGTTTTTGCTTGTGCATTCAACCTTCCTTTGTCCAAAAGAATGAGGTTCAGGGGAGGCCCATCAATTGAGGAATGGCTGAACAAGTTGTGGTATACGAATGTAATGGAATACTATTGTGCTATAAGAAATGAAGAGCAGGCAGATTTCAGAAAAACCTGGAAAGACTTACATGAACTGATACTAGTAAAATGAGCAGAACTAGGAGAACATTGTACACAGCAACAGCAACATTGTGCGATGATCAACTATGATCAACTAGCTTTCCTCAGCAATACAATGATTCAAGAAATTCCAAGATACTCACATTGCAAAATGCTAATCACATCCAAGGAAAGAACTGAGAACTCTGGATGCAGATTGAAGCATATTATTTTCAATTTTTTATTTTTTGGGTTTTTTTTTTCTTTCTCATAGTTTTTCCCACAATTCTTCTTTCACAACATGACTAATGTGCAAATACATTTTACATAATTGTACATGTATAACCTGTATCAGATTACTTGCCATCTTGGGGAGGGAGGGAGGAAGGGAGATAAATTTGGAACTCAAAATTTTACAAAAACTAATGTCGAAAACTATCTTTATGTGTAATTAGAAGATTATTATTAAGAAAAAAGCAAAAGAATGAGACTCATCTGATGACAACTCCACTTGTCTTTTCACACACTCCAATTATAAGAAGTAGCTACATACTCCCTTCTTCCTTTTAGCACATTTATTTCATTAGCCACCCTTCTCTTTCCCTCCTTCAAACATTCAGAATAGAACTTGAAAGTGTAATGGAAATACACAGGGCTGTTTGTGATTGCTACTCACCATTCTCTGTCCATCTTTTTGTCTATTTTCCTGACCAGTTGTATTAACTCTAAGTAAGTGTAATATTGTTCTTGTCCTCACTTAAAAGATATAACCATAAGGGTTCATAATATATAAACTGCCCCCACCCAGAGGGCAGTTTAACGTTGTCCTTTTAATCCAAGGCCACTGACCTTTTGATTACTGGTTTCTGAAACAGCTTGCAATCATACCACAAAATCAAAAATCTTTTCTCCTTCCTATTGACAGGTATTAAAGCATTGGAAAAACCCCCCCGTGTGCCTTTAGCACCACCAAATTGCTTACCTAGATTCTATAAACATTACCATTCCTTGAGGATACTGTTCTATCAAGGATGAGGGAACTATCTCTCAGAAAATAGTTGGTGAGAATCAGATCTGCAACAATATAATTTCCTCTTATTGGTTTCTTCACCTTTTGAAAGATGGAATCCCCATTAAGGGTAATCAGGAAATTATTTTCTGGAACTAAATGAGGAAATGTTTTTGGGAGAAGGGGGAGAGAGGGAATGAAAGAGAGGAATAGAGAAAGGGAGAGATAGAGAGGAGAAGAGGAGGATGGGGCAGGGCTCCAACATATGTCCAGATCATTAAAGTTTCCTACTATGTCATGCTTCTGGGCCAGGCTTATAATAAGTTTTACCCAAACTCTCCATCTATTTCTTCTTTAGATCTATTTGGTCTAGCAGGGCTTCTTAAACTTTTTCCACTTATGTCCCCTTTTCACATTTCGGTAGTGTTCCTTGGAGTTTCATGGCCTGGGGGCATGCACAGTACAAAGTGCACGTGCTGTGTGTTCAGAACCAAGGCTGCAGTGAAGTTGCACAATGAAGGGAAATGCTGCCAGAAACACCTCAGATTACATATTTGATTTTTAATTAAGTTTTGGTCATTGTGTGTTCAGAAACCTTTTGCTGCTGTCAGTTTTTTTCATGACCCCATGGGGGTGCAACCCACAGTTTAAGAAGAACTAGTCTATAATATAGTACAGGGGTTAGAAAATTACAGCCGGAAGATGGAATCCAGCCTGCCACCATTTTTGTACTGCCTATGAGCTAAGAATAGTTTTCTATTTTTAAATAAAGTGGATTTTAAATAAGGTATATTTAAAAGTGTAAAAATCACTTAGTTCACAGGCCATACAAAAACAGGTAGTGACCAGATTTGATCCCTGGGCTATGGTTTGCTGACCCCTGGTGTAGCCCAATAACAGTATTGCTCCTGTTTATCCCTCATTTGATGTTTACCAAAATGCTTTCCCAGCATTCTTCCCTCTTCTGGTTCCTAGATTTCCTTACATGAACCTATAGAAACACAAAATTTTAGCTGCAAGAGGCCTAGAAGACCACCTAGTCTAACCCACACAAGAAATAAATCATCATTATAAGATACCTAATAACTGGTTGTCCATCATGTGCTTGTAGATGAGGTTTGACCACAATGAAGTGCAGAGGAACCATCATTTACATCTAGAAACTATTTTGGCTTTTCTTTCTGTAGCCTCAAAATGATTAGATTTTTTGTTTTGTTTTTATTGACTCATAATGAGTTTACAAACCATGAAACCCCAAATCTTTTTTTTCCAGACTATCTAGCCATGCCTCCCATCCCCATATTTCTGAAGCTGATTTTGCAACGCTTTCATTTATCCCTACTGAATTTCACCTTGTTAGATTTCACCTGTGGCTATAGTCTTTGAAGATCTTTTTGGATCCTGAGCTTCTTATTTAGTGTACAAACTATTCCCTTACCCATCTACCACCTCCAGTTTTACGTCACTTGAAGATTTAATGAGCATGCCATCTATCCCTTTATCTAAATCATTGGTTAAAAAAACACATGCTAAACGGCATCAGGCCAAACTTGTATCCCCACTGCATTTCACTGGAGACCTCTTGACAATCTGACATTGAATCATTGACAGCTACTCTTTGAGTCCAGCCCTTTAGCCTGCTCTGGATTCATCCAATTGTATTCTTTTCTACTCCAAACATCTCCATCCTTTCTGAAAGATACTTTCAATGTACTCAGTACAACCAATGGAAAGTGCTGCCTTCTAGGACAGTTTGTCTGGAAGGTATAAATACCAGCAAGCCTTTGGAGCTGGTGTGAACTGCCTTCGTATCTCTGGAAGGAACATTCTGGCTCTGACCAATAATTTCAGCTAGGATGTATAGACTTCTAACCGAAATAAGTAGAAGTCTTCTATAGTAGCTGAAGCATTATGGGAAAAGTATATGCCTATGCATGGCTTCCCAGCTAGGACCAATTCTGATTAAGGTTATAATTTTGAGACTATATACTCCAAAAGGTGTTTGACTTGGCATGAATCAAAATATCTAAAACTATGCTCTACCATCCTCATGGGCAGAGACCCATAGATAGAACTGTCCTTATTGTGACCTCTACTCCTTCAGTAACCTCTCCAGAGGTAAAGCAATTTGGTATGATGGTAAAATCTAAGTCATGGCTATCCCAGTGTATGGCTGAAGGATGATGAAGATGGAAGTCATAAATGTTGAGGTCAAGGAATTATAGAAGGAAAAGTTCCTGGAAGGATCACCAGTGTAAATGCTGAAGTCTTCAAGGATGATAGCAAGAAGTTGATAGGTAGACAAAGGATAGAGAAAGTCTGTAAAACAGGTTCCAAAGTCATTAAGAAAGGCAGGAGGGTATCCTGGAGGTTGGTAGCTGGCTCTAAGAATTTGGTATAATGAGCTGGCATAAGCTTCAAAGGAATTGAGGCATATGTTGAATGATTGTAGCAGAGAAAAGGCCTGAAAGTAGCAAGAAGGAGCAAGGAGCATGCCAACTTCTCCGGTCAATCAGGAGTGGACAGGAGTGAGCAGGAGGAAGGAAATCACAACCAGATCTGAACAGGCCCCGTTTCCTATAAGAATGCTTCAATAATTCAAATATCTTTAATTCTATCAGTATGGGGACACCTTTTGCTGACTCAGGTTACAACCTGCCTTAATTCGTTAGGTGGCTTTTGGGAGGCGATGGGGTTGCAGAATCTAACTATGTGCCACTCTGAACTTAACCAGACTGGGTCACAGATGGTAGGCATCACTAGACTATATACTAAACCTTTCCAGCTTGGACAATCTGCCAGAGATACACGTCACTGGCATAGCTTCAAAAATTTCAAGAGTATCCTTCTTCCCCAGTGATGCAATGGAGGACTCCTTCATAGCAAGTTTCCAAATATTTGGTTTAGTTTGGTTTGAAGTGATGAAGCCAGGGAGAGAAATAGAGCCTTGGACCCATGATTTCATTGATTCAAGGAACTCCCAGGTGAGGAAACTCCCTCTTCCAATGCAGGTCAACACCTGCTCTGCATTTACAATCTTGAAGAGCTGCCTAGGGCTCTGAGAAGTTACATGATTTGCCCACATTCATACAGCCAATGAGTGTGGGAGGTAGGGCTCAGCTCTCTATCTACCATTACAATCTAAATGGCTGGTGATGATTATTATACTTGTTTTAATTCATATCATCTGAGTCATGGTTTTGTTCTGGTTTGGTTTTTGTGATTTACCTTTTTAGATAAAAGCACATGTGAACAACTTTGAAACTCATTTCTAATGGAGATTATTACTTGCAACATTTATAGCTGTATTTTGCATTGATTGTGTTTTCAGAACAATAAATTTTGCAGCTCATTAATTATAGTGCATATATAGAAACTACTTACTTTTACAAAGTTTGAAAGAGAAGTTGAAAAACTTGACTAAGGTCCTGGGAACAAGACTCAAAGTTTAAAACTTAAATTCTCTCCTCATACTCTAGACATGGAGAAATGTAGGACCCACACTCATTAATTGTCACAATCAGAAAATTACTGGGGAAGTAAGCATTTCCCAAGCATCCCCCAGAGCACATGTGTATGGAGAAAGCTGCATTTATATAAGAAGAAACATGTGAATAGTATAACAGAGATACATACTGGCATCCAAAGAGCACCCAGAAGGAACAAAGCAGTGCCAGATTTAGATACTTAAATGGTAGTGGGAAAGAGATGAACCAAAAGGAGGGAAATTTGTCACAATGGGGAATCATGGGACTGAGGAGCAGAGAAGAGCTCAAAACCAGGGATTAATATGGTACAGATCCAGAATGTGGACAAGTAAACCCAAACCTTGTCCTTTGCTAATACAATAAGTCATATGGCCTGTGTAGGTCCAGAGGGAGAGATTGACTCTAGCAACTCCAAACTATTCAGGGAAATACTGTAAGTTGAAATAACTACATAGAGTCCTGCAGAAAGTTGGAGGTGGGTTGTTTTGGTTTTTTTTTCCTTTTTTGATTGTCTACAAGTTTGGGTGTGGGTGATTTCTGTTTTTTATTATATAAATAAGACATTTTATGTTTTAATCTTTTTGTTGAGAGGCACTATGGTACAGGCAACAGAGAACTAGCCTTCCAGTCCAGAAGTTTGATTAACTAACATTATCATTACACAGGCAAACCAAACCTTTTGGGGTTTTGCTTGTTCATTTGTTTTCCTCCATTAGTTTTCTAGCATCAATAACCAGCAAAATGTAAGTTTTCCACAATAACTCAGCTCTCATAGAGACAGGAATTCCCAGATCTCCCTCAGTGACCAAATGAGTTCATCTTGGCTCCTCCCATACCTTTTTCTTTGCTTCTAACCCTGTCCACAAGGCTGAAGCTTGATCTTTTTTCCTTATACTAACCAACTTTCCTGATATACACCTGCTACACCCTAAAGATTCTTGAAACTTCCATCCAATTTTTACCATGTTCTTTACTTTATGCCCTGAGTAAGTTGAGAGTCTCAAAGTAGTAGAATCCCTATTGCATTGAACTTGAGATGCTCACTTTAGGGAGATGACCACCTTACAAAAGGAATGGGCATAGTGATAAGTAAAGTATATTGCCCTGGCAGAGGTTGATGGCAAGGATGGCGTAGGAAGAACAGTGAGAATGAACTCTACAGCTCATCTGGGAGCTTGTTGGAGGAGAAATAAACTCATTCTTGACTTAATGTTAGGGGTAAACCTTACAGGGTTTGCCAATTAGTAAATTAGTATATATATATATATATATATATATATATATATATATATAGCAGCTTATTTGATTCTTACAACAGCCCTATCAGATAGGTTATATTATTAACCCCATTTTAAAGGGAAAGAAACTGAGGCTGATAGAGTTTAAGAGACTTGCCCAAGGCAACATAGCCAAAAAGTATCTCAGGCACCATTTAATCTTAAATCTCCCTTACCCACAAGCTAGGCTTGCAGTTAGGAAACCCTAGGTCCAGGTCTTACCTCTGATGCATACTACCTGTGTAACCATGGACAAGTCACCTGATTGCTTGGTCCCCTGGGAAACTTTCCAAGACAATAAATCAGATGAGTTGCTGATCTGCATTGGTGAAGAGTGATTCCTACACAAATGAAATCACAGGTGGTGAAGGAAAACAATAACAAAAGTACTGTGATATGTGACCCTTGGCAATTCACTTAACCTCTGCATGCCTCAGGCAACTCCTGAAGATTTATCTATTAAATCATACACAGGTGAAGACCAGAGTGTTGGTGGAGGCATTCCCCATGCCAAGAGAATAACATACCTTTCTGGAGTTCTGCATGTGAATGTAAAGGAATATTATGATAGTACAAAAGAATAACATGAAGTTTTCCCCAAATCTGGGTGAAATCAGGGTGATGGAGCATAGAATTAGCAGAATCTGAATTGTATACATAGATACGTGGAGAGAAAGAGAGATGAGATTGAGATGGGATGGGACGGGATGATATGGGATAGGATGACATGGGATTGGATGGGATGGGATGAGATGACATGAGATGACAGGGGATGGGATGAGATGACATGGGATGGGATGGGATGGAAAATAGAATTAAAGGTGGCAGAACTTCAGGCAAGCTTGAAAAGTTAAAAGTATTTTCTTTGTTTGTTGCTTGCCAATTCATTTTGTTGTGTCTTATGAGAGACTAAAGGTTTAGGGTATTGTTTTCCACCTTGCTTTGCATGTTGATATGATTGTTTTGTTGATATTTTTATGACTAATATGATTTGAGACTCTGTTAAGAAAATCAAAGGTCTCAGGAACAAAGAAGTCCCTCCCATTTTTCCATGGTCAGACCCCTTCTGGAGTATCATGCTCAGTTCTCAGCATAAAAGTTTAAGAAGGAAATTGATCAGCAGAGGGCATCCAGAGGAGAGCAACTGAGATGGGGAAGAGCCTTGATTTCACCACATTTGAACGGCATCAGTGGAAGAAGCTGGGGATGTGTCTACTGGAGAAAAGAGGATTCAGAGCAGACATGATCCAGAGCTGTCTTCAAGTATTTGAAGGATTGCTCTGTGGAAGATTGATTAGACTCCTATTTTGCCCCAGAGAACAGTATCAATCTGTAGAAACTTACAAAGAAGCGCACTTAGGCTTGATGTCAGGAGAAGCTTCCTAACAAATAGTGAAATGTACTGCCTTGGGAAGCAGTGAGTTCAGGCAGCTACGTGACACAGTGGATAGAGCTCTGGACCTAGAGTCAGAAAGACCTGAGTTCAAATCCAGCCTCAGACACTTACTAGCTGTGTGACCCTGGACAAGTCACTTCACCTCTGTCTGCCTCCGTGTCTTCAGCTGTAAAATGGGGATAATAACATCACTTGCCTTGTAGGACAGTTGTGAGGACAGTACACAGTGACTGTCACATAGTAAGTGCTTAATAAATTCTTGTTTTTTCTCTTCTTTCCTCACTGGAGGTCTTTGGGGGGCAAGTTAACCACCTGGTGAGTGTTTTAGAGTCGTGATGGCTTCTGGAAATAGTTGAGATTGGTAGTTGCTAAGTTCTCTTTCAAATAAAAAAATCTCTAAACATCACAGGAGGAATATTTTTTTCATTCAAAAAATGGGCCATTGTTTTTACAGAGAAGCCTGGGGAGGATGTTCAGCCTCCTTTCCTCTTCCTTCTCCTAAATAAAAGCAATAAAGCACTTAGCAGATGCCTGGCACATAGTGGGTGCTTAATAAATTCTTGTTTCCTTCCTTCCCTCCTTTTCTTCCTCCCTCCCTTTCATCTTTCCTTCTTTCTTCTCTTTTCTTTCCTTCTTTCCTCCTTTCCTTTCTCCTTCCCTCCATCCCTCTCTCCCTTCCTTTCTTCCTTCCTTCCTTGCTCCCTTCCTCCCTGATCCCTTCCTCCCTGGAACATAGTTGCTATTAGTATCCTAATTCTACAGTAGGGAACTAAGAGTCCCCACCCCTACAAAAAATAGCTAAGTGACTTCTCAAGGACATACAGCTACTAAGTATCTAAGGTTGGATATGCATTAAGGTCTTCCTATACTCCAGGTTCAGAGTTCTGTCCACTGTATCACCTAGCTTCTTCATTGTCCATTTATGGTGCTAAGAGGCACAGTGGATGGAGTCCTGGGCTTAGAATCAGAAAGACTCCTCTTCCTGAGTTCAAATTTGGCCTCAGACACTTACTAGCTGTGTGACCCTGGGTAAGTCACTTAACTCTGCTTGCCTCAGTTCCTCATCTGTAAAATGAGCAGGAGAAGGAAATGGCAAACCACTCCAGGATCTTTGCCAAGGAAACCCCAAATGGGGTCACAAAGAGTTATACATGATTGAAAAAGGATGTACCACAAATAACAACAAAGTATCTGTTCAAGATATAAATATTGATGAAAGACGAAGTAATATTGAGAAAAGAGTACAGGTATAACTACTAAAGCCCACTTATCTTCAACTAAACCTAGAAGAGTAAAGCCAAAAGCAATTTTGTCCTTAGTAGCCATGTAGGCATGCAGCTTGGCAGGAACACCAGCCTCCTCTGTGCAAATAGATCCAGAAGTCCTTATCTGAATTAATTCCAATATAGAACCAGCATCTCCACTGTGGTGACAACCAGCTCCTAAAAAAAAGGAGGTGCTCACTCAACAAATCAGATTCCAACCCTCCTTGCCTCCCACAGTCTCAGTCACACCGCTGAAATGGCCATAATCATAAGACTGTTTGTCTGACCCAAATCAATGGCCTGGAGGCTACGTGGCAATAGAATGGATGGAGCCACCTCCACCCAGTTGTCAGTTTCTGGGAAGGGGAGAGACTGAACATCTTGATAGGTGGGTTGAATTTTGATCAATATCGTTTGAAACTTAGCTAAGAGTCCCTACCCCTTGGAGAGTCCAAAAATGGAGGCCATCCATTGAGCACTTCTTCACTCCTCTTCCTCCCCTCATATAGCTCAGATGCCTTTCCTTACAATCTCCTCCTTCAACTCTGTCTCTTTAAGGGGTGGCTTCTTTGCTTATCCAGGCAAACCTCTCTATATGCGTGTGTGATCCCATTTGAAACCATTTTCTGCAGCAGATCACTCCTCAGTCCTCCCCATTCTCTCACTAATCTTCAGTCTCTCTGTCTGGCTTCTTACCTATAAACATAACCATGTCTTCCCCATCCTTAAAATTTGCTCATTTGATCCTTTCAATCCCACTAGATCTCATCCTTTATCTCTCTTCCCTTTTGTGGCTAAACCGCTGGTGAAACTTGTCTATAATCAGTTGCTAAGCCCATAGAAAGCTACCCTGACCATAGCATTTTGGATCAGGAGCAGTCACAGAAGCAAATCAGAGCTTGTGGCAGCTATAATTTAATGCTGTAGACTTGTGAGAGTACCAAACAGCCAGGAAAGAACCATGATTTTTCTTTCTGAAGCTATTTTTTTAATCTCTCCTCTCCAAGTAGAGGGCAGCTAATTAGTGAAATAGCTAGAGCACCAGGCTTGGAGTTAGGAAGATTCATCTTCCTGAGTTCAATTCTGGCCTCAGACATTTTCTAACTATGTGAACTCTTTGAGGCCAAGAGTTTGGCCTATCCAACTATGTGTTGGGTAGTCCTATCACAAAGAATCATAAAATCGGGTGAGTTGAAAGGTACATTAAAATCAATTACTTAGTCATCCACCCACAAAGACATAGAAGCAATTAATGTCAAAACTGGGGCTAGAATTTCCAGACTTCTGAATCATGGTCCTTTGTTCTTTCTGTTAACCAGGTGGCAGGCCAAATAAATACTTACTGATTGATAAGGCTTCCTTCTCCCTCACCCTAACACCTTTCTAGCTCCTAGGTTCTTCCTGATACCCTTGGTACTTATACTCAAAACCTAACTCATATCAGGATATTAGTGGAACAATGAATTACCCTCTTCCATGCCTTTCTGCATGGTCAAATGCAGTTGGCTACAGTTAGGGTATTCTTTCAATGAAAGGAACACTGGACTAGAAGCCAAGATACCTGGGTTGTAGCCACAACTCTGCTACTTATCAAGCAAAGTCTTAGTTTCTTCATCTGTAAAATAGGATAAATGATATCTGCTTGCCTACTTCGCATAGTGTTGCAAAGGTGAAATATGAAAATGTGAAGGTGAATTGAAAATCATAAAAATACCATATAAAGGCAAGGTATTATTATTTTTCAAGAATTACAAAGTATTTGGGAGGGAAATGTTTAACACAAAAAGCAAACTTATAATGGTAGAATTTCAGCTACTGTGCTGTTTGGTAAGAGAATACTTTGAAATTGTGGCATTAAATTATATATGTAAGGCTGACCATCATTCCTTTCCATTTCTTTTTTTACGTCTAGAAAAAGGTCATGATGCCAGGAGAAGGAAATCAGCTTTAGGAGTTTTGATAATAACAGCATGAAACGAAATGGGAAAATCTTGGCTCATCAGAATGAATAAATTTGTTGAAGACCCTGCCTGGTATGGAAGAGATAGTCTTTGTCCAGACAGACATCAAATAAGCTAAATACCTTCAGGGACCTGCTCAGGTCTGATCATCCATCGGAAGCTGAGCTGGGTATATCAGAGTGAAAGTCAGGAGTCCTGGTTATGCTGCTCATTTCTAAGTACTTCTTCACTCCTTGTATGAGCTTTGGTAAGTCACTCAACTTCATCTCTAAAGGGAGAGGCTGCACAAGATGGCTTCTGAGATGACTTCCTGCTTTAGGCCTCCCATTCCACGATCTTTCCTATGATGCTTCAAGCTGTCTTTACTTAGATATCAGATACCACACATGTAATGTGTATGTCACAAAGTGCTTTCTTGTATATGACCTTGTATGTTCCCTAAAAAAACCAGGTGAAGTGGGCTGGTTCAGTTTATCAAGCTCCTTTAACATAAAAGTCAGGTGAGGCTCAATTTAATGACTCTCCCAAGGGTATACAGAGAGTAAGTGGTAAAGCCCAAGATGAACCCAGGTTTTCAAAATTCAGTTGTGGTTTCACCTTCTATGTAAGGCCTTTCCCAATCCCTCTAGCTGCTAGTACCTTCTCTCCACCCACCCCCAAATGTTTTATATATGTACGTGTTGCTTCCCGTAATAGAATGTAAGCTTCTTGAGGGCAAGTCAGTATCATTTTTGTTTTAGAGTCCTCAGAGTCTAGCACAATGCTGGGTGCATAGTAGGGGCTTGATAAATGCTTGCCAATCTAGTGATTGGCTTGATGTCCAACACTCTTTCCACTACAAGCATTGTCTCATATCTATTTCTTCAGTCATTTCAGTGATATCTGACTCTTCATGACCCCATTTGGGGTTTCCTTGGCAAGGATACTGGAATGGTTTGCCATTTCCTCCTCCAGCTCCTTTTATAGATGAGGAAACCAAGGCAAACAGAGATGAAGTGATTTGCCCAGGGTCACACTGCTAGATTTGAACTCAGGTCTTCATGATTCCAAACCTGGTGCTCTATCCATTGCACCACCTAGCTGCCCTGTGTCTCTATGCCACTAGTTAGTTAGAAAGACCCATACTTCATTTCTTGACTCTGGTGGAAGTTCTACCGTGGTGGAAGAAGGATCAGACTTCCAAGACATTCCAGGGATTGCAGAAAATGTTAAGCCTGGAAAGCAGCCTTATTGTCTACATCCTCCATCCCCCTGTTTCCCTGCAAAATGATACTGTCAACATTGAAAAGCCCACCCCTCAAATACAGAGGAGTATTGGTGTATCATTAAGGAGATATGTACAGCTGTTTCAACTATTTTCAGGATTGAATTGCACAGTATAATGAAAGTGCTCGCACCAGATTAGAATCAGTACACATTTGTTATGTGTACAAGGACAATATAAAGTAGGATTAAAGAAATATAGGAATATACATATAAAAATAAAGCCTAGTGGAATAATAGATATAACATACATCACCAAATCAGGGGAACATCTATATATCTGGGTCATGCAGCTAGGTAATTCAGGTTCAGCCTCCAGAGTCCCAATTGGGAAAAGGTCCTGGGCAGAGGATCCTCCCTGCAGATGAACTCCACAGAGTAGGGAGATCTCTCCAGGTTATATCCAGTTTTAGACAAAAAAAGGCATTGGGCCAATTAATCGACTTGTCATCAGGGCCTTATGTATCTTAGAGTAACTAACCTCACTGGATGTGTTGTAGCTCTGGACCTGGGCAGAGTCCAAAGGAGCAAAGCATCCATGATTGATATAGCAAAACGTCTGTGTTCAAAAGGACACAGGATGGATTCTGTTTGTTCCTAGAAGGAAGGCCAACACTTCCAGGAAGAGGAATCGGCCAATGGCAGGTTGAACTTTTAGTCCTGGGAACCAGGGAAATGTGACTTTTTAGTCCTGGGAACTTGGCTCTTGTTCCAAGGAGAAAGAGTAACATATGTATTCATGTGGCCTATAAATGTACAGGAAAGATCTTTAATATTTAATTAACCCTTCAATTGGTTGAGCTGGAACAAAACTATTTATTAAAAGGGAAAGATACTAGGTATGCATGCTGGGGCAACCAGGTAATGGACCCCATAGCCTCGGAGATGCAGGGGACAATTTATTCTTGAAAACTATGAAGGGGAGGTTTGGGGATGGGTTAGGATGGGGAGTAGACAGTCTTTTCCAGGAACAGGTGGGGAACAGAAGCAGGACATTTTGCAGTAATGGCTGATCACAAGGCTGCTTTAAGTTGGTTTGTGGTGAACAGTTCAGCAAGGTCAGCCAGTGAACATCAGCAAAGGCATCCGGGAGTGAAGATGACTTTTGGTTCACCGCAGGCTCCTTATGGCAAACAGGCTTACTCTGTGTCCACTGCATCTGTAAAGTATGGTAACTCATGGAAAACAGACATGCTAATCTCAGGAGTATTTTCATAATGCTCGTGATATTTCAATCAGAGAAGAACTCCCTTTTGCTTTCATATCTTCCCTTGAGAAAGGATTTCACTAAATCCTGCCCCTGTTCCCTGGGGCATTTCACTGGTGGCTGACCTCAATGGTGAAGGCTTTGAGATTACCAGCCTCTGGATCAAGCAGGGCAGAAACCTCAGAAACAGAGTGTGTGCCAATTCATGTAAGGACCCAAAATCAGTAGCTGAGCAAGAGATACCAGGTACAAAGTTTTATCTTCCCTTCTCCATCTCTTGCTCCTTCCCCTCACAAAACTGGAGGTGGGTGTGCGTTTCACTGTCTGGCTCCATCAATGCTGAGTCCTAGTGGTGACAGCAAAGGAGTAGGGAGAAGTCTGATGGGGTGAGTAAGGAGATTAGTTCACATACATTGAATAATTAGTTTTTCACTACCCACCAGAGGAAATGCTGTCCTGAGCAATGTTAGGAGCGTCACTAAGACCAGGCATGCTTATACAACCAAGAGAGAGCCAAGGGACAGTGATAGAAGGTCACATTGATCAGGTGCTGGCTATTTGGGCAGCCTGAATAGGGAGAGACACAAGAGGTAATCCACACCCTCAAGAATTGGATGCATCTATTTCCCAGATGTTTTGATTTGGCATCTCCTCCCCACTCCTCCCTTCTCTTCCTTTCCTCTCTTCCTCTTTCCCCTCCTGACCTCTTCTCTTTTATGGATGAATGAAAAAACTATATTTTAAGTGTTTACTATTTGCTAAATATTGTGCTAAGTGCTGGGGATACAAATACAAAAGTGAGACAGCCCCTGCCTTCAAGGTGCTTATATTCTAATAAGGAAAAACAACACATACAGGCCAGGGATAGAGTGCTTTGGCCTAGAAAGTCACAGGATGATGAGAGGAAACACAGGGGAATTGACTGACACACCCTTTCCAGCAGCAATGGGGAGAACAGGTATGCATGAAAGGCGTATGGAAAGTAGATGGTGGAGGAGGAATATGAAGCATGGTTGGGCCTGATTAAATATAATGAACCATTTGAGTTTGTGTTCATGTGCTGACCAATCAGGAAAGCAGCAGTCCCAGGGTGAGAATTCCAAACCTTCTAGAGGGTTCAGTTTTCCTCTCAACCCTCACCCACCTGGTCTCTGATGGTCTACTGGTCTGGAGGGCAGGGCAGATATCAATTTGACATTTATTGATATCCAGAAAACAGATCTACTCTGCTAGATACTGGGCAAGGTATAAAATTTAGGCTCTCCATAATCTTAGGGGTCTAAAAGTATTTTAAGAAAATATGACCCAAAATAGAAGTATAATACAAAATATTGTATAAGTGTATGAGAGATGCCAGGCAAGTGCCTCCTGAAGGTAGAGAGTCATTGCCATAATAGCAGAATGTCAGGGAAGGATTCCTGGAGAAACTCATGTCTGACTTTGGAGGATGGATACATCTGAAAGGAAACTGGAGGGCATTCTAGGCATAAGGAATGGCAAGACCTGTCCTTCTTCCTTGCTTTTTTGCCCTTTCTCACCTTTCGCTCTTATCTTGCTTTTCTTACACTTTTTTCTTAACGTTTTCCTTGTTTCTTCTCCAACCAATTCCTCTACCCTTTCCCTTTTCTTTTCATCTCTCAGTTTCAATTAGAGTCATGATTATAGGCAGAGAAGGAAAACAGCATCATGTGGACCAAAGAAGGCAGAAAGATGACACTTGTGCTCTGAGGAATCCACCATCTTTTTCACTCCTTGGAAACTTTCCTTGACATGCTAGACAACCAGAGTAACCAGATAGGGCATTGCCCAACATTAGGGTTGAAATTAAACTTTGAGCAATGGTCCTACACCACCCAGTAGATTTTCCATGTCATAGAAATAATACTTGAGTCATCATATTACACAGAACCATCTAGATGCAATGCTGTACTATTCCACCAGGATTTCTGGAGATCTCTCAGAAAAGATAGTTGTTCTTTTGCCAAAATTTGAGAGAAGCAACAGCTCCACTCCCACCTGCTCAGTGTACATTAAAACTCTTCTGAGCTCACATGGAGGCCAAAAGGCTGAGGGGAATTTGCTGTGGTTTACTATGAGGACAATCCAAAAACTAAAGAGACCTTGCCTTTAGAAAAAGCCAAATAAACTCTTGTTAGGTAACTAAATATGTAGATGATGCATTGTTTTAATCTGGTTCTAAGAGTCCACTAAAAATAAGATGCCCATTCTATACTGTTCAATGGGCCTCTTGTTTGGCAAATAACTACAGATGCCTGACCTTGGTCCAGTACCCATGAATTTAGACTACCCCCACTGAAGATGAATAATAAATAAGAACATCATTTAGAAGGACAGCTGACTTGATGTAACACTTTGTGAGGTATTGTGGCATAATAGATAAGGGGTGAGCCTTGGAGTTAGGATGACCAGGGTTCAAATCCTATGTCTAACATAGACTCCTTGTGTGAACATGAATAAAACACTCAATCTCTCAGTGCCCCCAAAATCTCTCTAGACTATAATGAATACAAAAGTTGCTAGTCTTTAGCAGTGCAGGAAGTTTTCACAACTGAATAGCCTTACACTAATAAAATTAGTATATGTATCAATAAAGAGCACTTCAAAGTTTATACAATGTATAACATTTTTTAAAATTCTCCTAGAGTATGAACATTTTTATAGCCCTTTGGGCATACTTCCAAATTGCTCTCCAAAATGGCTGGATCAGTTCACAACTCCACCAGCAATGTAACAATGTTCCGATTTTCCCACATCCTCTCCAGCATTTATCATTTTCCTGTTTTGTTATTTTAACCAATCTGACAGGAGACATGTGGTATCTAAGAGTTGTTTTGATTTGCATTTCTCTAATCAGTAGTGATTTTGAGCATTTTTTGATATGCCTATAGATATCTTTAATTTCTTCCTCTGAAAACTGCCTGTTCATATCCTTTGACCATTTCTCAATTAGGGAATGACTTGTATTGCTATATGTTTGGCTCAGTTCCCTGCATATTTTAGAAATGAGGCTTTTATCAGAGACACTAGTTATGAAGATTTTCTCCCAATTTTCTGCTTCCCACCTAATTTTTGTTGCACTGGCTTTTTTTGTACAAAAACATTTCAATTTAACATAATCAAAATTATCCATTTTGCATTTTGTAATGCTCTCTATCTCTTGTTGGGTCATGAATTCTTTTCTTTTCCATAAATCTGATAAGTAAACTATTCCTTCATACCCTTTGACCCAGCAATACCACTTCTAGGGTTGTATCCCAAAGAGATCACACAAGCGGGAAAAGGACCCATATGTACAAAAATATTTATAGCGGCTCTTTTTGGGGTAGCTATGAATTGGAAATCAAAGGGATGCCCATCAATTGGGGAATGGCTGAACAAGCTGTGGTATATGAAAGTAATGGAATACTATTGTGCTGTAAGAAATGGGGATGATACAGACTTCATAACAACCTGGAAAAACCTACACGACATAATGCTGAGTGAGCGGAGCAGAGCCAGGAGAACATTATACGCAACCACAGATATATGGATTCTGTGAGGACCAACCCTGACAGACTTCACTCTTCTCAGCAACACAAGGTACAAAGATAACTCCAAAGGACTCACGATGGAGAATGCTATCTACATCCAGAGAAAGAACTATGAAGTATGAATGCAGAATGAGGCACACTTCATGCTAGCCTTTCCGCCCCCCCCTTTTTTTTTTCTTTTTCTCTCTTTTGTTTTTGTTTTTGGATTGTTTTTTTTTTTGTCCTGTTCCTTCTTTCTCATGATTCATTTCATTGATCACAATTCTTCTCCATAACTTGACTAGTGTGTAAATTAATTCAATGAGAAGTTATACGTGGAAGTTATATGGGATTCTATGCCATCTTGGGGGGGGGGGGAAGGGAGGCAAGAAAATCTGGAACTCAAAAAAGATAAAAAAAATTCTCCTAGGGTAACTGAGGGGGTTTTCCCCTCATTTTTCCCCAATGTAGATTTGTCCAACCTAATTGGTTTCTATATTAACCTAAAAGGCATGGAGGTGAAGGGTGTTCTTGGAGGACACGAAGGTATCACAGGGTGACAAAATCTGTTTTGAATGAAGATGAATGGACAAGTCATTTAACTTCTCTCAGTCTCATTCTCCTTATCTGTAAAATGTAAAATCTATAAAATGTAAAATAAATTTCCCCTTTGGGATTTAACTCAAAGAGCTGTTTCATCAATTAAATGAGGTAAGGTATACAAAGTACTTTGCAAGCCTCAAAATACAGTGTCAATGTAAGTAATAATAATTCTTATGAATATGATTAATGATCTCATAGACATCCAATTTTAGTCAGGACCAAACAGGCATTAAAATACCACCACAACATTCTCCATAAGGCCAATTCAGTTGAAAGATGGTGCCCACAGCTGGTGGATGTTGGTCCACACATACCAAAGAGTGTCCTTGATATTAGCTTTTAATAACCCTACAACTGATCTTAATGTTTAATGGACCAAGAAGTAATATATTGCTACATAGCAACCACCACTACCACAACAATAATAATAGCATTTCTGTAGTGCTTTAAGGTTTGCAAAGCATTTTACATATATTAACTCATTTGGTCCTTACATAAGCCTGTGAGGAAAGTGCCATTATTATCCCCTTTTTACAGATAAGGTAACTGAGGTACATAGTGATTAAGTGACTGCCCAGGCTCACACAGTTGGCAAACATATGAGGCAGGATTCAAACTCATATCTTCCTGATTCCCTGTAGTTATAGAAGGGAAACGAAAGTACTGAGAGTTAGGAAAACTTTCTTAAATTCACAATTAGTCGCTGATGGAGGCAGAACTATCCCTCCAATGAGGCCAAATGGGACAGTGGAAAAAATGCCAAACTTAGAGAGGCCTGCATGTACATCCTATCTCCGAGATTCACCAGCTGTTTTATGACCAGCAAGTTGTTAAACCTCTCTGAGATTCCACTTCCTGGTCTGTAAAATAGAGATAATGGAAAATAACTATCTCCTACCTCAAAGGGTTGCGTAAGGACCAAGGAAGATATCATATTAAGGAATTTACAAATTTTAAAGCCTTATATAAAAGTTAGCTGTTATCACTACATATACTACCATGGGCAAAAAAAATCCCTTATGGGAAATGGAGTGGATTTTATAGTCAATAAAAGGATGAGAAAAACAGTACTGGGGTATAATGTCAAAAAATGGTAGAATGGTATCTATTCAATTCCAGGGCAAACTGTTCAACATCACAGTAAAACACATCTATGCTCCAACAACTGATACTGAAGAGGCCAAAGTTTATAATTTTAATGAAGACCTACAACATCTTCTAGAAATAACACCAAAAGAAGACATCATATCCATCATAGGGAATTGGATGCTAAAACAGGAAATCAAAATCAGCCTTGGAGTATAAAATGAAGCAAGACAGAGACTAATAGAGTTTTGTCAAGACAACTTACTAGCTATAGCCAATACTCTTTTTCAGCAACCCTAAAGGCAACTCTACACACAGATATCATCAGGTGGTCAATATATGAATCAGATTGATTACATAGTTTGCAGCCAAAGGTGGAGAAGCTCAATACAGTCAACTAAAACAAGACTTGGAGCTGACTGTGGCTCAGATCATGACCTTCTTATCACAAAATTCAGACTTAAATTGAAGAAAGTAGGGAAAACCATCAGACCATATAGGTATGACCTAAATAAAATACCTTATGAAGGAGAGGTGACAAATAGATTTAAGGGATTAGATCTGGTAGATAGAGTGCCTGAAGAACAATGGACAGAGATTCTCAATATTGTACAGGAAGCAGCAACAAAAAAAAGAAAAGCAAGAAAGCAAAATGGCTATCTGATGATGCTTTACAAATAGCTGAGGAAAGAAGGAAAGTAAAAAAGCAAAGGAGAAAAAGAAAGATATACCTAACTGAATGCAGAATTCTAGAGAATAGTAAAGAGAGATAAGATTTTCTTAAATGAGCAATGCAAATAAATAGAAGAAAACAACAGAATGGGAAAGACAAGAGATCTCTTCAAGAAAATTAGAGATAACAAGGGAATGTTTCATGTTAAAAATGGACATAACAAAAGACAAAAAAAATGGTAGAGACTTAACAGAAATAGAAGAGATCAAGAAGCAATAGCAAGAATACACAAAATAACTATACAATGCAGTTGATACCACTCTGATGGCAGAAAAAGAAGAGGAATTAAGAAGTCTCTTGATGGGGGTGAAAGAGGAGAGTGTAAAAGCTGGATTGAAATTTAATATAAAAAACCCAAAGCTCTTTGCAACTGGTACCATTATTTCTCAGCAAACAAAGGGAGAAGAAATGGAAGCAGTGTCAGATTTTATCTTCTTGGGCTCAAAGATCACGGTAAATGGTGACTACAGACATGAAATTAAAAGAAACATGCTCCTTGGAAAGAAATCTATGGCAAATCTGGACCACATACTAAAAAGCAGAGACATCAACAAAGGTCCATATAGCCAAGGCTATGATTTTTCCAATAGCAATGTAAAACTGAGAGAGCTGAACTACAGGGAATGTTAAGTGCCACAGGATCAATGCTTTTGAATTGCAGTGCTAGAGAAGACTTTGAAGAATCCTTTGGAGAGCAAGGAGATCAAATCAGTAAATACTTAAAGAAATTAATTAGATTATTCACTGGAAGGTCAAATACTGAAGCTGAAGCTGAAATACTTTGGTCACATAATGAGAAGACAGGACTCATTGGAAAAGACCCTGATGCTGGGAAAGATGGATGGTGTGCTATGATCCATGGAGTCATAAAGAGTTGGACAAATGATCAACGAAAAAATTATCAGGCACAAATTATCTTCACCACCACCATCTTGCTCTTCTCATCCTTTTTGATAGGGTTCAGATAGAAACAGACCTATGACAGATCACTAATTCTGCTATTATTCCTCTTTAGTCAGTGTTCTATAGACTATTACACAGATTGATAAGATAATGGCTTTTTAAAGTAGAATAAAAGTAGATATAAAATGAGTTTGGGAGAGAAGAAAGAGAAGAAGACCTTTTCGGGGGGCATCCACACTTATTTTATGTTACCAAGATGAAGACCTAGCAAAAGAGACTGAAAAGGAGCAGCCAGAGAGCAGTGGTATTTTGTAGTCTATCAACTCATGAAAGACAACAAATTGCTGGTGCACAGTTCTAGCTATCAGACCTGTTCATGCCAGGTATTTGGTAGGTTGCAAGTGCTCGCATTCTGAAGGGTTGTGCTGCACTCTCTCCACTGTACTCTTTGCATAGGCTACATTGATCACCAAGTCTTCAATGCTTGATGATAACCTTTTTGTAGTTTTTGGTGGCAAAGACTTTGTCCTGAATGTCCATCATAAAACCCTCTGTTCTGGCCAACAAATTTGCACAACACATCTTTGTTCAACACTTGTTAGTATACTTCTGTCCAAGTTCATGCAGACATTGCCATAGAAAGTCTTTTGCTAGCTAGGTGGCTCCATACACAAAATACTGAGCTTGGAGTCAGGAATACTTGAGTTCAAATCCAGCTTCAGACACTGCCAGCTATGTGACCCTCTGCAAGTCACTTAACCTCTGCTTGCCTCAGTTTCCTCAACTGTAAAATAGATATCATAATAATATCTACCACAAAGGGTTGTTGTTAGGATCAAATGAAATATTTATGAAGCACTAAGCACAGTGCCTGGCACAAAGTAAGTGCCTAATTAATACTTGTTCCCTTTTGATCCCACTCTTGGATCTTAATAAGATTTATCTGGAGGAAAGCAATTTTTGGCCACATTTGGTAAATCCAATGGCATGTACCAGTTAACCCTTACTATTACTTACTGGAGTATATCTCCTTATTCTAAAAGTAGATCTTTTCTTTATTGTTATTGTCCCTGTTATCTTCTGCTATATGTTTTAACACTATTGTCCAAATGCCTTACCTACCTGTCTTGAACACATCTTACCATAGGCCCCTACATGCTCCCTGATGCTACATCTATTTCAATTAAAACAAGTACAGTTTTGAAAAGTGGATGATTCATGAGAATAAAGCCTTGTTTCAAGAGAATGGAGCCAAGTAACTTGGCCTCTCTGACTTTAAAATCTCAAGAATCTGTGATCTCATCTATGTGCATACCCTCCACCAATACCACAAGACTACATCCTCTCTATAACTTTGAACAAACTCTTAATGAGTCACTGGATCCAAAAAGAAAAATTCCCCATCCCACAACCAATCTGGTGATGGGCAGCTCTGTAATTGGTGGAAAAAAGAAAAAGATCTTGGGCAAGGGAAGGGGGTGGGAAATAAGCATCCATTCTGTTGCTGAAGAAGCCCAGTTTGCTGGAACTGGTCAGAATTCACAATCCACCATCTCAGACTAAGAGAATCTCTACACCACAATGGCATGGGAATGGACTTTAGCCCTGCGGCTACTTGGGATCTGAAAACTTACAAAATGTGACTTGCAAGATACTATACATGGAATATATATATAAATGTAATGTCAGAAGAAGTGAAAGAAACCACTCAGTTCTAAGCCCTGGATGTGCCTAGTCAGGAGCTTTGGAAATTCAACCCACTGAGGCAGGTGCAGGTGGGGAAGAGGGGTTGTCAACAAATTAGCCAGAGGACTTACCATTGCCCCTATCAGTATCAGGAGCTGAGGATCTCAGAGAAATGCGCTTTTATTAATCAATCAAAATAAATTTATTATGCAATTGACAAGCAATCAATATACTAGGCACTTGGAATATAAAGACAAAAGCTAAAACAATCCTCGCCTCCAAAGAATTTATAGTCTAGCCAGGGGAAATAATATTTACATAAGTGAGTGAAGCAAGGACAGATGAATTTATAGACACCATCGTGGGGCACATGGGCCAAACAAAGTGACTCATTGCTTGAACTTTTGGGGATGACAAATTTCTTATTTTTTTTCAGCCAAAGGGTGGTCCAAAACTGAAAAATGATTTTTAGCCTTTTAAACTGATGTGATAAACCTTGAGCGCACCCTGGTTTGACCCCCTGTCCTACGACAGGCAAAACAGGATGTGGTGCTGCATCTGATCAAAGAAGAGATTTCTGAATGGCACATCTCTTTGGCTGCAGCTTCCTAGGTGACAAGAGGCAAGTTCAGTAAAATATAGAGCAGGGCAACACTTTTCTACCTTGACATAAACAGCATTGTAACCCATGAAAGGTGCTAGGAACAGCTAGGTGGCACACTGGATAGAGTGCCAGACCTAGAGTCAGGAAGACTCATCTTCCTGAGTTCAAATATGTCCTCAGTCACTTACTAGCTATGTGACCCTGGGCAAGTCATTTAGCCCTGTTTGCCTCAATTTCCTCATATGTCAAATGATCTGGAGAGGGAAATATCAAGACACTCCAATATCTCTGTCAAGAAAACCCCAAAGGGAGTCACAAAGAGTCAGATACAACTGAAAATGACCGCAAAACAATAAAGCCCATGTGGAGTACAGAGTCAACCAGTTATCTTGTACTAGAGTCATCTTGTACTTCATCCTTCAGTATAATCTTTGTGAGCATCAAAACATAGTGAAAGCCTGCTAGTGCTAGGAAGGAACAGCAGCATCCACCAAAGTGATTGTGGTTGTAGTGGCAGCAGCGTACAATGGTAACAAGGGAAGAATCGGCAAGACCACCAGAAAGAAGGACCTATGTGGATCACACTGTGCTCAGCAGAGGTGAAAAACTAATTATCAGCTTTGTAAAACAAAATAAAAACTTATGTTCCCAAAATATCTGGATATGAAATGCCTCCCAATTGATTGTACTAGTACTGATAAGTTAATCATTCTAAAATACATGCTACAATTCTTTTATGTTTAGAAATCCCTTTTCTGCATGGGAATAAACCTGATTTATGTTTGTATGCTGGTTAGCTTGTACTAATTCCCCCTGGTGAGGTAGGAACCCTAGACTAAAGTTAAAAATAAAATTGTACTGGGCTCGGTGTGAGGAACCAATGAATGTAATAAGTGGGGAGCATACTTCCCCAAATGAGTAGTCAAGAAACCCCAGAGCAATGAACCCAGGCAAACTGCAATAGAAGGAAAAGGAAGGGAATTGGTACAGTCTGGCAGCTTCTATGGCTTCAGCCAAAGATTTGGCAAGATAGCTTTGATAAGAGCTGGGAGACTACTCCAAGTATAGGAGACAGCCAGTACAAAAGCGTATAAGTGGGAAGTGGAATACTGAATAAGGAATATTAAGAGAGTCAGTTTGGATGAGATACACTATTGACAGAGTGGAGTAGTGTCCAATAAGACTGGAAAGATAGGTTGAGGTAAGGTTGTAAAGGTCTTGATATGTCAAAAAGAAGGGTTTTCTTTTGATCCTGGAGGTAATAGGGAGTCACCAAAGCTTACTGAGTGGACTAGTGACACGATCAGATTCATTCTTTAGGAATATCAGTTTGGCCTCTGTGTGAAAGATGGATTGAACTGAGGACACAAATTAGGAAGTCATTGTAATTGTACAGGAAAAGTGATAAGGCCTAGGTCAGTGGCTGTGTAAGGAGAGATAGGTGACATTGGAGAGATATTGTAGAGGTAGAAAAGCTGGCAGCTGACTATATTGGGGATGCATGAAAATATGGAGTACAAGATGACAGGGAGTTTGTGAAGTGTCCTTGACTGATATAGGGAAAATCTAATGAATGGCAATATGTGGTGCATAATGCAAGGAAGAGAAGATTGTGGAAAAAGATTCACAAGCAATAAGGATGCCTCAAACATTCGATTTATACACACATCCCTTACACCAGTCCAGAAAAGCTCTAATTCTGCATCACAATTGTTCACTCTCTTCCTTATTGAGATCTTCCTATTCCTTCCAAAAGGCCATTTAAGTCATTTAAATGGACCCAGATCAAGAAATTCACTAGCTGATCCCAGTGCTGCCTACCTTGAGGATTGTTGTGAGGCTCAAATGAGATATTCGTAAAGTGCTTAACACAGTGCATAGCATATAGTAGGTGCTTCATAAATACTTGTTCATCTCCTCTTAATTCCTTTTCCACCTCTCTCGTCCATAGATATAATTTACTTTTAGCTCTATTCAACAAGTACTTGCTCAGCAAATATGTGCTTCAAATGCTGCTACGAGACGTGGGAAATACAAGAGAAGGGCAAGATATGTTCTCAGTTTCCCCACCTATAAAATCAGGGGGTAGGACTACAAGATTACTAAGTGTCTCTTGCTGACTCTAAGTCTTATAATCTCTATCCTCAGAGTTTATGGTGCCAATAGAGGCACCTTCTGTACAATGTTCTAATCCATCGAGAGGTGTGGCTGATACTGATCCAAACACGGGAGCTGCCTGTGCAATCACAGATGAGTAGATAGGAAAGCAGTTCACTAAACAAATGTTTCTAAGGATGGGGGTGGAGGTTTGGGTTTGGTTGGGATGAATCAGGTCATCCCACAGAATGGGTGTCACCGTCCTCAGGTGGACAATTAAGCCCACTATAAAACTCACAGCATTTTAGACAGAAGGTGCCCTGCAAGCTGGTTCAGCCTCAATCCTACCTGTTCCTTTGATGAACTAGGGTAAGTCAATCTGGACAACCTAGCTGAGTGAAGATTATAGCATTTAATGGTTACTGAAGTGGAAATATAGGAATTAGGATAATATGTTGGCAAGAATACTGAAATTGGAGTAAGAAAAACTGAGTCTGGATTCTAGCTATTCCACTTAGTAGCTGTATGACCTTAACAACGTTGCTTAAATGCTCTGAGTCTCATGTCTAAAATAAGGGTGTTGGACGAGATGACCTTGAAGCTCCCTTTAGTTCTGGTGTGTTATGATGTTACTGTGCTTGGGTACAGTGGGCTACTTGAAGCTTTATTGTTCAATTTCCTCATGACCATTGTTAATGCAACTTCTCTATGCTGGGGGAAAACAAAGAAAGAAAATTTGGCTCTTCTAAGGCCACCAATGCAAACCTGCCATTGCTGGAATATTTCATTCAAATAGGCTGGGAGACGATGAGAAGGTAATAGTAGCATCTTTCTATTTTCTACAATGTCAATGGCTTTAAGTTTATAGATATTCTATCAACTCTCAGTCAGCTTCCTGTGATATGAATGGTTCTGCCAGTTTTTTGTTCTTGTCAACCAAAAAGTCAATACACTGGGTGACAAGAATCAGCATTCAAAAAGATCATGAGGGGCTAAAACCCTAGGGTGATTCTAATAAGATAAGATTCAAAAGATAAATATAAATAAATTGGTTAGGGAGAAGTTCAAAAGAATCAATTTTGCAAGTGCAGAATACAGGAGGCATAGACAACAGTGAGTCTGAAGAAGATCTAGTGGTTTTAGTGAACTACAAGCTCATCATGGGTCAGCAGTATGATGATTCAGCCAAAAAGAAAGGTAATGCAATTTGGAATCTGATCGAGAGAGGCATCACTTCAAGGAATGATGAAGTTATAGACAATAAGATCCAGAGTAGTGTGAATAATGAATTCTGTAAAGTAGTTGAATATATTCAAATTCTCACTATTTGAAGTTATAATTATGTAAAATATGGTCATTGATTCTAGCTGGAAGGAAGGAAGGAAGGAAGGAAGGAAGGAAGGAAGGAAGGAAGGAAGGAAGGAAGGAAGGAAGGAAAAAAGAAGGGAGGGAGAGAGGAAGGGAAGGAGAAAAGGAGAAAGGAAGGAAAGAAGGAGAAAAGGAGAAAGGAAGGAAAGAAGTGGAAGAGGAAGGAAGGAAGGATAACTAGTACGGATTAATCACCCCTTATGTGTTAAAAGGTTTACAAATATTAATCAATCAATCAGTATATATCGATTAATCATCTTCTACGTGACAGGCACTATTCTAAGCACTAGGGATACAAAAAGGGGCAAAAGACAGCTCCAGCCTTCAAATATATCTCATTTGACCATCACAAGAGGGTAGGTAGGCAAGTGTTATTATTACCCCATTTTATAGTTAAAAGAAACTGAGGCAGGCAGAGATTACATGACTTACCTGGGGTCACACAGCTAGTAAGTATCTGAGGCTGGATTTGAACTCAAGTCTTCCTCCCTCCAGGCCTAACACCTAGCTACCTCTAGCTAGAAATATGCAATATAAATCCAAATAATACAACCACTAAATGCTAAATCTGGGCTATAGAAATGGACTGAGGCATTGAATGAGAGACTGCAATGCGTGAATGTAGACTAAAGATGTGGGGGAGCTCCAGACTCAGTAAGGCATTAATCCTTCTCCAGACAGAGCGCATAAAAGTTGAAATCCCTGTTCTGTGTTATTACCAGTGTGAGAATCAAGACTTTCTGGTCAGTCTTTACTGGCTAGCTGAGATGAGTAACTTAACCTCTCAAGTAGTGTTTCATTATAGCAGAAGGGGTGAATTGGTCCCACTCCATCCTTCCCCATTGAGAGGCTTCAAGGGTCAAAGACATCAGAGCTATATATGCATGATTATTTTCTTTGACAATGATTACTGAGGATGCATAGGAAGGAAAAATTCATGATAAAAATAATGATAAATGATAAAATAATGATAAAGAAAACAATGATAAAAAAATAATGTCTCTTTCCCCTCTTCAGGTCCACCTCACCTTACAACAAGATGTCTCAGCTCTTAAAAAGCATTGTCACTGTAATCGATGTCTTCTACAATTATTGTGGCCAGGATGAGGAATGTGACACAATGTGCAAAAAAGAACTCAAGGAACTTTTGAATAAAGAGATGGGTCCACTTCTGAAGGTAAGAGCTGTCTGTCAGATCCACTGGTCCACGAAGTTACATGTTTCAAATCAAGGCTAATCTTGCCCAAAGATTTCTTCCTAGTAAATAGCAGGCAAAAATGATTTACATTTTCAATGTCCCACTTCAGAGTCTAGTAGGAAATATTCTGGGATTTGACATAGTAATGACTGTATCTAATATGTGTGTGATGCTTTAAAGGTTGCATAATACTTTCCTTGTATTACTTCCTTTGAACCTCACAACAATCCCAAGACAGGGCTGTCATATGCCTAGTTTATAGATGCAGAACTAGGTGGCCACAGGAGAGGGCTGAATGATAGTATGGTGTTAGTACCTTTAAGTTTACGGATATTTTATTAACCACTGGTCAGTTTCCTTTAATTCTTGGCAATAGAGCCTTTAGTTTTTTCTGCTAGATGGAAAGATAATACATTGGATGATGGTGTCAGGACCCAAAAAGATCTTGACAGGCTGGAGCACTGAGCAGAGTGTATTAAGATGACATTCAAGTCAAGACAACAGGCATTTATTAAGCAGCTAACTTCATATACATAAGTTCAAAAGTCAAATTCATGAGTACAAGGTAGTCCAAGGTTCAGAAAAGTTAAATGAGGCGGCTAGGCAGCACGATGAATGGAACACTGGACTTGAAGTCAGGGGAACCTGAGTTCAGATCAAGCCTCAGACACTTACTAGCTGTGTGACCCTGGGCAAGTCACTTAACGTTCCCCAGCTTCAGTTTCCTCATCTGTAAAAAGGGAATAATAACAGCACCTGCCTCCCAGGGTTGTTGTGAAAATAAAATAAGTTAATATTTGTAAAATGCTTTGCAAACCTTAAAGGGCTATATTAATCCTGGCAATTGTTATAAACAATTATTACGTTTATACATTTTGTTGTAAAATGATGTTTCATGTTATTTATATATAAACACACACATATATAGATGTCATGTTTTATGTTATTTCTATATCATGTGTATTTATATATCATAATGTTATTATTATAATCCTAGCAATTATTATAAACATGCTGCTCATGGTCACAAAGCTAGTATCAGAGACAGGATCTGAGTACGAATCTTCATTACTCCAGCATTTTAGCCGCTGGATAACACTTGTACAAAGTAGACAATCAATAAGTGAAAGTTAAGTTAAACTGAATTGAAGAAAAGTTAATTAATTCACTAAGATTACTTACGTGCCTGAACAAAAGGCTGGTCCTGGAAAAAGTGATAAGTCAATGAAATTTGTCTTCAGTTTTCTTCCTCGAATTTTTCTCTGCCCTTCTTAGACACAGAAATACCTATCTCCATCACTGACTCCACCCCAGCTCCAAGGGCACAGGGCTCTCCTTTTTTCGAAGTTCTTTCTGGCCAGAGGAAGACAATCTGAAAACTAATTCATATGAACGTATTCTTTACTAAGTCCATTCCTCTTCCCAGAGGCAATTACAAGCCCTGAACAAAACAATCAACCTTTAATAATGATACCATTTCAAGCACTCTGACTCCAAGAAGGACAAAGTACCTCCAAAATCAAACTGGAGAAATTAAGATGGGCGAATAACAGGAAGCCAATTACATCTAGTTAGTCAGTAAACATTTATGAAATACCTAAGTGCTATCACATCTCATGACAGTTGCTCCCAAAATACTTGATTTGCATTCAGCATGTTATTTATATTTGACTCATTTCATACACCAAGTACACCAGCTGCCTTTCATCTCTTTTCACTCCCTTTACACCTGCGCTCTCATTCCCTCAATCTTTTTTACCTAATACCTATGAACTTTGGCAGGTTGTTAGCCTAAACTCAACTATGCTCCACTGGGGTCCTCCCAGTACACACATTTTCACTTCATAAGTGGGGAATGGACACCAGACTCATGGGCTATCCCCTGTACCTTGTTCCTATACAGAATCCCGACAATCCTGATACTGTGGATGTCTTCATGCAAATCCTGGACCGGGACCATGACAGAAGAGTGGACTTTACTGAGTATCTGCTGATGGTATTCAAGTTGACCATGGCCTGCCAGAAATCTGTCATGAAAGAATACTGCCATGCTTCAAAGCAGAAACACCGAGGTCACCATCACCAGGAGGCACAAAGTGAAACAGAGGAACAGGAAGAGTCAACAGGGCAAGAGTCAGATTCCAGTCATTCAAGCTGGAGTTCAAGAGGGGGCTATGGGTCATCTAAATCTGGGCGATCACATAGAAGCAGGGGCCACAGGCATGGGTCTAGCTCTGCTGGGTGGGAAGGAAATGATTCCTCACATAATTCAGGGTATGGGGAAAGCTCAGGGAGGCGCTATCATAGATCAAAGTCAAGCCACTCAGAGAGTAGTAGCCAAAAGAAATATGGGCCCAAAGCAAATGAGCAGGGGGGAAGGAGACATAAGTTAAGTATTAGCCCCTCCAGAAAATCTGGAGGAGAAGAATATGAATCTGGCACTGGTAACTCTGGTAGATGGGAAAGACATGGCTTCAGCAATAGCCAGACAGGGGGATTGGAGGTACCAGAGGAGAGGTCTGAAAGAGGGAGGGACAAAGGACAAGGACATAGTTCCAAATCACATCAATCCTCTAGCTACGAATGGTCTGAGACTGGGTCAGGTCAGCCACCTGCCTATGAGCAACACCACCATGACTCTGGTCATTCTTCTAGCTATGGCCAACATGGGTCAAGCTCAGGCCAGTACTCAGGCCATGGACAACATGGGTCTGATTCAGAGCAGTACTCCAACTATGGACAAAATGGGTCAGGCTCAGAACAGTCTTCTGGCCATGGGCAATGTGAATGTGGTTCAGGTCAGTCTTCTAGCCATAAGAGACATGAATCTAGTTCAGGCAGTCAGTCAGAAAATTTGGGAGGACAAGGACACAGTTCAAGTTCATATCAGTCCTCCAGCCATAGACAACACAGATCAGGCTCAGGTCAGTCCTCTGGTTATGGCCAACATGGTTCTGGTTCAGGTCAGTCGTATGGCTATGGACAACATGGGTCAGGTTCAGGTCAGTCCTCCAGCTACGGTCAACATGAATCTGGTTCAGGTCAGTCTTCTGGCTATGGGCAACATGAATCTGGTTCAGGTCAGTCTTCTGGCTATGGTCAACATGAATCTTGTTCAGGTCAGTCCTCTGGCTATGGCCAACATGGGTCAGGCTCAGGTCAGTCCTCTGGTTATGGACAACATGGGTCAGGTTCGGGTCAGTCCTCCAGCTATGGCCAACATGGTTCTGGTTCAGGTCAGTCGTCTGGCTATGGACAACATGGGTCAGGCTCAGGGCAGTCCTCTAGCTATGGCCATCATGGGTCAGGCTCAGGTCAGTCCTCTGGCTATGGACAACATGGGTCAGGTTCAGGTCAGTCTTCCAGCTATGGTCAACATGAATCTGGTTCAGGTCAGTCTTCTGGCTACAGTCAACACGAATCTGGTTCAGGTCAGTCCTCTGGCTATGGCCAACATGGGTCAGGCTCAGGTCAGTCCTCCACCCATGGCCATCATGGGTCAGGCTCAGGTCAGTCCTCTAGCTATGGACAACATGGGTCTGGATCCAGTGGTCATTCAGAGAGTTATGGAGGATCAGGACATTACTCTAGTTCACATCAATCCTCTAGCTATGGACGACATCGATCTGGCTCAGGTCAGTCCTCTAGCTATGGCCATGGGTCACGGTCAGGTCATTCCTCTGGCTATGGACAACATGGGTCAGGTTCAGGTCAGTCTTCTAGCTATGGTCAACATGGGTCAGGTTCAGGTCAGTCTTCTAGCTATGGTCAACATGGGTCAGGCTCAGGTCAGTCCTCTGGCTATGGCCATCATGGGTCAGGCTTAGGTCAGTCCTCTAGCTACGGCCATCATGGGTCAAGGTCAGGTCAGTCCTCCAGCTATGGTCAACATGAATCTGGTTCAGGTCAGTCTTCTGGCTATGGGCAACATGAATCTGGTTCAGGTCAGTCTTCTGGCTATGGTCAACATGAATCCTGTTCAGGTCAGTCCTCTGGCTATGGCCAACATGGGTCAGGCTCAGGTCAGTCCTCCACCCATGGCCATCATGGGTCAGGCTCTGGTCAGTCCTCCAGCTACGAACATCATGGGTCAGGCTCAGGTCAGTCCTCTAGCTATGGCCATGGGTCACGGTCAGGCCAGTCCTCTGGCTATGGACGACATCGATCTGGCTCAGGTCAGTCCTCTAGCTATGGCCATGGGTCACGGTCAGGCCAGTCCTCTGGCTATGGACAACAGGGGTCAGGGTCAGGTCAGTCTTCTGGCTATGGTCAACATGAATCTGGTTCAGGTCAGTCCTCCGGCCATGGCCAACATGGGTCAGGCTCAGGTCAGTCCTCTAGCTATGGACAACATGGATCTGGCTTAGGTCAGTCCTCCAGCTATGGCCAACATGGATCTGGCTCAGGTCAGTCCTCTAGCTATGGGCGACATCGATCTGGCTCAGGTCAGTCCTCTAGCTATGGACGACATCGATCTGGCTCAGGTCAGTCCTCTAGCTATGGCCATGGGTCACGGTCAGGCCAGTCCTCTGGCTATGGACAACATGAGTCAGGTTCAGGTCAGTCTTCTAGCTATGGTCAACATGGGTCAGGTTCAGGTAAATCCTCTGGCTATGGCCAACATGGGTCAGGCTCAGGTCAGTCCTCTGGCTATGGCCATCATGGGTCAAGGTCAGGTCAGTCCTCCAGCTATGGACAACATGAATCTGGTTCAGGTCAGTCTTCTGGCTATGGTCAACATGAATCTGGTTCAGGTCAGTCTTCTGGCTATGGCCAACATGGGTCAGGCTCAGGTCAGTCCTCCACCCGTGGCCATCATGGGTCAGGCTCTGGTCAGTCCTCCAGCTACGAACAACATGGGTCAGGCTCAGGTCAGTCCTCTGGCTATGGACAACATGGGTCTGGATCCAGTGGTCATTCAGAGAGTTGTGAAGGATCAAGACATTACTCCAGTTCACATCAATCCTCCAGCTGTGGACAACATGGATCTGGCTCAGGTCAGTCCTCCAGCTATGGCCAACATGGATCTGGCTCAGGTCAGTCCTCTAGCTATGGCCATGGGTCACAGTCAGGTCAGTCCTCCAGCTATGGTCATCATGAGTCAGCCTCAGGTCAGTCCTCTGGCTATGGACAACATGGATCTAGCTCAGGTCAGTCCTCTAGCTATGGCCATGGGTCAGGGTCAGGTCAGTCCTCTGGCTATGGACAACATGGGTCAGGCTCAGGTCAGTCCTCCAGTTATGGCCAACATGGATCTGGCTCAGGTCAGTCCTCTAGCTATGGCCATGGGTCAGGTTCAGGTCAGTCCTCTGGCTATGGACAACATGAGTCAGGGTCAGGTCAGTCCTCTGGCTATGGACAACACAGGTCAGGGTCACATCAGTCCTCTGGCTATGGCCAACATGGGTCAGGCTCAGGTCAGTCCTCTAGCTATGGCCATCATGGGTCAAGGTCAGGTCAGTCCTCCAGCTATGGTCAACATGAATCTAGTTCAGGTCAGTCTTCTGGCTCTGGACAACATGGGTCAGGCTCAAGTCAGTCCTCCAGCCATGGCCAACATGGCTCAGGCTCAGGTCAGTCCTCCAGCCATGGCCAACACAGGTCAGGCTCAGGTCAGTCCTCTAGCTGTGGACAACATGAGTCTGGTTCCAGTGGTCAATCAGAGAGTTGTGGAGGATCAGGACATTACTCCAGTTCACATCAGTCCTCTAGTTATGGACAACATGGGTCAGGCTCTGGTGGTCATTCAGAGAGTTGTGGAGGACAAGGACATCACTCAAGTTCACATCAATCTTCTAACTATGGACAGCAAGGATCTTGTTCTGGTCAGTCCTCTAGCTATGGACAACATGGATCCAGCTCAGGTCAGTCCTCTAGCTATGGACAACATGGGTCCAGCTCTGGTCAGTCCTCTAGCTGTGGATCTGGCTCAGGTGGTCCATCAGTGAGTTGTGGAGACCAAGGACATAGCTCGAGTTCACATCAGTCCTCCAGCTACGGACAGTGTATCTCTGGCTCAGGACAGCCTTCTAGTTATGGGTCTGGGTCATGCCAGTCATCTTGCCAGAGCTCAGTCAGTCAATCAGGAAACTGTGGAGAACAGCAATACAATTCAAATTCACAACAGTCTTCTAGTTACGGAGAATGTGAGTCTGTATGTGATCAGTACTCTGACTATCCACAATACAGGTGTCAGTCTTCTAGCTTTGGACGTCATGGTTCAGGTTCAGCTCAGTCCTGTAACTCTGGAAGTCATGGATCCAGTGTGAGTGGACAGACGTGTAGTCCAGGAAGACAAAGGTTCAATTCAAATGGTAGCTGTGGGGAGTTTGGGAGACAAACAGTTGGCTCAACATACATTCTGTATGAGGACAGCAACAATGAGTTATCAGGGGATAGAAATAAGGAAAATAAGGCAGTGGTTAGCCTCCACAGCCAAGATGCAGCTGGTTCTCAGAGAGGAGGAGGAAACTGTGGAAGGGTGAGAACATACTCAGGTTCCCACTATCCCTGTAGCATCACCCCTCTCTATGAGTATTGCCAAGAGCAAAGATTTTATCACTACAAGTGAAAGGGCAGCTGAATGCTAAATAACTGAAATATTTAGTAGAAAAAAAAAAGAAAAGAAAAATGAATACTATAACCAAGCCATTTACTGTGGCGTTTAGTTCTGGGAATAGGGCAGGCTATCTTTGTTCCTTTTTTAAACCTAGATGTCAGCTCTATGCCTTATATTTGGTGGTAGTTTCTTAGAACAGTTCCACTTAGTGGTGTAGGGTATTTTAGCTCCTTGGTTAGGAAATAGTAAGTAGACAAAGTCCATGGAGTGTGGCACTAAATATAGTATAGTAGTCATTTAGGGCCAATACAATTTGGGAGCTTGGAAATTGGTTTAATCTGAAAAGCTTGATTCGGTGGGTAGGGTGGGGTGGGATTCTCATGGATTGTTAAATTTACTGATGTAAAAGCTGATCACTCCTCTCCAAGGAGCTAAGAAGCAAGATTGCCTTACTCCTAGTTGATTAGATTACCAGTTCTCAAGGCCAAAGTCACGGGGGCAAGGCCAGGTACTTACCTTCAGATCCATGCCATGGGTATGCAACCTCAGCAGTTTCTTTCCCCATCATGGTTATCCAACCTTGATTCTTAAGAACATCTTTGCTGTTCTTTGATAAGTAAGCTAAAAGTCAACATGAAAAGCTGGCACCATGTCTTTCCCCCTAGCCAATAGGTAGGGTGGTTGTCTTTGAAGAATGGGAATCAACAACATATTTATTCAAAGAGCAAACATCTCAGGTTCCAACTCCAACTAAAAAGAGAGATGTTTGCTTGGTAACTACTCTAGGCTAGAAAAAGTGGGGGCAATGCAACCCTGGCATGTGGCTGCAGACCATGTCTGCATTCAACCAGCCTTTCCACTTGGGAGAGTGTTATCTATAAGGAAAAGGGGACAGAAAATGTACGTTAGAACTCTATGATCTTTTTAATCAACCGTGATACTCAAGATTATCGCTGTTCCCTTGAGGGCATTTGGCAAATTTTGAAAACTGGATTCCATGAAAACTAAGAATAAACTATTGTTTATCAAGTGTCATAGCCCATGCTTTCTCTGCTTCATTCTCGTATCAGACTGGAAACTGATTTCAACTAGGGTATTTACCAAGAAACTTCCTTTGCTCCTTTCCCCAAAATAGGAAGGAAAGAAAAAAATAAACATTTATTAAGCTCCTACTATGTACCCAGCACTATGCTGAGCCCCTTACAAATATGATCTCGTTTAATTCTCAACACAACCCTAGGAGGTAGGTGCTATTATTATTCCCATTTTACAGGTGGAGAAACTGAGGCAAGCAGAGGTTAAGTGAATTGTTCAGGGTCACACAACTAGTGAGGATCCAAGGCTGGATTTTAATTCAGTTCTTCCTAACCTCATTCCCAATGCTCTACCTACTGTACCACCTAGCTGTCTCTAAACCAGAGTTCTGAAGTACACATATTAATGAAAGAGAATTGAAAGAATCAAGAAGTGAATGATTTTGCTAAGGTCACACAGTTTATTCCATTGTTCAAAAATAGACTCAGGATATGCAAAATGACAATATTAGAGCTGGACTATGTTTTCAAGAGGTAATCCATTCCAATTTGCTCCTTCCAAAGCTGAGAACAATGGGGCTAAGAGACAGGAGTTGCCCAAGCCCACAGAGTGGTCTAGACTCCAGATTCCTTGGCTCTATCCTGTTCAGCATCATCCATAACTTACACAAAGGCATTTTGTCCCCAGGTGGATCTCAAGGTACAGAAAAAGAAAGAGATTCATGATCCGTTTATCTAAATCTGAATTTAATCTAGTGGGCAAAGGTCATTGAGGAGGCATATATCCTCATGGCCTTACTGCCACTCCAGGTCCAGATACTGGTTTGGTTTCAAAGACATGAAGCAACACACAAAATAGTACCTGTCATGCAGCCCAGAACTTTACAGGCTTATTTCAGATGGCACAGGGAGACTTCAGACAGATATAGACTAAAACAGCCGAAATACCTACCCAAAGGCACCAATCCAGGATAATCAGGCCCCCGGAACCTATGAAATCAGAAGGCCATAGAAGCACAAACAGAGATTTGTAAGATTTGTTTTGTGTTAGGGGATTTATTTAACAGACTGATCAGTCATCCTAGCTATTTCTGTTCATGTACCCCACCTGCTCTCTTTGGGGGAAGGAGTCCAGTCTAACCAGATTGCATCAGATATAAAAGATCTGCTTATCAAATGCCAGAATCATAGAAGCATGGAATCTTCAAGCTAGAAAAGGTCCTCAGACAAATGATCCTTAAACTTGGACATGAATGAGAATCCCCTTTACAGCAGCTAGGTGGCACAATGGATAGAATACTGGATTTGGAGTCAATTCAAATCCTGCCTAAGATGCTTCTTAACTGTATGACTGTGCAAATCACTTCAACTTTCTGGGAGATAATAATAGCCCTTACTCCACAAGGTTGTTGTAAGAATTAAATGAGTTAATGTGTATAAAGCACTTTGCAAACATAAGCTATCTAAATGTTTGTTGTTGTTCAGTTGTTTCAGTTCTGTCCAACTCTCCATGACCCCGTTTGGGGTTTTCTTGGCAGAGATTCTGGAGCTGTTTGCCATTTCCTTCTCCAGCTCATTTTATAAATGAGAGAAGTGACTTGCCGAGGATCACACAGCTAATAAGTGTCTGAGGCAGGATTTGAACTCAAGAAGATGAGTCTTCCTGACTGAAGATTTGGCACTCTATCCACTGTGCCACCTAGCTACACCTCTTATCTAGTAGGTACTTAATAAATGTATGTTGACTGTTTTTTTGTTTTTTTTTACTGACACAATAAATGATTGACTCACTTTCAGATTATAGTCTACTAAAACCCCTGGATCTTTTTCAGGCAAATTTCATACAAATGTCAGTCAACAAAACATTTACTAAACAGGTATTATGTATTTATACTGTGTTTAGCTTTGAGGACAAAGAAAGGCAATTGGTATAGATATCACCTAGTTCAGTCCCCCTTCACCATGCTGTATTTATATAAATAATTTCATTTTAAACAAATTTAATTTTTTGCATATAACTACCTCAAATCGAAGCTAATTTGTTTTAGCCCATTGTTCTAGCCCACAGAGTTCTTTTTGGATCCTGAATTTGGCAGCATGGTAGCACTCCTCCAGTTTTGCGTCATCTACAAGTTTAATCAGCATGAGATCTATGCTTTCAATCAAGTTATTAATAAAAATACTGAACTTCCCAAAAGATCCTTGGGGCACTCTGCTAGAAACCTTCTTCTAGGTTCACACCCATCCATTAATATCTACTTATTGAGTCATTCAGCCAGCTCTGAATCCACTATGACTTTCTCCACACACTTTCATTAAGTTTCAAGGAAAATGCTAAACTCTTTGAAATGTGCTTTACTGAAATTCAGGAATCCATGGTTCATAGAGTTACCCTAATCTACTAGCCTAGTAACCCTGTACTAATCCAAGGAGATAATATTGTAAAAACACTTAGGATAGTGCCTAGCACATAGTAAGCTCTGTATAAATACTTACTCTCCCCACCCCCCGCAATAAATAAAGGAAATGTTCCACATGACTTGTCCTTAATGAAACCATAATGGCATATATATACATATATATTTCTAAATGCTCACAAACAATGCCTTTATTAATATCATCTAGAATTTTGTCAAGAATCAGTCAATCTCACCAACCTTTATGTTGAAGTCTTTACCCTCTTTCTTTTTTGAAAATCAAGATATTTGACGTCTCCCAAATTAAACGGATGGATATCTTCTTAATGTATGTTAATTTACTGCCAATTTTTATCTCCTTTTGAATAAGGCATTCCTTCCACTACTATATTCTAATGTGTCACAAACCCACCGAGTCTCAGCTACAATCTATGATATCAAAGGTGAGAAGGATAGTTAAAAATCCATCCTGTACTCAGAAGGTGAGATCTGAAAGATGGGTTCTTTCCTAGAAAGTAAAGGTCAGCAAGGTTCTCCTTTGTGTCAGGTAAATCCCACATCAGGAGGCACCAATATTTTGGAGATTCAATTAGTCAGTGATGATTGTGTTGGTTTACTAATCCCACCAGATTTATGCTCAAATGTTGTGCTTTGAGTGTCATATTCAGTGAGCCCAGAGAAGAGAGGACAATCTTCATATCTAACCACATATTCCACAATTCAAGAAACTTCAGGGACTCCCAATTGCTTGTGAGGGAAAAAACACAAGCTGGAATTTAAGACCTCTATAATCCAGCCCTAACCTAATCATACAGTTTGTTTCATCATTCTCCTTCATGCACTCTATGTTTCAGCTCAATTAGAGTACTGAATAGTCCCTAGATTCAACATACTACCTCCCATATTTGCATCAACATCATCATGGTCATTGCTAGCATTTACAGAGTGCCTGCTATGTGCCAGACACTGTGTTAAACCCTTTACAAATACTCTCCCATTTGATTCTTACAACTACCCTGGGAGGTAGATGCTATTGATATCTTCATTTTACAGTTGAGAAAACTGAGGCAAACAGAAATTAAGGGACTTATTCAAGGTCACACAGCTAGTAAGTGTCTGAGGCTGGATTTGAACTGAAGTCTTACTTAGTCCAAGCCCAGAGCTCTATCCAGGACTACATCTAGCTGTCCCTGCATAGGCAGCACCCCATGACTGTAATTTACTCTCTCCTCATCCCTACTTACTAAAATCATTTGAGGCTCATGGTCTTAGGTGCCACCTCCTCCGTGAATTCTCAGTTTTACCTATTGAATCTCTCCCTTATCGTTTCTCAGACATCTATCAACTGTGTGACTTTGGGTAGATCACACTCTTCTTCAGTTTTTTCATCTGTAAAATGAGAAAGTTGGACTCAATGTCCTCTACCTGTCTTCCAGCTCTCAGCCTATGAGTCTATAATCCCATGATACATATCACACACCCCGTCTTGTATTATACTTGCCTGTAGACTTGTCAGTTCCCCCTGGTAACAATGTCATTACAATGTGTATGTTGTTCTGATCACTTAGCTCACTTTGTATCCATTCAAGTCTTCCACATTGTGTGCAATTAAACATTTCATCATTTCTTATGACACAATAATATTCATAAACCATGATTTGTTTACCCGTTCCCCATTAGGAGGACGTACCCATAGATTCCAGTTTTTGGTTATCATGAAAAGGGCTACTATATTTACTTACATACAACGTATGCTAAAAATTTTAGTGCACTTTTAAGCTATAAAGCTCAATTAAGCAATTAATAAAGTTTTACTTAAATGCCAAAAAATAGACACACATTTTTAGACATGAAGGAATTTATTTTGCCAGACAACAGATATACCCATTGAGGACTTTCTTTTTAGAGGTTTTGTTGTTTTGTCTTTTTTTTAACCATGCAGTGGAGTGGGGGATTGGAATAATAGAAGGGATAGTAGTCCAAACTGGTAAAAGAAGGGACAGATTATAAAAGAAACAGAAAGATAAGTAGTTGAAAAAGAATTGTGAAAAGTTGTGTCATCAAAGACATTTGGAAAAACTTTGCACCAAAAAAGCAAGCCCACCCAACAAATTAGTGTCACAATTATTATTATTTTATAAGTTATAAATATCTATGTGGGTTATATTATTTTTCTACTTAAGATTGGTTTGTATGTTAATAACACAATTATAAAAAATAAATTATAGGCATCCCTGGATAGGTTAGGCCTGGCATCCCTAATACTTTTTCATTTCCTGTTGAAGGCTCCATTTTCTCTCTTCTGTGGCATTTGATGTTTTTCACAATTGGACTTCAGCCTGTCTGTAGGTCCAGGGAAATAAATGGACATGCTCAGTGTCACAGAGGGAAGTAGTGGTAGAAACAGAATAAGAACCTAGGTTTCCTGAGAGCCAATCCAATGATCCTTCAATCATATTGCCTTTTATTTGATAAGCAGTGAACAAAAAGAGATAAATGCAATAAATACTACAGAAATATAATTCATGGAGTTTAGTTCAGTTAAGATGTGAAGGACAAAGGAATAAGAGGATAAGGTATATGAGGAAAAGTTAAAACTAATAGCAAAGTTTCCGACAGAAAAGACTGGGAGAGTGATGTGAGCACTAAAGACAGATTTGGAGTTTGAGGCATGAGTAGGAAATACAAGTTGGAGGTATTTGAAAGGCTATTGGAGATAAAATTCTGAAGCTTGGAAGAGAGGTCATGGATGGAAATAAAGCTGCAAATCCATATTTTACTTGAAGTTTTGGGGATGAATGAATCTGCCAAGAAGAAAATGTGGAAGAAGAATACCCACTTTGACCACTGGAAAAGGAAAAGCATCCATTGAAGGAAAAAGAGGATTGGCTAGAGAGGCAGAACAGAGAGGTGATTGAAGCAAAGAGATGAGAAATTATTCAAAAGAAGGGGAAACCAATAGTGTGGAATACCAGAGAAATTGAATAGGATGAAGACAACTGAAAAAACATTTCTGGTTTTGAAGCTTGTTAGCTGATCAATGGTGTCCTTAGAAAAAGTAGTTTAAGTAGTGTAATTAGGAAAGGAGCCAAGTCATAAAAAGTTGAAGAATGCCTATAAAATTCATAAATAATCTCATTTCCTTTTTCAATGGGATTATGAGACTGGAGATCAAGAACAGGTCAAAGACCTATTTTGCCTCAATTTTAGCAAAGCGTGAATAACTAATCAAAATCTTTAATATATTCCTTTTGGACAAGATAGAGGGATATAGATCAAATCAATGGTGGTCCAACCCATTAGGGACCAGTGGGGGCTGAGGATTTACTGCAAGGGATCCAAGAAGTCATATGCAATCCCAAACAAAGCCATCTTGATCCTATTTTAGCTCCAATAAAATATGCAACATGCTAGAACATAATTAAAATGGAAACATAATTTTTGTAAACTGGATAATCTATGTTGTATATACAGGGTATCCCAAAAGTTGAGACACCCTATATACATACACATTTATACATATATATTATATGTATAAATATTATAAATATTATAAAATACAAACTCATTTTTAAATATTGCTGAATTTTGCCTTTTTACCAATATGTATTGTTTTTACTTTTTCTACTAACTGGAATTTATTTCTAAATACATTATTATTTATAGAGAACTTTTTCACAGAATCATGAAATCTGAGAATTGGAAAAGATCTCACTGACCCTATGGTGACCCAACCCATGCTGAAAAAGAACCCTCACTATGATAAACTCAATAAGAATGGTAGGGAGAAGGAAAAGATGAGCTAATTCATGCTGCATTTGAGATGACAGCAAAAATAATCTAAGTATAGAAGTCCGTCAGGCAGAGGGAGATATAAAACAGAAGAAAGCTGAGAAAATAGAACTGGAGGAATGTAGATTTGGAAGAAATCTAACTATGCAATGAGAGGTGATAAGACCTAGTAGCTAACGAAGCAGAAAATCAATCCCAACTGCCCCAAGAATTGACTACATAAAACGTGAAGAACAAGAAGATAACCTGTATTTGAGAATAGTTACATCAATAATGAGGTGGCTTTTTCTTGCAAAGATAATCCTACCAAACCTCTTGACAGGATCAAACCTGCACTTCTGAATTCTTCAGCAGATCGTTTTTACAAACTAACCTAACCAGTTTGGATCATAAATAAATATTTTGGTGCCTTTTATGACATCTGTTACACAAAGTAAAACATCTGCTTATATTTCCAAGACAATAACTAAATTCTTCTGATACTCACTGGTATAATTCTATTTTTGTTCATGAAAAAATGTATCTCCATTTTATAGACTATGCACAATAGATAAGTATTTACAGCAGAATTAATTGTATGCAGTATTGACAATGCCATCTAACAGATTAATATTTCCCTCTAATTTACTCAAAGAATTTTGGTTTCATTTAAAGAGAATATAAGATTTTTTGTGATAAAAAATAAACATTTTACCTTCAGTTGATTTTTTTATAATGCACAGAAAACTTCCTTTAGAAAGCAAGGGGATATTTGAGACAATCACAGAAGAGAATGAACAAAACAAGGGTAGTGCTGCACAGCTGATTATCAGAAAGATGGGCATGGAAGCATGATTAATGCATCCTACTGGAATTCAATGGAATAATTAAATATATTACATCAATTATATTCATCTCATGGCAACACCTACACACTAAAGGCTTTAGTCTATTGAAGTCCATGAGGATTTTAAATTCCTTTAATGTATAACACTAGAAAGAATTTTAAAATCAATATTCAATTTTCAAAAATCAAAATTCAATGTCTGAGCGATATTCAAGTGCACTTGACTGGCATGTGAAAAAGGATATCTGATATTTTTCAAAAATAAGAGAGATTTAGATGATCTTGATCACTGAAAAGATAAAAACACTACGCCTTACTAATGAAGCCCAATTTCTAAGACTGTTCATAAGAAGTTATCCATCAGGACTAATTTCACCAGAGCATTTGCCTAGCTTTCTATTCTCTGGATAAATACCCTGATCTTCTCCATGTATAATCAGTTTATATTTTCATTAAAGACAAGACCAAGACTTGTTCCAAACCCAATTTCTATGAAAGCAATGCTGTGGGCTCTGAGGGGCCACTTGGAGAAGTCTCTTCCTCTTACTTCCTTTTGCCCAGAAATTTGGATTGTTGGGAACATGACATATTAAAATAGCTGATTTTGTTTTCTCTAGTGCCACAACAGAGGTTATTTCTATCCTTATAGTCCATATCCTTATGTGTAACGAATGCATTGTGCTAAGTACTATGGAAGCTAGAGTACAAATATAAAGAAAACAATTTCTGCCCTCAAGGAGTTTCCAATCTAGCAAGAATTATGATAGAAAATTGGATTTAGAGTAATAAGAGAGCTGGATTTGAAAATCAATTCTTATACTATGATCAAAGATCCATTATTTTACATCTCTGAGCCTCCATTTTTATCTATAAAATGAGAACAATATTTATTATTGTTGTTGTTGTTAGTAGCATTTATGTATTACCTAACATGTGCCAGGTACTGTGCTAAGTACTCCACAATGATCTCATCTGATCTTCACAACAACCCTGGAAGGTGGAGACTATTATTATCCTCATTTTATTGTTGAGGAAGCTGAGGCAAAGAGGGCTTAAGTGACTTGCCCAGCATCACGTAGCTGGTAAGTGTCTGAGATAGAACTTGGAACTTTTTCATTCCAGGACCAGGGCTCCACCCACTGTGCCACTTAGCGGCCTGCCTTGGAATGTTGTGAGGAAAGAACTTTAAAATACCATATCAACATGAGCCAAGGTTGAACAGATGCACACAAACAAATATGTTAGAATATGAGAAGTACACAAGAGGAATAGGCTGTATTATCCATGTGGGACAGATTCCACCAGAGGCATGATTGATGGTACTTGTCACCCAGAGGCCACCTGCCCACCTCACTTCTGGATGCTTCTCATTTGTGCACCCAGCCGAAGGCCAAACCATCCATGGTAACAAAACTCATTTCCAAATAGCTGCTGTTTCCACTATCAGAAGTCCATGTCATAAGGGGAAAAGGCAGGTCCCAATCTGTCAAACTACATGGAAAACAATACAACATGGCACAGGAAGATATACCCAAGCATCAGCAACCATTGTCTCCCCTTTCACTATGTCTCTTTCTGCTCAGTCTTAACCTTGGCATTTCTCCAATGCACTGTCATCAACTCTCCTTGTAAATGGAGTTTACAAGACTCCAAGAAGAAAAGCTTTATTTATAAATTGAAGAAAGGTGAAGAAGGTAAAGACTATTATTTGTGTCTTCTTGTAGCTTGCATCTTCTCGTAGCTATCATCATCATCTTCTTCTTCTTCTTCCTAAGGTAATAAACATTGAAGCCCTAACAGAAAAATGGAATAATGGCATCTGGTGGTAGAAAATGTAGCTTCTAAATTAATGCTAGGCCAATTTTTGTGAGGCTACAGATCAGTGGAAATCATAGTCCAGGGAAGAGGATTCAGAGAAAAGGAATCTTGGTCCGGCCCAGAAATGTAACTCTAATTCAAAATAGGAGGGTTCTTCCTCTGGAAAGACATAAGTAGCAACGCCACCTCCTGAGACATGGTGAAAGCTGTAGGCAAAGTGATGTGAAGGAGCTTCTAAGCTAAAATATTGCTTCCGCCATTAGATTATAAGTTCCTTAAGGGTAGGTACTATCTTTTGTCTCTTTTTGTATCTCCAGTGCTTAGCACGGTGCCTGACAGCCTGACTTAAAAACAAAGGAAGATAACAGTCACCATCAACTCAGAGCTCTGCAGTTCTGCAGGTTGGACAGACATCAACTTCTGGGAGCTGTGGAGAACTGCAGTAGGTGCCACACAAAAACTTTCCAGAGGTGACTTTTAAGGAAAGCCCTACTTATAAGTGACTGAAGCTACGTAGGACTCTGGGGGAAGGCTGTTCATGGTCAGGAGTGGGTGTTTGCCGTGAGTCTCATGAAAACTCAAAGTTTTCTTCAATTTATAAAGCTTTTCTTCTTGGAGTCTTGTAAACTCTGCACTTACAAGGAGAGTTGATGACAATGCACTAGGTGTGTCATTTAGTGAAATCCCTGGATTTTCTAGGCAACAAGTCAGTTATGTGAGACAAAATATGTGAGCCTCTGAGGCAATCCATCCATCCATCCAAACATACATAGATACATACCATCCCCACTATTATCCTCTACTTCTTCTGCCCTTTGTGACTATATCCCTTGAAAAGCTGTCCACAATAGATGCCTCCACTCTCTCTCTCACTCACTTCTTTACCCCTTACAATCTGGCTTCTGGCCTCATCATTGCACTGAATTTGCTCTCTCCAAGGTTATCAGCGGCATCTTATTTGACAAATGCAACACCCCTTGTCCCAGTCTTCATTCTCCTGGACCCCTCTGCAGCCTTTCACTCTATTGACCACTCTCTTCACCTTGATACTCTCTTCTTTCTAGGTTTTTGGAACATCACCATCTCCTGTTTCTTCTCCTACCTATCAGACAGCTGCTTGTCAGTCTCCTTTGCTGGATCCTCATCCAGGTCATGCCCTCTAACCTATGTCCCACAGGTTTCTGTCCTAGACTCACTTCTCTTCTTCCTCTATACTATTTCACTTGGTGATTTCATCACTTCCCACGGATTTAATTACCATCTCTACGTTGATGAGTCTCACATCTACTTCTTCTCTCTGCTGACCTCCAATTTCGAATCTCCAACCAACTCCCAAGACATCATGAACATGATGTCCAGTAGACATCTTACATTCAACATATCAAAAACCTGCACTCATTATCTTCCCCCCCAAGTCTTCCCCCTCCTCCACCCTCCCTATTACTATAGAAGGCAACACCATCCTCTCAGTGCCTCAGGCTCACAACCTAGTTGTCATCATTGACTCCTCATTATCTCTCACCCCACCCTACATCCAATCTGTTGCCATAGCTTATAAATTTCACCTTTGCAACATCTCTCAAATATATCCCCTTATCTCCTCTGACATTGCTGCCATCATAGTGTAAGTCCTCATCAGCTCATGCCTGGACTATTGCAAGAGCCCGCTACCTCTAGTCCCTTCCCACTCTAATTCATTCTCCATTCATCCAGGAAAGTGATTTTGCTCAAGTGCAGGTCCATTCAAGTCACACTCTTACTCAATAAACTTCAATGGCTCTCTATTACCTCCAGGATCACATACAAAATTCTGTTTAACTTTCAAGACCCTTCATAACATATTCCCCACACATACACACTCCACACATACCTTGCCAATCTTGTTACACCTTCCATACTCCCCACCATGCAGTCTTCATTCCAGTGATACTGAACACTTTGCTATTCTTCACACAAGATACTCCATCTCTCAGCTCTGGGCATTTTCTCTGGCTGTCCTCCATGCGTTGTGTCCCCATTTTTAGAATATGAGCTTCTAGAGGACAGAAGCTGTGTTTTTTTGCTTTGTATCCCCAGTGCTTAGCAATGTGTCTGGTATAGTTAGAGCTTAATAAATGCTTATTAATTGGTTGACTGACTGATTCATCCACATGGGTCAGTCACTCCACCAAAGCATCTCAACAGTTCCATATCTTGATATATGAGTTAATGATTTGGGGGCCAAAATAAATTTATCACCAGGAGGCCGATCTAGTAATGAGCCTCATTTGAACTTAGGCCACTAAGCCTATACATAAATCCTTTACACATTGGTAAGACTTGCCAGAGCTTGTACAATGTTGGCATAACTGGCAAGAGGAAAATATTTTAAAATTTTATCTTTTTTAACTGAGATGCCTTGAGATTATGTCTGGGACAAAAGGGTGTCTTCATATGATATATGACATCAGCAAGAAAGGCAGTATGGCTTAGTGGATAGTGAGCTGAACTCAGAGCTAGAAGACATACACAGGCTGTGGTGAAAGTGCTGACTTACATGGATAGAGGTAGTTTTATCATCTGGGAATTACTTCTATCAGTGGAATCACAGACACAATAATTATCTCCATAAATAAAAGTAGGGAAGCCAATAGTCACTAAGCACTCTCTATGTGCCAAGCACATATATTGGAGATACAGATAGAAGCAAAAAGAAAGCCAGTGCTCACCCTCAAGGAGCTTACATTCTAAAGGGGGAAGACAGTACACAGAAGGAAGCAGTAAATGGGGTGGGTACTGATGAGGGGCTATGGTGAAGGTCTTGAGTAGAAAAAGTTTAAGAAATCCTGGTCTAGACTACAAGATTCCCTCAATAAGTAAGGCAAAACAGGGAGAACAAAGCAAGATGTTAGTGAGATTAACAAACTTGTGGAATAATTCATTAACTCAGTGGATATATTATTCAAAAATGAACTACTGAGACCTAGCATTCAGAGAAAGATAAAATATCAATGGATAATGGATCATCAAAAGTTAGACAAACGAGTGGGACAAATCTTTCATTGTTAGACCTAAAGGCATCAAGGTCTCCCTTAGTTGGTTGGATTTTTTTTTCAGTAAAATAATACCTACTCATAGGCCTTTTCAGTAATGTCAAACTTGGCTAGAAACATACCAGAACAAGATAGGCCTAGAACTACCTTAGAACAGAAGAAGATAGACCTGAAGCTCTAATTCCACAATCCTAATTAGTCTCCCTAACTCCAATCACTTCCGTATACAATCCATTCTCCACGCACCTGCCAAAATGAGGGCTGTGTCATTTCTTTGTTCAAGAAGCTCCAATACTCCTTATTACATGTCAGAAAAAAATATGTAGCCTTCTCTAGGGCATTTAAGGCCCTTCACAAACTGGTCTTGGCATAACTTTCCTGGCTTCTTGCACATAATTAATTCCACTTCACACATTCCACATTCCAGTCAAACTTGCTTATTTGCTATTCCTCATACACAACATTCCATTTCCTGTTTCCGTGTTTTTTCATAAACAATTCCCCATGCCAAGAATGAGCTCCCTTCCCACAACTGCCTCTTAGAATCCCCATGCTTTGACTCAGAGATTCCACTGCCAGATACTCCTGGGGAAGTCAATGATTTAAAAAAGGCTGCATTTACACCAAGATATTTAAAGCAGAATTTTCCATAATAGCATAGAACTGGTAACAAAGCAGATGCCCATCGATTGAGTGATGCCTAAGCAAATTGCGGTGCATGAGTGTTGATGGGATATTACAATATCATAGGAAAAACGGATATGAAGAATACAGAGACATATGGGAAGATTTATATGAATTGACACAAAGTGAAATAAGCAGAACCAGGAAAATAACATGTGTACTTACTAAAAATAATGTAAATGAAAAGAACAACAACAAAGATACACTGTCAGGTAATTTAAATCATCAAGTTTGACCCAAAATAAGAGACAGGGAAAATTTATCTCACTCCCTGTTTTTTTCCTAGATGGAAGATTATGAGTATGTAACACTACATAGACATTTCATCTCACTTAGTATACTGGCTAGTTTTGCTAAACAGCTTTTTGTCCCTCTCTTTTTTAGTTCACTGCTACAAGGTTGGATCTTGGAGGATAGAAGAGGAATGGTTATATTTAGAAATGAAGGTGGTATAAAAATAACGTCAATTAAAAAATTAAGTACATGTAAATCTCAGTGATAAATATGTGGTTGTTACTGTTGTTCAGTTATTTAAGTCATTTCTGACTCTTCATGACCCCATTGGAGGTTTTCGTGGCAAAGATGCTGGAGTGGTTCACCATTTCCTTCTCCAACTCATTTTGCAGATAAGGAAACTGAGGCAAACAGGGTTAAGTGACTTGCCAAGGGTCACACAGCTAGTAAATGACTGAAGCTAGATTTGAACTCAGGGAGATAAGTGTTCCTGACTCCAGGCCTGGTGCTCTTATCTACTGTGCCACCTAGCTGTCTATAATAAATATTTTCTGAATTTGGGCCTTTTCCTTTATGTGTCCATATTTATGCTATGTAACCTATCTCTATTTTCTTTCCTTGAACAAGTTTCAGCTGCTCCTGTGCATTTTCTTTTTAAATTCCTTGTGGATTTATCAGTCACAAAAGCTTACTATTTCACTTTAAAATTTAGAAAAAATTAAAATACATTGTTATCAGCACTTCCACTGCCACTGGCCATTTCTATTGCTACTATTTAGCTCCAACTGCCAGTGGTACCTCTAAATCTCTTGTACTTTCATGGTTTCCCGAACATCTCCTTCTTGGAATACTCATTTAAAGTAAAAGTACCAAGTAGTTTTGATGACTGATTCTCTATAATATAGCTTTAAGTCTTCAAGTACTATTCTCCTTTCCAATGAAACACAAGTTCTGACATGTTATAGCATACTGGAATGGCTTTGAGTACAGTCCTTGCAGCAGGCTATGTCTGCTTTCCAAAGACCAGCCCAAGTATAGAGAACCTCATCATCAGTAGGTCTCCCACTTGCTAACAAATGCCTTAGCTAAGGCAACCCATAAAACAAAGAACTCCTGATAATAGAAATCCTTTTCTCCCTTCTGGGACTCCTCACCAAGTTTCCCTTTTGTGTTTCTCCCTGCTGGGACAGCCCAGCTGGGATCCAAGAGTCCATACTTCCTTGTGTTCAGACTCAGTATTTCTTTCTGCTACAAAGGGTCACAATCCCTGAAGCTGCTACCCATCACCCATCAACCACCACTTCCACTATCATTGGCCACCAACACTCAGTGAGCATGTCAACTACTATTCATCTCCAACATCTACTGGTACCTCTGGATTTCATGACCTCTCAAAATTGTCTGAGTACCTCTATCTCAGAATGTTTATTCATCTAAGGTCAGGAAAGAATAAATACCCAAGACAAAGGTGGCCGTGTGCTCACAGCCTCATGTCAAGCTTCCCTCATTGTCACTTGGAATGAAACCAGATGGGAAATATCCACACATGCTCCAGTGGTTGGTCATCCGCATAGGTAAATCCACTCATGCTGGCAAGGAAGATGAATAGATTTTAATTAGATGAATAAAATGAATTTAGAACTGGTTGGATGGTCAGATTCAAAAAGTAGCCATTACTTCAATGTCAACACGACAGGTGATCTTCAGTGGAGTATCTACCCTTCCATGGATTTTTGCTTGGCCATGTACTATTTAACTGCTGTAACAATTAAGTGGCACAATAAGTATGAAAACATTTAGAGAAAATTAAAAACACTAAGAAAGTTCAAATGAAAAAAATACGTGTAAAGTGCTTTCCAAAGAATATCAATATAAATGTCAGATGTTATTATTATTAAAAATGGAATTCTGATAATTTAAGTGGGGGAAAGGTGTCAGTAGAGCACTGAACTCAAGTGCAATCAGTTCCATTTAACGAATTCCCAAGCTGAAAAGGATTTTCTGTGGTGAAGGGAAATACCAGAGGACAGGAGCCAGAGCCACTGAGGATAACAAACCTGGTTACCAGATGGTGGGAAGAAAATGGAGGAGTATATACAAAGCTTCTCCCTTACCCCAGATGAAAGCGTTAATGTCTCCTTGGAGAAGGTAACAAAAAGAAAAACAGAGAGGGCAAGAATTTCCAGGTATGCTCCAGCTGAAGATAAATCTGAAATAATGAATACCTGAGAGTCCTGGCCTGCCTCCAATCACCTCTGGCTACTCAGTGAGCTCCCACCTGCAGAGGACAAAAGTCCCTTGATAGGAGGAGGGAGATGTGATCTGTATGCTGCAGAATCTTGTGTTGGCTTCCTCTCTTCCTTCCCATGACCTTGGCTGAAAGTTTCAGAGTTGAGCAGTAACTGCTGCTGGATTCACACTTAATCTTCCATGAAGTAGAATGGTGAAATTAGGACTGTAACTACTGCTATAGCCAGACGCAAGTGACTGATGAGTGAAATGGATGGGAGACCAACACTGCAGAAGAGGCCTGGTGATAGATAGAGGATCCTGGTGACAGAGACAGGAACAGGATCTGTGAGGAGAGATGGAATACCAAGAGTCTGAGATTGCTAAATGTTGTAAATCCTGGTGGGCTGGTGGGCTTCAGAATCCCTCCACCACTTATCTAGCATTCCATGTTTATATCCAATGATCCTGAGATTGGGTGAGGATAATCCTTTCTTTTGTCCCTTTCCGTGAGCTATGAATTCATGTAACTGAGTACTCCCCTAAGTTATATCTGAAGATCTAGAGGAGCAAATGGCAGAAATTTTAGTACAATATTGGAAGTATATATCGCCATTAAAAATTGCTGAATCTAATTCCTTTTACACTATATTTGACAAACTTATGATGGTAGTATGTTTCAAATCCGTATATGTGTGAAGAGGTGAAATGAAAGAGGGGAGCTCTAAGAGATGGGGGGAGGGGGAGGTTGTCATGATTTGAATACAGAAGATATTTTACATTCTAATATTTTGAGTAATATTCCATTTTGTACTCTATGTTAATTCTGATCATAGCCATTAGGAGTTAATCCAAACTATCTAGCATTGGCGCTGAAGTTATGAGCAATCTAGGTGCCTGTAGGCTGACCTTCCTCTAGAGGCCGATAAGGCCACTTCGGCTTTTTAGGAAGTGCTCAAGAGAAACTGACTAGGCCACTAGGTTGGTGACTCAAGTAGAGTGACACCTGGTGGTCACCTCACATATTGTACTTTGTCACTACATTATGAAAGGTGACACTCACTTTTTGTAGGTTTAAGAACTTGAGCCACTTGATCCACACAAATAGATTCAGAATGCACAAGTACCACATGTATTATGAAAGTAATGAAAGGAGGAAGTATAGTTCAGTGGAAAGAACCCTGGGTTTAGAGTCAACCACTAGGACCTCTGTCTCTGCCACTACCTGTGTGATCTTGGCCACCTTGTATTCTTTCTGGGTCTATTCTCCCATCTGGAAAATAGGGGATTGACTTAAATGGTCTCCAGGTTTCCTAGTAGCTCTAAATCTATGAGCCTAAAATTAACTTTCTTTTATATTCAATGGCTGTAACTTTTGCCCTCTTCTATTAGACTTGCAATAAAACTAGAGCCTCCATTCCTCCCCTCCTCTATCCTCACTCGAGACTGCCAGCAAGATAGTGGAAAAATTAGCATGAAAGAGAGGTAGCTCCCTTAATATTTAAATTATGTAATAATTCATGAAGCAATAATATTTTTTTAATTTATTTAACATATTTAGTTTTCAGCCTTGATTTTCACAAGAGTTTGGATTACAAATTTTCTCCCCATTTCTACCCTCCCCCCCACTCCAAGATGGCATATATTCTGGTTGCCCTGTTCCCCAGTCAGCACTCCCCTCTGTCACCCCACTCCCCTCCCATCCCCTTTTCCCTTCCTTTCTTGTAGGGCAAGATAAATTTTTATGCCCCATTGCCTGTGTATCTTATTTTCTTGTTGCATGCAAAAACATTTTTGTTTGTTTTTGAACATCTGTTTTTAAAACTTTGAGTTCCAAATTCTCTCCCCTCTTCCCTTCCCACCCACCCTCCCTAAGAAGTCAAGCAATTCAACATAGGCCACATGTGTATCATTATGTATAACCCTTCCACAATACTCATGTTGTGAAAGACTAACTATATTTTGCTCCTTCCCAACCCATCCCCCTTTATTGAATTTTCTCCCTTGACCCTGTCCCCTTTCGAAAGTGTTTGTTTTTGACTACCTCCTACCCCATCTGCCCTCCTCTCCATCATCCCCCCAATTTTTTTTTCTTGTTCCCTCTTCTTTCTTGTGGGGTAAGATTCCCAATTGGGTATGTATGGTATTCCCTCCTTAGGCCAAATCTGATGAGAGCAATGTTCACTCATTCCCCCCTCATCCGCCCTCTCCCCTCCTCCCACAAAACTGATGAAGCAATAATATTTAAAACAACATTCCATCCCTTGTCTAGGAAAAGTAAGAATAAGAGAGAGAAATGAGTTGAAGGTCTCCATGAATATAGGACCAAGGAGACACCAGCCCACTGGTCATTGCAAATCCCAGGCTATAGCTACGAGCAGAGCTATAGGCTGCACATATTATCTCACGCTTTATCAGGGGTCACCTGTTCTGAAACTTCAATAGCCTCTTCTCCAGACTAGAGGGAAGGGAATGGCCCAGCCCCCAGCTCCCAACACAGTGATCTGGAATCCTGCCTTCAGCACTATGGGACCCTTACCTCAAGCTATCACAGGAGGTTTCTATCCATGCCAGGCACCACAATGGCATCACAGTGACCCAGGCCAGCAGGAGGAGCTGCACATAATCACAGAACTACAGAGTAAGGAGTCATCTAATCCATGTGTTCTTAACCTGAGGTAAAGCTCCATGGACATATTTCAGGGAGTCTACAAACTTGGAGAGGAAGAAATTACATCTTTATTTTCACTAACTTTTTATTTCCTTTGTAATTTTATGTATGTTATATCATGCATTTAAACACATTATTCTGAGAAGGGGTCCATAGGCTTCAACAGACTGACTGCCCAAGGAGCCCATGACAGAAAAAAAGGTTAAAAACCTCTGAGCTAGTCTAACACATATTCAAAAAAAAAAAAACAACCAGAAGAAGACAATAAAGTCACAGCTCCTACATCAAAAGCCTCCAAGAAAAATATGAATTGGTTGCAGGCCATGGAAGAGCTCAAAAAGGAGTTTGAAAATCAAGTAAGGGAAGTAGAGGAAAAATTGGTAAGAGAAATGAGAGTGATGCAAGAAAATCATGAAAAATGAGTCAACAGTTTGCTAAAGAAGACCCCAAAAAAAATACTGAAGAAAATAACACCTTAAAAAGAGAGCAACCTAAATGGCCAATGAGAAAAACAATGCCTTAAAAAGCAGAATTGGCCAAATGTAAAAGGAGGTCCAAAAGCTCATTGAAGAAAATAATTCCTTAAAAATTAGACTGAAGCAAATAGCATCTAATGACTTTATGAGAAATCAAGAAATTATAAAACAGAACCAAAAGAATGAACAAATACAAGACAATGTGAAATATCTCATTGGAAAAACCACTGACCTGGAAAATAGATCCAGGAGAGATCATTTAAAAATTATTGGACTACCTGAAAACCATGATCAAAAAAAGAGCCTAGACATCATCTTTCAAGAAATTATCAAGGAAAACTGCCCTGATATTCTAGAACCACAGGGTAAAATAGAAATTGAAAGAGTCCACCGATCACCTCTCGATAAAGATCTCAAAAGGAAAACTAGGAGTATTGTAGACAAATTCCAGAGTTCCCAGGTCAAGGAGAAAATAACAAAAAGAAACAATTCAAATATTATGGAAACACAATCGGATAACCAAGATCTAGCAGCTTCTACATTAAGGGACTAGAGGTCTTGGAACATGATATTCTGGAGGTCAAAGGAGCTAGGATTAAAACCAAGAACCCATTTAAAGAAAACATTATAGAAAAGATTAAAAATCTACCTCCATCAAAATATCAATTACAGAAAATGCATTTAATCCAAAAATATATATACAACTAAAATTAAGAAGTGTATATAAAGTATATATTGGAACAGTCAGGTTTTCTTAAGTGGGAGTGTTAGTAATACTGTCAGATAAAGTAAAATTCAAGTCAGAAAACACCAAAGGGTACAAAGTTATTGAACACAGGAAATCTACAGAAATTGTTCCTTCTTTCCATCTTCCTTCAATCTAGATGAGACTGGAGAAGTCTAGGGCAGTTAGAAACATGAGCCACTAAACCATGTATAAAGACCCATGAGGGCTGCATCCTAGCTTCATTTCAAAAGGTAATATTATCTGTGTTTTATTGTATTTTTATTATTCTGTTATTCCCCAAAAAGATTCTTTGTGATTTAATAGAGATCAATTGGAATGCTTTGTTAAGTCTTGAACAAGTAGAGAATGCTAATTCTGGTTTGGCAGTGGGGACCTCAAGGGAATCCTTCCCATGTGCCAGAGGGAGAAAAGACATCACGATTTATAATCGCAATATCTAAATATAGTGTTGGTGGCTGAGACTTCACTGGAAATGTAGGCAGGTGGGATTCTTGTTCCCTGTATAACCTTTGCTGGAGTTCAGGAAAGGGAACAGCCTGAGAGAGAGAAAGAGGAGGTACTTACTTTGATGTTAGGATTACTAGGGCTATATTATAGGGCAGGGCTGTCCAAAGTGGCCTGCAGTGTGATTTTATGTGCCTGCCTTTAGGTTTTAATTTTCATGAGCAAAAAAAATAATAATTTGCATGGAATGCATATTAGATTTTTTAATTCCATCACTAATAAATAATATCGTTGATGTTAATTTTCTTTGGTGTTTTTAAGCAGTATTAAGGACAGAACATATCACACAGGATTTTCAATCAATCTGTGGGATGCATTCCATCTGTACGACGCAGACTAGTCAGTATGCACCTACCTTTATAATGTTGTGTTGTCACTTTCACACTTTGTGCCTTCGCCTGTCATATTGAGGACATGCGTTCCCCCACTTTCTATTAATGTACTGTAATTTTTTATTCTGGGTGCAGCCCTTGAATAATTATTTTATTTTAATGCAGCCCTAAGATAACCTAAGGTTGAATACCCCTGTTATAGGGGGAAATATGCCTCCTGCCAAATCAAGAACTCACTATAGGCATCCACCTCTTTGGAACATGTGAAGAAGATGGAAATCTAGTGACAGACTAGGAGCCAGAGTTACAATGAAGGATTGGCATTTGTTGAAAGCCATAAATAGCTGGAGTCCACAAAGGAAATGATACCAAATGCCACCAGTTAGGAGCTATACAGGACTCTAGGTGGAGCTACAACCTTAACAAAGATTCTCTCTCTCCCTCTCTCCTGTCTCTCTCTCTCCTCCCCTCCAGACCCCCCCATACACACACACACACATGCACGCACGCGCACACACACACACACACACACACTACTCATAAAGCATTTCACCACTTGCACCTCAATTTCACGCACATCCAAAACTCTGAATCCATTATTTTCTTCTAAAACAATTGGAGAAAGGTGGGTGGAGGAGACAACCCAATTGTTAACTATTTCAGAGAAAGAAATTGAACTAGCTAAAAATGAACTTCCAGAAAAAACTCCATGACTAGGTGAATTTACAAGTGAATTTTATCATTCAAAGAATAATTAGTTGTAATATTACATAATTTTTTTGCAAAAATTGCAAAAGGACTCCTACCAAATTCCTTCTATGACACAAATATAATCTTGATACATAACCAGGGGAAATCACAAAAGGAGAACAGTATAGACAAATATCTTTAATGAACATTGACATAAATGGATGCAGAAAAGTTTTTCATGAATTATAATACCCATTTCTGTTTTTAAAAAATTAGAAAATGTAGAAATAAATGAAGTAGTATATATAGATATAGATATATAAAATATTATGTATCTAAAAGCAAAGGATACTATTACTTGTAATGGAGACAAACTGGAATTCTTTCTTTCTTTTTTTTTTTAAACAAGGGATCCAGCTTTATTCATGGTCAATATTTGGGGAAGAAGTGGAGCCCAACATAGAAAAAAGTCCCGTGGGGGGAAAAAATCACACTGAAAAAAGGACAAATTTGAGGAAGAAAGGAGTGGCCCAGGGGGCAACAGTTCCTTTGACTGGTCCAAAAGACAGGGAGAGTCTCAGAGGAGTGCAACAGGTTGTAGAGAGATTTGACTCTACTGAGGAGGAGGACCCCGAAGTGGACCACAAGGGGGTACTGGTGGATGAGGGGAGGGCCAGGGTGGGGGAAGGGGTCCTCTTTGGTAGCCATAGAGTGGGGGTCGAGGGGGACTGCTGTATCTGGGGGGGGGGCATTAAAGGAGGAGGTCCTCGCATACCATGGGGAGGCATGGGGCCTGGGTGACCCATGGGAGATCCAAAAGGGGATCCTCGGGGTGGCATTCCCATAGGAGGAGGGCCAGGATGAGGCATTCCTGGTGGTGGTCATGGAGGAGGCTGTCCCCCTGAGCCTGGGGGCCCTGCATGGGGGTGTCCCAAGCCATGGGGACCATGGTGGGTGAGCTGCATCTGAGACATACCTGGATGAGGCATTCCACCTGGTGGGAATGGATGGGGATGTGAGTGTCCAAACTGGAATTGTTTCTAATAAATTCCAAGGTGAAACAAATACGTTTGTTGTTAGCACTTCTAGAAATGTGAGTTATAGCAATAAGAGAAGAAAAAGAAATTGAGGTAATAACCATAGATAGAAAAGAAACAAAATTATCACTTTTTACAAATGATATGATGGTTCATTTAACCTAACAAGGTAATTAAAAATAACTGAAACAATAACTTCACCAAATTTGTGGGATATAAAATAAATACACGCAAATCATCAGTATTTCCACATAATAGCAATAAAACCCAGCAGGAAGAGAGAGAAAGAGAAATTCCATTTTAAATTAGTAAAGAATGTATGAAATAGTTGGGAGTCTCCCTTCCAAGATATACATAAGAAGCTCCAAAAGTAAATTCCCCAAGACCAGATGAATTCAAAAGAAACTTCTAGCAACACTCAATTATTTAAATGTTATATAAGTAGTTTACAAAAATAGCAAAACAAGTAATCCTGTCAAGTAAATACAACTATAAATAACTATTTACAGAAATAAATACAGATATGAACAATTGGGAAAATATTAATTGCTCATGGATAGGAAAAGCCAACGTAACAAAAATGGCAATATTACCTAAAGTCATTGATTTATTCAATACCTTGCCAGTTGAACTACCAAAAAATTTCTAGAACTTGAAAAAATAACAAAAATCATATGGAGGAAAAAAGGTCAAAATCCCAAAAGAAATAATGAAAAGACGTGAATGAAGAGACCCTAATAGCACCAGATCTCAAACTTTATTACAAAGTAGCTATTGCTAAAAGGCAATTTGACACTGGTTAAAAATAGGAAAGATTGATTAGGGGAACCAATTGGATATACAATAAATGGAAGAAAAGAGATCTAATACTTTAGCATTTGATAAACACAAAGAGCCCAGCTACTGGTATAAGGATTCACTATTTGACTAAAACTACTGGGAAACTTGGACATCAGTATGAAAGAACTTAGATTTAGACCAATACCTCACGCCTTATGCCAAGATAAGCTCTACATGCATGCATGACCTAGATATAAAAAGGTCATAAACAAATTAGAGAAAAAAGGAAAAAGTTGCCTCTTAGATCTATAAATGGAATAAAAGTTCATGACTAAATAAAGAATGGAGTGGATATATCTATTCTGCCCCCATTTGAGCCACGTATAATTATCCTACCCCCTTGCTACATGTTAGGGACAGTCCTCATTACATGAAGTAGCACTCAATCCCTGTTCTCTCTCTCTCTCTCTCTCTCTCTCTCTCTCTCTCTCTCTCTCTCTCTCTCTCTCTTTCTCCCTCTCGGCTAACTTACTACATCCAACATGCACTCATGCCAACAAGTCTGGGGGTTTCCAGAGAGGGGCCATAGACACCATGCTCCTACAATTCACTCTCAGGGTCTTAGGAGTAATCCTGGTATACAGGAAGTACTAATGTAAGCTCACAACTATAACATCTGAGTACCTACTGCTATCCTTCCCTCTTATACAAATCAGTCCCAATGATAGTATTAACACTTAAACACAAAATATTTATTAGAGAGCAAAAATAATGACAATAAAATTTTTACTGAAGGCAATAGTGGAAATGTCATAACATTTATAACAAGTCATCATTCCACACACAAACCTGGCTAATGCTCTCCCACCAAGTCACCCAGCATCTATAGAGGAGAGTGGCCCCACATTTCTAAAAGCCTGAGCAGTGAAGAGGAAAACCCACGTTCATAGAGCAACATTTCAGTGGATTTTGGGTGTAAGTGTTTCTGGCCTCCTTAGGGACCAGTCTGTACCACATGTCACCTATTCCCCTTCTGAGTGGTGTCCTGGTAGGCACCAACCAATCCTTTTCTACACTTGGAGCAGGGAAGCAATGTTAAACTCCCTAAGCTAATATAAACCTTAGTCCTGGAGTCTACAAAGTTCTCCAGCACTGTCCCTTTGTCTAGGTGATGAAGCACTAACAAAGTTGTAGTGAAAAGAAATGCCTTTTAATACCCAACAAAGCTTTGCAGGTCAGCACTGAGGAGTTTTCCCCTCTTGAGCCATAGAGGGAAGTAAAGGACAATGTAGACAAGCCTCTAAGGGATTTCTCCTATCACGCTGTAGAAGGGTCAGAGATGGGGTCACTGAAAACTGGTTTGTGCTATGATTTCTAATGCTGGGCCCTGTTGTGGGGCAGTTGCTAAACCCACAACATTTTGACCATGGTACGTACAATGACAGGAGCATACCAGCATTTGCGGCAGTTGCAATGTTACACAAGTGTTTGTAGACAGTATATCAAACCCCAGTTCCAGGGAATACCAATGAAAGATTGCTTATTTTTCTGTCTCAAGAAACCTGTTTTTACCTCTTCAGGCTGGCTGATTTACTTTCTCTCTCAGAAACTGTATATTCAGTCAATCAACCAATCATTCAGCGCATATTTATTGTCAACTACGTTCCAGATAGGGGCAGCTAAGTGGGGCAGTGAGTAGAGCACCAGCCCTGGAGTCAGGAGGACCTGAGTTCACATTCGGCCTCAGACACTTGACACACTTGCTAGCTGTGTGACCTTGGGCAAGTCACTTAACCCCAATTTCCCTGCCTTCCCCACTCTCCAAAAAAAAACTATGTTCCAGATAGCGTGTTAAACACTGGGGATATGGAAAAAGGCCCTCAAAGGGCTCACAATCTAATGGGGGGAAAAATTATTATTAATTACTAAATAACAATAATTATTATTATAGCTAACATTTACATAGTACCTACTGAAGAGGTTAAAGAAAAATTATGATGGTAGGGAACCATACGTTTCTAGGGGTGCTCGAGACCCAAAATACCAACTCACCAGGTCCTGCCGAAAGAATTCGACTCAAGCCTTCTCAGCCAAGGGAAAAGACAAAGTTTATTAAGGGTTTGCCATATTGGGTTGTCTTAAGAAATCCCACGCTTTGTGATGCCTGTTTTCACAATCTGCTGAGCTAGATTAAATCTGAGAGCCTTCATGGAGGCAAGATGGAACTTAAATACACAAAGATTGTAGGAGGGATTGAGGGGTGGTCTGGGGTGACTACAGGAGGATCTTGAGGAGGAATCTAAGGAGGAGCTTGATGGGACTGAGATGAGGTCAGACTACAGGAACCAAGAGAATGGGATTAAGGGCGGGAAGTAGTTGAAGGCATGGATATTGATAGTATCAAGGGTGGTAAGTAGCTGGACAATAAAGCATAAGGCTAAGTAGAGATTTGGGCCTAATGATAATGTAAGGCTTATGGCCTTAGGCAAAGGCCAGATCTAGTGGGAAGTTTCAATGAGCGTTCAAGGAGACTCCCAGAGACTGTATTCCAGATTCAAGGAGGTTCCTAGAGACTGTACCCTCATCACTACTATGTGTCAGACATTACACCTACTATGTGCCATGTACTGGGCTAAGCATGGGGAGATAAAAAGAGGCAAATGACAGCTACTGCCCTCAAGGAGCTTTCAATCTAATAGAGTTTACAATATATTCATTACTTCCCCACATGCTACTCTTCTAGCTGAAATGCTTTCCCCCTCTCCTCTTCAATACCAGCTCAATTCCCACCTCCTCCAAAAAGCCATCCAGATGTCTACTGTCCTTACTGCTCTCCCTCTCTGATCTCTGATCTTATATCTCCTGTATTTGATAGCAGGAGAACCCGCACTTCTTAAATACTGTTTTTGCTTATTCACTGTGTTTTCACAGGAATATTTCTCATCTTCCCAGCTAAACTGTGAATTCTTTGAGGCCAGTGACCCTGTTGGATAGTACAACAAACATAGAATCGCAAAATTTTAGAGCTGAAAAGATCCTGAAAGATCATTTACTCCAACCTCCTCATTTTGAAGATTGGGGAATTTGGTCTTAAAGGAAGGATCGAAATCACCTTCCCACAAGGTCACAAAAACAAGTCTTGGGACAACCAGGAAGAGAAAGCCAGTCTCCTGAATCATGGTCCATTGTTATTCCTAATAAGCATGTGGCAGACACAGTAATTACTGATTGATAAGATTTTCTTCTCCCTTAGCCCCACCCTGTCTCTTCCTCCAGTCAGCTGCCCTTGTTACTTATTGGAGGAAAATGACTCATAATTAATTGACATTAAGGTCTTAGTAGAATAAGGATTGGGGCAGCTAGGTGGCACAGTGCATAGAGCAATGGGCCCAGAATCAGGAAGACTCATCTTCATGAGTCCAAATCCAACCTCAGACACTTATTAGCTGTGTGACCCTGGGCAAGTCACTTAACCCTGTTTGCCTTAGTTTCTCATCTGTAAAACGAACAGGAGAAGGAAATGACAAACCACTCCAGTATCTTTGCCAAGAAAACACCAAATGGACCCACAACTGGAATGACTCCTCAAAAACAAAATTGAAATACATGTATAAGTTTTAGTTTTCACATCTATAAAATAGGATGCCTGATACCCACTTGCCTACTTCACAGGGTTGTTCTGAGGTTCAAATGTAATAATATATGTGAACGCTTTTAAAAATCACAAAGCACTACATGATAACAAGGCTTATTTGCAAAAGAATCACAGAGTATTTAGGAGGGAAATATATTTTTTAAAAAATGTATTAGGATGCAAAGAAGTGAGTGCATAATGGTGGAATTCCAGCTATGGTACAATTGGTGTGAGAAAGAATTCTTTGGTGTGGTATTTTCCTATGTCTCATAGATTACATATGTGTGAGGCAAATAAAATGTGAAGACTTCACAGGGAAGATATGTATAAATATATCTATACTAAGAAATGGTTAAAAATCAAGAAATAGGAAAGTGAAAAAAAAATTCTGAGGCCGTGAGAGTCTGATGGCTCAGCCTCTGGGAAAGTTTCTTCTGGTTCTGGTTTAAAGATTTGCTCAGTAAGAATAGGGTCACTGTGACCTGTTTTCCTTTACTGTAAAAGTACTGTAGAAGAATGGAGAGGGTCTCCCCCTCCCCTTATCCTATTCTCCTTCTTTAGATTTATAGATGTCACCTCAGTTGTAATCATTAACTAAGGGAATGGGAATTGGAGTTTTTGTGCCTCAACTTCCCAGTTCTTTGTCTAGCTTTCATGCTCAGATTGTAAGCCCACCTCCCAGCCAATGGTGAGAAGGGTCAGAGGTGGGCGGGAATTCTCTTGTGTTAGGTATAATTATGGGTGCCTTGCTACCTTGTAAAGTGCCTCCCTTGCTGGATTTGTTCTAGCGGGGGATGCCCAGTTCTCGAGAATTGAATAAAATTTATTTCTGTTCCCATCCTGAGATGGCTCATTATTAACTTTTAATTAGTGAGGGTTTTTCATGCCACACACATATGTGAGGCTGATCCTAAGTCTCCAGATGATTTGTCAATAAAATAAAATGTATGATGCCTGAAGAAGGAAACTGACTTCAGGAGTTTTGACCAAATTTTTGTTCAGTCATATCCAGCTCTTTGTGACCTTATCTTGTGTTTTTTTGGCAGAGGTACTGTAGAGGTTTGCCATTTCCTTCTCTAGCTCATTTTACAGATGAGGAAACTGAGGCAAACAGCATTAAGTGACTTGCCCAGGGTCGCATAGCTAATATCTGAGGCCAGATTTGGGTCAGGAAAATGAGTCTTCCTGACTCCAGGCCTGGCACTCTATCCACTGTGCCACCTAGCTGCCTTTCATATACACGATCTCATTTATTCCTTATAAAAGCCCCATGAGGTGGAGGCTTATCATCTCTATCTCACCAACAAGTCAACCGAGGCCCAGCTTGGAGGACTTAGCCAAGGGCACACAAATAATAAATGGTTGAGCTAACATGCCCTCAGGTCATCTGATTCCAAGGCTGGAACTCTCTCTATATTAAAAACTTATGGTTTCTTATTTCTGTTTCTGGGTGTTTATAAAGACCCAAGTTTCACCTTTTTGCCTCTAATAATACTGATGCCACGAGGGAAGAGAGATCAATCTTCCTAAGAAAGGGAAGGAACTGATGTTTGTTAAACCTACAGTATTGCCAGGCGCTGTGCTAAGCGCTTGTCAAATATCTCATTTGATCCTTACAGGAATCCTGTGATGCTATCATCATCCACATTTTACAACTGAGGAAGCCTAGGCAGACAGAGGTTAAATGATCATCCCAGAATCACGTGGCTAGTAAATGTCTGAGGCAAGATTTGAACTTAGGTCCTCTTGACTCCAGACCCGGCACACTGTCTACTGTGCCACCTAACTGCCTCTAAAAAGGAACCAGAGTCTTAAGCCTGGAAGAAAGTCTAAAAAGTTATATCATTCATCCGCATGCAAGATAACACCTATGTTATCTCAGATACAAAATCAGGCAAGAAATACCTCTTCTCTTCTTTCCTATCTCTAAATTTCGCCCAAAGAGGATTTACATAGCCCCTTCCACTTCACTGTTTGGAACTTCTTGGAACTTGGAACTTCAAAAGAGATATTGGCAAAGGCCTTATGATGACCAGCCCATAGATGAGGTGGGGTAGAAAACTCGGATGAAGAAGATAATTTGGGGACACAAAGTTATCAGTGGTGGAGAAGGGGGGTGGGATCTGTGCCAGATACAAATTTTGCTGCCCCTCCCTCTATTTTCTTCCCATCATTGCCCACTCACAAAACCAGAAGCAGGTGTGCATTTCACTGACACCTCTAATTCTGGGTCCTAACGGGTGCAGAGGAATCAAAAGAGTGGCAATAACCCACTAGAAAGGCTGGCACACACACTGAATGCCACACTACATGGCCACTTTCAGGTTGAACTTGTACCCTTCTGGAGTTGGTGAGAGAGGAAAGGAATGCCAGGCAGATTCTGCATTCACCCGATAGCCTCTTGAAAAGAGATTTCAAGTGACTGGAGGATGACCAAATGGAATCTAACAAATGAACATTCTATAGAGGAAATCAGCCCAGGGTGGAAAGGACTCTTTTTTTTGGGGGGGGGGGGCGGTTATTTCTTTAATATATTTAGTTTCCAGCATTGATTTTCACAAGAGTTGGAATTACAAATTTTCTCCCCATTTCTACCCTCCCCCCCTCTCCAAGATGGCATATATTCTGGTTGCCCTGTCAGCCCTCCCTTCTGTCACCCCACTCCCCTCCCATCCCCTTTTCCCTTCCTTTCTTGTAGGGCAAGACAAATTTCTATGCCCCATTGCCTGTGTATCTTATTTTCTAGTTGCATGCAAAAACTTTTTTGTTGTTGTTGTTTTTGAACATCTGTTTTTAAAACTTTGAGTTCCAAATTCTCTCCCCTCTTCCCTTTCCACCCACCCTCCCTAAGAAGTCAAGCAATTCAACATAGGCCACATGTGTATCATTATGTATAACCCTTCCACAATACTCATGTTGTGAAAGACTAACTATATTTTGCTCCTTCCCAACCCATCCCCCTTTATTGAATTTTCTCCCTTGACGCTGTCACATTTCGAAAGTATTTGTTTTTGATTACCTCCACCCCCATCTGCCCTCCCCTCCATCATCCCCCCCTTTTTTTTATCTTCTTCCCTGTTCTTTCCTGTGGGTAAAGATACCCAATTGAGTATGTATGGTATTCCCTCCTCAGGCCAAATCTGATGAGAGCAAGATTCACTCATTCCCCCCTCACCTTCCCTCTCCTCTCCTCCCACAGAACTGCTTCCTCTTGCCACCTTTATGTGAGATAATCCACCCCATTCTATATCTCCCTATCTCCCTCTCTCAATATATTCCTCTCTCATCCCTTAATTTGATTTTATTTCTTTTAGATATCTTCCCTTCATCTTCAACTCTCCCTGTGCCCGCGCTCGCTCTCTCTCTCTCTCTCCATATATATATATATATATATATATATATATATATATATATATATATATATATACATATATACAGATATATATATATATACACATACATATATACAGATATATATATATATACACATACATATATACATATATATATATATATATACACATACATATATACATACATACACATTCGCTTATATATATATACATATATGTATGCATATTCCCTTCGGCTACCCTAATACTGAGGTCTCATGAATCGTACACATCATATTTCCATGTAGGAATGTAAACAAAACAGTTCAACTTTAGTAAGTCCCTTGTGATTTCTTTTTCTTGTTCTTTTTCTTGATTACCTTTTCATGCTTCTCTTGATTCTTGTGTTTGAAAGTCAAATTTTCTATTCAGTTCTGGTCTTTTCACTGAGAAAGCTTGAAAGTCCTCTATTTTATTGAAAATCCATATTTTGCCTTGGAGCATGATACTCAGTTTTGCTGGGTAGGTGGTTCTTGGTTTGACCTCTGAAATATCGTATTCCAAGCCCTTCAATCTCTTAATGTAGAAGGTGCCAGATCTTGGATTATTCTGATTATGTTTCCACAATACTCAAATTGTTTCTTTCTGGCTGCTTGCAATATTTTCTCCTTGATCTGGGAGCTCAGGAATTTGGCGACAGTATTCCTAGGAGATTTCTTTTTGGGATCTATTTGAGGAGGCAATCTGTGGATTCTTTCAATTTCTATTTTGCCCTGTGGCTCTAGAATATCAGGGCAGTTCTCCTTGATAATTTCTTGAAAGATGATATCTAGGCTCTTTTTTTGATCATGGCTTTCAGGTAGTCCAATCATTTTTAAATTGTCTCTCCTGGATCTATTTTCCAGGTCAGTGGTTTTTCCAATGAGATATTTGACATTGTCTTCCATTTTTTTCATTCCTTTGGTTCTGTTTTATAATATCTTGATTTCTCGTCAAGTCACTAGCTTCCACTTGCTCCAATCTAATTTTTAAGGTAGTATTTTCTTCAGTGGTCTTTTGGACCTCCTTTTCCATTTGGCTAATTCTGCCTTTCAAGGCATTCTTCTCCTCATTGGCTTTTTGGAGCTCTTTTGTCATTTGAGTTAGTCTATTTTTTAAGGTGTTGTTTTCTTCAGTGTATTTTTCAGTATTTTTTTGGGTCTCCTTTAGCACGTCATTGACTTGTTTTTCATGGTTTTCTCGCATCCTTCTCATTTCTCTTCCCAATTTTCCTTCTCCTTCTCTAACTTGCTTTTCCAAATCCTTTTTGAGCTCTTCCGTGGCCTGGGACCAGTTCATGTTTTTCTTGGAGGCTTTTGTTGTAGGCTCTTTGACTTTGTTAACTTCTTCTGTCTGTATGTTTTGGTCTTCTTTGTCACCAAAGAAAGAATCTAAAGTCTGAGACTGAATCTGGGTGTGTTTTTGCTGCCTGGCCATATTCCTAGCCAACTAACTTGACCCTTGAGTTTTTCAGTGGGGTATGACTGCTTGCAGAGTTTAGAGAACTATGTTACAAGCTTGGGCGGATGCGCTGCCACACCAGCACTCCTCCTTCCCCAAGAACCCCCAACCCATACTGGGCTTAGATCTTCAGCAGGTTGTGCACTCCTGCTCTGATCCGCCACTTAATTCCTCCCACCAGGTGGGCCTGGGGCCAGAAGCAACTGCAGCTGTACTTCTGTAGCTGCCCCACCTCTGCTGCCCCTGGGGCGGTAGCTGAACTGCAAACTCCTTCCACTCCCGCAGCTTTTCCCACTAACTTTCTCTGCTCTCTTTGGTGTTTGTGGGTTGAGAAGTCTGGTTACTGCTGCAGCTCACTGATTCAGGGCACTAGGGTACGCTCCACCCGGCTCCTGGTCTGGTTGGTCCGCACCACTCACCACTGGGCTCTGCTCCACTCCGCTCTGCTCCCAGCTCCGTGAGGGATAGTCCTCACCCAGAGACCATCCAGGCTGTCCTGGGCTGGAGCCCTGCTTCCCTCTGCTGTTTTGTGGGTTCTGCAGTTCTAGAATTGGTTCAGAGCCATTTTTTATAGGTTTTTGGAGAGACTCGGCAGGGAGCTCACACTAGTCCCTGCTTTCCAGCCGCCATCTTGGCTCCGCCCCCCGGAAAGGACTCTTAAGAATGAAGTTCTTGACGCCAAAAGGAAGAAAGGTAAGAGCTGTCTGAGGAGCCATTTATGAAGGCCCAGGGAACTCAGTAGTAAAATCAACTTTTTTAATATATGTCAAAATAACAGAAGTACAGACAGGTAACAGGAGTTAAATATAAGTGTATGGCATTGTCTTATAAAAATAGTGTCAGCAGTACTAAAGCTCAGAATAAGCTGAGGCTGTTGAGGTCAACTGCTGTGGCTGCTAAGATTAACCATAGATGGGTAGATAGATAGATAGATAGATAGATAGATAAGGAGATAAGGTGATAACAAGATGATAAAAAGATAGAAATAATAGGTAGATAATAGATAGATAAGTGATAGAGGTAGATAATAGAGACAAATAGGTGATAAAGAGAGATGAGAGATAGATGATAGAGATAGACAATGGATGGACAGGTGATAGAGATAGGGATATAGAGCAAGATAGGTGATAGAGGTAGGTTATAGAGAGCTAGAGAGACAAGAAAGGGAAAGATGAGAGATAGATATAGAAAGATAGATGGAGAGGATAACAAAGAGATGACAGATGATGGAGATTTCTATATACATTCATATATGGGAGAGAGACAGAGGGAAAGAGAGAGAAAGGGAGAGAGAGAGAGAGAGCCAGAGAGGGAGAGAAAGAAACAGAGAGAGGAAGGGAAAGAGACAGAGGGGAAGATAGAGACAGAGAAAGAGAGACACAGAGACCAGACAGAGACAGGGAGAGAGACAGAGACAGGAAGAGAGAAAGAGAGAGACAGAGGGACAGAGAGGAGAGCACATCAAAAAAAGATCAGAGTTACTGCTTGCGATAGATGGGATGATGATACCAAACAATAGAGAGAAGACATCATTGCTCATTTCTTTGCATCTTTCTTTTCTGACATAGTGCATGACCTTTGCAGAGGCAAGAACAGAACATAAATGACTAGCAGGTGGTTGATATCCAAAATGAATAAGGGGAGGTGCTCTTTAGTATTTTTATCTGTGACTTGGATAAGGACATAAAGGGCATGGTCACCAATTTGCAAATGACACAAAGCTGGGAGGAATGGCAACTACATGTGATGTCAGATCCCAAAATGTTTTGACCAGCTAGTTCTATTGGCTATATCTAATAAGATGAAGTTTAATAGGGATAAATGTAAACATTGTGTTCCAAAAAGTCAACTTCATCAGAACAACACAAGAGTCAGCACTTTGCCTGGAGGAGTTTTAGGTATTTCGGTTGGTTGAAAATCCCATTAGTCAGCAATTTGATACAGTAGCTCAAAAAAAAAAAAAGTTAACATGATCACAGGCTACATTAGCTTCTAGGAATAGAGATGTGGTATAGTCTGTCTGTCCTCTGCCTTTGACAAACCATGTGGGGCATATTGGATTCAGTCCTGGGTGTCACAGTTTAGAAAAAAAGCATTGATAAGCTGGAAAGCAATCAAAGAATGAGAAGCAAGAGAGTGAAGAGCCATGATTCCACGACAAATATTGACCAGTTGAAGGAACTGAAGAAGAGAAGACTTCATGGGGCAGGTGGGGTTCAGAGGAAAACTGGAAATATGACACTATCCTCAAGTACTTGAACATCTGTCACGTGGAAGAGGGATTCAATTTGTTCTGTCTGGCCTGAGAGGGTGGAAACAAGAGACTAGGCGGGTGTTTCAAAGATAGAAATTTATGCTTGACATCAAACAAAACGTCCTGACAATTGGAGCTGTCCAAAAATAGAATGAGCTGCCTTGGGAGGTGGTGGATTGCCCCTCTCGTTGGAGATGTGGAAGCTGGATGATCAGTACTGAGGTGTGTTAAAATGGGGGTTCCTTTGAGGGTACTGGTTGGATTAGCAGACTGCTGGGGTCTCTTCTAATTCCAAAATTCCGTAATTCCATGTTACCCTCAGAAAAACAATGATATCCTAATGAAATCCTGAACAATGATAAAAATTTGACCAAGGCCCGTTCTCACAAAACCAAGTGAGAGTAGCTGTAAAGGTGGCTTGGGGCCATCTTTTGTTGATCCTGGCTTCTTGAATGACCTGAGTATGAAAGACAAAAATACAGCAAATCTGCGTGAACATCTATCCCCCAGATATTTTAGGGTTCAGCAACTGCTACGTTTTCTTGTTCATTTATCTCCTCATCAATTTTCTTCTTCTTTTCATTAATCCAATTCATTTCAACTCAACACATAATTATTAAGGTTGACTGAAGAGCAGTGTAATAGGCACTAGGGAAAATATAAAAATTTGTTGGCATGGTTCCTATAGCCCATAAAGTGAAGCTCTCATACACACATATAACTATAAAACTTCCTAATACATGGTAAGTGCATAAGAGAGATAGAAATAAAGTATAATTTGAGATGTAAGGGGGCAACGATCATTATCGATAGAAGGGTAGGTAACAGGGAAGGCTTTAGGGATGATATATTTGAATTGGGCTTTGAAGAGTGGGTAGAAATTCAAAAGCAAGAAGGGAACAGAGGGCTCCATAGGCAGAAGGAATATCAAAAGTTATCCTTCCTCTTTCAGTCAGTCAGTCAACAAGCATTTATTAAGTACCTACTACATGCCAGGCACCGTGCTATGCTCTAGGGAGACAAAAAAAAAAGGCAAAAGACAGTTGCCGCTCTCAAAGAGCTCACAGTCTATTCGGGCAGACAACATACAAAGAACTATGTAGAAACAAGAAACAGACAGGAAAAACTGGAGATAAGCAACAAAGGGTAGGCACTAGCACTAATGGGAATTGGGAAAGGCTGCTTGTAAAAAGGAGAATTTTAGCTGGGACTTAGAGCCTTTCTTCCTTTTCTAACCTCTCAGCCATTCACCCTTTTTCCTCTTCCTTTTTTTAAAAATGTCTTCCTTGTTTCTTCAATACTATTTGTCTATCCTTTCCCTTTTTTCTCCAGCCCTCAGTTTCCCTTTGAGTAATGAAAATAGTCACAGGAGAAAAACAGCACGATAAATAATAAAGAAGGATAGGAAAGAATGTAGATTGTAGTCTGGGGACTCCACATTTTCCCTTGCTCTTTGGGAATCTTCCTTGACATCTTGGACGACCAGAATATACAAATAGATCATTGCCCTACTTTAAGGCTGGAGCTGAATTTTGAGCAATAGACCTGTACCACCCACTTATCTCTAGCCAGGGAAGAGATAATAAGCAAGTCATAATACACAGAGACATCCAGATATAATATTTTGCTGTGAGGTCTTCTTGAGAACCCCATAAGGACACTTGTACATCCCTAGAAAAGACAAATAACAGAGCTCAGCAAAGAAGGCTGACAGGGGATCCAACCAGCACACATGTATTTCACCACAACTTAGGGAAAATGACAGCTCTATCCTCTATTTGCTGGGTGTATCCTGAAATCTCTCTGAGTATATCTATTACCCACCCAAAGTTCTGAGGGGCATTTGCTATGGTTGCCATGAAGGTCATGAAAACTTCTGAGATTGTCTTTAGAAGACAATCGAACTATTGTGAGGTAATTTAATATAATTGGAAAGACCCATCACATCACCTTAATCTATGTCTAAGACTCCACAAAAAAGTTGCTCATTCAACCAGCTTTAATGTATTTCCTTCTTTGAGGAATTACTACTGATTTCTGACCATGATTTATTTGCCTTGCTCCAGGAATCTTGGAATGTCCTTAGTGAGGAGGAATGATAAAGGATAAAACCATTTAGAAAGATTCTCCTGCAGTAGTCTGATGAGTCTCCTTCCTCTTTTCAGTGATACAAATTCCAGGATAGAACTGACTCAACTTAACTAGATTCTAAAATGATTTAAGTGAGGTTTATATCTGTAGTATGGGAATCTGTTATCTATCAATCCTTGAAAGATAATGATCTTCTGACCTAAAATTTCAGCCACCAGCTCATTTCTTGCCAAATATGCAGAAGGTGATATATTTTTGATGCTTACAGTGAGGCATTGCAGTTTCTACCTTTTTTGCATAATTTTAATTTACCTTGCTTTCTGTTTTCTTTTTTTTTTAATGAAAGGACAAGAAAAATGTGAGGAGGAGAAAATAAGTGAATGCTTGTTAATTAAAAAGAATTAATTTTAAGTTTTGTTCTTAGTAAATGTTATGTCCAGGCAATTGTAAGGTATTTTTTTTTTCAAACCAGATTGCTACCCTCCATTTTTAGCAGTGATTTGTATAAAGGTACAGATGATATATTTATCAAATGTTCAGAGGATATATAGCTGGAAGGGACAGATAGCTAGCATCTAAATGATAGAACTAAGATTCATAAATTTTCATGCTTTAGGGCAAAGTTGTCAAACATGCTCTGCAACATTCAACCAGAGTGGGGCCAAACCAGATTAAAATATAATTGGGAAATATTTAAGAAAATAAGTAAAAATACAGAAGAACATAATGTTAATATGTGTTTTCCTTAGGCAACATGCAGCCTGGCTGAAATCATTATGTATGGTTTAGTGGCCCCTATTTCTATTTGAGTCTGATACCAAGGGCTAGAAAATTGAGCCAAATCTGATAAGAGGAAACGTAACAGGAAAAACTGTAAAGCCCTATGCTTAGATTTAAAACCTCATTTGAATAAGATAAGGGTGGGATAGGCATAAAAAGACTTGGGAGTGTCATTAAACCGGAAACTCAGCATTAAGGTATGGTAACAAAGAGGGGTCACTAGGTAGCGCAGTGCATAAAGTGCTGAGCCCAGAGTAGGGAAGACCTGAATCTCAGAAGACCTGGTCTCAGACACTTGCTAGCTATGTGACCGTAGGCCAGTCATTTAACCCTGTTTGCCTCAGTTTCCTCATCTGTAAAATGAGATGGAGAAGGAAATGGCAAACCATTTCAGTATCTTTGGCAAGAAAACCCAAATGAGGGGCAGCTAGGTGGCTCAATGAGTACAGCACCAGCCCTGAAGTCAGGAGGACCTGAGTTCAAATTCAGCCTCAGACACTTGACACATTCACTAGCTGTGTGACCTTGGGCAAGTCACTTAACCCCAATAGCCTTGCCTTCCCCCTTCCAAAAAAAAAAAAAGAGAGAGCCCAAATGAGGCCACAAAGAGTTGGACACTACCGAAATGACTGAATAATATGGGGGAAAAAATACATATGAACTTAGCAAGCAATCAACGTTTATTAAATACCCAACATGGGCCAGGCACTGTGTTTTTTGGATTCTACAGGAAAGAGGCAATATTTGGGTTGCACTGAGTAGGGAAGAAGGATAGTTAAATCTATACTTTAAAAAAAATTTCTTTGGCAGCTCTATGGAAGATGGATTAGAAAGGATAGAGAATTGACTTCTGAGTTTCTGTGACTTCCTATGTATCATTTTGAAGCATGATTATTTGTTTATATTGTCAACAGGAAATTACAACTTCATGAAACATACATGAAAAACTGGGTTTATTACAAGAGAAGTGAACATGCATATGGAAACCCATGCAAGTGCAAAGAAGTCACAATCCAAACAGAAACTTGCATATTTATGAGATTACAAAAAAGAAGGGAAGAGAGATAGCAATCCCCTCCCAAATGGGAGTGGTTAGGCTGTAGGAAAAGAGTTGTAGGGGTTGGGAAAGGATTAATTCCCTGGCAAAGAGGAAGAGAAATAATGAATAAGATGGCAAAAGTAACAGTCTTTCCCTTGTGAAATGCTAGACTATGAAGATAAAATGGTCTGCCTATCTATAAGGATCTCAGCTGCACAGTTTCTCCTTCTGCTGCAGACTGTCTGGCACCTGTCTTGACTCCCAAGGACACACAGGGAGTCCAGCTTCAAGTGCAAATAACAAATTATGTCAGTTCAAGATGCAGGGAGGTGGGAGAGGGTTCATCCTTGGTACATTTAGGGCCTCTTGCATACTCGGTGCAGTGATTCTGGAAAATATTCCAATTCAAAAAGACAAATTCAGGGGACCCCTTAATAATATCTAATCTCCCACTACTAGACCATAGGCTCCATCAGGGCATAGACCATGACTTCACTAAAAATTCCTACTCAGTCCTTAGTATAGTTCTCTATAGCCAGTAAACACTTAATAAGTGTTTGTGGAATTAAATTGAATTGAAATAAGAAACCAAACTATTTGCTTGGTGAGAAAGCCCAAAACTGGGATTTTTATTAATTCAATCAAATTTGTTCCAAGGCAAATCTTAAAATACAACTCTTCCTTTAATAAACTTAATAGGTTGAGTCTGATAACCATGAGGCTTATTGGCAAATTCTACCCCTCGATCATAAGCAATAAGCAAAACAAAGTGGTTCCTGGAAAATCTGAATATCTGGCTTTTGGTCCCAACCCTTTGACTCATTGGAATTAGCATCCAGAACACCCAGTAGCCAAAATGCTTAGTAGACACTAATGAATCTTTTAGATCTCTTCACCCCTGGGGGTTGGATTCTGTTCTACTTGGCCCTCCTACCTGTTGGCAAACACTGGGTGGACCAGGACCATGCTACACAATGGTTGATGATGACAGAAGGAGTTTGTCTAACTGCCTACATGCATCTTGTCACTAATAACACCCTGTAGTCATAGAAGTGAAACCAAAACATGGGGTCAAGGAAGCTGGCCCAAGGTCACAGGCAGTCATCCAAACTATCACAGAAATGAGGCTGTATCATTTATGGAAAGAATGCTAGACTAGGGGTGAAAAATGGTTCATATTCATGAAAAATGCTATCCACCTCCAGAGAAAGAACAGAGGTCATCTAAAAACAGACCAAAGCATACTATTTTTCATTTTCTTTCTTTTTTCAGTTTGAATTTTCTTCCACAAAATGACTAATATGGAAATATGTTTTACATAATCGCACATGTATAATCTACATCAGATTGCTTACTATCTCAGGAAAGAAGAGGGGAGGGAAGGAGGGATAAAATTTGGAATTCAAAACTTTTTTTAAAAGGATGTTAAAATTGTTTTTACATGTAATTGGGGAAAAAATAAAATATCATTTTTTAAAAGAGTGGTTTATATGCTGCATCCAATACTTACTGACCATCACTTACCTTTCTTCTTTTCCTTATCAATAAAACAGAGATGATAAAAACACCTAATAGTACCTTACACACAAGCTCAGGACCAGGATCAGAATTAGGATAAAAAGTAAGATAATGCACAGAATGCTTTATAAATCATAGAGATTTCACAGATGTTCAGTGTTAGCTACTCTATTTTTCTTCTTCATCATCCCATTCCCTTGCCTTTCCCCCTACCTCTTTCCTTTCCCCTTGCCCTCCTGATGTAGTGAATAATTAGGTGAGGAAAAGCTGATGGAGAAGGAGGAGCAGAGAGGAGGGGCACCCACCTGCTCTAAATTTGCCCTTAATGGTTCTAAGAACAAGGGTTTTTTGTTTACAATGTGCTATTCATAACTCCTACAAAAGACGGGAAAAGCTCTTAGTCTATGCTCACCTCCTTCCTTGCTGAGATCTTTGTATTGCTTCCACAAGTCTATTTAAGTTGAATGAACAGAGTCAGACGAAGAAGCTCACTAACTAGCCCCAGTGCCTCCCCATCCATTTTTAGCTCAGTAGATATGTACTCCAAATAGAGATGTGACAGATACAAGAGATGTGAAAGACATAGCCTTACATCCATAAGCAAAAAGTGAGAGAGTGATGAGTATATGGTTGCTAAGTTCCTTTCCAGCTCTAGATTTTATAATGCTATGATACCTGCCTTGAGGGAGCTTATGATGCCCACAGAGACCCTTCCGGGAAAAGATCTAATATACTGGTAGGTGGGGCCAATACTGTGCCAGATTTAGAAGTTGCCACTGAAGTCACAAACGAGTAAGTGAGAGTTGTTCAGTCATTCATCTGACTCTTCATGACCCCATGGACCACAGCACACCAGGCCCTTCCATCCTCCCCTATCTCCTGAAGTCTGTCCAAGCTCACATTCACTGACTCCATAACACTACCCATCTCATGCTCTTCCATCCTCTTCTCCTTTTGCCTTCAATCTTTCCAAACATCAAGGCCTTTTCCAATGAGTCCTGACATCTCACTATGTGGCCAAAGTATTTAATTTTCAGCTTCAGTATTTGATCTTCTAGTGAATCGTTTGAATTAATTTTGTTAAGTTTTGACTGATTTGATCTCCTTGCTTTTCAAGGGTCTCTCAAAAGTCTTCTCCAGCACCACAATTCAAAAACATTGATTCTGTGGTGCTCAGCTTTCCTTATAATCCAACTATCACAGTCATACATTGCTACTGGAAAAACCCTAGCTTTGACTATACGGACCTTCGTTGGCAAGGTGACATCTCTGCTTTTTAGTATGTTGTCCCAGATTTGCCATAGCTTTCCTTCCAAAGATAAAGTGTCTTTTAATTTCATGGCTGCAAATGCCCTATGCAGTGATCTTAGAGCCCAGGAATATAAAATCTGACACTGCTTCCAATCCTTCTTCCTCTGTTTTCCAGGAAACGATGTGACCAGTTTCTAAGATCTTAGTTTTTCAGTGTTAATCTTCAAGCCAGCTTGGGGGGGGGGGGGCGGGGAGGAAGGAAGGGGGGGGAGAGAAGAGAGAGAGAGAGAAGAGAGAGAGAGAGAGAGAGACAAAGAGAGGGCAGGTATCTAAACAAATTTCCCTGAGAAAGAGGGTGGAGGGAGAAATGGCATTGGGTTTGGTTGGGAATGAATCAAATCATCCACAGAAAGAGTATCACTGTCCTAAGATGGACAATCAAACCCAGCATAATAGTCGGGAGCCAATTCATTTTCAAACCCAATATAATAGTCAGGAGCCAATTCACCGTCCTACTTCTTCCTTTGATGAATTCAATTGGTCTGCCCAGTCAAGCAAAGATTGCAGGCATCTGGAGTTCATTCTAGTAGCAAATCTCAGCATCAGAGAGACACACTGGCAACAATACCAGAACCGGAGTCAGGACACTTACATTCAGCTCCTAGCTCTGTCGCTTGGTAGCGGCATGACCTTCACCATGTCACCTAAACTCTGAACTTCAGTCTCCTCATCTGTAAAATGAATGGGTTGGACTAAGGGATCTCTAAGCTCTTCCAGTCCTGATACGTGGTGATGCTGTTAATGTGTTCAGGTGTAGTGAGCTACCATCACTGTTAGTGCAAGTGCCTCTGTCCTGGGAGACATGATAACAGGCACCTAATAAGTACCCTGCATTTTTAAGCCATCTCACTCCAATGACCCATGAAGCATGAATAATACTAGCAGCTCTCTATTTTATGCACTATCTGTTCCTTTAAGGATAGGGACTAGACCTAGTCCCTAGGGATTTCATTGATAAGGGAAATCCTCAGAGGAACTCCATCCACCAGTGCTGGTTAGCACTTTCTCTGCAATTTTGAGACTGTTACCTCAAGAAATAAGAGGTTAAGTGATTTGCCCAGGGTCATACAGTCAGTACGCATCTGGGTCCTGACTCTGGGGCCAATTCTCTAGAACCTTCACCATTTTGCATCTCATGTTTTCTCCTTTAAAAGCATAGAAATGTTATCAACCACCAGGAAGCTCCCCCCAACTCTAGTGATCCTGTCTTCATTTCTTCTTGCTAAAGGAAATCTTATCAGTTACTCAATAGCATCTCTTCTAAATTGATGTTTCTGTCTTTACTTGTTGTCTCTTATGTATCCAAAAAAATCCAAGGCAAGATGGTGCAGCAGATAGAGTTCTGAGCCTAGACGCAGGAAGACCTGAGTTCAAATCTAGCCTCAGATACTTAATAGTTATATAACTGTGGGCTATACACTTTAACCTCTGTTTGCCTCAGTTTCCTCATCTGTAAAAGGGAGAACAATAACAGAATCTACCTTACAAGGTTATTTGTACAGTGTCTGGCACATAGTAGGTGCTATATAAAAATCGCATTCTCTCTTCCTCCCTTTTATTTATGGATATGAGTGCTTCATTTAAGATCAAAGAGCAGGACAGGGATGGAGTCCAGATGGGGGGGGGGGCATCTTCCTGATGACCTCACCCGGATGTGTCACTTTCTTGGGGTTGAACACTGAAGGATCTGTGAAAGTTGGTGCCCTAGAAATGGGCCTAGACCTACTAGGCTAGACACAGACCCTTTCCTCTCTTTTCCTGGGAATGAATGGATGGATGATAAAGCCTTCGTTAAGTACCTACTATGTGCCAAGTACTTGCTAGGTATTGGGGGAACAAAAACAAAAGGCCTGACAGTTCTGGCTCTCAACCAGCTGATATTCTGATTGCAGAGGCTGCTGATAGTGAGTGCAGGGGCTGGAGAGCTGGACCTTAAAAATTAGGAAGACCTGAGTTCAAATTTAGCCTTAGGCACTTAGTAGTTGCGTGAGAAGTCACTTAACTTATGTTTGCCTTAGTTTCCCCATCTGTAAAATGAACTGGAGAAAGAAATAGCAAACCATTGCACTATTTTTACCAAGAAAATCCCAAATGGGATCAAGAAGAGTTGGATACAACTGACAGATGACTGAACAACAGTAACAACAAAATCTAGACACTCAAAGGACCGAGAAATATGTTCCTGGATCCACCTCTACAGGGCAGTGGAATCAAAATTCAGGACACAGTGAAGGGGCAGGGGAAAATGTCACAGATCAAGTTCAGTCCACTCAAGGATAAGCGGCAAAAAATGCAGGGGTCCAATTCAAACAGTCAAGGGAGAAGGAGACTCAACTTAGGTACTGACTCCTTCAAATTTGTCAGAGAAGGATATGAATCTGGCTCTGCCCTCTTGGGAGGCTATGGAACACAAATAAATGCATTCAGATCCAACAAGGTCGGTATTTAAGGTACAAAAATGGATCTAGAATAAGTGCTATAGCCTGGAGTTGTAAAGGGCAAACATGTAGATCCAGCTACAGAGCCCCTGGCAAAGAGCGCTGCCCAAGTCACCTCTGACAGGAGTGATTCAAAGGTAGAGTCGTCAAAGGGGAAGGAGACAGGTTCCAGTCATTTAAGTCCTAACTAGGAGAGCATCAGAGAGGACTACAAATTGCACAGCTGTTGATAATCACAAAGGACCCACAGCCATGGGTATAAGTCCAAATCTATTGATAAGGGAAGGCAAGATTCTTACCCTTGCTTGTGGCACAGGGAGAGCTGGGCGGGAGTGGGGTAGGGGAAGATATCATCAGCCAAACTCAGGAAATTAGCCAAGAGAGACTTAGTTTAAGCTCAATAAGTCTGGCTTTGGCCCCTGAAATGGTCAGGGAAAACAAAGACATGAATCCAAGGACCATCAGTCAGGTATAGGACCTGTATCAGGGGTGAGTCAAATAACTATGACATATGAGAATCTAGGACTAGTTCATACCAATGCTTTATGAATACCATGAATCTGACTCAGATCAATCATGAAGCCATATAAGTCATGGATCAAACTCAGATATTCAGTCAGGAAGTTATGGCGAATTGGAGCCCAATTCCACTTCCCATTGGTCCTCCACCTATGGGCATTATAGGTATTTCTCAGATCTGTCTCATTCAGCCAGGGAAAACATTAATGTATCTCAGGAGGAGAAAGATATCTTTCAACTTTACATCAGTTCTTCAACCATGGACCACATAGATTCAGACCAAGTCAGTCCTCCAAACCATGGACAGCATAGGTCTGGCATGGGTCAGTTGAACAGCTGTGGACAGCATGAGATTGGCTCACATCCTCACTATTCCTACCTTCCCTGTTACAGTAGAGGGCAGCACCATCCTCCCAGTACTGGAGGCTCACAACCCAGGAGTCTTTAGCATTAAAAACTGGCACAATGCCCTTCTCCCTTACAATTGGGTAGGGTGGTTTTCTATGAAGAATAGAAGCTGATGCCAAGAATTGGAGATATATCCAAAAAGCAGAAATATGGGTTCTAATTTGACATTAAAATTCTGTTCCCTCAGAAACTGTTCCACACTGTAAAGAAATAAAGCAAATGTAGCCTGGGTCTTCAACTTCACACCACCTCTGCATTTCACCAACCTTTCCACTTAAGATAATATTCTTAGAATTAGAGGTTCTTAGAATGTGGTGCCAAAGGCAGCTCCTTTATGGATTCTATAACAGTTTTTGTGCACTTCCTCCTCTCTCTGGGGAAAAAGGTTAGATCACCCTTGCACTAGGCTTTATCAGATGGCAAAGGAATGTTTATCAAATTTCAATGGTACAGAAACAAAGACTCTCAGAGGTAGGAAGGAACCTCACAGGAAATCTAATCAAACCTTTACCGTATGCCAATGACATCAAATTCAAATAAAAATGGGGGTCACTAAGCTATACACAAGGATCTTTGTCAGTCACATATCGACTTAGAAATCCATATATTAATATTATTTATGTTTAATTGTATTTTTATTTATTCTGTTAAATAGTTCCCAATTACATTTTTCTCTCTGGATGCAATGCACTGATGCGTCCCTCTCCTGTCTCATTGTCTTTGTACAGGCTCTTTTCCATACTTTGAATACACCCTCTCCTTACTTGTTCCTCTTTGAGGACCTCACTGACATCTAAATTGGTTCAAAAAAAAAAAGAATACACACACATGTGTGTATGTATGCATACATAGTCAATTGGTAATAGAAATCTATCTTATCCAACAGGGAAATAAGATGGAAAAGGAATAAGAAAAAAGGGGGAGGTGATGAAAGAGAAAACATATAAAATAAGGCAGTAGCCAGATTTTAGAGGGGAAACAAGATAAAAATAGAAAGAGAGAAGGAAAAAAAAGAAGAAAATAACATAAAAGGAAATGCAGTTAGTAATCATACTTTGAATGTGAATGGGATAAATTCACCCATAAAATGGAAGTAGATAACAGAATGGTTTGGAAACCAGAATCCAACAATATTTTGTTTACAAGAGAGAGACATACAGAGAATTAAAATAATGGGCTGGAGCAGAATCTATCATGTTTCAGCTGAAGCAAAAAAGGCAGGGGTAGTAATCATCATCAAACAAAGCAAAAGCAAAAATAGACTCATTTAAAAAGGATAAGCAGGGAAAATTCATTTTGCTAAAAGGAACCAGAGATAATGAAGTAACATTGATACTACACATACATATGTAGCAAATGGCAGAGCATTCAAATTCTCTAAGGAAAATTTTAAGTAGATTATAGGAGGAAATAAATGGCAAACTATATGAGTGAGAAACCTCAACTTTCTCCTCTCAGAGCTAGATAAATCTAACCTTAAAATAAATCAGAAAGAAGTCAAGGAGATAAATAGATTCTTAGAAAAGTTAGATATAATTGACCTCTGGTGAAAAATGAATAGGAATAAAATAGAGTATAATTTTTTTTCAGCTGTGCATGGCATCTTAACAAAAATTACATTCAGTAAAGGGTTGTGGAAACGTAGATTAAAAGCTAATTGGAATCTGAATAATTTAATCCTAAAGAATGAGTGGGCCAAAGAACAAATTATAGAAACACTCAAAAATTTCATTAAGGAGAATGATAAAAATGAGACAACTTTGCAAAATTTTGGGGATGCAGCCAAAGCAGTACTTAGGGGAAAATTTAGGGCTCTAAACACATACATCAGTAAAAGCAAGAAAGAATAGATCAATGAATTGGACATGCAACTAAAAAAAACAGAAAAGGAACAAATTAAAGATCCCTAATTGAACACCAAAATGGAAATCCTAGAAAATCAAATAAGAAATCAATAAAATTGGAAGTAAAAAAAAATTGAACTAATAAAACTAGGAGCTGGTTTTAATGAAAAAACAGTAAAAGGATAAACCATTGGTTAATTTCATTTTAAAAATAAGAAAATCAAATTATTAGTATCCAAAATGAAAAAGGTGAATACACCATCAATGAAGATGCAATTAAAACAATTATTTGGAGTTATTTTGCCCAATTATATGCCAGTAAAACTGACTATTTAAATAAAGTGGATGAATATTTTTTTGAATATTTTTAAAAAATGTAAACTGCCCATATTAACAGAAGAGGCAATAGAATGCTTAAATAACCCTATTTTAGAAAAAGAAATTGAACAAGCCACTAATGAGCTCCCCAAGAAAAAGTCTCCAGTGCCAGATGGATTCACAAGTGAATGCTACCAAACATTTAAGGAACAACTAATCTCAATATTGTATAAACTATTTGGGGAAAAAATAGGCAAAGAAGGAGTTCTACCAAATTCCTTTTATGACACAGCTATGGTTTTGATTCCCAAACCAGGGAGAGTAGAAACAAAAAATAAAACTATAGACTAATTTCCTTAATGAATATCAATGCAAAAAAATAAATAAAATACTAGCAAGGAGATGTATCAGTAAGGTAATAAACACAACATCAACAATAATCATGAATATGCCTATCTAGTTCTATATCACAAAATATGAGACACTTTCCATATAGAAGGTAGAAGAAGTATAACATTTGTTCAGACACCAGAGAACTATATCCCATAACCAAATGTTCAGCTCCCACAGCCAGTTAGCCTACTTTATCATAAAAGCAAGGAACTTAAAACACAATATCACAACATGGAGCCTTACCTCCCCAAAACCTCACCATCCCAAAACCTCTCCAACCCCCTGCTGGGGTCTTCCCAAAAACAAACTCACAGTATGGCTACCACAGTCTGTTCAGCTCTATCATGATGGCTGTTATCAGCCATAACGGCTCTCTCTCTCAGCATTTCCTATGACATAATTTCCTTTTCCTTTCAGGAAGCTCCTCCCACCACATGAGACTTGGGCTTCCTGTGATGTAAGCAGGTCACATGGCCTATTAATGGGTGGGAAAGATCTTCAAATCTAAATTGATACTATAGGAGATTACAACACTCTATCACAAAGATCATACACTATGACTGGGTGAGATTTGTATCAGAAATGCCAGGTTGGCTCAATATTAGGAAACATGGTTGTTGTCCTTCATCCTTAAAGAGGACCAAAAATACATAACTGTGTCACAAGGTACAGTGTGTCTCACTGTGACTGATCAGATCAGTATGAGCTCAGAAGGCTCTATACAGGTTGGACATAAATGGTCCATATGAACATTTGGAGGGGAATGTTTCTAAATTTGTGCATTTCACATTTCTTTTGAGCTACTGCAATTCTGCTCATGGAGCATAGTGACCTCTTTCATGTAAGCATGCCATTGGTCCTATATCTCTCATGTCTCACAATTGATTCCAAAGTTCTTCAGGGAGAACTTGAGAGTGTTCTTATACTGCTTCTTCTGACCTCCATGTGAGTATTGCTTTGTATAAGTTCTCCATAAAATAATCTTTAAAGCAAATGTACATTTGGCATTTGAACAACATGGCCAGCCCATCAGATTGTGCTCTCTGCAGTAGAGTTGGAATGCTTGGCAGTTCAGCTTGAGAAATGACTTGATTGTCTGGTACCTTATCTTGCCAGGCGATCTTCAAATCTTACTGAGATAATTCAAATGGAAGAGATTTGGTTTCTTGGCATGGTGCTTGTATACTGTCCAGGTTTCACAGGCATACAACGTGAAAGTACAATGGCTGTATACCTTCAGTTTGGTAGGCAATTTAATACCTCTTCTCTCTCACACTTTCCTTTGGAACCTCCCAAACACTGAGCTAGCTCTGGCAGCACATGTGTCAACCTCATCCTCTGTGTGTACATCCCTAGGAACTTCATTGCCAAGGTAAGTGAACTTATTACCAACATTCAAAATTGCTCCATTTGCTGTAACCAATGATTCCACATATGGATGGTGCAGTGCTGCCTGGTAGAGAACTTCAGTTTTCTTGGTGTTAGTTATCAGACCAAAATGAGCACAAGTGACAGAGAATTGATCAATATTCTAGGGTAGGTTCCCCACCCCTGATCTAGTTCATCTCAGCCTCAGAGGCTACATTGAATGAATAATCATCTGCAAACAAATTCACGCACCAACTCTTCCTTCATTTTAGTCTTAGCTTGCGGCCTTTTCAAGTTAAATAATTTACTGCCAGTGTGGTAGCTGACCTTGATGTTGTTTTTGTCCACACTGAAGGCATCTGACTGAAGGCACTGAAAACATCATACTAACAAGCATAGGGGCAAGCACACAACCCTACTTCACTCCACTGGTGACTGGGAAAGTACAAGAGTATCATCCGGTATTCAGAAGCTGTACAAGTGTGTCATGATGAATTTGATGTACAATACTGATAAACTTCTCCAGGCAACCAAATTTTGCCATAATCTTCCACCAACCCTCACAACTGACAGTATCAAACACCTTGGTCAGATCTACAGAACATTGTGCAGAGACCTCTGTTGTGTTCCTGGCATTTCTCCTAGAGTTGTCAGGCAGAAAACACCATGTGAACCATTCCTTGGCCCTTTCTGAAGCCATACTGGCTCTCAGGTAGATGACCATCTTCCAGGTGAAGGATAAGCCTATTAAGGAGAACTCTGACAAGACTCTTTCTGGCAGTGACTAAGAGAGAGGACCTCCCCCATCCCTCCACGACTATCACAGGACAGCTTATTTCCTTTTCCTTTATAGAGATAGACAATGGAGGCAATTTAGCTCCTTGAGGATAACCTCCTCTTGCCATATGAACCAGAAGACTTCAGTCAGCTTTTGTATAAGCAATGGACCCCCTACCTTGTAAATATCAGCTGGAATAGAATCAGTACCAGGTGCTTTGCAAATATGAGAGGAGTATAATGGCATTCAAAACTTCTGTAGTTGTAAGTTCAACTAGAGAGGGATTGACTTCAAAATGAGGTATATAGTCAATGGTTTCAGCATTGATCCATGATGGTCTGTTGAGAACACTGTGGAAGGATCCCACCTTTCCAGGATCATGTCCTTATCAATAATCAATGTGTCTACATCTATGCTGAGTAGTTGAGATGCACCATTGGTCTTTGGTTCATAAATAGCCTTGGGGGCATCATCAGAGTGCTTTAGACTGTTACTATCAGTATAAAACTGAATTTCCTCTGCCTTATTACTGAGCCAAGAATTCTGTGTCTCTTTAAGCTTCTCTTGTACTTTACATTTGATAGAGTTAAATGGTGCTTATTAGAAACAGATAAACTATCCTGCTAGTAAACCTTGTGGAATCATCTTTGCAAAAGTTTTTGTACCTTTTTTGTGTGTTTTAACTGCAGTATGTGATCTCCACTTGACCACAGACCAGGATTAGGTTTAGTGAAAAAAATGATTTTTAGGAAACTTTTTCTAGTCCCTTCCTCATGCCAGGAGGAGAGCAATGCAATCCTCCAAAAAGGCTGCTCAGATACCTACAGGGTTGCCAAATCCCACTGCTACTTCAGTTCAATGAGATGACCCTATATCCTGGACCACCTGTGTACTGGGTTGTGAGTGAAGCTTTCAGTGTATTCACATCTGTTGTTTCATTACTTGCCCATCACCACAGGACTTTGAGGTAGGTTAAAATGGTAAAATAGTATGGCTGATATCTTTTAACTTGCACCTAAATTGGATTTAAGTGAGGCAGAGCTGCAGAAAGTCATCAACCTCACTCTCTCTTTCAAAATCACCAGAGTCCAGTGACAAGACAAAAATCAAGATGACAGCTGATGGCTTGGGATGCAGTGGATGACCTTGGCTTCTTCAGTGTCTAGTCAAGCTCTAAGCACTCTGCAGTTCCTGCTTCTGACACCTTCATGGCTCATTGGAATATATTGTTCACATCCACCCATTCTGCCAGAGAAGTCTTTGCGTGCTTGAGCTAGATACCGCCCTAATTCACTGACAGATTTAAAGCCTATTGATTACCCTCAACCTGGTCTGGCCTGCCTGCCAAAACGGCTTACCAGGCTTTGGCCACTGTGCATACTACAGCTTCTTGGAGCCACAGGTGAGACTTAGGTGGCAGGTAGACACCAAAGGTGAAAAGCAGACCTGAGAAGGATCTTACATCAAGTCCTTCCACCAGAGGTACTAGTTTACTCTGATAGCCAGACACCCCAATAAGTACCATTAGAATGATTGACCATATTAATAACAATAGCAAAAACATATGATTATATCAATAGATGTAGAAGAAGCCTTTAACAAAGTATAACACCCATTGCTATTAAAAAAAAACACTAGAAAGCATAGAAATCAATGAGGCTGTTTTTAAAATGATAAGTAGTAGTGAAACGATAAGTAGTAGTAAAACCAAGAGCAAGGATTATCTGTAACAGAGACAAAATTAAAGCCTTCTCAATAAGATCAGAACTAAAGCAAGGATGTCCATTATCACCACTATTATTCAATATTTTGCTAGAATGCTAGTGGTAGCAGTAAGAAAGAAAAAGGAATTTAAGGAACAAAAACAGACAATGAGGAAAAAATATCACTTCACAGATGATATAATGGTATAGAAGAACCCTAGAGAATCAACTAAAAGACTAGTTGAAACAATTGACAGCTTCAGCAAAGTTGTAGCATATAAAATAAACCCACATAAATCATCAGAATTTCTCTACACTACCAACAAAATGAAGCAGGAAGAGATAGGAAGAGAAATTCCATTTAAAATAACTCCAGACAAAAAAAAACAAACAAACAAAAATAAAATAAAATAACTCCAGACAACATAAAATACTTGGGAGTCTATCTGCCAAGACAAATGTAGGCATTCTATAAACACAATTACAAAATGCCTTTCACACAAATAAAGTCAGATCTAAACAACTGGAAAAATGTTCATTGATCGTGGGTGGGCTGAGCCAATATAATAAAAAATGACAATTCTACCTAAGTTAATCTACTTATTCAGAGCTACACCAATCAAACTGCCAAAGAATTGTTTTATAGAACTAAAAAAAATAGTAGTATAATTCATCTGGAAGAACAAAAAGTCAAGAATATCAAGGGAATCAATCACAAAAATATTAAGAAGGTGGACTCGCCAAACCATATTTCAACCTCTATTATGAAGCAGTAATCATCAAACCAATCTGGTACTGGTTAAGAAAAAGAATGGTGAAACAGTGGAATAGATTAAGTACAAAATACACAGTAGTAAAAGACCATAGTAATCTAGTGTTTGAAAGATGCAAAGATTCAAGCTTTTGGGGTAAGAACACAACAGCAGTTTGGTAGAAAAGAGACACAGACAAATTTCTCACCCGTGTATCAAGATAAGGTCAAAATGGATAAATGAATTAGACAAAAATAATGATATCAGAAATAAATTAGGGGAGCATGGGAAAATGTGCCTGTTAGATGTAGAGATAAGAGAAGAGTTTATAATCAAACAAGATTATGAAATATAAAATAGATAATTTTGATTACATGAAATTTAAAAGATTTTGCACAAAGCTGATACTGACAAAATTAGAAGAAAAACAGGAAACTGAGAAAAAATTCAGCATATTTCTCTGATGAAGGCTTCGCTTCTCAAACATATAGTGAACTGAGTCAAATTTGTAAGAATGTGAGTCATTCTCCAGTTGATAAGTTTTTAAAGGATATGAACAGGCAATTTTCAGAAGAAGAAATCAGTTATCAGTAGTCACATAAAAAAATCCTTTAAATCACTACCAATTAGAGAAATAAACATTAAAACAACTCTGAGGTATCACCTCACATCTATCAGGGTGGCTAGCACAATAGAAAAGGAAAATTACAAATGCAGGAGGGAATGTGGAAAAATTGCATTGTTGGTGGAGTTGCGAACTAGTCTAACCATGCTGGAGAACAAAGGGCTATAAAACTGCCTACCCTTTGACTGAGCAAGGTGCCTATTTGGTTTGTTTCCAAAGAGATCAGGGAAAAGGGAAAAGGACCTGTTTATACAAACATATATGTAGCAGTGCTTTTTTGGTGGCAAAGAACTGGACATTTAAGAAATGCTTATCAATTGGAGAATGGCTAACCAAGTTATGGTAGGTGATTGTGATGGAATACTATTGTGCTATAATAAATGATGGTCAAGCTGGTTTAAGCAAAACCTGAGAAGACTTATATGAACTGATTCAAAGTGAAGTGAGCAGAACCAAGAGATCATTGTACACAGAACAATATAGCGAGAGTGATCAACTATGGAAGACTTTGCTACTCTGATTAAGACAATGATCCAAGATAATTCCAAAGGACTCATGATAAAAAATGCTATCCACTTCCAGAGAGAGAGAACTGATGACCTCTAAATGCATATTCAAGCATAATTTTCAGAAAATTTCTTTATTTTTGTTTTATTTTGTTTGTGTTTTCTTTTACAACATGACTAATACAGAAATATGTTTTGTATGACCTCACATGTATGATTGAAATCAAATCACTTGCCTTCTCAAGGAGTTGGGGGGAGGTAGAAATGAGGAAGAGTATTTCAAACGCAAAATTTTTTAACTGATGGGTAAAAACTTTTTACAAGTAATTGGGAAATATTTAATGAAATTAATTAAAATACATTAAAGAACAAATTAGGAATAAAATTAGCCTGACTGTATTTTGTTTGGAACTTTTTTTTCTTCTGTGTCTTTTTAATGTGTTATTGATGCTTTTTTCTTTTGTTCCCCGCCTCTAGCACTGCCCACTAATGACTTTGTTCCCAAATGCAAGCTTTAAGAAATATAGCCAAGGAAAACACATCACTACATTAGCCATGCCTGAACATGTATGTTTCATTCTGTACTTTTAATGCATCACCACTCTAATAAAAGGCCAGAGACATGGTTCATCAACAGTCATGATTTCTACAGTGTTAACCAGAGTTCTGCCATCTTTCACAGGCTTTCAAAGTTATTTTCCTTCACATTATGGTGGTAATTTTGTAAATTCTTGTCTTGGTTCTGCTCCTTTTACTCTGAGTCAATTCATATAAATCTTATCAAGTTTCCCTGAATCCTTCTTATGGCAGAATAATTTCTAGTTACATCAGTATAGCACAATTTGTTCAGCCTTTCCCCAATTGATAAACATCCACTTTGTTTCCATCTTTTTGATATAACAAAATGCTCCTATAAACATTTATTTTTACACACAGGCCCTTTCTGTCTTTGGAGTGTATGCCAAATAATGTATCACTCCGTCAAGGTTATACATAGTTCAGTGACATTGGGGGTAAAGTTCTAAACTATTTCCCAGAATGTTTCAGCCAATGTGTGTATCTATTATTTTCAGTCCCTCCAATATTTACCATTTTTCATTTTTTGTTGTCTTTGACAGTATGACGCATATGAGGTTAAAGAGAGATGTTTTGATTTACATTTCTCTTATTAGTGGGTAGGGACAGTCCTTCATTATTACTAATAACTTGAATTTCATCATTTAATAACTGTTGATATGCTTTAATCACTTCAAATTTTTGAAATTCCTCTTGTTCTTATATATTTTTATCAATTCCTTTTATGTCTTGGACATAAGTCTTATATTAAAGATATTTGCCACAAAGGCTTTTCTTAGTTAACTACTTCTCTTCTAATAACTACAGTGATTTTGTTTGTTCAAAAGCTTCTCAGTTTTGTGTAATCAAAATTATATATCTTATCTTCTCTGATTGCCTTTATTCTTTAAGTATTATAACTATGATAATTAGTATAATTATTTTAATGACTATAATTAATATAACTAATAATTCTTCTCTTAGCTACAACTGCGACAGGTATTTCTTTATATCAATTATCTTATGAGACGATCTTTTATTCACATATACATTTAAAGCTTATTGTGGCATTTGGAGTAAAATGTTGCCCTAAATCTAATTTTCCATTTTCCCAATAGCAGTTCTTGCCCCTACAGTTGAGGTCCTTGGGTTTAACTATGTTCAATTATTTCATTTACCTAATTTATTCAACTCATCTACTTTTCTATTTTTTCACCAGTACTAAATAATTTTTATGATTCCTCCTTTCTAATATGCTTTCAGAATGGGTAATGATAAGCCTCCTTCATTTTTTCATTATTTCCTTTTTCTCTTCCAGATAAATTCTGTCATTTATCTAGTTCTTAAAAGCAAATCCTTCTTAGTTTGATTGGTATGGCACTAAATTTATAAATTTTCTTCTGCAAAAAGATTGATTATTTCATGAGGTTTATATAATCTACCACTTTTCTGAAGTTTTGACTCACTGAATCACTCCAACTTAATGTATTTGAATCTCTAACATTCTCTAAGTAAATTAAACCATCTGCAAATAGCAATCTTTTTCTTCTGCTTTTTGATATAGTTTCTTTTTCTTGTTTTTTGCAATAGTCAGCATTTCTCAAACTGCATTAAATAATTGTGGTGATAATAAAAATTCTTGTGTGGCCCATGATCTTTGTGATCAGTCTTCTAGTGTTTCTCAATTATACATTATTATAGCTATTGTTCACCATATTAAGGAAATGCATTTTATTCCTATGCTTTTTAGTGTTCTTAACAAAAATGAGAATTGCATTTTATCAGAAACATTTTTTGTAACCTTATCTCTTTTCAAGGTCGTCCTCCTACTTATGCCCATGATCCTTGGTTAAGATCATAGACTTAGAGGGCCAACTGACCTTAGAGATCATATAGTCCAAATCCATAATTTTGTGGAAAAGGAAACTGAGACTCAGACTGAAGTCAAGTGAAGAAGCTTTCATCAAGTGCTTACTATATATCAGGAATTAAGCTAAGCACTGGGAATATAAGAAAGGCAAAAACATGTTGCTGCCCTCATGGAGCTTATATTCTAAGGGGGAGACAATATGCAGATGGCTGTGTGTATGCCAGATAAATATCATGTAAAAGAGGCAGCATGGCCCAGGGAAAAGAAGGCTGGCTTTGGAGTCAGGCATCCTTATTTGACTCTTGGCTCTCACACCTATTCCCTTTGTGATCTTAGGCAAGTCACTGAATCTCTCTGAACCTCAGTTTCCGCACTTATATAATGAAGGTTGTTTTTGGTCAGTTGTGTCCAACTTTCCATGACCCCATGGACCATATAATCCATGGGGTTTTCTTGGCAAAGATGCTGCAGTGGTTTGCCATTTCCTTCTCCAGCAGATTAAGGTAAACAAGGTTAAGTTACTTGTCTAGGGTCACACAACTAGTAAGAGTCTGAGGCTGAATTGAACTCAGGTCTTGCTGACTCCAGGCCCAGTGCTCTATCCATTAAGCCACCTAGTTGCCTCATAGGATGAGGGTAGACAGCCTCTGGTGTCTCTTCTGGCTCTGCAGCAAAGAGAAGTACAGCTGGTTACTAGGAGATGAAGTGTGCCAAGAATGATATAACCCTGGTTTATCTAGATTCATGAGTGATCTAGTCTGTGTTCCCTCTCCCAGAGGGCAGGAGTCTGTGTGAAAATGTCCCACTTGATGTATAGGGATCAGACCTCAGAACTATAGTCCTGCATTACTATCACAAAGACCTAAGTCTGTGTTCCCTTTCACAGCTGTCAACTTTTGTCTATTGCTTCTTGTTACAACTTTAAATTAACCCGATCATCCTTTTAAACCATGATCTTATATCTGGCCCTCCTTTTGTAAGCAAACTCCCAGGGGGCAAGGGCATCTACATGCATTACCTCTGTTTTTTCACCTCCCACTCACCACTTAATCCCTTGCAATGCAATCTCCCATACCACCATTCAACTGAAAATGCTCTCTGGAAAATTACCAGGAATTTCTTCCTTCTTAAATGTAATGATCTCTTACTTCCTCTTTCTTCTTGACCTCTCTTCAGCTTCTGACACTGTCATTCATGTCGTCTTCAATGGAGGATGCTGATTGTGACAAAGATGACCAGAATGATAATAGTTCACACTTAGAGGTTTGTAAAAGACATGTACTCGCTCCTTCCTCATCTCCATGTCTTGTCATCCCTAGTTAATTTCAAGATTCAGCTTAAACATCACCTTTTACAAGAGCCTTTTTGATCCCTTCAGTTACTAGTGCCCTCTCTCAAAACTACCTTGTATTCATCATTCTCTTTGTATGTCTTCCGTATCTGCTCATATTTCGACAGGCTAATCCTTATAAAAAAAAATCTAAATTCCTCAAGGGTCAGGTCTATTTCACTGTTTTTTGCATCTCCAGCACCTAGGACAGTGTCTGACATAAAGTGGGAACCCAATAAATGACTGCAGATACATTGAGCCTTCCTCATAACAATTCTGTGAGGCATGGAGCATGTCATTTATAGATGAGGCTCCTGAGGCTCAGATAGCTTAGTAATCTCCTCAGGGTCACTCAGCTAGAAAAGCAGGATTCACACCCAAGGTCTTCCTGAATCCAAGGATAGTACTCTCTCTCTCTCTTTTGTTTTCTTTTTTTATTTAATTTTATTTATTTTTGTGTTACATTTTAAGTTCTGAGGCGAGGGGAGGCAAGGAGAGGAGAGAAGGACAGAGAAAGAGAGACTGAGACAGAGAGATGTAAAACCATACTATGCATACTTCTATCTATTTATCTTTTTTTTTCCTCTGGATGTGGATAGCATCTTCCTTCATGGGTCCTTTGTAGCTGAATTGAGTATTTATAATACTCAGAATAATTTAGTAATTCACAATTGTTATTCTAATGATATTACTGTTACTGCATAGAATATTCTCTTGTTTCTTCTCATTTCATTCTTCATTATTTCATGTAAGTCCATGTTTTTTCTAAAAAATCAACCAGCTCATTATTTTATACAGTGCAGTAGTATTCCTTCACAATCATATACCACAACTTGTTTAGCCATTCCCCAGTTGATGGGCATCCCCTCAATTTCCAGTTCTTTGACACCACAAAAAGAGCTGGTATAAATATTTTAGAATGTACAGGTCTTTTGCCTTTCTCCTTGATGACCTTGGGAAACAGACATAATAGTGGCATTGCTGAGTCAAATGGAAAACACAGTTTTGTAACTCTAGGCATAATTCCAGAATGCTCTTCAAAATGGTTAAATCAGTTCACAGTTCCACCAACAGTGTATTAGCATCCCAAATTTTCCACATTCCCTCCAACATTTGTCACTTTCCCCTTCTATCATTTTAGCCAATGTGATAGGTGTGAGATGATATCTCAAAGGTGTTTTAACTTGCATTTCTCTAATCAGTAATGATTTCAAGCTTTTTTTAATGTGACTATATATAGTTTTGATTCCTTCACCAAAAAGCTACCTGTTCATATCCTTTGACCATTTATCAATTGGAGGATGATTCATATTCTTACAAATTTGACAAAGTTATATATTTGAAATGTGAGACCTTTATCTGAGCAACCATCTACAAAAATTTCTCCCAATTTTCTGCTTTCCTTCTAATTCTGGCTACAACAGTTTTATTTGTGCAGAACCTTTTTTAATTTAATGCAATCAAAATCATCCATTTTATATCTCACAAAGTTCTCTACCTCTTGTTTAATCATAAAGTCTTCTCCTATTCATAAGCCTGATAGGTAATAAGTTCCACATTCTTCTAGCTTTCTTATGATATGTCTCTTTATATCTAGGTCATATATCCATTTTGACCTTATCTTGGTAAATGGTGTAAGTATTGATCAATACTGAGTTTTTGCCAGCCTGCTTTCAATTTTCACAAAAAAAAATGTTTTGCATATAGTGAATTCTTATTCCAAAAGCTTAAATCTTTACATTTGTCAAGCACAAGATTACTAAAAATCATTTACTACTGTGCATTGTATGTCTATTCTGTTCAACTGATCCAACTTTCAATTTCTTAGACAGTACTAGATAGTTTTATCATTACTGCCTTATAATATAATAAGGTCTGGTACTACTAAACCTTTTTCCTTTAATTTTTTATTAATTCCTTTTATATTCTTGACCTTTTGTTCTTCCAAATGAATTTTGTTATTATTTTTTCTAGCTTGATAAAATATTTTTTGGTAATTTAATTGGGTTGACATTGAATGAATAGGTTACTTAAGTAGAATTATCATTTTTCTATCCTTAGTTTTCATGGCACTGGTTTCTCTAGGATCTCCTTGAACTTCTTTCCTTGCTCCTTCTTAACCTCTTTTGCTATGTGAGAAATGAACATTTCTCTCTCATATTTAATAACTAATTATTGTATTAGGACCAAACTTTTTCCCCTTTTCTACTTCCTCATGTAGAAATCAATCATTGTGGGAAATCTGTCTTAGAGATTTCTCCAGGCCAAGATCTAATCAGAGAGTAAAAAAATTCTAAATTTAGTCTAAAGGGTGTATTCCTGGTCACTGTGTTTGCTCCTACAGGTCCTGGGACAATGCTGATACTTTCTATTATCAAGACAGGTGATATCGAAATTGATGTCTCTTTGTCTAAAATTTTTGAGTGACCTATGACAAATACCCCAAGATAGCCCACCTCCCATTTGATTAACCAATCAGAGGTGGTTAGGCATCCCTCAGGAACACATCCACTTCAAAGGGCATATAAACTGTGACCCCACCCCAATTAGGGGTCTTTGGTCTAAATGGCCAAATGACCATCCTTTTATTAATAACCTGCTGGTCTTATTAATAAAATGATTAAATTACCCAGAAATGATGTCTCTTGAACCTTTTTAATCATTGCAGTTAGATCACTGTCTTTTCCCCACCCTTTATTCAAATATCAGATGAGATAACATATGTAAAGCACTTTGCAAATGGTAAGTGTTAATAGAAATGCTAGTTATTAATATTATTAATATTGCTCATGAATAGTCCTCAAGGCTCTGTTCTGAACTCTATTCTTCTTCTCTTTGTGTACTCCCTTCTTTAGTGAGTTAACCTGCCCCAATATTATATCAGCTATTGGCTATAGCTAGGTGATCCAGTGGCTATAGCACAGAACTTGGAGTGAGGCAAACCTGAGTTTAAATCCTACCTCAGACACTTACTAGCTGTTTGATCCTGGAGGAGTCACTTAACTGCTCTGTGCCTCAGTTTCCTCATTGTTAAAATGGGGATAATAATGGCAACTACATAATAGGGTAATTATGAGAATCAAATGCGCTAACATATAAAAAACACTTTGCAAATCTTAAAGTGCTATATAAATATTTATTATTATTAATTATTCTTATTATTACAGAGGTGTATATGTCTTCCAAACCTACATATCCAGCCCTGATCTCTCTCCTAACTCTAGCTCCACATTTCCAACTGCCTGCTGTACCTGGATGTCCCATAGACAACTCAAATGAGACACATCCAAAATGGAACTCATTCACTTTCTTCCAAAAACTTCCATTTCTCCAAACTTTCATATTTTTGTTTAAAATACCCCTCCCCTGCTTTCCTTTATCCAGATTCTCAACCTTATTGTCAACCTGGATGTTTTCTTCTTCTTCACCCATCACAGCAAATCAGATGCCAAGTTTTATTGATCCTATCTCCATAGTATTTCCCTCCTTTTTTTCTATAAGCACAGATATATATATACAAGGCCTTCCAAAATTCTGGACAATTGTAATAGCCTCTCCATGTTTCCCATCCATCTTCCACTCAGCCATCAAATTAATAACATCCCTAAAGCACAGATCTGACTGCCATTACCCTGGTCAAGAAGTTTCAGTGACTCCCAATTGTTTCCAGAATAAAAATAAAAATCCTTTTTAACATTTCAAATCCTTCACAGTGTTTTGCCAACCTATCTTTCCAGACTCATTTCACATTACTTCCCCTTAGGCACATTCCAGCCATACTGTCCTACATAATGGATCCTAGTCATGACAGGCTATCACCTGCCTTTAATCTCCTGGAATGTTCTTCCTCCTCACCTCCATTTCTTGGAATGTTCAACTCCCCTCTGGGTTCAACTGAAGTGCCATATCCTCCAAAAGATCTTTTTTTGTGTTCCCAATTATCTGATCCCTTCCGCCACACACACACAAAATGTTTTGCTTTCATTTATCTGAGTATGTGCTGGTTTCCCAGGGTAGAACACATGCTTCTTAAAAGTAAAGACTTTCATTTTTGTTTGGAGCGTCTGAAACCTAGTAAAGTCCACTACATATCAAAGGTGCTTTATAAATGCCTATTAAATTGGATTTTGGTAACATAGTGTGGTAGAAAGAGTGCTGAATTTGGAGTCAGAAAAGTTGATTTTACTCTAGGTGCTGATGAATAGGCTGTCCTCCTTATCATGGCAAACCCTTCCACCTGGCCTTTGATCCAACCTACTCCAATCTTTCCCAGAAGATTGCCTCCATAATCATCCTTTCTCACTGTCTCTGTTTCTAGTTTTCTCTGACTCTGTCTGTCTCTTTTTCTGTGCTTCTGTCTCTGTCTATCCCTCTCTCCCCTCTCTTCAGCCTCTTCCTGTTGGTTCCTTCCCTGTTGACTACAAACATCAAATATGCTTGGCTTTCCAATTCTTAAAAACTCTGTACAGTTCAGAGTCCACCATGGTAGGGAGGAAGAAAGGAGTTGGGGAGATGGACCCAGGGCTATTTGCCTCACAACAGTACAGGTCAGGGTTGGAGGTGTTCTGGGCCCCCAAGAAAATGGCCTCTTCTTGGTTTGAGGGGCAAACAATCCCCCTTCTCCAGTACAATATGTCTTGGTTGACCTGGATCTTGGCTAGATTCAAGGGACACCCCATACATACCAGTCCTGGAGGGCCCCATGGGGCCAGGAGGCCAAACAATCAAAGTCCACTTGGGCTTCATGCTCTGAGGTTCTTGTTCCTGAATAAAGCCCACAGCCCTGCCTATTGACCTTTGCCCAAGCCCAGTGTTCTCTGGTTGCCCTTACACCCAGACAACAAAGTGTAAACTTGAGTTTAGAGGGTCTCTACCTCCCCAACTCTGCTTCACACTCCTTTCTCTATTTCCCAAGAATAATCTCAGAAGGCAATTTTTGTCCCTTCATATCAATATTGTATAATGTTTTTAAGCCAATGGGATTTGATGATTTGATTTACCAAATGTGACTGAAAGTTACTTTGGATAATGACTCCAATATCTCAGTCAGCCTCTGAGGAGAAACTGCTTTTGAATGGTACAAAGTGGATAGATGGGCATAGCACACATCAAAAGGAAGTACTGCTGAGTAAAGTTTTTTTTAAAAAAATGAAGTTTAAATAACAATTATGAAAACAAAAATCTCAATAACAGTGACACGTGCAGACATTTTAGTACTCAAGGCAGAACCCAAGTAATATCCAGTTTTACCCCGTTACAGCCTCTGGTTATAATATAAGCGTACTTTGCTTATAGCCTCAAGTCAAAACCAGCTCTAAATACTTGGTATTTTGTAACATTCCCTTGCATATGACACTCCATTCTGGGATGCTCCCTGCATCTTGGTTTCTCTGACTTTCTTCAGGCCCCAGGTAAGACCCCATTCAGATTGATTTCTTAAAATTTTTTTATTTTTTAATTTTTGACTAGGTAAAGAGGCCATTCTCTGTCTCAATTCTTATTAAGCCTTAATCACTGAAAGACTATTGTCTCAGATCTGTTAAAGACCTTAGCTTGAAAAGGCCAAGGTCCCCCACCGAATCCTGGGCCATGTCCAGTTGTTCTGATCTATATCTTGCCACTGGTGGAGAAAGTGAGGCTGGTGATTTTGCACAACCCTCCCTCACTTAAATCCAATGCACTTATATGTCATGGCATTACCTACCTAAAGTCATGGTCCACTTCCCTAACAAAAAGACCCCCATTCTTCAAGAAGTCTTTCCCAGTCTTCCATAATCTTGGGGTTTTCCCTATGAAATTATCTCCAGTTTATGCTTTCTGTATTTCATTTGTATATAATTGCTGTTAGCATGTTGTTTCCTCCAACAGACTGTGAGTAACTTGAGGTCTCTTTTTGTTTCTCTGTTTTGTTTTGTTTTGCCTTTCTTTTGGGTTCCCAAAGATTAGCAAAAGACCTGGAACATAATAGGCTCTGAAATAAATGCTAGTTGATCAGTTGAGGACTGGGAGATGTCTTTCACTTTTATTTAAATCTTTTTTAAAAATTTAAAACTAAAATTGTTCTCACTTTACCTTTGGCATTTTCTACAGATGTAAAATTTACATTCTTTCCTATTTAATATTTAAAATCACTGTATAAATTAGTTAAGGACTCCTTAGCTCTTTTAAAGATCAAATTTTAAAAAAACCCACACATACATACATTTTTCCTTATCTAAACACAGAAAGGCTGATTTCTCTTTACAAGGACACACTAACGTGCTCAAATAAGTTGAAGACTATATATTTTTGTATCCTCAAGACCTAGCACAGTGTTTGGTACATATAGGCATTTAATAAATGCTTGTGGAGTTAAATAGGGAGAGAAAGAAGTAAAAGAAAAAATTTGAAAAAGAAGAACTTGGCCAGCTTTCTTTCATCACAACATTTCCCCTAAATTCCATTGTATTTTATCCAATATATTTCAATTTCTCCATAAAGATTTGGCTAATATAAGTTCAAAATTGTCAACGGAAAAAGAAAGGGATACAGAAAGGGAAGGAGCCAAAACTGATGATATTAAATGTATTACTTAAGTGACATTGTTTAATATACCATAATATATGAGGAAAATTAAAATTATGCTGTATCATTCAATAACTGATTCTATTCTGTAATCAATTTATTCTCCACATTGTCAAACCCCATTTCTTGGTGTAGCTCAAAAGCTCAGTCAGAACTCAAAGCAAGGCAGTTGGATGGTAGGATGACTCCTAATTTGCTTACTCACCATTTTAACCTGGGACTCCTACTTCGTTCATAAGTAAACAAAGAACCAGCCAAAGGGACAGCTCTCATATTCTTGCCTCTCCTAGTCAAAGCTAGGGGTGATTTGGTCTCCAAGGGGAAGGCTAACCTGGGTGATCCTGATTGGGCTGGTTCTGATTTTCTGGCCAAAATTGCCAGAGGTAGCTGAGGCCCATAAAGCAATTAGCATGCCTTAATTGTCAGGAGTGAGATCAGCCACACCTAAAAGCCAACCCACTTTCCCCACCTGCAGCTAATGTGAAGGTTTTTCAATTGTCCCAACCTTCCCCATCCTTTCTGATCTCAATAGGGGCTCCATAAATATGGCCTTTTCAGTTCTATTGTGGTAGCTTACCCAACTTGAGAAAGTCATCAGCCTCACTTTCTCCTCCAGCTGAGAAACCTACTTTATTAACAACTATACTAGTTACTGTTAATAAACTGTAATCTTGCCCCAGAGAAAATCATGCTTCACTTTTTCTTGGTGTTATTTACCTGTCATATATATTAAACCTTTCAATATCCATGTTTTCCACTCCCCAAAATAGTTTTTTCTTTACCTTGGAGAAGCAACAAATATACTACAAGACCTTCCTAATTCTCATGACTAATTCACTAGGCAATATTTTAAATATTCAATAGCTAAATATTTTAAGAACTATAGTTTCCAGAAATTTATACTTCCACAAGAACTCTGATGTCATTTCTCTCTTCTAACAGGACCATATCCCTAATACAGGCCCTTATCCTTTTTGCCCTAATTACAATAGCTTCCAAATTAGTAGGTCTGCTTTAAGTTTCTCCCCAATTCAAGCCACTCTCCACACAGCTGCCAAAGGATTTTTCTAAAACATAAGTCTGACACTCCACTCCTAAAGAAAATTAATTAGCTTCCTACTGCCTCTCAAGTAGATACATCAGCTTTTGCATGAGGCCTTTTCTCATGTCCCTCCTCCCCCCCGGCTTCTAGTACCTTCCCCACCAAAAATGATCTTCTATTTATGTATTTATTTTGTATATAATAATCCTCCAACAAAATGTGAGTTCCTTGAGGGAAGGAATGATTTCTTTCCATCTTTGTATATACAGTATGTAGTCATAGTAGGAACTTATTAGATTGTTGATTGAGTAATTGACTATAATTGATTTAGAGCAATTTTTCAAGTGGTTGTTGATATTTTTTTCATTCTTCTCTTGAGAAATCTGGTTCATAGTTTTTTGGCTATTTATCCATTAAGGAATGACTCCTGGTCTTACATATTTTTATTGATTGCCTTTACATCTTTCATTTAAAACTTCATAGGAGATATCTGGTAGCAATACTATTTTCTCCAATCAGCATCTTTCCTTTTTATCCTACCTGAATTTATTTTGTTCATGGCAAATATTTTTTTCAATTTTATGTAAACAAAATTATCTATTGTAATTTTTGTGATGACTTCAGAACTTCTTAATACTTGTTAAGAATTATCCACTAGCTTTAAGTGTGAGAGGTACCCAACTTTATCCTGTTCTAATTTTGTTATAGTTTGACCATTAATTTTCAGGTCATACACGCATTAGGAACATATTGTAGTAGACAGTGTCATATTTTATTCTGATTTCTGCCAGACTGTTTTCCAGTTTTCCCAGTGGTTCTTGTCAAAAAAGTGTTCTACGTTAAGTAATTTGTTTATCAAACTCTGGGTGGCCGAGTTTTATTATTTCTGATTATTTAACATTTTGGTGTTGGTATTCATTTGGGATAGTGATCAGTAGGTTTCATTCTCTGTTTTTTCTCCCTTTGATTTTGGTATCCACACATTACTTGGATCATAAAAAGAGTTTAGAAGAATCTCTTCTTTTCCTAGTTTTGCAAATAGTTCATAAAATATTAGATTAATTGTTCTTTGAAGACTTGATAAAATGTTTGCAAATCCATCTAATTGCAATATTTTTTTTCCTTTGGGATTTCATTTATAGCTGGTTAAATCTCTTGTCTTCATATCAAGTTAACTAAGTGATATGTTTTCATTCTACTATGTGCCTGCACATAGTAAATAATTAATAACTGCTTATTGACTTAATTGTTAATCTAGCTATTTTACGCTTTGGCTAAAATTAATCCTTTTCATCTAAATCATCAATATTTTGGCATATAATTAGGATAAATAGTTTCTGATACTTTATTTTATTTCTTTTTTAATTTTGGTTTTCCTCTCTCTTTTTAAGAGCAAATTAGTTCTATTTTGTTAATTTTTTCCCAAAAATAATTAGCTCCTACTTTTATCAATTTCAATGGCTTTACTTTGTTTTGTTTGCTTTTGATTTTGTTAATCTCTTCTTTGATTTTCAGAAGTTCTAATTTGGCATTTGATTGGGGCATTTTGATTTGCTCTTTTTCTGGGTTTTTTGGTTATGTTTCCAACTGATCTTTCTTTCTCACTTTTGTTGATGAAAATATGTGAAACATATATTTTCCCCTAAGAATTATTTTAGTTACATATCATAAGTTTCGTGTATTGTATCATCACTGTCATTTTCATTGGTAAAACTTTCTGTTGTTTTTATGATTAGCTCTTTCGCCTAACAAAAGTGAGGCTTATGACTTTGTACAGCCCTCCCTTACTTAAGTCTAATTCACTTGCAAGTCATGGCATCACCTTCCTGATGTCATAGTCCTCTTTGAGAACAAAGGACAAACAACAACTTTTCGATGGCTATTTAGTCTGAAATTAGTTATCGATATTTTCTCCAAAAGAACCTTTGTTAAATATTATTGGTTTTGCATTGTCATTTATAAGGCATGTGCTTAATATTTCCACTTTTGTCTGTGAGGTTTTCTCAGTAAAGTAGGAGAATTCTAGGTCACATGTAGAAGATGAGAAGAGAAGATTGTGACTTATGGAATGAAGAAAAGGTTTGAGACAGCCCCTCCTAGGTATATTCTAAAGAGTGTATAACGACAAAAAAAATCAATAAAAGAATTTCTCTAAAGGGATGAGAGATCAAAATGCTATATTGTTTATAAGAGAGCAAGATTTATGATTTCCATCACTGTTATAAAGCAACAGAGAAGAGAAAACACAGGGGGAAAGTGCAGCTGAGTCAGATTAACAGGCCAGAATCAGCTTCAGCCATAAGGGTAAAGGATTCAAGAGTAGAGGAAAGTATATTAATGAAAGGGCTGACTATTGGGTCAGAGCAAGAAGTGAAACCAAAAAAGGAGTTATGGAGAAGGAAAACATCGGGGACCTTCAATATCAGAGGACATAGTAGGAAAATGGAGTTAATATAGGTGAAGAAGCAGGAAGCATAAAAAAGCAAGAGATTATGGTTAGATATAGGATTTTCCGAGCTCAAGATCTCAGATTTAAAGCAATTTGGAGAGACTGGAATATTCAACACGCAACTATCCCCACTGAGCAGTTAAAGTAAGAAGTTGTAGATGTTGAAGAGGCAAATGGATTGAGAGGAAAACATCTTAGAAAAACCATTAATAGGTGTATTGAAGTCCCCAAAGATTTTGGCAGAGATAAGTTAGGAGGGTACAGAGCACAGAGGAATTCTTCAACCAAAATGCCAAAATCAACAAGAGAGATGGGAAGACATCCTGGGCGTTGGTAGAAGGCAATGATTTTGGCATAGTGATGGAGTGAGAATTTCAAAGGAGTTGAGGAGTTGTCAAATGAGGTCAGAACCAAAAGTGGCAATAGGGAACAAGGAATACGTGAATAGGAGAAGAGAGTTAGTTACAAACCAGATCTGAACAGGTCTGGTTTCTTATTAAAATGTTTCAATACATCAAGGATCTATCATTTTGTTAGTGTGAGGACTCCCTTTGCTGACTCAGGTCACAACCAGACTATAATTCATTCAATGGCTTTTGAAAGTTGATTTGGCTGAAAAATTCATTACCCTGTGATTAACCTGATTTTGTGCCTCCCTGAACCTGACTAGGTGGGCTCAGACATTAGGCATTGCTGGGCCCATCCTAAGCCTTTCTAGCTTATACCACTGGTGTAGCCTCAGAGCAGCCAGGGGAACTTTCCTGCAGCAATGAGGTATTGAACTAGGATAGAGGTGGGGAACCTGCGACCTTGAGACCATATGTGACCTTCTAGGTCTTTGGGGGCAGCCTTTTGACTGAGTCCAAGTTTTATAGAACAAATCATTTTATTAAGGGGATTTGTTCTGTGTAGTTTGAATTCAGTCAAAGGGCCACACTTGAGGACCTAGAGGGCCACACGTAGCCTCAAGGCTACAGATTCCCCATCCCTGAACTAGGACTTCAGGGGGGAATTCATGAATGAAAAGTTAAAGTGTTTTTTAAGCTTCAAAGTAACAAACATATGGTCCATTTTCATAACAGGTAGAATCAGTAGCAGTGATGCAATATCTGGCACTCATACTTTGAGGTTTGCAAAGAAATTTACGTCTAGCGTCTCATCATTCCTTGTTCTCAGTATTTTGGTTTTTTTAGTGCATTTTTAAAAGTTTGAAACTCATTTCCAAAGGAAAAACTGTTTGAGACTATCAAAGTCACAGTGGCAGCTTCATGTTTGACTATTATTTTCAGTATTTATAATTTGGTTTTGCATTTATTGTGTCTTTCAGACCATAGTAAAATAGATTATAATCTATCTTATTTATTATAGCACATGCTTAAGCACCTATATGTGACCAGCTCTGTGCTAAATCCTGGGGATAGAAAAACAGGAGAGAAAAAAAGTCCCTGCCCCCAAGGAATTTACATTCTACTGGGGCAACTGTGTTTTTAAAAATAGATTTTTGTGGATATATATATATATATATATGTATATATATATATATATATATTATATTCCCTAGAATTACCAAAAAGAAAAAAGAAAAAGAAGAGAAAAATGCATCCAAAAAATTTGATGCTATATGTTATACCTATGGACCCACCCACCCATTGCCTTGGTGGGGGAGGAGATATCTTCTTTTTTTTTAAAAGTATGCTTTAATCTGCTTTTAGACTCCATCAGTTCTTCTGGAGGTGGATGGCATTTTCAGCATAAGTCCTTTGGAATTGTCTTGGAGCTTTGTATTGCTGAGAATAGTTAAGTCATTCACAATTGATTATTGTAAAATATTACTGTTACTACCCTTAGTTATTTTCAGAGGTACTCTGAAGCCTACAGGGAAATATTCAGGGAAGGAAGAAAACATAAGAGGGAATAGAACTGTGGTACCAGCAGACTCCGAGTGTAACCCAACCTTCCATGCACAATACAGCAAACTTAGCTCCCCCCACCCCCACCCCACTCTATTTCCTCTTACAATCTCCCTTGCTTGCCTAAGGAAGAGTCTTGTCCTGGAGGCATCTACTGGATATCAAAGATCATAGTTTTGAGCTGAATTTGATTTGGAAGACAGTTTAAGTCTTTCAACACTGTTAAACCCCACTTTCCAAGCCTTCCTGCTGGATCTGATTCTATTCCAGTCTGTCTTTCATCCATTTATTTCGGAGTCATTTATTGAGTGTCCATTATGTATATGCACTGTGTTAAGCAGCAGGGAAAATGCAAAGATCATTGAGATTTGGTCACAGACCTCAGGGAGCTTACAGTCTTCTGGGGGATATGGCATGTACATATGAAGAATACTGCATGGTAACTAGAATATAGAATAGAATAGGAGCATAACAAATATATAGTGTTATTTGAAATTGCAGGAAGGAGATATAATTAGCATAGATCAGGAAAGACTTTCTGGAGGTGGTAACTTTTAAGTTGGCTCTGTAAGGATGAGGAGTATTTGAAAAGATGGAACTTGATGGTGATGGCACTCTAGGCAGGGTGAATGGCATGAGCAAAGAAAGAGTTGGTTATTTACAAGGAACCATGAAAGGCCCAGTTTGTCTAAAGCATAGTGTAAATGGTTTAGGGTGGGGTCAGGAGGTGTTAGATAAGGCTAGAAAGGGAGAGAGGTTCCAGGCTGTGGATAGACTGCCAAAGAAGTGGAAACTATATTCAGTGGGTGATAGGGAGATGTTGGAGGAAGTTTATGATGAGTGACTTCAGTCTTAGTAACTAAGAAGTATGGTCATCTGCTGTGAGTTGTAAGCCTGAGTAGACAGGAGAAATTTAGAACAACTGTGAGGAATAAGAAAGGGAATCAATAAACATATGAGCCCATTTGAGGCTAAGCAGCAAGGGGTGGTGGTGGTGCAGGAGGGAACATGCATTTATGAAGTCCCTACTGTGTGTCAGGTGCTGTGCTAGGAGCTTTACAAATATATCATTTGATTCCTGAGACATAGGAGCTCTTATTATCTTCATTTTACAGTTGAGGAAACTGAGCCAAACAGAAGTTTAAATGATTTGCCCAGGGTCACTTGTTCATAAGTGCCTGAGACAGCATTTGAACTTAGGTGGTCCTAGTTCCAGGCCCAGCATTCTGCCCACCGCACCATCTGGCTGCCGACACTTTATATCACCTTGAATTTGAGACAATCTCCAGGACCCCTACACAATTAGGAGCAGAATTAAAGAAATTAGATGGCAAGGTAATAGTTACCTTAAATTGAGTATTACCATGGAGTCGGGGGATGTCAAAGAATCACTGGATCAAAAGATTCCTCTTTGTGTACCCACACCCACCCTCCAACTCCTTCCTTTCCCAGGGTGCTGACCAAGCAAGTTCTCTTTTTCATTCAGCTAACCATGGATCTCACTGGTCTACTCTGGCCCTATTTTCTTAGGAGAGATATTCATTCTTTGCTTACCCCAGTTGTCATGCCCCTGCACACCCCTTTCCTGGTGATCTTAGGAATATGGCCTCCGAACCTTAGTGCTTGGCCAAAAACATTGTTTCATACTGGTATAAAGCAGTCCCTCTAGTTGCTGCCCTTCTGACCTCTATTTTATTTAAAATTGACCCTTCTCTCTTACAGTTGTACACTGATGTCCATTGCCTTCTTCCCTGGGCTGATCTTATGCCACCTCTCTTTCCCTTTCAACTATCAGCAAGTGCTCCCCACCATAAATGACCTGTTTTTCTTCCCTGAATTCTCACAGCTGAGCCTTGTTCCCTACTTCTGATCTCCATGAGTCTAGCTAGCCCATGGGCAGGATTGGGCTAGAAGATGCTTCCAGGGGTCATCAGCTATGGTCAATAATTAGTCTTTTTCTACTCTTCAGGCTGCATCATGACCCTATTGGGGAATTGGCTTTCTTCTCAGTTTGGAGTTTTGAGAAACTAAAAAGCACATAACATTTACATAATCTCCTTCCTCCCCACCCTCATTCACCAGGCAGAGCCATATCATTATATATTATTAAAGTCAGATCTACTTTCTTCTATATCTTTCAGCAAGGAGAATTATTCTACTCTTTACACTTTGAAGCTCATAGTTCGTAAAGAGTAAAATGGAACCCAAGATGGGTTTGGAAAGAGAAGGATAGCATCTAGCTGCTTTAAATAAATTCACATCTCAAGGCCCCAGTTAAATCCTAGGAAGCTGAAAGAACTTGCAAGTATTGCCTAAAGAGAACTCAGAGAATGGGTGAGGCATTTGAAGAGTGGAAATAAGCAAATGTCCCAATATTTAAAAAAAAAAAGGTGGGGGGGAAATGGTGGATTTTAGAAAGTACAATGTAGTAAAATTTGATGTCAACCCTTGGCAAACCCTTTTTTGTTTCTTTGTTTGTTTGGGGGTTTTTTAGGTTTAATAGTATTTTTCCCAGTTACATGTCAAGAAAATTTTTAGCATTCATTTTTACAAGATTTTGAGTTCCAAATTTTTCTCCCTCCATTCCTCCCTCCCCTGCCATCTTCTGAAAATGGTAGGCAGTTTGATGTAGTTTATACATATGCTATCATGTAAATTTTTTTCTATAATAATCACAGTTGTAAAAGAAGAAATGGATCAAAAGGGAAAAAAACCATGAGAAAGAATAAAGTAAGTGGGGGAAAAATGCTTCGATCTGCATTCAGAGACCATCAGCTCTTTATCTGGATATGGGTAGAATTTTCCTTTGTAAGTCCTTTTTGTACTTGTCTTGGATCATTGTATTACTGAGAAGAGCTGAGTCATTCATAGTTGATCATCAAACAATGCTGCTGGTACAATGTTTTCCTGGTTCTGCTCATTTCACTTTGCATCAGTTCATATAAGTCTTTCCAGGATTTTCTCGAATCTGCCTGTTCATCGTTTCTTATTGCACAATAGTATTTCATTACATTCGCATACCACAGTTTGTTCAGCCATTTCCCAACTGATGAACATCCCCTCAATTTCCAATATTTTGCCACCATGAAAAGGGCTGTTATAAATATTTTTGCACATGTAGGTTCTTTTCCCTTTTTATGATCTCTTTGGGATACAGACCTAGAACTGATGTTGCTGAATCAAAGGTTATGCACAATTTGGTTGCCCTTTGGGCATAGTTCTCTATTGCTCTCTGGAATGGTTGGATCAGTTCACAATTCTGCCAATGGTGTATCAGTATCCTTATTTTCCTACATCCTCTCCAAAATTTATCATTTTTTGTCATATTAGCCAATCTGATAGGAATAAGGTAGTACCTCAGAGTTGTTTTAATTTGCATTTTTCTAATCAAAAGTGATTTAGAACACTGCTGTGCTCTATGAGCAAAGCAGAATTGAAACAGCTCAAAGGAAATGAAGGATGTGCAAATTTAGAGAATCTGCCCCAAATGTTCACATGGACTATTTGTGCCCGAGCTGTGGTACAGCATTCAAAGCTCATATTAGTCTGATCAGCCAGACACATTGAAGCTTGACTCTAACATAGTGACGTCATTTTGGTCCTCTTCAAGAACAAAAAACAACAACCAACGAATCATAGACAGCTTTGATTTCTTCATCTGAAAATTGCTTGTTCATATCCTTTGACCATTTATCAATTGGAGAATGGCTTGTATTCTTAGAAATTTGAAATTTCTCATCTTGGTTGCATTGGTTATGTTTGTACAAAAGCTTTAAAATTTAATATAATTAGAATTATCTTTCACATTTTATAATGCTTTCTATCTCTTGTTTGGTCATGAACTCTTCTCCTCCCTGTAGATCTAACAGGTACATTATTCTTTGTCCTTCCAATTTGCTTATGGTGTCACCCTTTATGTCTAAATCATGCACCCATTTTGACCTTATCTTGGTATATGGTGTGAGATATTGGTCTATACCTACCTTGTGTTCTATTATTTTCCAGTTTTCCTAGCAGTTTATGTCAAATAGTGAGTTTTTATCCCAAAAGCTGCAGTCTTTGGGTTTGTCAAACACTAGGTTACTATGGTCCTCGATAACTGTGTCTTCTGTACCTAATCTATTCCACTGATCCACCACTCTATTTCTTAGCCAGTACCAAGTAGTTTTATTAATTACTGCTTTATAATATCTGGTATTGCTAGGCTATCTTCCTTTGTATTTTTTTCATTAATTCCCTTGATATGCCTTACCTTTTGTTCTTCCAAAAGAATTTTGTTGTTATTTTTTCTAGCTCTATAAACTAATTTTTGGTGATTTGATTGATATGGCATCAAGTAAGTGAATTAGTTTAAGCAGAATTGTCAGTTTTATTATGTTGGCTCAGCACACCCATGAACATTTGGTATATTTCCAATTGTTCAGATCTGACTTTAGTTGTGTGAAAAGTGTTTTGTAATTGTGTTCATATAGTTTCTGGGTTTGTGTTGGCAGATAGAATCCTAAATATTTTATATTGTTTATAGTTATTTTAGGTGACTTTCTCTTTCTATCTCTTGATGCTGGGCTTTATTTTTCATGTAAAGAAATGCTGATGATTTGTGTGGGTTTGTCTTACATCCTGCAGCTTTGCTAAAGTTGTTAAATTATTTCAAGTAATTTTTTAGTTGATGCTCTAGGGTTCTTTAAGTATACTATCACATCATCTGCAAAAGTGATAGTTTCATATTCTTATTACCTATTCTAATTCCTTCAGTTTCTTTTTCTTATTGCTATAGCTAAGATTTCTAGTACTATATTGAACAATAATGGTGATAATGGGCATCTTTGCTTCATCCCTGAATCTTATTGGGAAGACTTCTAGCTTATCCTCGTTACAAATAACGCTTGCTGATGGTTTTAGGTAGATACTGCTTTCATTTTAGGGAACACTTTATTCCTATTTATTCCTATAAAATCCCTTTATTCTTTTGCTCTCTAGTGTTTTTTTAACAGGAATGGGTGCTGTATTTTGTCAAAGCTTTTTCAGCATCTATTGAGATAATCATATGGTTTCTGTTGGTTTAGTTATTGATATGGTCTATTACATTGATAGTTTTCATAATACTGAATCAACCCTCCATTCCTGGTATAAATCTCACCTGGTCATAGTGTATAATCTGTGTGATATATTGCTGTAACCACCTTGCTAGTATTTTGTTCAAAAGTATTGTGTCAACATTCATTAGAGAAATTGCTCTATAATTTTCTTCTTCTGTTTAGCTCTTCCTGTCTTAGGTATCAGCACCATATTTGTGTCATAAAAGGAGTTTGATAGAACTCCTTCACCCATTTTTACAAATAGTTGATGTAGTATTGGGATTAATTGTTCTTTAAATGTTTGGTAGAATTCACTTGTGAACCCATTTGGACCTGGGGATTTTTCCCTAGGGAGTTCATTAATGGTTTGTTCAATTTATTTTTCTAAGACAAGGTTATTTATGTATTCTGTTTCCTGATCTGTTAATTTAGGTAATTTATATTTTTATAAATATTTATATATTTCACTCAGATTGTCAGATTTATTGGCATGTAATTGGGCAAAATATTTTGTAATTATTGCTTTAATTTCTTCTTCATTGGTGGTGATTTCACCCTTTTTCTGATACTGGATATTTGGTTTCCTTCTTTCTTTTTTTAAATTAAATTAACCAATGGCTTATCTGTCTTATTGGATTTTTTCTTCATAAAAGCAGCTCCTAGATTTATTCATTAACTCAATAGTTTTGTTTTGTTTTGTTTTTTTTACTTTCGATTTTATTAATCTCACTCTTGATTTTCAAGATTTCCAATTTGGTGCTCAATTGGAGATTTTTAATTTGTTCTTTTTCTAGTGTTTTTTAATTGCATGCCCAATTTATTGATCTGCTCTTTTTTCAATTTTGTTGATATAAGAATTTAGAGAAATAAATTTTTCCCTAAGTATTGCTTTGGCTGCATCTCATAAATTTTGGCATGTTGTCTTATTGTTGTCATTCTCTTTAATGAAATTATTGATTGCTTCTATGATTTGTTCTTTGATCCACTTATCCTTTAGGATTAGATTATTTAGTTTCCAATTAATTTTAATATATATTTCCATTGCCCTTTGTTAAGTATAATCTTATTGCATTGTGATCCAAAAAGAATACATTTAATATTTCTGCCTTTTTACATTTGATTTTGAAGTTTTTATGCCCTATTACATGGTCAGTTTTTGTGTAGGTGCCATGTGCTGCTTAGAAAAATGTATTTTCCTTTCTGTTCTCATTCAGTTTTCTCCAAAAATCCATCATATCTAACTTTTCTAACATTCTATTTACCTCCTTAGTTTCTTTCCTGTTTATTTTTGGTTGGATTTATTGAGTTCTGAGAGAGGACAGTTGAGGTCCCCCATTAGTAGAGTTTTGCTGTCTATTTCTTCCTGTAACTCATTTAACCTCTCCTTTAAGAATCTGGATGCTATACCACTTGGTGCATATATGTTTAGTATTGATATTGCTTCATTGTCTATGGTACCTTTTAGCAAGGTGCAGTTTACTTCCTTAGATCTTTTAATTAGATCTATTTTTGCTTTTACTTTGTCTGAGACCAGAACTGCTACTTCTGCTTTTTTTTTTGTTTTACTTCAGCTGAAGCATAATAGATTCTGCTTCAGCCCTTTACCTTTACTCTGTGTGTGTCTCTCTGCTTCAAGTGTGTTTCCTGTAAATAACATATTGTAAGATTCTGGGTGTTGATCCACTTTGCCATCCATTTCTGTCTTATGGGAGAGTTCATCCCATTCACATTCACAGTTATGAATACTAACTATGTATTTCCCTCCATCCTATTCTTCTCCCTATTTGTACTTTCTCTCATTTCACCCTTTCCCTCCTCACCAGTGTTTTGCTTCTGTCTACCACCTCCCCTGATCTGCCCTCCCTTCTGTCAGTCCCTACCGCCCTTTACTTAATCTCCTCCCCTCCTACTTCCCTGTCAGGTAAAATAGATTTCTATATTCAACTAATTGTGTATATTATTTCCTCTTTAAGCCAATGCCAATGAGAGTAAGGTTCACAAGGCTCAGGATCTCTCCCCGGATTTGCTGAAATGGAGCTTGCTGCTGGCTTGCTGGGATGCTTCCTGTCCTGGAATGCACTCCTTTTTACCTGAGTGAGATGGACCTTTCTTGCTGATTTTCCAAGTCTCTCAGGCTAAAAAGACCACTCCACCCCATCTTTCTACTAACTCTGCTGTTCCAGGATTGGTTGTGAAGTACTATTTTATGGCTGTTTAGAGGTGAATATGGGAGAGCTACAGCAATTTATTGCTTACTCTGCTCTCTTGGCTCTTGAAAGTAGAATCCAGGAGATATCTTCTTATATCTCCTCTTTGGGACCAAAGCTATTTTTACACTTTTGTGACATTCATGTTTGATTGCTTCTTTTCTTTCTATGTACATTAATGTGGTCATTGTGTATACTGTTTTCTTGTTTTTACTTCACTTTGAAGAATTTTTCTAAGTCTTTCCATGCTTCTCTGTATTTATCATGTTTATCATTTCTTATAGTCCAGTACGATTTCATTACATTCACACAATTTGTTTAACAATTCCCCAATAAATGACCACTGACTTTGTTTCCAGTTTTTTGCTACCACAAAAAGAGCTGCTATCAGTACATTGGCCTATATGGAGCTTTTTTTTTTTTCTTTTCTTTCTCAATGACGTCTTCTGAGTGTGTTCCTAGCAATGGAATATCTGGATCAAAATGTGTGGGCATTTTAGCCACTTTATTTTCATTCATTACAAATTGCTTTCTAAAAATGATTGCAGTTCCAAAACCAATGCATTAGTGGTCCTGTGTTTCCATAGCCCTTCTAACATTGACTATTCTCACCTTTTGTCATCTTTGCCAATTTGCTGAGTATGAGGTGAAACATCACAGGTGTTATATTTGCATTTCCCTCATAATAATAGTGATTTGGAAAATTCTTTTATATAGTTGTTAGTGGTTTGTGATTCTTTTTTTGATAACTTCATATTCTTTGGCCATTTATCTCTTGGGAAATTGCTGTTGGTCTCACGTATTTCTCCTAATTGTCTCTATATCTTGGATTTTTCTTTTTGTTGTTCAGTCATTTTAATCATGCCCAACCTCTTCGTGACCACATTTAGGATTTTCTTGGCAAAGATACTGAAGTGGTTTGCCATTTCCTTCTATAGCTAATTTTATAAATGAGGAAACTGAGGCAGACAGGATTAAGTGATTTGTCCAGGTTCACACAGCTAATAAATGTCTTAGTTTTCCAGTACCTATAACCAGCATCAATTCCCTGATGACATATTTCTGTTACACAGACAATCTTAAGTCTGTCTCTTCAGGGATCAGAGCTCAACTGGTTGGGCCTTTACATTTCTCCTCATCATGTCCCCAAGGCTGAGCAGCAAAGTTTCTTTTCCTATGTTTCTCACATTCCCAAACACATACCCTTCACATTCTAGGATTCTTGAGAATTCCATCAAATTACTCTTTCCTCTTACCCTCTTCCTTGAAAGATGTTTGGAATCCTTAAAGAAGTAAAATCTTTAGGGCACCCAAATAGATAGAGATGGACACTCCAGGGAGATCACCTCTTTGCAAAAGGAACGGAATGAAGATGGGTGGTTGGGGATGAGGGGGCAGTCAGGAAGAGAGCAGAAAAGGAGAGCTATAAAAGGGAGGCACCATAGAGATGTGGGGAAGATGTAGTAGGAATGGACTATGAATATCGTCTGGCAGCCTTATACAGGAGGAGAAATAGACTCATTCTTAGTCTGCCATAAGAGATAAACTGGTTCTGGGTGCTTGGTGACTAGGGAATGATGAGAACAAAGAAGAATGAGAAAGGGGTGAAAATAACTTAAAGAGAAATTAATGCAGGTGAAAAGAGGGACAGAATTTCAAAGGTGAACTCTACTCCTAACATCTGAGGTTTTCCTTTTCATCTATCTATCTGTGATGACGGCACCTCTCTCTTTCACTGCCTCCCTCACCTGGTTTCTGGTGTATCCTCCCTAATTCTCTAGGCAAAGGATGGTCAATATTTTTCCTTTTAGTCACAAGAAAATTCAACAGGATTTTTCCTTTTTTAACAATTTTTTTAAAAAAATAACTATAAGCAGTGTTAACACAAATAAAAATCTCCCAAAGACTAATATTATTGCACAATAAGAAATATTTTGACAAAATATATTTTGACAAATTAGAAAACATTGAAAATCTCTTCTAATCCCTCTGGTTTTTTACATGAGTGAATGAATGAATAATCAAGGAAATAAGTGAATGAATGAAAAATCCTTTATCAGACACATGCTACATAGGTGGGACCTTCTTTTTTACTGTTTTCTCCTCTGGAATGCTGAGGTAATCAAGTACCTTTGATGAGTTTTGCCTTTCAAATGTAGTGGCAAGCAAAGTGGACTTTTTGTTGTCTTTGTTTTGGAGTGCTTCTTAAGAAGCACTGAGGAATCTTTGATTGAATCGGGAGTCTACGATGACCTGCTTACAACAAGGGAAAGCCTAATGCACATGGGCTTGAGTCACATGGTTGTGATGCCCTTTGACCCTGAAGAAGAGTATATAAACTCAGAAGTTAGCATTTTGCCTTTAGGGGCACATTCATTGAAAGAGTGTTGGTAATGAGACTCTGGGTATCCATTGAAGCACCCCCCCACCCCAGCTTTGAAAAACCCAGATGTTGGTGTTTCTCTAGTAACGATGTACTGAGATGTTGAACAGACAGCAAGAAGCCTGTCTGCTGGTTAGTATTATTTGCTCTGTTTACATAGTTTCTGCTTGTAATTTCTGTTTGTATTCTCTCTGAAGTTTAGGGTGCTGGCTTCCCCCCCAACCCAAACTAAGAAAATGATAGTATATGTACATTTAATTAAAGTAAGATTGTTAACCCCTTAAAGTTGCTTTCCTTAGAAAAGGACAAAGGTCAAAGGACCTGTGCTAGCAGCCCTCCTGTGTGCTGGTGTTGTTGTTGGTCTTTCACCCCCACAGCAGATGCTAGCAACATCGTTGTTACAGAGGGCTGGACTAGATGCAGAACAGATGGTCAATGAGGAACTCGAGATTCTTGGGGCTCTTGAACTTTGAGTCTTGTACTATCTCCACTAAGGGGACGTGATAGTTGAGGGGGTAGCAATGGTTTTATCCATTTGGAACATGCTGCCTACTATCTGTCCTTCATGTGTGTGTGTCTGTGTGTGTGTCCGTGTGTGTGCTTAAAAAATATGGCCTCAAAATGCATGCTGCCCGGATTAGGACATGCGGTTAAACTGGCAGCCCATTGAGTTAGTCTTCTGTGTGTATATTTTAAACAGTTCCAGTTTTCAGTGAGGTGGGTCCAGAATCAGAGAGGATGAAGAAAGAGAATTGGATGGTACCTGGGAATTTGTATAATACTTTCAGTGGTTCTGAGCTGATCACACAGATACACACGTGAGCACACACACACACACACACACACACACATACACACACACCTTTTAAATATCAATATTCTTCTTGATATAGTTCATGCCTATGAACCATGGAAAAATAGTCTACAAAGTATCAAAATAATGGATGGCCCACTGGGTAACAAGAGATACATAGCCAATGGAATTAGACTGAAGCATATCATTAATACTGCTGTGTACAAAAGAAGGGATACAAAAGATAGACAGGAAATATATGATGAGAAAATGAAGAAGCCAATCCTGTTTTGAGGGCAAGCACTAACAGATAAACAGCATTGGTAGCCATGAAACGTATTCGAAGACCATTGAGGAGGGGTTCCAGCACCGTTGGAGGGCAGGGAGTGTTATTTCTTATTTAGTACCTGACTAACCAGCACAGTGCCTGGCACATAATATGCACTTGGGAAAGGTTTACTGATGGATTAATGCCCTAGGAGGGAAAAGAGAATGGACTCTAAAATCACATGACCTGGGCTTGCATTCTGCCTCTCCTGCTTATTACCTGAATATTCTTAGGCAAGTGACCTAACCTCCTGGGACCTTAGCTTACTTATCAAAAAAAAAATTTGAGTATTGCATTAAATGATTTCTTGACATCTCTTCCAATTCTACATCTATGATCCCATAATTTAGAAGGCATGAGACAAATATTTATAATATGTATAATATTTACCACTGATACGTGTATTTGTTAGAAAGTACACCCTAGGTTTATGGAGGAAATACTGTGATGCCACTATTTTTATTATGCTGCTCTATTAAATGCTTTGCTTTAAATTAATTCTGCTCTCTGAAGAGTAGCAAAGATAATCACAGGGCTCATAAGCTATAGGAAATTCTCGAACTCACAGCAATCCCCAAAGCTAAGAGAGTACAGTCTCAGAAATTCTAGTTCCTGACTTATTTTCATAAAAAGGAAAAAGAAAGATAGAAGATGTTCAAGAACCGAAGTCCAGAACTCCCCATTATGATCAGACTTATATTTGAAAAAAGTGATAAGGAGCAGATCTAGCATTTCATTGGTAGAGGAACATTCAAGTGAGGAAATCCCGTCTATCAGTGCAGGTCAGGACCATCTTTGCTAATTAAAGTCTTGAAGGGTTGCTTACAGAACACAAAGAGGTTAGTAACTCGCCCAAGGTCACATAACCAGTATGTGTCAGAGGCAGAATTTGAACCCAGGTCTTCCTGGCTAGCTCCCTATTCACTACACCAAGCTGCCTTTCTTATTATGAAAAAGTATCTATACAAACAAAATTATTTATAAAACAAAAAGTTAACATCATGTGCAATGGGGAAATGCTAGAAACTTTCCCAATAAATTTAATAATACATATACCTTTCAGAGGTAGAGGTGAATCCTAAACAAAGGATGAAGGTAATTATAAAAGATAAAATAGATCATTTCAGTTGCATGGAATTGAAAAGCTTTTGCATAAAAAAACTTAATATAACTGAATAAAGAAAGGAAAAAACAACTGGGAAACTGAGGAAAGTCTTTGTATCAAACATCTTTGGTAAACCAGAGTCTGATATCCAAGTTGTATAGATAACTTACAGAATTATGTAAGACCAAATCATTTCTTAAAGAGAAGTTGTTAGAAGGTTGTGGACAAATGGTTGATTGTTGTCCTTCGTTCTAAAAGAGGACGAAAATGACATCCCTATGCTTGAGTCAAAATTCAGTGTGTCTGACTGTGGCTGATCAGGCCAATATGAACTCAGAATGCTCTACCACAGTTCAAGCGCAAATAGTCCATGTGAACATTTGGGGTGGATACATCAAACTCGCGCATCCTTAATTTCCTTTGAGCTGTTTCAATTCTGCTTTGCTCCTAGAGCACAGCACCTTCTCTGATGACTGCCATGCTGAGCGGTCCTGCGCCAATGTCTCCCAAGTCACAAAATCAATTCCAAAGTTCTTGAGAGAGATCTTGAGAGCGTCCTTATAAAGCTTCTTCTGACCACCATGTGAACACCTGCCCTGTGTGAGTTCTCTTTTTGGCAAGGGTACGTTTTTCATTTGAACAACATCCATACAAGGAACCATCAGTTACAGCAAATGGAGAAGCTTTGAATTCTGTGGATAAGTTCACTTACCTTGGCAGTGTACTTTCTAGGGATGTACACATTGGTAATGAGGTTGATGCATGCATTGCCAGAGCTAGCTCAGTGTTTGGGAGGCTCCAAAGGAAAGTAGGGGAGAGAAGAGGTATTAGATGGATTACCAAACTGAAGGTCTACCGAGCCATGGTGCTGACCTCATTGTTGTATGCCTGTGAAACCTGGACACTCTACCAGCGCCAGGCCAGGAAACTGAATCGTTTCCATTTGAATTGTCTTAGGAAGATTCTGAAGATCACCTGGCAGGATGAGGTACCAGACACTGAGCTCCTTACTCAAACTAAACTGCCAAGCATTCAAACTCTTCTTCAGAGAGTGCAACTCTGATGGGCTGCAGACAAATAGGTTTTTTTTAAAAAAATGCAAATGGTCAATAACCATTTGAAAGAATGCTTCAAATCACTAATAATAAGAAAAATGAAAAAAAAATCAGAACAACCCTAAAGTTTTACTTCACACCCAGTAAATTGAAAAAGATGGTAAAAGATAGAAATAGTTAATGTTGGAAGAACTATGGAAAGATGGATATGGTAAAGATTAGGATATACTGTGAAATGGTCCTTTTGCTCTGGAAAGTAATTTGAGCTACACAAAGAGAATGACTAAATGTTTATACCCTTTTCCCTAGAGATCACACTGTGAAGTATATACTGCAAGAAAGTTAATAACAAAAAAGAAAATCCCCATGAAGATAAAAAAATATATAATAGCAGCTTTTGTGGTTGCAAGAGGAACAAAAAACAAGGTAGAGATCCATCAATTAAAGAATAGCTTTTTCTAAAAATGTGACATATGTAAATAATGCAATATTGTGGTGCTAGAAGAAACAACGAATACGATTAATACAGAAAAGCATAGAAACACTTGCATGAGCTGATGCAAAGTAAAGTAAGCAAAATCAGGAAATCAATACACATCACAATTACTACAATTTAAATAGCACAACAGCAACAATAAAACAATTGAAAGCAAATGCTACAAAATTATAATGACCAAGCTTTGCCCCAAAGAAAGAGATATAAGAAGACACCTTCCCTTGCTTCTTTGCAGAGGTTGGGAAAACGTAGATGATTCAAGAACAAAAGTCACCACTAAAATTTAATGTTTTTAAAGAAGAAAGATCCACTGAGTCAGCAGCTCTTTCAGCTCAGTGGCAAATGAGGGGACTTCCTCATCATGTCAAAGTATAATCCCCTCAGTGCTGAGTCATACAAGTCCCTAGAGTCCCTGGAAATGTCCAGGGGAGCTCCTGAGGTACAACCACCAATTCAACCCATCTTACCTGTTTTTCTTTGCATATTGAAATATTCATATTGAAACATTCATTAATGTTATCAAGTTTATGAAAATAAAAGTTGACATCTTAAAAAGAAAAAATATACTTTCCTCACTTGGTATAAGATGGTCTAGGGGTTTTGATCTTGGCTCTGACGTTTGCCAGTTGTGTGATCATGGGCAGATTACCTAACTTACTGGAGTTTCATCTGTAAAATGAAGATTATAGAGGGGGGTGGAGCCAAGATGGCAGCTGGAAAGCAGGGACTAGCGTGAGCTCCCCGCCAAGTCCCTCCAAAAACCTATAAAAAAATGGCTCTGAACCAATTCTAGAACTGCAGAACCCACAAAACAGTAGAGGGAAGCAGGGCTCCAGCCCAGGACAGCCTGGATGGTCTCTGGGTGAGGTCTATCCCACATGGAGCTGGGAGCTGGGAGCTGGGAGTGGAGCTGAGCAGAGCAGAGCCCAGCGTGAGCAGCACAGACCAACCAGACCAGGAGCTGGGGGGAGCATGCCCTAGCGCCCTGAATCAGTGAGCTGCGGCAGTTACCAGACTTCTCAACCCGCAAACACCAAAGACAACAGAGAAGGTTAGTGGGAAAAGCTACAGGAGTGGAAGGAGTTCGTTATTCGGCCACCGCACCCGGGGCAGCGGAGGTGGGGCAGCTACAGAAGTACAGCTGCAGTTGCTTCTGGCCCCAGGCCCACCTGGTGGGAGGAACTAAGTGGCAGATCAGAGCAGGAGTGCACAGCCTGCTGAAGATCTAAGCCCAGTCCGGGTTAGGGGTTCTTGGGAAAGGAGGAGTGCTGGCGTGGCAGAGCTGGCACATCCCCCCCAAACATGCAACATAGAACTCTTTAGTCTACAAGCAGTCATACCCCGCTGAAAAACTCAAGGGTTAAGTTAGTTGGTTAGGAATATGTCCAGGCAGTGAAAACGCACCCAGATTCAGTCTCAGACTTTGGATTCTTTCTTTGGTGACAAAGAAGACAAAAACATACAGCCACAAGAAGTTAACAAAGTCAAAGAGCCTACAACAAAAGCCTCCAAGAAAACCATGAACTGGTCCCAGGCCATGGAAGAGCTCAAAAAGGATTTGGAAAAGCAAGTTAGAGAAGTAGAGGAAAAATTGGGAAGAGAAACGAGAAGGATATGAGAAAACCATGAAAAACAAGTCAATGACTTGCTAAAGGAGACCCAAAAAAATGCTGAAAAATACACTAAAGAAAACAACACCTTAAAAAACAGACTAACTCAAATGGCAAAAGAGCTCCAAAAAGCCAATGAGGAGAAGAATGCCTTGAAAGGCAGAATTAGCCAAATGGAAAAGGAGGTCCAACGGATCACTGAAGAAAATACTACCTTAAAAATTAGATTGGAGCAAGTGGAAGCTAGTGACTTGATGAGAAATCAAGATATTATAAAACAGAACCAAAGGAATGAAAAAATGGAAGACAATATGAAATATCTCATTGGAAAAACCACTGACCTGGAAAATAGATCCAGGAGAGACAATTTAAAAATGATTGGACTACCTGAAAGCCATGATCAAAAAAAGAGCCTAGATATCATCTTTCAAGAAATTATCAAGGAGAACTGCCCTGATATTCTAGAGCCACAGGGCAAAATAGAAATTGAAAGAATCCATCGATCACCTCCTCAAAGAGATTCCGGAAAGAAATCTCCTAGGAATATTGTCACCAAATTCCAGAGCTCCCAGATCAAGGAGAAAATACTGCAAGCAGCCAGAAAGAAACAATTTGAGTATTGTGGAAACATAATCAGAATAACCCAAGATCTGGCAGCTTCTACATTAAGAGATCGAAGGGCTTGGAACACGATATTCTGGAGGTCAATGGAGCTAGGATTAAAACCTAGAATCACATATCCAGCAAAACTGAGTATCATGCTCCAAGGCAAAATATGGACTTTCAATAAAATAGAGGACTTTCAAGCTTTCTCAATGCAAAGACCAGAGCTGAATAGAAAATTTGACTTTCAAACACAAGAATCAAGAGAAGCATGAAAAGGTAATCAAGAAAAAGAACAAGAAAAAGAAATTGCAAGGGACTTACTAAAGTTGAACTGTTTTGTTTACATTCCTACATGGAAAGATGATGTGTATGATTCATGAGACCTCAGTATTAGGGTAGCTGAAGGGAATATGCATATATATACATATATATATATATGTGAATGTGTATGTATGTATATATGTATGTGCATATATATAGAGAGAGAGAGAGAAAGAGAGAGAGAGAGAGAGAGAGAGGGCACAGGGTGAAGTGAAGATGAAGGGAAGATATCTAAAAGAAATAAAATCAAATTAAGGGATGAGAGAGGAATATATTGAGAGAGGGAGATAGGGAGAGATAGAATGGGGTGGATTATCTCACATAAAGGTGGCAAGAGGAAGCAGTTCTGTGGGAGGAGGGGAGAGGGCAGGTGAGGGGGGAATGAGTGAATCTTGCTCTCATCAGATTTGGCCTGAGGAGGGAATACCATACATACTCAATTGGGTATCTTACCCCACAGGAGAGAAGAGGGAAGAAGATAAAAAAGGGGGGGATGATGGAGGGGAAGGCAGATGGGGGTGGAGGTAATCAAAAACAAACACTTTCGAAAGAAGACAGGGTCAAGGGAGAAAATTCAATAAAGGGGGATGGGTTGGGAAGGAGCACAATATAGTTAGTCTTTCACAACATGAGTATTGTGGAAGGGTTATACATAATGATACACATGTGGCCTATGTTGAATTGCTTGAATTCTTAGGGAGGGTGGGAGGGAAGGGAAGAGGAGAGAGAACTTGGAACTCAAAGCTTTAAAAACAGATGTTCACAAACAAAAAAAAAAGTTTTTGCATGCAACTAGAAAATAAGATACACAGGCAGTGGGGCATAGAAATTTATCTTGCCCTACAAGAAAGGAAGGGAAAAGGGAATAGGAGGGGAGTGGGGTGACAGAATGGAGGGCTGACTGGGGAACAGGGCAACCAGAATATATGCCATCTTGGAGTGGGGGGGAAGATAGAAATAGGGAGAAAATTTGTAATTCAAACTTTTGTGAAAATCAATGCTGAAAACTAAATATGTTAAATAAACAAATTTTTAGAAATGATTATAATCATATAGTGTATGAATGAAGAAAGCACATTATAAACCATAAGTCACCACAAAAATATGACTTGTTTTTGTAATAATATCTCAAATGTCACTTCATCTAAAGCGTATTCCCATATATTTCCACATTTAGGTAGCTCTTGGATTGTATCTTTCCAATATGCTTAGAAAAATTCAGGAAAGCAGAAGAGGTGAGGTCAGGAAACCAACAAAAATCTCGAATTTTTTAGAAAAAGAAGTAGGGGATTCCTCAAGCCACAATCCAATTGGTGTGAGTTCTACTACTGGCAAAAATTTTATAATGAACTATTAAAGGGATGATCTGTGAGTATGTAGAAAAAGAAGCAATAGTCACTAAGAACCAGCTTGGGTTCATTAGGAACATTATGCCAAACTAATCTCATTGCTTCTTTTAACATAATTTTTAAATCTGTCAGTTAGACAGATGTTGATTTAATCAAGACATTTGACAAAATTTCTCATGATATCCCAGTAGGCAAGATAAAGAAATATGGTTTGGATGATAGGACAGTTAGAGGAATGAAAAAAATTGACTGAATGATTGGATTATAGAGTATTTACAAATGGATCCATGTGAACTTGGGAGGAAGTCTCTAGTGGGAACCTGTGGTCATCAATCTTTGGCTTTATTCTGGGAAACACTTGAATTAATGACTTGGATAAAGGCAGAATGCTAATATAGTACAGAGGGGTATGTATTATGATACATATATATATGGTCTAATGTATAAAGTATAAAGATAATATGCTCACCAAATTTTCAGAAGACATGGAACTCACAAGGAGAGCTAAGATGCTAGAGCCAAAATAAAAATACAAAAAGTGTCAACAGGCTAAAACAATAAGTCAAATCCAATAGAGTAACAGGCCTGGAATCAGAAAGACTCCTCTTCCTGAGTTCAAATGCAATTTCAGACACTTACTTACTGTGTGACCCTGGGCAAGTCACTTAAACCTATTTGCCTCAGTTTCCTCATCTGTAAAATGCGCTAGAGAAGGAAATGGCAAACCACTCCAATATCTTTGCCAAGAAAACCCCAAATTCGGTCACAAAGATTCAGAAACACCTGAATAATAACAAAAAATTTGTTCAGTTTTAGTTGGAGTAAATAGGTCCCTTTCAACTCTAATTCTGTGACTTCCCATGTATTATTTTATAGCATAATTGTTTTCCCTCTCTTCTCAATATACTATCTCCATTGGGACAGACATCATATCCTTGCTAAATATTCTACCTTCCTCAGTACCTATTACACAGTTTTCAGTAAATAGCAGAGGCTTTATAAAATTAGAGAATGAAATTTAATTGTATCAGAAAACCATTTTTAGCTTAATTGGGAAATCTTAAATGTGTAATTTTTTATGAGTTCAACCAAATCTATCTAGAAGTAACTTCCAACTTATTAAAGTACCTTCTAACTTCCCCCTGAAGAAAGTTTGTCTATTTTAATGAATAAAACGTTAAGTGTCATAATCGTGAACTCTAGGTACTCTCAATATATCTTTAGCACGAAAAGAGAAGCAAAGTGATTTCTGGAAAATCAATGGAACATTCTAAATATAGGGCTCTTGGCCCCAACCCTTTGACTCACCAGAATTAGCAGCCAGAATACCTGGTAGGCGAAATGCTGAGTAGATACTTCTGAATCCTTAAGCTGTCTTCACCCCTGGGGGTTGGATTGTATTCTGCTTGGCCCTCCTACCTGTTGGCAAACACTGGGTGGACCGAGACCATGCTATACAATGGTTGATGATGGTACAGGGTGTTTGTCTGACTACCTACATGTACCTTGTCACTAATAACACCTTGTAGTTGTGGAAGGAAAACCGAAGCACTAAAAGTTAAGGGAACTTGAACAAAGTCAGTCAGTCCCTGACAGGGGCAAAACTACCACTCAGATAATCACTATATGATGGAAAAACCGCTGGTCCAGGAGAGACCTGGGTTCACATCCTACATTGGTTATTTACTAGCTGTGTGGTGATGGTCAAGTCACTGACTTCTCTGTGCCTCAGTTTCCTTATCTATCAAACAGCAATGATAGCAATACTTATGGTACCTAACTAACAGGGCTGGGTTTTTTTAATAAGAGCTATGTTAATGCTTTGTTGTTGTTGTTTGGTCATGTCTGGCTCTTTGTGAACCTGTTTTTGTAGTTTTCTTAGCAAAGATACTGGAGTTGTTTGCCACTTCCTTCTCCAGTTCATCTCACAGATGAGGAAACTGAGGCAAACAGGGTTAAGTGACTTGCCCAGGTTCACACAGCTAGTAAGTGTCTGAGGCCAGCTTTGAACTCAGGAAGATAAGTCTTTCCAACTTCAGGCCTGGAATTCTATCCACCGTGTCACTTAAGTGTCTGGGGTGCTGAGGGAAAACTAGAATCTGTGATTGAGGGCTTATGGAGCCCTTTTCAGGGCTACTCATCCACCTTCAGTGTCCACATGAGGCCCAGCTCTTACCTGTGGCTCCAAGAAGCTATAGCATGCAAAGAGGCCACACCACAGTAAACTGTTTCAGTAGATTGAGGGTAATCAACAGGCTTCCAACCCAGTGATGAGTTACAGGGATATCTACCCCAATTTCCCCCACTGAAATGGGTAGATGAGAACAATTCGTTCCAATATTCACAAAGGCGGCTGAAGCCAGCACTGCGGAGCTCTTAGAGCTTGGTCAGACATCAAAGATGCCACGGTCATCCTGGGCTATCTCCAGTCATTCTGACCTTTGTCTGGCCATTGGACTTCAATAACTCAGGAAAAGAGAGTGAGGCTGATGATTCTGTATAACTCTGCCTCACTCAAATCCAATGCATGTACAAGTCAAGACGTCACCAATCACGTCATGATGTCATTGGTCCTCTTTGAAAACAAAGGACCAACAACATGGCTGTTCTGAAGATCAAATGAGATGAATTTTGTAGAGTGCTCTGTAAACCTTAAAGATATAGAGTATCGACATATATATTATTCTAATTATTATTGTGAATGATGATAATATAAGCATAACAGCTGACACATAACTGTATGTTCATGGATGTTTGTATATACATGTGTGCACATGTATACATGTGTGTGCATATCTTCTTGCCTACGCCTAGATATGTATGTATTATGTGCATATGTATGTATGTGGGCACAGTATATGTTCATTGTGAGATACATATAGATGTATAAATAAGATGTGGATGTGCATGCATGCATTACAGCTTTGTTCAGATATGTACATTATTATTATGAATAGTGGTAATATATGTATATACAAGCATATAGATATAATTCAGGTAGGTATGCATATGTGTATGCTCTTGTTCATATAACTGTGCGTGTATATTGTATATACATGCATGTATTATATGTAAATATATAGTTGTATATCAGCCATTACTTCTATTATTGCCATCATTCCTAATAATAGATAGCATTTATATAATGCTTTAAGGTAGGTAAAATACTTTATAACTATTATTTCATTTTATCCTCACAACAACTCTGTGAGATACAGATGAGGAAACCGAGGAAGACAGAAGTTAAGTGACTTGCCTAGGATCATATAGCTAGTAAGAACCTGAGGTCACTTTTGAACTCAGGTCTTCCAGACTCCAGGGCCAGGGCCACCTAGTTGCTTCATCATCATTATCGTCTTAAACACTTCAGTTCTCTGGTCTAGTACTAGAAGCCAAATGATATGCCTACCTGTCTCTTGCCAAGTCTTCTCCACTCCCCATATCCACCATGTTCTCTGGTCCTACATTCACCACATTGAAAACAAGTTCAGAAATGGGGAGCTTCCTGAGAATGAAGCCATACTATGCAAAAAGAAGACAGAGTATCTTGCTGCCAAGGTCTTTTTGACTTCAAAATGCTATGATTTTTGACTTCTATGATTCCAACAGAGAGGGTCTGCCCTGCAGCAATGCTAGCAACCAACCCAGTAATGTACATAGCAAGAATGGTCTTCCTTGAAGAGCATTGTACACCATTAATTGTACCACAAGGACTTCATTACTTGTTTGGTTTATAGAAACTGCCAGATCTTATGAATCATTGGCATAGACTTTGGAAATGCACAAAAGTGTGGAGGGTGGACTTTAGGAGAGGAATCTTTCTTTGAGACTTCAATTCTGGTGCTGCTTTGCTGTTGTATTTGTGTAACACGCACAGGGCTTGGCACATGGTAAGAGCTATGAATGGGTTTTTTTCCATATTCAGGTCATTTATTCATTTGCAAAACTAGGAGGTTGAACTCTGAAATAGCCATGGCCCTTTTCCAGGTCTAAATCCTGTAACCCTACAATCCTATAGCCTCTGCCTTCAGAAAACTTATGATACCCACAGAAGTCCTTATGAAAATGTCCTTAACACATTAATAGGTGGGGGCTGATACTGGGCCAAGTCGAGTAGCTCCTAAAGTAATCACAAATGAGTAGGTGAGAAGCAGTTATCTTAACTAATGTCCCTGATGACAGGGGTGGAGGGAGAGGTGGCATGGGTTAGGTTGAAAATGAATCAGGCCATCCCACAGAAAGGGTGTCACCATTGTGATATGGACAATTAAATCCAGTATAAAAAGCCCAGCATCCCAGACACTCAGTACCCTGCAAGTTGCTTCCATCTCCTTCCTGCTTGTTCCTTTGGTGAACTAGGTAAGTGAGGACTCAGTCTTGCTAAGACTGCAGGCACCTGATGTTTTTCCAGGGGTAAATCTGGGAACTGTGATGATTGGAACAGGAACCCTGAACTGGAGGTAGAAGAATGGGGTTCAGATCATAGCTCTTGCCCTTAGTAGCTGTGTGACCTCAGGCAGCTGGGTGGCATCATAGTGCACAGAGTACTGGGACTAGAGTCAGAAAGACCTGAGTTCAAATTTGAAGTCAGACATTCACTAGCTGAGTGACCCTGGGCAAGTCACCTAAGCATTGTTTGCCTCAGTTTCCTCATCTGTAAAATGGGGACCATGATAAACCTACCTCTCAGGTTTGGTGTGAAAACCAAATGAGATATTTGCAGAGAGCTTAGCAGAGTGCCAGGCACCTAGTAGGTATTTTATAAATGCTTATTCCTTTTCCCTTCCCTTTCATCTGCCCTCTTCCCTTAAGCATGTCATTTGAACTGTCTGAGTCTCACTCTCCTTATCTGTAAAGTGAGGGTGGGGAGCAAGATAACCTCTGAGGTCCTTTCCAACACAGTTCTGACTGGTGTGATGCCCCTAATGTGCCAAAGTACCACGAACACCTGGTAGCTTTGCTTTCCCCTCCCTTTAAGGCCATCCTCAAGGGAAGAGCAGCCTGTGCTTCCAGTCCTGCCTTTCCTGGATTCCTGTGGGACCTCAGAGCTTAAGATCCCTAGGACTGAGTGCTTCATTGCGTTGATGAGGATCAATTGTCCCTGCCCCATTTTTCCCCATGAGTCTGTTTTACAGGTGAAACAGATGTCATAGGAAAGAAATTCAAGAATGTTATTCCAGATAATTACTACTGAGTTCTCTTAAAGAAGGTAAAGAAATGACAGAAAGGGGCCACATTTTTCTCCTTCCAGATCAATTAAATTGTGCACCAACATGTCTCATCTCCTGAGAAGCATCGCCACCATCATGGATGTTTTCTACCAATATTGTGGCCAAGATGACACAATGAGCCAAAGTGAACTGAAGGAATTTCTGGAAAATGAGATGTCATTTATCCTGGAGGTGAGAGTTTTTAGTTATACCCAGTGGGCTGTGGTGACAGGCAGACATATTTGGGGGGCTTTTTTGGTATTTGTCATATTCAGCCATGCCTAAAACAAGGCGGCTAGGTGATACAGTGGGTAGAGTACTGAACAAGGGAAGAGCTGAGGTCAAATCCTGCTTAAATTACTGGTGTATAATGTTTAGCAAGGCACTTAACATTTCTCAGCCTCTGTTTCTTCATCTGTAAAATGGGAGAAAGGGCTGCACCTACCTTATAGGGTTATTATGAGGATCAACATGAGAGAGTATGTATAAAGTGCTTTGCAATCCCTAAAGAGCTATATAAAATCCTAGCTCACATTTGTTTCTAATAAGAAAGAAGCAAAAGATTCACATAATCAATATTCCATCCCTCAGTCCAAAGAAAGCATTCTAGAATCTAGCATAACAATCATAGTATCTGATATTTAGTGAGGTAGCGGATAACGAGCCAGCTTTGAACTCCAAAAGATTCAACTCCCACCACTAACACATGACATACTAGTTATGTGACCCTGGGTGAGTCACATAACCTCTAAGTACTAAAGGCAACTCTCTAAGACTATGTATTACTAAAACGTTTCTGCCTTGCATTAGTAAATATGAGAGTTCTTCACCTGGGAATCACCTATTCACCAAAAGCACACATTCAATGGCTCAGTGGTGGTCCCAAGTGTGCAGAAAATTTTACTATCTCGTCAGCTCTAGAAATTGAGTAAAAGAGGATGAGGAGAAGCTGAGGGTGAAGATGATTAAATGACTTGCCCGTGAACACAAAGCTAGGGAATGTCAAAGATGGGAATATGAAGATAAAATCATCTGCCCTTAAGCACAAGTAACTTTACCAAAACATATGTATGATATATATTCAGTGAATGCTGACTGGGTGGACTTGAATGAAACTGAGTTGAATGGAAATTACCTAACTCTATGAACATATAAGGAAATGGATTTTGGCCTTGACAAAATTGGAACGCAGGCAGAGTTTTTCTTTGGTGGTCTCCGCCTAATTTTTTTCTGCCTGCTGTCAATAATCTCATCCCTCGTTCAGCTTCCCATGAACTAGTGTTGTATTTACCCTAGTTATTTCTCAGCTGAGGAAAACAAACTAAAAATGAAATCACATTAATGGGATGTTGGTCAAATCAACTACGGCTCCAACTTTAAAAGACATTTTCTAAAGAAAGCCAGAAAAACCATAATGACAGAATTTCAGGTATTATGATTACCAAATGAAAAGGAGACATCACTTACAAATCACTTTGTAAAGAAGATCATCTAATTAGCTCACTATGAGAAATTTTCAGAGGGTCAGAGAACTAAAGATGAAAAGAAATCACATTTGCTAATTGGTGGTTCCCAAAGACTTGATATAAATTTAGTGGCTGTTTCTGATCTATTTCTCATAAGTCCAAATGTACCAACTGTTATGTATTCAATCAACCTCTTACATACCAAATTGTTCCCATCTAACTTGTGTTAATCACTCTCTGAAACCACTCAGCCCAATGGGGATAGGAGGGGAGAAACAGAGTAAAAGGTGGATACCAGGGATTGATTAAAGTCCCAATAGATACACCAAAATACACCATTAGACAATACTCCTTCAGTTAGTGGGGATGTAGTACTTTGACTAATTGGGGTTTTTTCTGTACCTTGCTCATATACAGAATCCAAGAGATCCAGATACCATGGATGAAATCATGCTCAACATTGATGAAGATGAAGACAAGAGGATAGACTTTACTGAGTTCATAATGCTGATATTCAAGCTGATGATGGCCTTCAACAAAGCTTTCAAGAAGGAGTATTACCAAGGCCAAAATCATCATGAGGAAGACACTGAGAGAGAAGAAGAGGAAAAAGGACAAAAAGAGTGGGAATCAGATTGCAGTAATTCAAGTTGGAACCCCGAGGAGGAAAATGGGACATACAGAAAACAGCAATCACAGAAAAAACAAAAAGTTGGGCATAGGCTGAGCTGGATAGGGAGGGAGAGGGAAGATTGTTTGTCAAGCTCAGGCAAGACAAAGGGCTCAGAGGAAATATATCATGTGTCAAATTCAAGGAACTCAGGAAACAGAAATAAAGTTGAAGATATATACAGCTCAAAAAAATGGGGAGGGAGAAAACTGAATTCAAGGAAAAGCACCTCCAGAATATATGGAGGAGAATACCAAAATGACTCGGAAAACTCAATTCAGTGGGGTGAAAAAAGATACAAACACAAGAAGAGTCAAAAAGATGGAATTGAGAAAACAGAAAATATATCCAAAAAAAGGGTGCATTCAGTCACTTTTGAAGAGCAACGAGAAAGTAACGAATGCCTTCAGTCTTCGAGCTATGCAAGACACAGATATGGACAAGACGGATCTATATCAGGCTCTTTCTCAGGGTCAGATGGAGATTCAACCTCGGGATCTATATCTGAATCAGAAAATGGTTCAAATTCACAAAAACGCTCTGAATCCGACTCTGGCTCTGACTCCGGCTCTGAATCGAGGAAATCATCTGCATCAGGTCAATCAAGTCACTCATCTAGAAATAACAGACACGGATGCAGTTCAGGTGGAAGATCAGGCAGTCGTGGTAGACAAGGGCATGGGTCCAGTTCCCAACAGTCCTCCAGCTCTGGCCGCTATGGCTCAGGCTCTGCCTCAAGCTCTGGAAAAGGCTCCGGTTCTAGATCTGGCTCAGGCTCCAGGCACTCTTCTAGCTCTGACCAATATGGCTCAGGATCAGGTCAGTCATCTAGCAGCAAGGGATATGGATCATCTTCAAGTGTCAAGTCAAGCAGTCGTGGTAGACAAGGGCATAGTTCCACTTCCCAACAGTCTTCCGGCTCTGGCCACTATGGCTCTGGCTCTGGATCCTGGTCAGATTCAGACACTGGTTCTGCCTCAGGCTCTGAATCTGGTTCAGAATATGGCTCAGGATCAGGCAAAGGCTCTGGATCTAGCTCTGGCCACCATGGTTCAGGTTCCAGTCAGTCCTCTAGCAGCCAGGGATATGGATCTAGCTCAGGTGGAAGATCAAGCAGTCGTGGTAGACAAGGGCATGGGTCCAGTTCCCAACAGTCCTCCAGCTCTGGCCGCTATGGCTCAGGCTCTGCCTCAAGCTCTGGCAAAGGCTCGGGCTCTAGATCTGGCTCAGGCTCTAGGCATTCTTCTAGCTCTGGCCAATATGGCTCAGGATCAGGTCAGTCATCTAGCAGCAAGGGATATGGATCATCTTCAAGTGGCAGGTCAAGCAGTCGTGGTAGACAAGGGCATAGTTCCACTTCCCAACAGTCCTCCGGCTCTGGCCACTACGACTCTGGTTCTGGCTCCTGGTCAGATTCAGGCTCTGGTTCCGGCTCAGGCTCTGAATCTGGTTCAGAATATGGCTCAGGATCAGGCAAAGGCTCTGGATCTAGCTCTGGCCACCATGGTTCAGGTTCCAGTCAGTCCTCTAGCAGCCAAGGATATGGATCTAGCTCAGGTGGAAGATCAAGCAGTCGTGGTAGACAAGGGCATGGGTCCAGTTCCCAACAGTCCTCCAGCTCTGGCCGCTATGGCTCAGGCTCTGCCTCAAGCTCTGGCAAAGGCTCGGGCTCTAGATCTGGCTCAGGCTCTAGGCGCTCTTCTAGCTCCGGCCAATATGGCTCAGGATCAGGTCAGTCATCTAGCAGCAAGGGATATGGATCATCTTCAAGTGGCAGGTCAAGCAGTCGTGGTAGACAAGGGCATAGTTCCACTTCCCAACAGTCCTCCGGCTCTGGCCACTATGGCTCTGGCTCTGGCTCCTGGTCAGATTCAGGCTCTGGTTCCGGCTCAGGCTCTGAATCTGGTTCAGAATATGGCTCAGGATCAGGCAAAGGCTCTGGATCTAGCTCTGGCCACCATGGTTCAGGTTCCAGTCAGTCCTCTAGCAGCCAGGGATATGGATCTAGCTCAGGTGGAAGATCAAGCAGTCGTGGTAGACAAGGGCATGGGTCCAGTTCCCAACAGTCCTCCAGCTCTGGCCGCTATGGCTCAGGCTCTGCCTCAAGCTCTGGCAAAGGCTCGGGCTCTAGATCTGGCTCAGGCTCTAGGCGCTCTTCTAGCTCCGGCCAATATGGCTCAGGATCAGGTCAGTCATCTAGCAGCAAGGGATATGGATCTTCAAGTGGCAGGTCAAGCAGTCGTGGTAGACAAGGGCATAGTTCCACTTCCCAACAGTCCTCCGGCTCTGGCCATTATGGCTCTGGCTCTGGCTCTGGCTCCCGGTCAGATTCAGGTTCTGCTTCTGGCTCAGGCTCTGAATCTGGTTCAGAATATGGCTCAGGATCAGGCAAAGGCTCTGGATCTAGCTCTGGCCACCATGGTTCAGGTTCCAGTCAGTCCTCTAGCAGCCAGGGATATGGATCTAGCTCAGGTGGAAGATCAAGCAGTCGTGGTAGACAAGGGCATGGGTCCAGTTCCCAACAGTCCTCCAGCTCTGGCCGCTATGGCTCAGGCTCTGCCTCAAGCTCTGGCAAAGGCTCGGGCTCTAGATCTGGCTCAGGCTCCAGGCACTCTTCTAGCTCCGGCCAATATGGCTCAGGATCAGGTCAGTCATCTAGCAGCAAGGGATATGGATCTTCAAGTGGCAGGTCAAGCAGTCGTGGTAGACAAGGGCATAGTTCCACTTCCCAACAGTCTTCCGGCTCTGGCCATTATGGCTCTGGCTCTGGCTCTGGCTCCCGGTCAGATTCAGGTTCTGCTTCCGGCTCAGGCTCTGAATCTGGTTCAGAATATGGCTCAGGATCAGGCAAAGGCTCTGGATCTAGCTCTGGCCACCATGGTTCAGGTTCCAGTCAGTCCTCTAGCAGCAAGGGATATGGATCTAGCTCAGGTGGAAGATCAAGCAGTCGTGGTAGACAAGGGCATGGGTCCAGTTCCCAACAGTCCTCCAGCTCTGGCCGCTATGGCTCAGGCTCTGCCTCAAGCTCTGGCAAAGGCTCGGGCTCTAGATCTGGCTCAGGCTCCAGGCACTCTTCTAGCTCTGGCCAATATGGCTCAGGATCAGGTCAGTCATCTAGCAGCAAGGGATATGGATCATCTTCAAGTGGCAGGTCAAGCAGTCGTGGTAGACAAGGGCATAGTTCCACTTCCCAACAGTCCTCCGGCTCTGGCCACTACGACTCTGGCTCTGGCTCCTGGTCAGATTCAGGCTCTGCTTCCGGCTCAGGCTCTGAATCTGGTTCAGAATATGGCTCAGGATCAGGCAAAGGCTCTGGATCTAGCTCTGGCCACCATGGTTCAGGTTCCAGTCAGTCCTCTAGCAGCCAGGGATATGGATCTAGCTCAGGTGGAAGATCAAGCAGTCGTGGTAGACAAGGGCATGGGTCCAGTTCCCAACAGTCCTCCAGCTCTGGCCGCTATGGCTCAGGCTCTGCCTCAAGCTCTGGCAAAGGCTCGGGCTCTAGATCTGGCTCAGGCTCTAGGCGCTCTTCTAGCTCCGGCCAATATGGCTCAGGATCAGGTCAGTCATCTAGCAGCAAGGGATATGGATCACCTTCAAGTGGCAGGTCAAGCAGTCGTGGTAGACAAGGGCATGGTTCCACTTCCCAACAGTCCTCCAGCTCTGGCCACTATGGCTCTGGCTCTGGCTCCTGGTCAGATTCAGGCTCTGGTTCCGGCTCAGGCTCTGAATCTGGTTCAGAATATGGCTCAGGATCAGGCAAAGGCTCTGGATCTAGCTCTGGCCACCATGGTTCAGGTTCCAGTCAGTCCTCTAGCAGCAAGGGATATGGATCTAGCTCAGGTGGAAAATCAAGCAGTCGTGGTAGACAAGGGCATGGGTCCAGTTCCCAACAGTCCTCCAGCTCTGGCCGCTATGGCTCAGGCTCTGCCTCAAGCTCTGGCAAAGGCTCGGGCTCTAGATCTGGCTCAGGCTCCTAGGCGCTCTTCTAGCTCCGGCCAATATGGCTCAGGATCAGGTCAGTCATCTAGCAGCAAGGGATATGGATCTTCTTCAAGTGGCAGGTCAAGCAGTCGTGGTAGACAAGGGCATAGCTCCACTTCCCAACAGTCTTCCGGCTCTGGCCACTATGGCTCTGGCTCTGGATCTTGTTCAGATTCAGACTCTGGTTCTGCCTCAGGCTCCGAATCTGGTTCAGAATATGGCTCAGGATCAGGCAAAGGCTCTGGATCTAGCTCTGGCCACCATGGTTCAGGTTCCAGTCAGTCCTCTAGCAGCAGGGATATGGATCTAGCTCAGGTGGAAGATCAAGCAGTCGTGGTAGACAAGGGCATGGGTCCAGTTCCCAACAGTCCTCCAGCTCTGGCCGCTATGGCTCAGGCTCTGCCTCAAGCTCTGGCAAAGGCTCGGGCTCTAGATCTGGCTCAGGCTCTAGGCGCTCTTCTAGCTCCGGCCAATATGGCTCAGGATCAGGTCAGTCATCTAGCAGCAAGGGATATGGATCATCTTCAAGTGGCAGGTCAAGCAGTCGTGGTAGACAAGGGCATAGTTCCACTTCCCAACAGTCCTCCGGCTCTGGCCATTATGGCTCTGGCTCTGGCTCTGGCTCCCGGTCAGATTCAGGTTCTGCTTCCGGCTCAGGCTCTGAATCTGGTTCAGAATATGGCTCAGGATCAGGCAAAGGCTCTGGATCTAGCTCTGGCCACCATGGTTCAGGTTCCAGTCAGTCCTCTAGCAGCAAGGGATATGGATCTAGCTCAGGTGGAAGATCAAGCAGTCGTGGTAGACAAGGGCATGGGTCCAGTTCCCAACAGTCCTCCAGCTCTGGCCGCTATGGCTCAGGCTCTGCCTCAAGCTCTGGCAAAGGCTCGGGCTCTAGATCTGGCTCAGGCTCCAGGCACTCTTCTAGCTCCGGCCAATATGGCTCAGGATCAGGTCAGTCATCTAGCAGCAAGGGATATGGATCTTCAAGTGGCAGGTCAAGCAGTCGTGGTAGACAAGGGCATAGTTCCACTTCCCAACAGTCCTCCGGTTCTGGCCACTATGGCTCTGGCTCTGGCTCCTGGTCAGATTCAGGCTCTGGTTCCGGCTCAGGCTCTGAATCTGGTTCAGAATATGGCTCAGGATCAGGCAAAGGCTCTGGATCTAGCTCTGGCCACCATGGTTCAGGTTCCAGTCAGTCCTCTAGCAGCAAGGGATATGGATCTAGCTCAGGTGGAAGATCAAGCAGTCGTGGTAGACAAGGGCATGGGTCCAGTTCCCAACAGTCCTCCAGCTCTGGCCGCTATGGCTCAGGCTCTGCCTCAAGCTCTGGCAAAGGCTCGGGCTCTAGATCTGGCTCAGGCTCTAGGCGCTCTTCTAGCTCCGGCCAATATGGCTCAGGATCAGGTCAGTCATCTAGCAGCAAGGGATATGGATCTTCAAGTGGCAGGTCAAGCAGTCGTGGTAGACAAGGGCATAGTTCCACTTCCCAACAGTCTTCCGGCTCTGGCCATTATGGCTCTGGCTCTGGCTCTGGCTCCCGGTCAGATTCAGGTTCTGCTTCCGGCTCAGGCTCTGAATCTGGTTCAGAATATGGCTCAGGATCAGGCAAAGGCTCTGGATCTAGCTCTGGCCACCATGGTTCAGGTTCCAGTCAGTCCTCTAGCAGCAAGGGATATGGATCTAGCTCAGGTGGAAGATCAAGCAGTCGTGGTAGACAAGGGCATGGGTCCAGTTCCCAACAGTCCTCCAGCTCTGGCCGCTATGGCTCAGGCTCTGCCTCAAGCTCTGGCAAAGGCTCGGGCTCTAGATCTGGCTCAGGCTCCAGGCACTCTTCTAGCTCCGGCCAATATGGCTCAGGATCAGGTCAGTCATCTAGCAGCAAGGGATATGGATCTTCTTCAAGTGGCAGGTCAAGCAGTCATGGTAGACAAGGGCATAGCTCCACTTCCCAACAGTCTTCCGGCTCTGGCCACTATGGCTCTGGCTCTGGATCTTGTTCAGATTCAGACTCTGGTTCTGCCTCAGGCTCCGAATCTGGTTCAGAATATGGCTCAGGATCAGGCAAAGGCTCTGGATCTAGCTCTGGCCACCATGGTTCAGGTTCCAGTCAGTCCTCTAGCAGCAAGGGATATGGATCTAGCTCAGGTGGAAGATCAAGCAGTCGTGGTAGACAAGGGCATGGGTCCAGTTCCCAACAGTCCTCCAGCTCTGGCCGCTATGGCTCAGGCTCTGCCTCAAGCTCTGGCAAAGGCTCGGGCTCTAGATCTGGCTCAGGCTCCAGGCACTCTTCTAGCTCTGGCCAATATGGCTCAGGATCAGGTCAGTCATCTAGCAGCAAGGGATATGGATCATCTTCAAGTGGCAGGTCAAGCAGTCGTGGTAGACAAGGGCATAGTTCCACTTCCCAACAGTCCTCCGGCTCTGGCCACTACGACTCTGGCTCTGGCTCCTGGTCAGATTCAGGCTCTGGTTCCGGCTCAGGCTCTGAATCTGGTTCAGAATATGGCTCAGGATCAGGCAAAGGCTCTGGATCTAGCTCTGGCCACCATGGTTCAGGTTCCAGTCAGTCCTCTAGCAGCCAGGGATATGGATCTAGCTCAGGTGGAAGATCAAGCAGTCGTGGTAGACAAGGGCATGGGTCCAGTTCCCAACAGTCCTCCAGCTCTGGCCGCTATGGCTCAGGCTCTGCCTCAAGCTCTGGCAAAGGCTCGGGCTCTAGATCTGGCTCAGGCTCTAGGCGCTCTTCTAGCTCCGGCCAATATGGCTCAGGATCAGGTCAGTCATCTAGCAGCAAGGGATATGAATCTTCAAGTGGCAGGTCAAGCAGTCGTGGTAGACAAGGGCATAGTTCCACTTCCCAACAGTCCTCCGGCTCTGGCCATTATGGCTCTGGCTCTGGCTCTGGCTCCCGGTCAGATTCAGGTTCTGCTTCCGGCTCAGGCTCTGAATCTGGTTCAGAATATGGCTCAGGATCAGGCAAAGGCTCTGGATCTAGCTCTGGCCACCATGGTTCAGGTTCCAGTCAGTCCTCTAGCAGCAAGGGATATGGATCTAGCTCAGGTGGAAGATCAAGCAGTCGTGGTAGACAAGGGCATGGGTCCAGTTCCCAACAGTCCTCCAGCTCTGGCCGCTATGGCTCAGGCTCTGCCTCAAGCTCTGGCAAAGGCTCGGGCTCTAGATCTGGCTCAGGCTCCAGGCACTCTTCTAGCTCCGGCCAATATGGCTCAGGATCAGGTCAGTCATCTAGCAGCAAGGGATATGGATCTTCTTCAAGTGGCAGGTCAAGCAGTCGTGGTAGACAAGGGCATAGTTCCACTTCCCAACAGTCCTTCCGGCTCTGGCCACTATGGCTCTGGCTCTGGATCCTGGTCAGATTCAGGACTCTGGTTCCTGCCTCAGGCTCCTGAATCTGGTTCAGAATATGGCTCAGGATCAGGCAAAGGCTCTGGATCTAGCTCTGGCCACCATGGTTCAGGTTCCAGTCAGTCCTCTAGCAGCCAGGGATATGGATCTAGCTCAGGTGGAAGATCAAGCAGTCGTGGTACACAAGGGCATGGGTCCAGTTCCCAACAGTCCTCCAGCTCTGGCCGCTATGGCTCAGGCTCTGCCTCAAGCTCTGGCAAAGGCTCGGGCTCTAGATCTGGCTCAGGCTCTAGGCGCTCTTCTAGCTCCGGCCAATATGGCTCAGGATCAGGTCAGTCATCTAGCAGCAAGGGATATGGATCTTCAAGTGGCAGGTCAAGCAGTCGTGGTAGACAAGGGCATAGTTCCACTTCCCAACAGTCCTCCGGCTCTGGCCATTATGGCTCTGGCTCTGGATCTGGCTCCCGGTCAGATTCAGGTTCTGCTTCTGGCTCAGGCTCTGAATCTGGTTCAGAATATGGCTCAGGATCAGGCAAAGGCTCTGGATCTAGCTCTGGCCACCATGGTTCAGGTTCCAGTCAGTCCTCTAGCAGCAAGGGATATGGATCTAGCTCAGGTGGAAGATCAAGCAGTCGTGGTAGACAAGGGCATGGGTCCAGTTCCCAACAGTCCTCCAGCTCTGGCCGCTATGGCTCAGGCTCTGCCTCAAGCTCTGGCAAAGGCTCGGGCTCTAGATCTGGCTCAGGCTCCAGGCACTCTTCTAGCTCCGGCCAATATGGCTCAGGATCAGGTCAGTCATCTAGCAGCAAGGGATATGGATCTTCTTCAAGTGGCAGGTCAAGCAGTCGTGGTAGACAAGGGCATAGTTCCACTTCCCAACAGTCTTCCGGCTCTGGCCACTATGGCTCTGGCTCTGGATCTTGTTCAGATTCAGACTCTGGTTCTGCCTCAGGCTCCGAATCTGGTTCAGAATATGGCTCAGGATCAGGCAAAGGCTCTGGATCTAGCTCTGGCCACCATGGTTCAGGTTCCAGTCAGTCCTCTAGCAGCCAGGGATATGGATCTAGCTCAGGTGGAAGATCAAGCAGTCGTGGTAGACAAGGGCATGGGTCCAGTTCCCAACAGTCCTCCAGCTCTGGCCGCTATGGCTCAGGCTCTGCCTCAAGCTCTGGCAAAGGCTCGGGCTCTAGATCTGGCTCAGGCTCTAGGCGCTCTTCTAGCTCCGGCCAATATGGCTCAGGATCAGGTCAGTCATCTAGCAGCAAGGGATATGGATCTTCAAGTGGCAGGTCAAGCAGTCGTGGTAGACAAGGGCATAGTTCCACTTCCCAACAGTCCTCCGGTTCTGGCCACTATGGCTCTGGCTCTGGCTCCTGGTCAGATTCAGGCTCTGGTTCCGGCTCAGGCTCTGAATCTGGTTCAGAATATGGCTCAGGATCAGGCAAAGGCTCTGGATCTAGCTCTGGCCACCATGGTTCAGGTTCCAGTCAGTCCTCTAGCAGCAAGGGATATGGATCTAGCTCAGGTGGAAGATCAAGCAGTCGTGGTAGACAAGGGCATGGGTCCAGTTCCCAACAGTCCTCCAGCTCTGGCCGCTATGGCTCAGGCTCTGCCTCAAGCTCTGGCAAAGGCTCGGGCTCTAGATCTGGCTCAGGCTCCAGGCACTCTTCTAGCTCTGGCCAATATGGCTCAGGATCAGGTCAGTCATCTAGCAGCAAGGGATATGGATCATCTTCAAGTGGCAGGTCAAGCAGTCGTGGTAGACAAGGGCATAGTTCCACTTCCCAGCAGTCCTCCAGCTCTGGCCACTATGGCTCTGGCTCTGGCTCCTGTTCAGATTCTGGCTCTGGTTCCAGCTCAGGCTCTGAATCTGGCTCAGATTATGGCTCAGGATCTAGCTCTGGCATAGGCTCCGGGAAGTCATCTAGCTCTGACCACCTTGGTTCAGATTCCATTCAGTCCTCTAGCCACAAGGGACGTGGATCTAGCTCAGATGGAAAATCAAGCAGTCGTGGTAGACAAGGGCATGGGTCCAGTTCCCAACAGTCCTCCAGCTCTGGCCACTATGTCTGAGGCTCTGGCTCAAGCTCTTGCAGAGACTCGGGCTCTTCTTAGCTTTAATTGTTTTAAATTACAAATCCACTTAGAGCGAGCTCTTATTCATTTTCCTACTTTATCTTTCTTGTAGTTTTATCACTTCCTCTATCCCAGGGCTTTTAAGGTGTTTTTTGTTTAAAAGATTGACCAACAACCAAAATGTTAAATTAGCATCAACAGAATATGACTTTTATCTTTTTCATGGCATTTCCTTCTACCACCAGAGCCATTTTTTAACCTTTTTTCCATTCAATATACAATTTTTTTCTTTCCTTTCTATTTGCTTTTGATTTCTTTTTACTATGCCTTTTAGTCACATACTTTATAGATTCCTTCATTAAGACATTGTGTGGGTAACAAATTAAAGGACCTCTTTTTGGTGGGAAGTATACTATGAAATATCTTGGATGCTTTACATCCCCATGGGTTTGTTCCTCATTCTAGAGCTCAATTCATGGTATTCCTTTATGTTTGTGATTTAATCATATGGTTAATCAACAATCCCCATAAGGTAAATGATCGTTTACTAGATTCCAAGTCCTGAACACCAAATGTGTATTTCCACCACCATGTTCCAGATCTGTGCCATGCCGTGGGAAAATTGTTATTCACCATCAAAGGAGGGATGCATCTCCAGCTCTTTCAAGTTCGTAATGGTCATCCAACCCTGATTTCTTAGAGCTTCTTTGATAGGCAAATCAATAGTCTTTAAGAGGAATTAGCATCATGTCTTTCTCCCTCAGAAGTGGATAAAATAGTAGTGGCTGAAAGATAGGAATGTCTCCCAGTTTTATCCAAGGAGCAGAAATGTATGCTCTAGGAACATTAAAGGATGCTCTTTCTCAAGCTGTTCCAGCCTAAAATTAAATATAGAGAGTAATTCCTGAACCTCTTCATTTAGACTACATCTTCCTTTCACCAGTCTTTCCACTGAGGAAAATGTTATCTATAAAGAGAAGGCAAGGGAAGATATATGTTATTATTGCATAGCTCTTGTAATTGACTATTAACCCACTCAAGATCCTTCATTACTATATGACATTTGGTAAATTTTGAAATTTGAATTTCAATATAATTGACAATAAACAATTGGTCATCAAATATTATGGTGTGTATCTTCTCTCCTTCCTAGAACAATACTCAGAAGGTTTCGGTTCAGTCCAACTGTGGGAAGCAAAAGTCGGAAAACTGGGGAGGGAGTAGAAGACAATAACATTTAGCTAGTTGTAAGAGATGATCCATGCCTGAGAGAAAAATTCATCCTGGGACATCCTCTTCCCACGTGGTAGACTATATATAGGTATCAAAATAGGCCCTCACATTCCTTAGCTGTGGTATGTTCAGCCTTGGGGGTATGGGCAGCAGTGAAAGGTGTAAAGGACAAAAAAGTGAAACGAGATGTGAAGGCAATCAGCAAATGGGAAGATCTTCCCCACCCATTTGAGTGGGCTTCTGGGGTGGGACTCTCAGGGTCCTAGGGGGAGTGGCTAGGACTGGAGCCAACGGAAGCCCATGGTGGGAGGAGCTTGCTGAACAGTTGGAGCAGAGCTAAGAGGCAGTTGGTGAGGCAGTTGGTGAGAGCAGTTAAGAGTTAAAGGAGACAGGAAGCAGTCAGCTAGCTAGAACACAGCTTGGAGATTGCAGTGGAAGAAGTGGTGGAAGCTGCAGCGATGGCAGCAGGCACTACAAAAAAGCAGGACTGACCCTCGTGGAGACCAGAGAGTGCTGAGCAGGGGCTTGAGGCCAGTGGATAGTCTTCTTGCTGGAGGGCCCTGGCATTGGGTGGGGAAGCACCACTGTGGCTTGGCTTGCTGTCATAATGTTTTTCTGTGTCCTCCTGGTCACTATTGTGAGATGGGCATACTGGTTTTGGAATGTTCTTGCCAGGATGTTGAATTGGGAACACTGGTCCATGGGTCTGCTACTTTTGAGTTTCAATAAATACTTTAACTCCTCTGCCTTCTACTTAGAGAATTCCTTATATCCTGTGATTCTGGACCATTCAGGCATATTCATGGTTATCTTTGAAGTCATGAATTCTGCCTTAATGATATAAGGGGAGCCAGAAATAAGTCATTGTAAATAAAGGAAATAGGCTGAAAGTCAAAGAGAAATTTTTTTAAAAATCATGAAAGGAAAAAAGGATAAAAATTCAGGGAAGATGGAATACATCGTATCTATGTATACACTAATATATGTTTATGTATACACATGTACATATATACATATCTATGCATATATACAAAAATGACCCCAAAATTCCTGATAAAAAGATAAATCTGTAGTTTCCTCATAGATTATGATAAAACAGTAGTACCTTAATGATCTTAGAAAAACATGGAAGGACTTGCATAAAATAATGAACAGTGAAATGAGAAGAACCAAGAGAATGTTGTATATAGTAACAGCAAAATTGGGTTTTTTCCACAAAAAAATTTATTCATATAGTTAAACCTCATTCTAGAGATACATTGTGGTATAGTGGATGAATGTTTGGTGCTGGAGTGAGAATAACCTTCGTTCACATCCTACCACTGATAAATTCTAGCTATGTGACCTTGGGCAAGTCACTTACCTTCTCAGTTCCCTGGGCAATTATAAATCACAGAATAGTTGCTGATTTGCATCAATAGAAGGCCTTTCCACACAGGATCCAACGTTGATGAAATCACAGGTTGCTCCAAAACCCAATTCTAAAGCATAAATTATGGTGGATATTAATTCTTATCTCCCATTTGATAGTTTTAAGAACACCTTTGAGCAAATGAGTCACTTTGATTATTGTAAATACCCAAATTAATAGGAAAGGGTCAGGGTGTGAGGGCTTTAAAAGCCAAACAGGGGTCAGCCAGGTGGCACAGTGAGTAGAGCACCAGCCCTGGAGGACCTCAGTTCAAATCTAACCTCAGACACTTGACACACTTACTAGCTGTGTGACCTTGAGCAAGTCACTTAACCCCAATTGCCCTTTCTTCCCCCCTGCTGTTGCAACAATTTGACTAGCAGCCATTGTGGGTGTGAAAGACCAACACAAGCCCAACAAGAAGAATGCTGCCAGCACAGGTTCTTTTGACTTGCTTTACTAAGGAAAGTAATGTTAAGGGCTTAACAATCTTACTTAATCCAACATATACATATAAACTCACTTAATTCAGGAGGAAAAGCCAGCAGCCTAAACTTCAGGGCAAATACAAACAAATTACAAACATACACAATATAAACAGACCAAATCACAATTCATAGTTACCAAAAAACCATCAACATCTGGGTTGACAAGCCGGGAGACTCTTAGAGCAGCTGCCCAGAGTCCCACACCAACATTCCTCCAGGAGTGAGAGCCTCAAGCAAGCAACTCTGTTCTCTCTTTTTACACAGTCTTTAGGTGGCATCAAGCATCATCTGAGGGACCAAAACTTAGGAGCCTACTATTGGTTCTGGTCTTAGCAAATCCCCTCAGGACCTTGAGGGCTTCACCACATGGGCTAAGCACCTAGTAATTAGGGGTTTTGGCCTGGGGCTTTGCACCTAGTAAGGTTCAATCAAAGATACTTAATTTAGCATTCTAAAACAGTAAAAATAGTCCCAACTTAATTACACCTCCAAAAAAAAAAAGCCAAACCGAAGAGTTTCTGTTTGATCCTAGAGGTAATCAGGAACTGCTGGAGTTTATTGAGTTGGGGAGGGGCAACTTGGTCAAATAGATGATTTAGTAAAAACCACTTTGATATCTCTGTGGAAGGTGATGGAGTCTGGAAATACTTGAAGCAGGGAAACCAGTTAGCAGGCTATTGCAATAGATAACTTATACATAGGTCTTCCAAGAGAACATGATAAAACTGTCCTGCAGGGAACAGAACAAGAAAATCAGCTATAACTTTTGAATATAGACAATAACTGCACTTGATCAAATCCCCAGGATAATTCAAAAAGAAAATTCCATGCTTGCAACCTTTTATCATGTAGTGCTGAAATTTCACAATCCCAATGCCCAATGAGAAAAATTTTAAGTTACTAGGAGAAAAACTTTCATCTATGAAGGAACATTGTTTTTAATAGCTCAGAATTAGTCTTCAGCCACAAAAAATGAGAGAAGTGAATCAAATATAATATTTCAAAAAGCATACAAGCTCAAGCTGGAATCTAAATTAATATAAGCTACAAAGCTGAGCCCAATTATAATGATAAAGGGAATGTCAACAACAAGAAAAAACAAGATATCTGTTGCATTTCTATAAATGGTAGTGATATTTTAGGGGCAAGGTAGCTACATGGTGCACTGGGCCTGGAGTCAAGAAAATCTAAGTCCAAATTTGGCCTCAGATACTTACTAGCTGTGTGACCCTAGACAAGTCACTTAACTTCAATTTGCCTCAGTTTTCTCACTGCTAAAATAGGGATAACAGCAGCATCTACCTAGTAGTAATATGAGAATCAGATGAGATAATATTTGTAAAGCAATTAGCTTGGTGCCTGGCACATAGTAGACACTTTATAGATGATCATTCCCTCCTTCCCTTCTTCAAATAGATCAATGATCAAAGGATATGAGCAAGCAATTTTCAAAAAAAACAAAAAGCTAGCAATAGCCAATTTTTTTTAAAAGTCCCAACCCACGTATAAGTGAACAAACAAGAATTAAAACAGCTCTAAAGCTCCATCTCATACTTATCAGATTTGCAAATATGATGCAAAAATAGGGAAAATGACAAATGTTGAGGGCACTGACTGTTGGTCAAGAGGCACATTGAAGCACTTTTGGCGGAGATATGGACTGGTCTAGCAATTCTAGAAAACTACAGGGTGTTTCTAAAGTCTAGACACAGGCAAAATGCATATTTTCAAGAAATGAATGGAATGACATTTTCAACATTTTATTTAATTGGAATATTAACAAATAACATCTTCAATATGGTTTCCATCATTTGTGATGCAAAGGTTGATGCACTTTGCAAGATTCACATGAATTCAGTGCAATAATTCCACATTGCCATGTGTCCTGACTTTAGGGACACCCTGTATTTGGAACTATGCCCCAAAAGGCATAGTTATAGTAATAGGAAAACAATTCTTCCCTAACTTAATGCCAGTTTCAGGTAAGAATCCTATAGATATCCAAGTGTACTGACAAAGTGGTACAGCTAGGCTTAGAATTTTATCCAGGTGAAAAATTTTCCATCTAAGAGAAAATGTCATACTAAGGAAATCAGGTCAGAAATATCCTACGTTAGCCCATGCTAAAAGTCACTGTCTCCATCTTTCCTTGAGACGTAACTCCACCTGAAGTAGTTTGTCAATGTCATTCTCATTCCCTGCTGGTCTCGTAGATTACTGGCTCAGTAGCATTTCTTGATGATTATATTTGCAATCACATTCATGTTAATATCAGTTAGAGTCCCAAAAGTTCTAACAGAAAGTTCCAATAATAATAAATTTGGGTACATTGAATTATTAAGGATCATATATCCTTGATGTAGATGAAAAAGTTCAACAGTCTGTATTGCACTGAAGCCTCACATTGTGGAGTTCTTTCAGCCTGCTTTTATAATTGTACATTGTTGAGATAAACCATGGTCTGTCTTAGATCAGCTCTAAAGGGATTTCTTCCTTCTCCATCTGCTTCTCAGGTTCCAAAACATAAGACAAACTCAAATGAAGTAGAGCTATAAGAAGAATCATTATACTAAGAACACATAATTCACCTGAAACTTTAGAGAACTTTCAATTGTTACATCACAAGGGCCCGAATTGGAAAATGAGTCTGTCCTTCTAAATGTTATTAAATGGATGTTTCAAATTACTCTTTTACATGTAAAACTCTTAATCTAATTTTGAAAATTTCTCATTAAATCACCTTTATGAGGGGGGCGGAGCCAAGATGGCGGCTGGTAAGCAGGGACTGGAGTGAGCTCCGTAGGGAGCCCCTCCAAAAACCTATAAAAATGGCTCTGAACCAATTCTAGAATGGCAGAATGCACAGAACAGCAGAGGGAAGCAGGGCTTCAGCCCAGGACAGCCTGGATGGTCTCTAGGTGAGGTCTATCCCACATGGAGCTGGGAGCTGGGAACGGAGTAGAGCAGAGCCCAGCCTGAGCGGCGTGGAACATCCAGACCAGAAGCCGGGCGGAGGGGGCCCTAGCACACTGGATCAGTGAGCTGCGGCAGTTACCAGACTCCTTAACCCACAAACACCAAAGACTGCGGAGAAGGTTAGTGGGAAAAGCTGCGGGAGTAGAAGGAGTTCGCAGTTCGGCTTCCAGCCCCAGGGGCAGCGGAGGTGGGGCAGCTACAGCTGTTGTTACTTCCAGCTCCAGGCCCACCTGGTGGGAGGAATTAAGTGGCGGATCAGAGCAGGGGTGCACAGCTTGCCGAAGATCTAAGCCCAGTTCAGGTTGGGGGTTGGGGAAGGAGCAGTGCTGGTGTGGCAGAGCTGGCACCTCCCCCCCAAACGGGGAACATAGAACTCTCTAGTCTACAAGCAGTCATACCCCAATGAAAAACTCAAAGGTCAAGTTAGTTGGCTGGGAATATGGCCAGACAGCGAAAACGCACCCAGATTCAGTCTCAGACTTTGCATTCTTTCTTTGGTGACAAAGAAGACCAAAACATACAGCCTAAAGAAGTCAATAAAGTGCAAGAGCCTACACCAACAGCCTCCAAGAAAAACATGAACTGGTCCCAGGCCATGGAAGAGCTCAAAAAGGATTTGGAAAAGCAAGTTAGAGAAGTAGAGGAAAAATTGGGAAGAGAAATGAGAAGGATGCGAGAAAACCATGAAAAACAAGTCAATGACTTGCTAAAGGAGACCCAAAAAAATACTGAAAAATACACTGAAGAAAACAACACCTTAAAAAACAGACTAACTCAAATGGCAAAAGAGCTCCAAAAAGCCAATGAGGAGAAGAATGCCTTAAAAGGCAGAATTAGCCAAATGGAAAAGGAGGTCCAAAAGACCACTGAAGAAAATACTACTTTAAAAATTAGATTGGAGCAAGGGGAAGCTAGTGACTTTATGAGAAATCAGGATATTATAAAACAGAACCAAAGGAATGAAAAAATGGAAGACAATGTGAAATATCTCATTGGAAAAACCACTGACCTAGAAAATAGATCCAGGAGAGATAATTTAAAAATTATTGGACTACCTGAAAGCCATGATCAAAAAAAGAGCCTAGATACCATCTTTCAAGAAATTATCAAGGAGAATTGCCCTGATATTCTAGAGCCACAGGGCAAAATAGAAATTGAAAGAATCCATCGATCGCCTCCTCAAATAGATCCCAAAAAGAAATCTCCTAGGAATATTGTCGCCAAATTCCAGAGCTCCCAGGTCAAGGAGAAAATACTGCAAGCAGCCAGAAAGAAATCATTTGAGTACTGTGGAAACATAATCAGAATAACCCAAGATCTGGCAGCTTCTACATTAAGAGATTGAAGGGCTTGGAACACGATATTCTGGAGGCCAATGGAGCTAGGATTAAAACCTAGAATCACCTACCCAACAAAACTGAGTATCATGTTCCAAGGCAAAATATGGATTTTCAATAAAATAGAGGACTTTCAAGCTTTCTCAGTGAAAAGACCAGAACTGAATAGAAAATTTGACTTTCAAACACAAGAATCAAGAGAAGCACGAAAAGGTAATCAAGAAACAGAAATTGCAAGGGACTTACTAAAGTTGAACTGTTTTGTTTACATTCTTACATGGAAAGATGATGTGTATGATTCATGAGACCTCAGTATTAGGGTAGTTGAAGGGAATATGCATATATATGTATATATATGTTTATGTATATATATAAGTGAATGTGTATGTATGTATGTATCTATGTGTATATGTATGTATGTGTATATATATATATGTGTGTGTGTGTATATATATATATATATGTAAAAGAGAGAGAGTAGACACAGGGTGAGTTGAAGATGAAGGGAAGATATCTAAAAGAAATAAAATGAAATTAAGGGATGAGAGAGCAACATACTGAGAGAGAGAGATAGGGAAAGATAGAATGGGGTGGATTATCTCGCATAAAGGTGGCAAGAGGAAGCAGCTCTGTGGGAGGAGGGGAGAGGGCAGGTGAGGGGGGAATGAGTGAACCTTGCTCTCATCAGATTTGGCCTGAAGAGGGAATACCATACATACCCAGTTGGGTATCTTACCCCACAGGAAAGAAGAGGGAGGAAGATAAAAAAAAATAAAAGGGGGGGGATGATGGAGGGGAGGGCAGATGGGGGTGGGGGTAATCAAAACAAACACTTTGGAAAAGGGACAGGGTCAAGGGAGAAAATTCAATAAAGGGGGATGGGTTGGGAAGGAGCAAAATGTAGTTAGCCTTTCACAACATGAGTATTGTGGAAGGGTTATACATAATGATACACGTGTGGCCTAGGTTGAATTGCTCGACTTCTTAAGGAGGGTGGGTGGGAAGGGAAGAGGGGAGAGAATTTGGAACTCAAAGTTTTAAAAACAGATGTTCAAAAAAAAGTTTTTGCATGCAACTAAAAAATAAGATACACAGGCAATGGGGCATAGAAATTTATCTTGCCCTACAAGAATAGAAGGGAAAAGGGGATGAGAGGGGAGGGGGAGTGATAGAGGGGAGGGCTGACTGGGGAACTAGGGCAACCAGAATATATGCCATCTTGGAGTGGGGGGGAGGGTAGAAATGGGGAGAAAATTTGTAATCCAAACTGTTGTGAAAATCAATGTTGAAAACCAAATATGTTAAATAAATAAATTTAAATTTAAAAAAATCACCTTTATGAGGATATTATTACCTTATTAATATAATTAAAGGATGTTATGGTCTCCATTGCTTGTGATTCAAATGACAATTCAAAGGGATCTCTCACTATAGCAGTACTATACTAAAATATATTACTTAGTCAAAAGTGCATTCTGGGAAGATAGCAGAGTATGTCATAAATTTCCAGGCTCTCCTGATTTCCTTCAGAAACAGACAGAAAATTACCATGAAATGAACATAGAGCAACATAAGAGGTGGGGGGGGGGGGCAAGGCAGTTGTCCTCCTGGGATATCTTGAAAGGATTTCAGAGAAGGCTCCAGGGGCTGAAGTTTGATCTGAGTAATGCGCAAACATCTCCAGGTCAACTCCACTGAATCAAAAAACAGCAGGCCCTGAGGGAAGCAGACTAGAACTCAAGAAATTTCACCTCACAAATTTTCATCTAAAGAACAGCAGATTGGGGGGTGGGGCAGAGCCAAGATGGCAGCTGGAAAGCAGAGACTTGCTTGAGCTCTCCCCCAAATCCCTCCAAACATCTGTAAAAAATGGCTCTGAACAAATTCTAGAGCTGCAGAACCCACAAAATAGCAGAGGGAAGCAGGTCTCCAGCCTAGGATGGCCTGGATGGTCACTGAGAAGGGTCTATCGCAATGTGCTAGGAACTGAGTGCAGCCCAGCATGGACTGTGCCAGGACAGACTAGATGGGGAGTCGACCCAGAGCAGGCCTTAGGGCCATGAATCATTGACCTGTGGCAGTTTCCAGACTTCTCAACCCACAAACACCAAAGACCATGGAGCAGGTTAGTGGGTAAACTGCTAGACTGGGTTAGAAAGCAGTCCAGCCACCAGCCCTGGGGGTACCAAAGGTGGTGCACGGTGGTGACAGCAGCAGGAGGAAGCTCCTGCAGCTGCTTCCAGAGTCCCTGGCTCAAACAGTGGGAAGAATCAAGTGGCAGACCAGAGCAAGAGTGCAGGGCTTGCTTTGCCCTACTTGGATCTGGGTCACAATACTGGTTGGCAGTTCATGGGGGAGGAGGAGCACTGCTGTGACAGAGCCTGGGGTGACAATGGACTAGAAGTAGCTCTGAAAACAGCAGCGCATCCCCTCAAGCTTGGAACAAAGTACTCTCTACTCTACAAGCAGTCACACCCAACAAAAAACTCATGAGTGAAGTAGTTGGCTGGGAATGTGGCCAGGCAGCAAAAACAAACTCAAATTCAGACTCAGACTTTGGAATCTTTATTTGGTGACAACGAAGACCAAAACATACAGCCGAAAGAAGTAAACAAAGTCAAAGGGCCTACAACAAAAGCCTCCAAGAAAAACATGAACTGGTCTCAGGCCATGGAAGAGCTCAAAAAGGATTTGGAAAAGCAAGTTAGAGAAGTAGAGGAAAAATTGGGAAGAGAAATGAGAATGATGAGAGAAAACCACGAAAAACAAGTCAATGACTGGCTAAAGGAGACTCAGAAAAAAAATACTGAAGAAAACACCTTAAAAAATAGACTAACTCAAATGGCAAAAGAGCTCCAAAAAGCCAATGAGGAGAAGAATGCCTTAAAAGGCAGAATTAGCCAAATGGAAAAGGAGGTCCAAAAGACCACTGAAGAAAATACCACCTTAAAAATTAGATTGGAGCAAGTAGAAGCTAGTGACTTTATGAGAAATCAAGATATTATAAAACAGAACCAAAGGAATTTTAAAAAATAGAAGACAATGTGAAATATCTCATTGGAAAAACCACTGATCTGGAGAATAGATCCAGGAGAGATAATTTAAAAATTATTGGACTACCTGAAAGCCAGGATCAAAAAAAAAGAGCCTAAACATCATCTTTCAAGAAATTATCAAGGAAAACTGCCCTGATATTCTAGAGCCAGAGGGTAAAATTGAAATTAAAAGAATCCATCGATTGCCTCTTCAAAAAAATCCCAAAATTCCAGCCAAATTCCAGAGTTCCCAGGTCAAGGAGAAAATACTGCAAGCAGCCAGAAAGAAACAATTTGAGTATTGTGGAAACACAATCAGGATAACACAAGATCTAGCAGCTTCTGCTTTAAGGGATAGAAGGGCTTGGAATATGATATTCCAGAGGTCAATGGAGCTAGGATTAAAAGCAAGAATCACCTACCCAGCAAAACTGAGTATCATGCTCCAAGGCAAAATATGGATTTTCAATAAAATAGAGGACTTTCAAGCTTTCTCAATGAAAAGACCAGAGCTGAATAGAAAATTCAACTTTCAAACACAAGAATCAAGAGAAGCATGAAAAGGTAAATGAGAAAGAGAAATCATAAGGGACTTACTAAAGTTGAACTGTTTTGTTTACATTCCTACATGGAAAGATGATGTGTGTAATTCAGGAGACTTTCTCAGTATTAGGGTAGTTGAAGAGAATGTTCATATAAATAGACAGAGGGCACAAGGTGAGTTGAATATGAAGGGGCAATATCTAAAAAATTAAAATAAATTAAAGGATGAGAGAGGAATATATTGAGAGAGGGAGAAAGGGAGAGATAGAATGGGGTAAATTATCTCTCATAAAAGGGCAAGAAAAAGCAGTTCTGTTGGAAGGGAACAGGGGGCAGGTGAGGGAGAATGAGTGAATCTTGCCCTCATCAGATTTAACCTGAGGAGGGAATAACATACACACTCAATTGGGTATCTTACCCCACAGGAAAATAGGGGGAAGGAGACAAAACATGGGGGACGATAGAAGGGAGGACAGATAGGGGAGGAGGTAATCGAAAGCAAACACTTTTGAAAAGGGACAGGGTCAAGGGAGAAAATTGAATAAAGGGGGACAGGATAGGATGGAGGGAAATATAGTTAGTCTTTCACAACACAACACAACACAGTGAGTATTGTGGAAGTGTTTTACATAATGATACATGTGTGGCCCATGTTGAATTGTTTGCCTTCTTAGGGAGGATGGGTGGGAAGGGAAGAGGGGAGAGAATTTGGAACTCAAAGTTTTAAAAGCAGATGCTCAAAAAAAAAAGTTGGTTTTGCATACAACTGAGAAATAAGATATATAGGGAATGGGGCATCAAAATCTATCCTGCCCTACAAGAAAGGAAAAGGAAAAGGGATGGGGGGGGGGAGTGGGGTGACAGAAGGGAGGACTGACTGGGGAATGGGGCAATCAGAATATATGCCATCTTGGAGTGGGGGGGAGGGTAGAAATAGGGAGAAAATTTGTAACACAAAATCTTGTGGAAATCAATGTTGAAAACTAAAATATCAAATAATAAAATAATTGTTAAGAGAAAAAAAAAGAACAGCAGATGTTAAGTGGAGGAAGATTGAATGGCCCTCTGATATTTCCAGAAGTCAGGCCTAGTGGTGCTGACTAAACGTGATTCCCCCAGCTGTTGCTGTGGGCAAGGAGGAGCAAGCACATGCCCAGTGAATGCAATACCACAGGGAAAAAGAATATTTTGGGGACAGTGTGACTGGATCTTAGGGAAAGAAGAGTGGAATCCTCGAGGTTGAGCCTCAGATACAATTCAGAAAATGGTAGTAAAGAAAGATTTAAAGCCTAGGATAACATTACCGATGACTCAGGATTAAAACTTGATAATAATAACATTAAGCTGCTAAAAATAAAATAAGACAAGTTTAAAATAAAATGAGTAATCTAAGGTAAAAGAACCCAAACCATTGATAACTTCTTTGGTGTAAAAGAAGATCTGGGTTCATATTTAGAGGAAGAGAGCAGGGGGGAAAAGCCACTCTTACCCTAAAGAGTAACACCATAGGGTCACAAGCCCCCCTAAAATCTTAGAAGAACTTAAAAAGGAATTAAAAACCAAATAACAAAAAATGTGAAAAAATAAAAGCAATACAAGAAAATTATGAAAAGAAAGGTAACCAATTAAAAGAAAAGATACAAAATCTTAAGGAAGAAAATAACTCCTTGAAAACTATAATTGGGCAAGTGGAATCAAATGACATTATAGAACATCAAGATATAATAGAAATAGAAAAAATAGAAGAGAATCTGAAACACCTCATTAGAAAAACAACTGGGCTCTGATTCAATAGAGCTCAGCTCAGATTGTTCTGGCCTGCTTGTCAATACAAGTGTTGCAAATGCTCAGATTCCTTAAGAATCTACCCAATATGGTGAATCTTTAATAAACTTTGTTTTTCTTTGGCTGTAAAAAAGCTTGGGTTGGGTTCATTTGGCAGGACCTGGTGCATCAGTATTCTGGGGTTCCTAGCACCCCTAAAAACTTCAATATATGGTTCCCTGACTGGGAAAAACTGCTAATCTCAAGTTTTTCTCCAGCCAAGACTCAAAGTATGTAAGCCTCACCCTCATCCTATTCCCTTCTTGCTCTCCAAGTACCTTGGAGGTGCTTTTCAGGCCTGACCTCTCAGGTCCCAGTAGGTTAGACAGCTAGGAGGCTGTTTTGTACTCAGCCTGATGCTCTCAGGTTCTCAGTCCAGTGCTTATGTTGGAGGCCATGGACCTAGGCACAGCTTCTGAAGCATGGAGGACAAGGACAGATGCCCCATCCAGAAGCATATGCCTGATTATTTCAATTCTCTTGGCTCTCAGGAATTGAGAAAACTTCAGTTTGTATCTCCTTTTACCAAGAATCTCTTCCACTGGGCTATTTCCCAGAGTGGAGTTGTCCCTATGGAATCTCTATTCACTTATAATATCAAACCAACAACTGAGAAAATTACAACCCTGACTGAGTGTAAAATAACTACTTCAGCCAGCATGGTTCACTGTATTCGTCAGAAGACAGAGGAAGAGATCAGAAACACAACTCTGAAGATAAAGTTATTCGTTGTAGATTTTCTTGGAGACCCTACAAAGAAAATTGCATTCTTACTTGCAGTCCTGGATGGAGTATTTTTCCCTAAAAAGCCCAAAGAGCTCCTTGCTGAAAAACAGTTCAATTACATCCCCTACATTGTGGGAATCAACAACAATGAATTCAGCTGGCTTCTTCCAACTCTCACGAAGTATCCTCCATTTGAAGACAGAATGGATCAAGAGAAGGTGATGCTGCTGGTTTGGAGATCCTATCCACTTCTTCAAATCTCCCAAAATCTTATTCCTTTGATAACTGAGGAGTATCTTGGAGTTACAAACGATACTGTGAAAAAGAAGTATCTATTTATAGAAATGATGGGAGACTTCTTCATTAGGATCTCAGCTGTGATAGTACCTTGATTTCATATGGCTTCAGGTACACCTACCTACATGTATAAATTTCAACATCAGTCAAGCTTTTGGGTAAACATGAAACCAGAAACCATGAAGCAGACCATGAGGATAATATTTTCCCTGTCTTGGGGGCTCCATTTTTAAAAGAGGGTGCTTCATAAGAGGAGAAGCAACTTAGCAGGACAATGTTGACGTACTGGGCCAACTTTGCTCGGAATGGTGATCCTAATGGGGAAGATTTGCTGAAGTGGATCGCTTATGATCAGAATCAACAACACTTACAATTTGATAAAAGTCTTCTAATAAGAAAGAAACTGAAGGACAAGAGGCTGTAGTTTTGGTCAAAGACCCAAAGACAAAAGATGTTATCTTCTGCTGTCCTTCACCATTCTTTCCACTCTGTGGTTTGCATTTCTCTGTTGCTGACTTTGTTATTCTTCATCATTCCTTGGGAAAAATGCCTTTATCTGAATTTTAAAATTCCCTTGCTTTCCCCCCATAATTGGCAAAATTCCTTTTTAGCTGGAATGTTCCCTTATCTTCCCCCTCCCCATCCCAATCTTGGTCCTGAAATTTATCCTCTAGTTTGCCTCATCTTGTTTTAAATGACTTCCTATAAGAGACTTGTTTGTTCAGAGAAATAAAAATTATATTTAAAAAAGAAAGATAAACAACTGAACTAGAGAACAGATCAAGAAAAGACAATACAAGAACTGTCAGACTACCTGAAAGTTACGATCAAAAAAAGGATCTGGATATAATATTACAATAAATTAATAAGAAAATTTTCCTGAAGTTCTAGGACAAGGAGGTAAACTAGAAATAGAAAGAATCCTCTCATCACTCTCTGATAGAGATCCTAGGAAGAAAATTTACAGGAATGTCATAGGCAAGTTTCAAAATTCCCTGCTTAAAGAGAAAATATTACAAGCAACAAGAACAAGATACAAATACTACAGAAAAAACAATCAGGATATCACAAGATCTAGCAGCTTCTACACTAAAAGACCATAGGCCTTGAGACAGCAAAGTTGAATATAATACTAGAAGGGAAAAAATGGATATTTGATGAACTGAAATACTTTCAGGTATTTGTAACAAAAAGACTACAACTTAATGGAAAATTTGATATAAAAGATCCAGAATAAATGTAAGGAAATCATTAAAGACTAATTTTAAGGCACTGATAAAGGTTAAACTGTTTATTTGTGATATATGAAAATACTATCAATATTCATAAAACTCATCATTACTAACGCAGTTTGAAAGAAAGGTTGTGGATGAATTGTCTATGATGGGGTGATTCTAAAAAAAATCAAATTGGGTAAGAAATAAGCAATTATCTTATGAAAACAGGGTGTGAAAGGAAGAATTAATGCAGAGGAAACAGGTGGGGGTGGAGGGAATGGTAATGCTGGAACCTTACTCTCATTTGGATTTAAAAGGAAACAGAGTATACATCTGAAGAGGTTTAGAAGTCTTCTGAACTTCTAGAGAGGTGAGAAAACTGGGGGATAGGGGTGAGGGAGGGATTTTAAGAGGGTGTATGGAATAAGATTATGAGGATAGGGGAAGAAGATAAGGGAAGGAGTTTTAGAGGGGTGGATAAAATAACAAATAAGAGGGTAAGGAGAAAAGATAAGGTAACAGGGATAGGGTAAGAAGAAAGGCTGAGAAGGAAAATAGTGAACAAAAATAAGATGGAGGGAAATTCACAAATACTAATTATAACTTTGAATGTGAATGGAATGAATTCATCCATAAAACAGAAACAGATATCAGAATGAATTGAAAATCGGAATCCAACAATATGTTGTTTACAAAAAACACATTTAAGAATGAGAGATGCACACAAGTTAAAATAGAGAATTTATTATGCATCAGCTGATGAAAAAAAAAGGCAGGGGTAGCAATTATGATCTCAAACAAAGTTATAGTTAAAATAGATTTAATTAAAAGAGCTAAACAGGGTTTGATAAAAGGTACAATAGACAATGAAGCAGTATCAATACTGAGCCTATATGCACCAAATACCATAGCATCCAAATTTTTAAAAGAAAGGTTAAATGAATTACCAGTGGAGATAGATAGTAGTAAAAGAACAAATTAAAATCCTCAATTAAATACTAAATCGGAAGTTCAAAAAATTAAAAAGTGAGATTAATAAAATAGTGAGTAAAAAAGTAAAATAAACAATTGGTAAATTTGATTTTAGAAAAGAGAACAAAACCAAATCATTAGCATTAAAAATGGAAAGGATGAATATACCACTAATGAAGATGAAATAAAAGCAATTATAAGGAGTTATTTTACCTAATTATATGCCAATAAATTTAAAAATTTACGTGAAATGGAAGAATATTTACAAAAAATATAAATTGTCTAGATTAGCAGAAGAAGAAATAGAATATCTAAATAGACCTATGTTAGAAAAGGACATGGAACAGGCCAAAAATAAGCCTCCTGAGAGAAAAACAACAGGACCAGATGGATTTACAAGTGAATACTATCAAACATTTAAAGATCAACCAATTCTAATATTAAAAAACTATTTGGAATAATAGGTAAAGAAAGGATCCTACAAAATTCCTTTTACGAAACAAATATAATATTGATACCTAAACCAGGAAGAGTAAAAACAGAAAAAGTAAAATACAGACCAATTTCATTAATGAATATGGATAAAAAAATCCTAAATAAAATGCTATCTAAAAGATTACAATATATTACAAAGATTATACATTATGATCAAGTGAGATTTACACCAAGAATGTGGGTCTGGTTTAACATAAGGAAAGCTATTAACCTAATTAATTGCATCAATAACAAAAGTAAAACAAAATTATTATATCAATAGATGCAGGAAAGTCTTTTGAAAAAGTTCAACACTCATTTTTATTAAGAAAAAAACACTTGAAAGTATGGGCATAAATGAAGTTTTCTTAAATTGAAAAAAAGCATTTATCCAAAACCATCAGCAAGCATTATTTGTAATTGGGGATAAACTAGAAGCTTTCCCAGTAAGATCAGGTGTGAAGCAAAGATGCCCACTGTCACCAATATCATTCAATATTGTATTAGAAAGCCTAGCAATAGCATTGAGAAGAAAAAGAAATAGAAGAAATCAGAATGGGGAAAAGGTAATAAAACTCTTTTTGCAGACAATATGATGGTATTTTTGGAAAATCCCAAAGACTAAACTAAAAAGTTAGTTGAAACAACTAATAATTTTAGCAAAGTAGCAGGATATAAAATAAATCCACATAAATCATCAGCATTCCTATATATCATAAACAAAACTCAGCAAGAAGAGAGATTTAAAAAAATACCCTTATTTGAAATAACTCTAGACAATATAAAACAACTGGGAGGACATTTGCCAAAGCAAACCCAGGAATTATATAAACAAAATTATTTTTTTTGTTTGTTTTTTTGTTTGTTTGTTTTTGGAGGGGGGAAGGCAGGGCAATCGGGGTTAAGTGACTTGCCCAAGGTCACACAGCTAGGAAGTGTGTCAAGTGTCTGATGCTGGATTTGAACTCAGGTCCTCCTGACTCCAGGGCTGGTGCTCTACTCGCTGTGCCACCTAGCTGCCCCAAAATTATTTTTTTTAAAAATACTTTTTATACAAATAAAATCAGATTTAAATAATTGGAGAAATACCCATTGTTCATGGGTACACAGGGTTGATATATAAAAATAACAATTTTACTCAAACTAATTTATACATTCAACACCATCCCAATTAAATTACCAAAAAAATTACTGAATTAGAAAAAAAATAATAAAATTCATTTGGAAAAACAAAAAGTCAAGAATATGGAGGGAAATAATGGGGCAGGGAGGCAAAGGAAGGAGGTTTAGCAGTACCAGATCTTAAATTATTAAGCAGTAATTATCAAAACCATCTGGTACTGGCTAAGAAATAGAAAGATAGATCAAGAGAATAGAGTAGATATACAATCTATATCAGCAAATGACTATTGTCACCTTGCGTTTGACAGGTGTAACAGACTTAAGATTTGGGGATAAGAATTCATTATTTGGTAAAAAAAAAAAATTGTTGGAAAAACTGGAAAGTAGTATGGCAGAAGCATAGATCCATATCTTACACCATTTACCAAGACAAGGTCAAAATGGATACATGACCTAGGTATAAAGAGAGATTTTACAAGAAAATTAGAAGAACATGAAACATATTACTTATCAAACTTATGGATATGCAAACAATTTATGAATAAACAAGAGGGAGAGAGCAAAGTTGGGTGAAAAATGGATGGTAGGGTCTTCAAGATGGATTCCTCACCTTGTTGTGAGCCACTGCTCAAATTGCCCCTCAATCAGTTTGAGAGATTGCTCTACTAATGACAAAAAAAAGATTTAATTATTTCTTGCTGTTGAAAACCATTCTTTAAAAGGCAAAAAACTGTTTTGATTGTGCCAAAAGGAAGGAAGTCTTCTAGTTACTGGCTATAAAAAGAGAAACTAACTCTTTCACTGCTGAATCTCCCTAGTCTTGTTTATTTAATAAAATGAAGGAAAAATGGAGGGAGAAAAACAGTAGCCCATGTTTAAAAAGTTAAAATTATGGACCATATAGTTTTCATAAAAATAGAATTCATTTAAATGCTCTGGAGCTTATAAATCTAAACAGTACCTCTTAGCCCAATTGGGGAACCTTCCTTTGAAGGAAAGAATTTTAGGGAGTAAACTAAGGCAGATTTACCCATCTTGAAGAGATTTAGCTCAGCCCCTGGGAATGTGGGTGTGGATCGTGAGAGGAGTCTAACCTTCCAGGGCCAATATCTGTGGGGGAGCCATCAACAACAATTCATCTAGGTGTGCTCTTCCTTCTTGGGTCCTTTGCAGGGGACAGACTGAAAATGTGGGTGTCCACGCATTGCCACTCCATTTGGGATCGCCATAATCTAGAGTCCAAAATTGTCCGACCTACAATAAAACAAACTGAGGCAGAGCTCCAAACCAATAGAACTTTATTAAAGGATCTGTAGCCCCCTCCAATGAAGTGGAGCTCAAATCTTTCCTATAATCTGAGATGCCCCCATCCTCAAGGGCCTTGGGTTTATAGTGCTTAATACCCAGACAGATGAAGAAAACTAAAAATACAGAATCTCATTGGTTGACAAATTTACAAGATAAGTTTGTTATATATTTAAAGGAAGTTGCACATAGTAGATTTGCAATTTTATGTACAATCATCTCTACTGTTGTACTCTTATAGAAATGTTTGTTTTATTCAATAAATTAAAAATAAAATGAAAAAAGAAAGAATCTCATTGGCTAATAGACCTTGCCCTTGACCCTCCAGAAGAGTTTACATAAAATATGGAATCCCATTGGTTGACAAATGAACCAATTATCAGACCTTGACAGACGTATCTTGACCTTTCAGGTGGTCCTACCTCGCCAACTCACACACTCATGGCCTGGGCTGATAAACAGATGTCAAAATATCTAGATGAGCCGATGGACTGGTAGAAAGCCAGGCCACAGGCCAGCAAACAAGGTCACTTCTTAGCCAAATGCTCATGGCCATCTCCCCATGTTTGGCAATAGAGGGATGATGAGGGATAGAGGGGCAACAAGAATGGCTGGAGGGAGGAGACTTTCCATGTCATTGAGTCACCTCTGCCACCCTGGGCTAGGTCACCATAACAAAGCAAAAACAAGGGTGGAAGTCCTATAGTTAGCCTCCTATGATTAAGCAGGTGAACTTACAATCTGCAGTCCACAGCTCTAGGGCCTAATACAGAGAACTTAGAATCATTATCCCTATGGAATCATATCAAACAGATTAATACTGATTGGAATAAAATAGGGACCTAATTAATCTTCTAATCACATTTTTAGAACGGATATGGATTCTTTGGTGTTAAGTTCAGGGTTTTTTTTTTTCAATTTAAATGGAGTTGAGTAAAACTATTGTCTCGAAAATGCTCAAAAAAAGAAAATGGCAAATAGGGGCGATAAAAATGCTAATCAGCAAAATAAAGTTTCTCATATTTATAGTCTATTGTTGTTTTGTTGTTTTGAAAACAAACTTTAATTTTTTTTAAATTATCCCTAAGGGTCAAAAATGGACTAAAACTTTAAGGAGGAACTTAAACAATCAAGAAAAGGGGGAAGAAAAAATTAAATGAATATTCATACCTTATAAATGAGTCAATATCTTTTATGGAAAGGATTACATAAAGGGGAGTCATACACATTGGAAGAGAAAACAAGAAAAAGGGATTCTAGGAATGTATCCTCACCTGGTCCTGTGGTGAATAGAGGAGGGATAGTAAATTTTTTTTGGTCTCTTAACAAGAGGGGACACTTAAGAGAGTAAGATAAAATCAATGGAGGAGAGGGATAGAAGGATTAGAAATCAAGACTCATCTAAGAAGGGGAAGAAAACACTCCCATATCAGAGAGGTGAGGACAGAGAGAAGGGTGGTATATCTGTCACAAAAAACAGATGCCTTATAATGAATTTCATTTTGTGTTTGTCCTTGGTTTTCGAAGAGGATCATGGCATCAGGGAAATTATGACGTGACTTGCAGTTGACTTTGACTTGAGTGAGGGAGGGCTGTGCAAGGTCACCAGCCTCACTTTCTCCTCCAGAGCCATCTGGATCCAATGACCAGATATATTAGTGGAATGGGTACCATGAGAGACTGCATTTTCTCAAATACCTCAAGTACGTCTCAAGACTTCATCTCATCCTGGAAAAGGCTACGTATAGGGCCCTGAAGGCAGCCAGAATCCAAAATGGTAGGAGAAACACAGAACCAGAGACCGAATAACTTGGGCAGGGAGTGATTATAGTAAAGACATGGGGTAGGAACAGCCATCATAACTCAGGAAACTATAGACCACTGTGACTAATGATTATTAATGCAAAAAAAATTTTAACACCATCCTAGAGAAAGGATATGGGCTATATCTAACCTGCCCCAGATGAGGCCTCTATATCCCATGCCAAAAACCACCCAGCATTCTTACTGATATCCATCATTTATCAAGTGCTTTCTCTTCTTCTCTACACCCAGTTTTCAGCATGTCAGTAAATTCTCCTGTGGCTCCAATTGGCATTCCTTTGTCTCCCCAGATTGTAACACCCTTCCCTGGCCACAATTCCCCTTTACATTTCTTCACTCTTCTTTCAACAGAATCTGACTTAGTGCAGGTGTTGCTTTGCTGTTGTACGTGTGTAACAAGCACAGTGCTTGGTACATGATAAAAGCTGATGAATGGTTTTGTTTTGGTTTGGTTTTTTTATGTATTCAGGCCATTTATTCATTTGCAAAACTAGGAGAGTTTTGGACTCTGAAATAGCCATGGCCCTTTTCCAGTTCTAAATCCTGTAACCCTACAATCCTATAGCTCCTACCTTCAGAAAACTTTTGATGCCCCCAGAGGTCCTTATGAAAAATGTCCTAACACAGTGATAGGTGGGGGCTGATGCTGAGCCAAATTGTGGATCTCCTAATGTAATCACAGGTGAGTATGTGAGAAGCAGTTAGCTTAGCTAATGTCCCTGATGGCAGGGGTGGAGGGAGAAGTGGCATTGGGTTTGGTTGAGAATGAATCAGGCCATCCCACAGAAAGGGCGTCAACATCCTGAGATGAACAATTAAACCCAATATAAAAAGCCCAGCATCCCAGACGGTCAGTGCCCTGCAAGCTGCTTCCATCTCCTTCCTACTTGTTCTTTTGGTGAACTAGGTAAGTGGGGACTCAGTCTTGCTAAGACTACAGGCACTTGGTGTTTTTCCAGGAGCAAATCTGGAAAATGGGATTATTGGAACAGGAACCCTGAACTGGAGCCAGAACAGGGCTCAGATCATAGCTCTTGCCCTTAGTAGCTATGTGACCTCAGGCAGCTGGGTGGCATCATAGTGCACAGAACACTAGGGTTAAAGGCAGAAAGACCCGAGTTCAAACATGAAGTCAGACACTTACTAGCTGTGTGACCCTGGGCAAGTCACTGAACCACTCTCTGCCTCAGTTTCCTAATCTGTAAAATAGAGATTATAATAATTACGTAATAAATATGTAATAAATATTATGTAATAATATAATATGTGATATATTATAATAAAGCTGTCTCTCAGGTTTGGTGTGAGGATCAAACGAGATCTTTGCAAAGAGCTTAGCACAGTGTAGGTACTTTAGCACATAGTAGGTACTTTATAAATGCTTATTCCTTTTCCCTTCCCTTTCATCTGCCCCTTTCCCTTAGGCTTTTCATTTGAACTGTCTGAGCCTCACTCTCTTTATCTGTAAAGTGAGGGTGGGGAGCAAGATAACCTCTGAGGTCCTTTCCAGCACAGCTCTGACTGGTGTGATGCCCATAATGTGCCGAAGTACCATGAGCACCCAGCAGCTTTTCTTTCCCCTCCCTTTAAGGCCATCCTCAGGGGAAGAGCAGCCTGTGCTTCCAGTCCTGCCTTTCCTGGCTTCCTGTGGGACCCTGGAGCTTAAGATCCCTAGGACTGAGTGCTTCATTGCATTGATGAGGATGAGTTGTCCCTGCCCCATCTTTCCCCATGAGACTGTTTCACAAGTGAAACAGATGACATAGAAAAGAAATTCAAGAACATTATTCCAGTTAATTACTACTAAGGCCTCTTAAGGGAAAAAAAGAAATGACAGAGAGGGGTCACATTTTTCTCCCTCTAGGACAATTAAATTGTGCACCAAAATGTCTCATCTCCTGACAAGCATTACCACCATCATGGATGTCTTCTACCAATACTGTGATCAAGATGAAGAGTGCGACACAATGAGCCAAAGTGCATTGAAGGAATTTCTGGAAAATGAGCTGCAGTGTATTCTGAAGGTGAGAGCTTTTGGTTACATCCAAAGGGCTGTGACAGCAGACAGGCGTGGTTTGTTTGGTTCTTTATTTGGCATTTGTCCATATTCAGCCATGCCTAAAAAGGTGGCACAGCAAATAGAGTACAAGAGGGAGGAAGTTGTTAGTGAGTGGCTTTCCACTGTGTGTGCATCTCAGTGACTCCATTTGGGAGTTATCTTGGCAAAGACACTGGAGCGTGTCATTTCCCTTCCAGCTCATTTTACAGATAAGCAATGGAGGCAAGAAAAGTTAAGTGATTTGCCCAGGGTCACACAACCAGTAAGTGTCTGAAGTCATATTTGAACTCGGGTACTGCACACAAGAGGGCCAGCACTCTATACACTATTCTACCTAGCCGCACTGGGAAAGGAAGAACTGAGGTCAAATTCTGCTTCATACTCTTATTAGTTGTATAACCCTGAACAAGGCACTTAACATGTCTCAGCCTCAATTTGTTCATCTGTAAAATGGGAGAAAGAGTAGCATTTACCTTACAGGGTTATTGTAAGGATCAGCATGAGAAGGTATATATATGTTGCTTTGCAATCCCTAAAGACCTATACAAAATCTTAGCTACTATTTGTTTCTAATAAGTAGGAAGCAAAAGATTCACATAATCAATATTCCATCTGAATCCTATAAAGGGCATTCTAGAATCTAACAGAACAATAATAATATCTGATGGTTAGTGAGGCAGTGGATAACGAACTGGCCTTGAACCCAAAAAGATCTGTTTTCAACTCCCCTCTAACACATATAGGCTGTGTGACCCTGCACAAGTCACTTAACCTCTAAGTACTAAAGGCAACTCTCTGAGACTATGTATTGCTAAAAAGTTTCTATGCTGAATTAGTAGAGGTGAGAGTTCCTCATTTGAGAATTGCCTATTCATTGAAAGCACAGATTCTGGGCCAGCTAGGTGGGACAGTAGATAAAGCACAGGCCTAAAGTCAGGAGGACCTGAGTTCAAATCTAAATTCAGATACTTAGTGGAAAGCCAATCACATTTGCTGATTGGTGATTCCCAAAGGTTGATAACAAATTTAGCCTACAGTTTCTATAGTATTCATCATAGCTCCAAAAAGACCAGCTGTCTTATATTCATTCAACCTCTTATCTAATAATATTCCCACCTAGCTAATGGTGTTTGTTCCCTAAATATGATGACCCTGCCCCCGTCCAGTGACAATAAACAGAATAAGGGCAGGATATCAGGGACTGGTTGGAGTTTACCTACCTGCATCAATATGCACCACCGGACAGTACTCCTTTAATTAGTGGAGATGTATTTCAGATTCATTGGTTTTCTTTTTTGCATCTTGCTCTTGTACAGAATCCAGAAGATGCTGACACTGTGGATGTCTTCATGCTTAATATGGATCGAGATCGTAACAAGAAAATAGATTTTACTGAATTCCTATTGATGATATTCAAGCTAACAATGGCATTCAACAAAACCTTCAAGACAGAGTACCGCCACAGTCACCAGAAGGATCAGACTGGAAGAGGAGAGGAAGAGGAAGAAGAACAAAAAGGAGGGGAATCAGATTCCAATAATTCAAATTGGAAAACTGAAAAAGAACATAAAAAATCCAGACCTGGGCAATCATGGGAAACACAGAAAGTTGGGCACAGATCTAGCTTGGGAGGTCGAGAGAAGGAAGGTTCTCTATCGAGCTCGCAGCAGAAGGGCACAAAGAAAACAAATCATGAGACAAATTCAAAAAATTCGGGAAAGAGTAATGAAGATAAACATGCATCCAACTCAAGCAAACAGGAAGGAAGAAGACATAATTCAAAGACAAGCCCATCCAAAGTACATGGAGAAGAATATGACACTGACTCTGAAAATATAAGTCAAGAGAGTGGGAAAAGATATAAATCCAAAAGCAGTCAAGAAGATGGATTTAAGAAGCAAGAAAACGAATCTAGAGAAAAGTTTCCATCTGTGACTTTTGAAGGACAAGGAAAAAGTTTCAGAAGTCTTCAGTCCTCAACCACAGGGAAATACAATTCTGGCTCTGGCTCTGGCTCTGTCTCCAGGCAGTCCTCTAGCTCTGGTCAATATGGGTCAGATTCAGGTCAGTCATCTACCAGAAGGGGACATGGATCTGGTTCACACCCCAAGATAGGCATTCCCGTACAACAAGGACATAGTTCCAGTTCTCAGCAGTCTTCCCACTCCGGCCAACATGGCTCACACTCAGATTCTGGCTCAGGCTCACACTCTGGCTCTGAATTTGGCTCTGAATATGGCTCAGGTCAGTCATCAAGTTCTAAGCCACAGGGGTCTAGATCAGGTCATTCCAGCTCTGGGAGACATGGTTCAGGCTCAGGTCAATCATCCTCTCAGAGAAGGCATAGGTCCAACTCAGGTGAACAATCTGGAACCTATCAAGATCAAGGACATAGTTCCAGCACTCATCAGTCTTCTAGCTCAAGGAATGATGGCTCTGGCTCTAGGCAGTCCTCTAGCTCTGGCCAATATGGGTCAGGAACAGGTCAGTCATCAAGCAATAGAGGTCGTGGATCTAGTCCACATGGCAAGATAGGCATTCCTGTACGACAAAGACATAGTTCCAGTTCTCAGCAGTCTTCCAAATCTGGCCAACATGGCTCACACTCAGATTCTGGCTCAGGCTCTAGCTCTGGCTCTGAATCTGGCTCCGAATATGGCTCAGGTCAGTCTTCAGGCTCAAAGCGACAGGGCTCCAGATCAGGTCATTCCAGCTCTGGGAGACATGGTTCAGGCTCAAGTCAATCATCCTTTCAGAGAAGAAATAGGTCCAACTCAGGTGAGCAATCTGGAACTTATCAAGATCAAGGACATAGTTCCAGCTCCCATCAGTCTTCTAGTTCAGGGAATGATGGCTCTGGCTCTAGGCAGTCCTCTAGCTCTGGCCAATATGGGTCAAGAACAGGTCAGTCATCAAGCAATAGGGGTCGTGGATCTAGTCCATATGGCAAGATAGGTGTTCCTGTACGACAAGGACATAGTTCCAGTTCTCAGCAGTCTTCCAACTCTAGATCAGGTCAGGTCTCCTCTCAGAGAAGACATAGGTCTAACTCAGGTGAGGAATCAGGAAGCTGGGGTTATAAAGTACTTAGTTCCATCTCACATCAGTCCTCAAGCTCCAGGAACTATAGCTCTGACTCTGGGCCAGGTTTTAGCCAGTCCTCTAGTACTGGTCAAGATGGCTCAGAATTAGGTCAGTCATCGACCAGAAGGGGACATGGATCTGGTTCACACCCCAAGATAGGCATTCCCGTACAACAAGGACATAGTTCCAGTTCTCAGCAGTCTTCCAACTCTGGCCGTCATGGCTCACATTCAGATTCTGGCTCAGGCTCTAGCTCTGGCTCTGAATCTGGCTCTGAATATGGCTCAGGTCAGTCTTCAAATTCTAAGCAACAGGGGTCTAGATCAGGTCATTCCAGCTCTGGGAGACATGGTTCAGGCTCAGGTCAATCATCCTCTCAGAGAAGGCATAGGTCCAACTCAGGTGAACAATCTGGAACCTATCAAGATCAAGGACATAGTTCCAGCTCCCATCAGTCTTCTAACTCAAGGAATGATGGCTCTGGCTCTAGGCAGTCCTCTAGCTCTGGCCAATATGGGTCAGGAACAGGTCAGTCATCAAGCAATAGGGGTCATGGATCTAGTCCACATGGCAAGATAGGCATTCCTGTACGACAAGGACATAGTTCCAGTTCCCAGCAGTCTTCCAGCTCCAGCCACCATGGCTCACACTCAGATTCTGGCTCAGGCTCTAGCTCTGGCTCTGAATCTGGCTCTGAATATGGCTCAGGTCAGTCTTCAAATTCTAAGCAACAGGGGTCTAGATCAGGTCATTCCAGCTCTGGGAGACATGGTTCAGGCTCAGGTCAATCATCCTCTCAGAGAAGGCATAGGTCCAACTCAGGTGAACAATCTGGAACCTATCAAGATCAAGGACATAGTTCCAGCTCCCATCAGTCTTCTAACTCAAAGAATGATGGCTCTGGCTCTAGGCAGTCCTCTAGCTCTGGCCAATATGGGTCAGGAACAGGTCAGTCATCAAGCAATAGGGGTCATGGATCTAGTCCACATGGCAAGATAGGCATTCCTGTACGACAAGGACATAGTTCCAGTTCCCAGCAGTCTTCCAGCTCCAGCCACCATGGCTCACACTCAGATTCTGGCTCAGGCTCTAGCTCTGGCTCTGAATATGGCTCAGGTCAGTCTTCAAATTCTAAGCAACAGGGGTCTAGATCAGGTCATTCCAGCTCTGGGAGACATGGTTCAGGCTCAGGTCAATCATCCTCTCAGAGAAGGCATAGGTCTAACTCAAGTGAGCAATCCAGAACCTATCAAGGTCAAGGAGATAGCTCCCATCAGTTTTCTAGCTCTGGGAAATATAATTCAGGGTCTGGGTCTGGGCCTGGCTCCAGTCAGTCCTCTACCTCTGGCCAATATGGATCAGATTCAGGTCAGTCATCAAGCAACAGAGGTCATGGATCTGGTCCACATGGCAAGATAGGCATTCCTGTAGGTCAAGGGCATAGTTCCAATTCCCAGCAGTCCTCCAGCTCTGGGCAACGGGGCTCAGGCTTTGGCTCAGATCATTCTTCTATAAAGAGAGAGCAGGAATCTTCCTATGAGTAGCCACATTCTAGTCCTAAAGGATCCATCTTCTTCCTCTTCTAGTTAATCAGATTTAGTGGTTATACATTCTATATCTCCATGATTCTTCTTTGACATATGGATCCAATTATGGGAAAGACCTATTCGTTTTCTCACTCTACCATTTATATGTTTTGACAATTATTATATCCTAGAATTTTGATTTTATTATTCAATTAAATGATCTCAGAAGACTGACCAATGAAATGAGAAAACAAATGAACGACACAAGCTATGACCCAGTCTTTTATCATAACACTTATTTCTGGAGTCAGAGAAATCTTTTTTTATTCTTCTATCATGCATAGAATTTTATACTTTTCTTTCTATTTGCTTTTCATTTCTTCTAGCTGTGTCATTTAGTAATGTAATTGCAGATTCCTTGATTAGGACATCAAGAAGGAAATAGATGAAAGAAGCTAAATACAGTCAGTGATTAATTGGGGAACCAAATTAGGAAGTGTCTTTGCTGTTTGATGTAACAATGGCATTTTTCTTCATTTGAGAACTCAATTTATGGAATACCTTTGTGGTTGTGAATTTTATCATGGTTTATCAATAATCTCCAAGGAGCTAAAAGATATTTGATTAGATTCCCAGGCCTGAATTCCAAATTTTACTTCTAGCCCTATGTTCCAAATATAGTGCCCTACTGTGGGAATAAGGATAAGGATTATAAAAGCAGCATCTTTAGCATCATAGGCAAATCAATAGTCTTTAAGAGGAATTGGCACCATGTCCTTCTCCCTCAGAAGTGGATAAAATTTGAAAGATAGGAATGTCTCCCATTTTGATCCAAGGAGCAAAAATGTGGGCTGTAACAACATTAAAGGATGTTCATTCAGAGACTATTCTAAACTGGAAAGAAATATAGAGAACAATTTCTTTAACTTCTGACTTCAGACTACCTCTTCCTTTCACCAAACTATTCACTTGGGAAAACATTGTCTATAAGAAGAAGGAAAGGGAAAATGTATGTTATTGTATAGCTCTTATAACTGACTGTTAACAAACTCAAGATTATTGACCCTTCATTATTAAAGGACATTTGGTAAATTCTGCAAAGTGAATTTCAATATAACTGACAATAAACGACTAGTTATCAAATAATGTGGCCTGCATCTTCTCTGCTTTATACCAACAATACTCCAAATGTATTGATTCTGCCCAACTGTGGGAAGCAAAAGTAGGAAAACTGGGGAGGAAATGGAAAACAATAACATGTAGCTAGTTATAAGAGATGACTCATGGTCTTCTATGCCTAAGATAAAGGGTAAGAAAAATTTATCCTGGGGTAATCCTCTTCCCACATGGTAGACTGTATACAGGTGGGGGCCAAATAGGCCCCCACATTCCTCAGCTGTATGCTCAACCTTGGGTGTATGAGTAGCAGTGGAAGGGAGAAAGGAAAAAGAATGAGAAGGGGAGCCAGAGATAAGTCACTGCAAATAAAGGAAATAGGCTGAAAGGCAAAGAGCAAATTTTTTTTAAAAACAGTAAAACTCACAAACACAAAAGCAAAAATAGATTAAAAACTCAGGGAAGACAGAAGACATAGAATGTGTGTGTCTGTGTGTCTGTATCTGTGTGTGTCTGTGTATGTCTGTATATGTATTTGTGTACATATCCATATATATTATAATGAAAGTAAACCCAAAATTCCTGATAAAAAGAAGATAAATCTGTAGTTTCCCCAAAGATCGACATAAAATAGTAAGACACTCCAGTATTGCTCCAAATGCAAATGCAACTTTTTTCCTTTTTTATTTTATTTTTAATTTATGGAATAAAACAAACATTTCCATAACATAGTAAAATAAAAAAGCTGATTGCCCATGAAACTGAAAATCTATTATGTATGACTTGCTATTCCTTTTAAATGTATAATAAAGTTATCACATACATTTCTTTTTTTATTTGCCCTCTCCACCCTAGAGATGGCTCCTATTAGACACAAATATGTATGTATGTATGTATGTATGTATGTATATGCATGTAAAATCATCCTATACATCTATTCTTTCTCTGGATACATATAGCATCTTCCTGCATAAGTCCTTTGTATTTGATTTGGTTATTTATAATAGTCAAAATGATTTATTCGCTCAAAGTTGTTCTTAAAACGATATTGCTGTTAATATATACAACATTTTCTTGGTTCTGTTCATTTTACTCTTCATTATTTTGTGCAAGTCTATCCATGTTATTCTAAAATCTTTGACTCATCATTTCTTACAGCACAATAATATTCCATCACAATCATATACCACAACTTGTTCAGCCATTTCCTAACTGACAGGCATCTCCACAATTTCCAGTTCTTTGCCACCACAAAGAGAAATGCTATAAATATTTTAGAACATATAGGTTCTTTTCCTTTTTCCCTGATCATATCTGGAAATAGACCTAGTTAGTTGTATTGCTGGGTCAAAGGCAGTTTAGTAACTCTTTGGGTATAATTCCAGATTATTCTCCAAAATTATTGGATCAGTTCATGATTCCAACAATGAACTAGTCTCCCAATTTTTCCACATCTCCAGTATTTGTCACTTTCATTTTTTTCTTTTAAGTTTAAATTAGAAATATTAAGAGGGGAAGGGGAAATGATTGATTTAGAGCTCAAAGAAACCTTAAAATCCAAGGAATTCAAGTTCCTCTTTATACAGAAAAGGAGCAAAAGTCTAGAAACTTGAAGTGACTTGCCTAAGCTTATACAGGTAGTAAATAGCAGAACAAGGATTTAAACCCACTTCCCATGACTCTAAGTACAGCACTCCTTCCACTGTATCCTACTGTCTCTCAATGATAGGGAATCCCTCCAAAGAAACAGTGGCTCTAAAAAAAATTACAGATTTAGAACACAAAAGTACACAAGTAGAGGAACATTTGGCAGAAAAGAAGCAAAAGACAATTATAACCTTGCTTCTAAGCAAAGTTTGAGAAAGAGATCTATGTGTCCCCTAGCACATGGGTGAGGGTTTTTGTTCCTGTTGTTCAATCACATGTGAATCTTCATGACCCCATGGACCATAGCACATCAGGACCTTCTATCCCCCACTATCTCTGGAAGTCTGTCTAAGCTTATGTTCATTACTACCATGATGACCCTATCTACCCATCTCATCCTTTTCCAACCTTCAATCTTTCCCAACATCAGGTCTTTTCTAGAGGATCCTGTCTTTTCATTATGTTCCCAAAGCATTTAAAGTTTAACTTCAATATTTGTCCTTCCAGTGAATACCCTGAATTAAATTTCTTTAAGTTTTGACTTATTTGATCTCCTGGTTGTCCAAAGGATTCTCAAAAATCTTTCTAACACTAAAATTTGAAAGCATTAATTCTGCAGCTCTCAGCTTTCCTTATAGTCAAACTCACAGCCTTACATTGCTACTGGAAAAACCATAGCTTTGACTATGTGGACCTTTGTTGGCAAGGTAACATCTCTGCTTTTGAGTATGCTGTCCAGATTTGTCATAGTTTTCCTTCCAAGGAATAAATGTTTTTCAATTTCCTGAGTACTGTCACCATCTACAGTGATTTTTAAGTCCAAGAATATAAAATCTAACACTGCTTCCACTTCTTCTCCCTCTATTTGCCAGGAAGTAATGGGACCAATGGCCATAACCTTGAGTTTCTTTATTTTTTCATGTCAGGCTTCAAGTCAACTTTTACACTCTCCTCTTTCACCCTCATCAAAAGACTTCTTAACTGTCCTTTACTTTCTGTCATCAGACTGATATCATCTATGTATCTGAGATGGTTAATATTTCTCCCAGCAACCTTAATTTTAGCTTTTGATTCATCCAAAATGGCATTTTGCATGATATACTCTACATATAAGCTAAATAAATAAGGTGACAATATATACATATAGCTTTTGTTGTATTCCTTTCCTAATATTAAACCAATCAGTTGCTCCATTTTCAGTTCTAAGTGTTGCTTCATGACCCACATACATGTATCTCCGGAGACAAATTAAGATGATCTGGTACTCCTATCTCCTTGAGATCTTGAGTCTTCCTGACTCCAGGCCCAGCACTCTGTCCGCAGCACCACCTAGCTGTGGTGGCTGAGGGTAGCCCCATTGATTAGCTATCTGCACCTTTAAAAGTAGTTCCACTGTGTCATTTACAATCTCTTTCAGTCATCTTTTCCTTTATTCTCCTAGAGTCAGTACCCAGGGTGGAGTCAGGATTTCAGGAGAGATAATGCAGCAGCCAGCCATCTCAGCAAGAAAACCCTAGGAAGCCAGTCTGCCTAGCACTCAAGCTTATTGAAGATTTTTGGACTTAAAGCTGAGACTGTGCTCCAAGGGAACCAAGCTAAACTATGAACCTAATCCCCATTGACTGAGCTGGTGCACAGGGGTAAGAGGATTATGCCCCCCACGTGTTGGCAAGAGTGTATATTTGTGATTTTTTTTTGATGTATATATTCCTGTTTGTAAAGGCACTACTCTATTACATTGTACTTTTGAAAGTACATGAATTCTATAGAAGGCAAAATTGTGAACTTGAGGACAGAATATTTCAAGATCAATCAATTAATCAAATATTTATATTTATTTGTATTTTAATAGTTGTATTCACTAACAATCAAGGAGGGGATTGAAAGTATCTGGAATAGATAGCTAATGCAAAGTCATAGAGAGAAGAGATAGTACAGTGAGTGCAGAGAACAGTACATAGACCAGTCTAGCTAGACCATGGAGTATGTGAGGGAGAGTTCAGTGTAAGAAAATTTGAAGGATAGGAAAGGATCAAGGTGTTAAGGGCTTTAAAGCCAAACAGAGGAGTTCCTATTTGATCATAGGGGTAATAAAGAGCCACTGGGGTTTACTGAGTAGGGGCAGGGGTGGCATGGTCAAACAGGTGATTTAGGTAAAAATCACTTTGAAAGCTTTGGGGAAGGTGAATTGAAGTCTGGAAAGACTAGAGGCAGAGAAACCAGTTAGGAGGCTATTGCAACAGATAACTTAATTGTAGGTCTTCTAAAAGAATGTGATAAAACTGTCCTGCAGGGAATAGAACAAGAAAATTGGCCATAATTTTTGAATATAGACAATAACTTGCATTTGATCAAATCCCCAGAATAATTCCAAGGGAAAATCCCATGCTTGCAATCCTTCACCATGTAGCACTAAAATTTCACAAGGCCAATACCAAATGAGAAAATTTTGAACTTACTTAGAGAAACACCTTCATCTATGAAGAAACAATATTTTAAATAGCTCAGAAGTACTCTTCAGCCACAAGAAATGAGAGAACCGAATCAAATATAACATTCCAAAAAGCATACAAGCTCAAGCTAGAATTTAACATGTCCTACAACATGTCCTACAAAGCTGACCTCAATTATAATTATAAATGGAATGTTAATAACAAGAAAAAAAAACAAAACATCTGTCCCATGTCTATACACATGGTAATGATACTTTACTGCAATGCCACTAGGTGATGGACTAGGCCTGGGGTCAAGAAGATCTAAGTTCAAATCTTGCCTCAGATACTTACTAGCTGTGTGATTCTAGTTTGTTGTTGTTCAGTTTTTCAGTCATGTTCAACTCTTTGTGACCCCGTGGGCTATATCACACCAGTGCCTTCTATCCTCTACTATCTCCTCAAGTGTGTCCAAGCTCATGTTCGCTGTTTCATGACATTGTGTATCCATCTCATCCTCTGCCATCCGCTTTTCCTTTTGCCTTCCAACTTTCCCAATATCGGGGTCTTTTCCAATGAGTCCTGTCTTCTCATTATGTGGCCAAAGTATTTAAGCTTCAGCTTAATCAGCTTCAGCTTCAGCTTTGTCCTCCCAGTGAATACCTTGAATTGATTTCTTTAAGTATTGACTGATTTGACCTCCTTCCTATCCAAGGGACTTTCAAAAGTCTTCTCCAGCACCACAATTCAAGAGCATTGATTCTGTGGCACTCAGCTTTCTTTATAGTCCAACTCTCACAGCCATATATTGCTACTGTAAAACCATAGCTTTGACTATATGGACCTTTGTTGGCAAGGAGATGTCTCTGCTTTTTAGTATGCTGTCCAGATTTGTCATAGCCTTTTTTCCAAGGAGCAAGCATCTTTTAATTTCATGGCTGCAGTCACCATTTGCAGTGATTTGAAAAGAGTATAAAATCTGACACTGTTTCCTTTTCTTCTCCCTCTGTTTGCCAGGAAGCGATGGGACTAGTTGCCAAGATCTTATATTTTTTTCACATCAATCTTCAAGCCAACTTTTAACTCTCCTCTTTCACCCTCACCAAGAGGCTTCTTAATTCCTATTCACTTTCTGCCATCAGAGTGAAATCATCTGCATATCTGAGATTGTGGCTATTTCTCTCGGTAATCTTAATTCCAGTTTCTGATTCATCCAGCCTAGCATTTCACATGATGTACTCTACATATAAGTTAAATAAATAAGGTGATTATATACAGTCCTGTTGAACTCCTTTTCCAATCTTAAGCCAATCAGCATGATTCTGGGCAAATCACTTAACCTCTGCCTGCCTAAGTTTTCTCAATGGCAAAATGGGGGTAACAGCAGCACCTACCTCACAGAATTATTGTGAGGATGAGATGAGAAAATATTTGTAAAGTGCTTAGCACATTGTAGACAATATACAAATATGTAGTCCCTCCCTTCCCCCTCCTCAATTAAAAATTAGGCTATCAAGAGCCAAATTTTTAAAGTCCAAAATCACTAATAAACAAGAATTAGAACAACTCTAAGGCTCATCTCACACCCATTAGATTTGAAAATATGACCCAAAAATAGGGAAAATGATGAATGTTGAGGGGACTGACTGTTGATCAAGAGGGATATGAATGTACTTGGGGTGGAGATCTGGATTGGTCCAGCAAGTCTGAGAGCAATTTAGAACTATATCCCAAAAGGTACTGACCTGTGCCTGCCCTTTAGCTTATATACCTCTACTAGATCCAAAGAGATTAAAGAAAGAGTAAAAGGAACCATATGTACAAAAATATTTACAACAGCTCTTTTGTAGTGAGAGCCAAAGAAGTGGAAACAAAGGGAGTGTTCATCAGTTAAGGAATGACTGAATAATTGAGAGTATATGAATATAATGGAATACCATTTTGCCATTAAAAAAGTGACACATGAGACAGTTTCAGAGAAATTCTGGAAGACTTAAAATGAACTGACAAAAGTGATCAGACCCAGGAGAACAATTTAGACATAAGTACTACAACAGCATAATGAAAAACAACTGAAATATTTGAGAATTCTGATCCATGCATTGACCAACCGTGATTGCACCAATGAGGAAGCATGCTACCCACCACCTGAAAGAGACATGATGGACCCAAGATATAAAATGATCTATACATTTTTGTACGTGTGCAATGTGTGGATGATTTGTTTAACTATATGCTTATATGTTATAAGTGGGCTGTTTTTCTCTTTTTTCCCCCACTGTGAAAAAGGAATAAGGGAAGTGGATCTGAGCTAGGAATAGAGTCTCTTTTCACCTAAAAACAATGAGAAAAGAATGGAAAGAAGGCAAGAGTCACCAAGCTGTACAGCCTAGAAATTTACATATTTGGAAGCTAAGGGACTCCTCATCAGCTAAGTAATGGCCAAACAAGTTGTGGAATATGAATGGAATGGAAGACTATTTTGCTGTGAGAAATGAGGAGAAGGATAGTTTCAAAGAAATATAGAAGGACTTGAATGAATGAATGAATACAGAGTTAAGTAAACCAAACCAGAACAACTTATTCTATAATATCAAGATTATTTTTAAAAAACTGTTTTGAAAGATTTAAGAATGACAAAGAAAAAGAGTACCCAGCTCATGGCAGAGACACAATGGATTAATATGAAGAATTACAAAATCATTTTTGGCTTTGACCATTGTGGGAATGTGTTCTGCTTGACTTCACTTATGTGATACTAGAATTCTGTATTTCTTTTGTTCTTCCTTCCTTTCCTCTCTCCCTCCCTTCCTTCCTTTCCTTCCTCCTCTTCCTTCCTTACTTTCTTTCTTCTCCCCTCCCTTTTCTTCCTTCCTCACTTTCTCTCTCCCTTCTGTCTGACTCTCTTCTTCCCTTCCATCCTTCTTTTCTTTTTTCTCTCTCCCTCCAAAAGAGCTAACAGTGGCCATAAGCAAAAGCTTTCTTTATTCCATTGGAAGAAGGAAACTAGAAAGGAAAGAAAAGAGAGAAGGAAAAGAGGGAGGGAGGAAGAAGCAAAGGAAGGAAGGGATAGAGGGAGGATTATATTGTTTTATATATGTTTTATATATTTATATATATGTCAATTTTGAGAATGGTACAGTTATTACAACAATTAAAAGGGATATATATATATATATATATATATATATATATATATATATATATATATATAGACTGAGGGTGTCAGTATAAAGTAACTGATGTGATGATTAAAAAAAACATAATTAAGGGGAACAAAGGGATTGTTATGGGAGAAGAGGTAAGGAAGAGGCAGAAAAGGCTAAATTACAACGCATGAAGAGGCACAAAAACATACTATAGTAGAGAGAAAGAAGGGAGGGAGAAGACCAGTGCTTGAACTTTACTCTCATTGGATTTGGTTCAAGGAGGGAATAACATACTCTGATAAGTATAGAAATCAAACTTGTCCTACAGGCAGTAGGAGGTGGAAGGGGAAAGAAAAGGAGGGGGAGGGGTTAGAAGGGTGGAAAGAAGTAACAAGGGGAAAAGGGTAAGATAACAGAAGGTAATCAATAGGGAGGGTAAACTGAAGAAGGCAGTGGTCAAAAGCAAAACTCTTTTGAGGAGTAGAAGGGAGAAAGGAGAAATAAAAGCATAAATGGTGGGGGGGAATAGGATGGAGAAAAAGACACAGATAGTAATCATAACTGTGAATGTGAATGGGATGAACTCTCCCATAAAAAGGAGGCAGATAGCAGAATGGATTAAAAACCATAATCCTACAGTATGTTGTTTACAAGAAACACATTTGAAACAGGGGGTTACACACAGGGTAAAGATAAAAGGCTGGAATAGAATATATTATGCCTCAGCTGAAGTAAAAAAAAAAAAAGCAGGGGTAGCAATCACAATCTCAGACAAAACAAAAGGAAAGATAGATCTAATTAAAAGAGATAAGGAAGGAAACTATATCCCGCTAAAAGGCACCATAGACAATGAAGTAATAACATTACTTAACATATGTGCACCAAGTGATATAGCATACAAATTCTTAGAGGAGAAGTTAAGGGAGTTACAGGAAGAAATAGACAGTAAAGCTATACTATTGGGGGACCTCAACCTCCCCCTCTCTAAACTTGATAAATCTAACCTCAAAATAAACAAGAAAGAAGTTAAGGAAGTGAATAAAATTTTAGAAAAGGTAGATGTGATGGACTTCTGGAGAAAACTGAATGGAGATAGAAAGGAATATACCTTTTTTCAGTGGTACATGGCACATACACAAAAACTGACTATGTATTACAGCATAAAAACCTCACAATACAGTGCAGAAAGGCAGAAATAGTCAATGCATCCTCTTCATATCATGATGCAATAAAATTATTTGTAATAAAGGAACATGGAAAGATAGACTAAAATTAATTGGAAACTAAATAATCTAATCCTAAAGAATGGGTGGGTCAAAGAACAAATCATAGAAACAATTGATAACTTCATTCAAGGGAATGACAATAATGAGACGACATACCAAAACTTATGGGATGCAGTAAAAGTTTTATATCTCTAAATGCTTACATGAATAAAATAGATAAAAAGGAGATCAATTAATTGGGCATGCAACTGAAAAAGCTAGAAAAAGAACAAATTGAAAATCCCCAATTAAATACCAAGTTAGAAATACTGAAAACCAAAGGAGAGATTAATAATATTGAAATCAAGAAAACTATTGAACTAATAAATGAAACTAAGAGCTGGTTTTATAAAAAAAAAAATAAAGTAGTTAAACCTTTGGTTAATTTGACTTAAAAAAGAAAAAAGAAAACCGTATTGCTAGCATCAAAAATGAAAAGGGTGAATTCACCTCCGATGAAGAGGAAATTAAAACAATAACTAGGAATTATTTTGCCCAATTGTATGCCCATAAATTTGATAATCTTAGGGAAATGGATGAAAATTTACAAAAATATATATTGCCCAGGTTAACAGAAGAAGAAGTAAAATACCTAAATAACCCAATCTCAGAAAAAGAAATTGATCAATCCGTCAATGAACTTCCTAGGAAAAAATCTCCAGGGCCAGATAGTTTTACATGTAAATTCTATCAAACATTTAAAGATCAATTGATTCCCATATTTCATAGACTATTTGGGAAAATAGGCGAAGAAGGAGTCCTACCAAATTCTTTTTATGACACAAATATGATACTAATAACTAAGCCAGGAAGAGTCAAAACAGAGGAAAAAAAATTATAGACCAATTTCCCTAATGAATATTGATGCAAAAAAAATTTAAATAAAATATTAGCAGAAAGATTGCAGCAACTTATCACAAGAAAAATATGACACGACCAGGTAGGACTTATTCCAGGAATGCAAGGCTGGTTCAACATTAGGAAAACTATCAACATAATTGATCATATCACAACAAAACTAGCAGAAATCATATGATTATCTCAATAGACACAGAAAAAGCTTTTGACAAACTACAACACCCTTTCCTATTAAAAACACTAGAAAGCATAGGAATAAATGGAATCTTCCTTAAAATCATAAGTAGCATCTACCTAAAACCATCAGCAAGCATTACATGTAATGGGGATGAGCTAGACGCATTTCCAATAAGATTGGGGGTGAATTAAAGATGTCCATCATCGCCCCTATTATTCAATTTGGTACTAGAAATGTTAGCTTTAGCAACAAAAGAAGGAAAAGAAATTGAAGGAATTAAAATAGGTAAAGAAGAAACTAAGTTATCACTCTTTGCAGATGATATGATTTACTTAGAGAATCCTAGAGAATCAAGTAATAAACTACTTGAAATAAAAAATAACTTTAGCAAAGTTGCAAGATATAAAATAAACCCGCATAAATCCTCAGCATTCCTATATATTACTGACAAAGTCCAACAGCAAGAGATAGAAATAGAAATACCATTTAAATGTGAAATGTCTCATTGGAAAAAACAATTGACCCAGAAAACAGATCCAGGAGAAATCATTTAAGAATTATTGGACTACCTAAAAGTCATGATCAAAAAAAAAAGCTTAGACATCTTCTTGCAAGAAATTATCAAGAAAAACTGCCTATGTGGCAGCAATATTATTCAATATTGTTTTAGACCATTTAAAATAACTAGACAGTATAAAATATCTGAGAGTATACCTGCCAAAACAGACATAGGAACTATATGAACATAAACATAAAACACTTTTTAAACAAATAAGATCAAACCTAAATAATTGGAGTAATATTCATTGTTCATTAGTAGGTAACACCAATATAATTTTTAAAATGACAATTTTACCTAACTCATCTATTAATTTAATGCCACCGCAATTAAATTACCAAAAAAATTATCTTACTAAGTTAGAAAAATAATAGCAAAGATCATTTGAAAGAACAAAAGGTCAGGAATCACAAAGAAACCAGGGGGAAATGATGTAAAGGAAGCAATATCAGACCTTAAGCTAGATTATAAATTGAGAGCATTGTTGAAGTGTAAAATGGATAATTTCAATTATTTTAAATTAAAATTTTCTTCTATAAATAAAACCAATGTAGCCAAGAATAGAAGGAATGCAGAAAATTGAGGGGGAAACTTCCATAGACAGTCTCTCAGATAGTATGTCATTGTGAATATTGCTGTGGCGTAGGAAATGATGATTGATTTTGAAAAACATGGGAAGACTTAGTCCTATGAAGGAAGATGCTACCCACCTTCAGAGAAAGAGATCATGAGTGGAAAATATGCATAGTACAGTCTTACATATATGTTTGTGAGTGTGTATATGGGTATGTTTATAGATATTTGTGTGAATGTGTGTGTGTGTATTTCTGTGTTTAATTGTAGGCTTCAGGGGAAGGGGGGGTTAGGGAGGGGGAAAACAAAGTAAAAAGTGCAGAGCAGAGAACAAAAGAAAACCTACAAGGAAACAAAGAAAAGCTGGGTTGCTTGGAAAACAATGTGTAGTATTTATTATATAGGTTTTCTTGAAATGGAAATTTATTGTTTTATATTGAATCCTCTTTTATGTTCTGCTATGTACATGACAATGCTTTTTTTCTTTTCTCATTTTGTATTTGTCTTGTGGAGGGAATTCTGATTTTTATAATAATTGATATATGTGTAATGAGTATACTAATAGGTTAGACTTTTCAGAACTACCTCTCTTATGAGAGAGCTCACAATGCAGCTTCAACTAATCAATCAAACTTTGACAAGGCTCACAATCACTGGCATCTTTCTGCCTGCGTACCTGAAGTGAAGCAAATCAAAGACTGTACAACCTGTACACTCTAGTCCTGTGACCCACCAAGTTATAACCCCCAAGGACTCAAGCAATATTGCTCCCACAGGACTCCAGAATTGTATTGTCTTCCATTTGTGGGTTTGTCATGGGAAACCACTCTGGCCCTGGTGAGAAGATTAAATTAAAATGATGATAGGGAACCACAGGTTTCTAGGGGTGCTCAAGACCCCAAAATACAGACACACCAGGTCCTGCTGAAAGAATTTGACTCAAACCTTCTCAGCCAAGGGAAAAGACAAGGTTTATTAGGGATTCACCATAATGGGTTGTCTTAAGAAATCCCACCCTTTGTGATGCCTGTTTTCACAAGCAGGCCAGATTCAATCTAAGCTGAGCTAGATTGAATCTGAGCACCTTCGTGGAGGCAAAATGGAGATTATATACACAAAGATTGTAGGAGGGATTGAGGGGTGGTTTGGGGTAACTAGAGGAAGGCTTTAGGGAGGGTCCTGAGGAGGAGTCTAAGGAGGACAAGATGAGGTCAGAGTCCAGGAACCAAGAGAATGGGATTAAGGGTGGTAAGTAGCTGAAGGAATATCAGCATTGGGAAGTAACTGAAGGCATGCATATCATAGTAACAATAGAGGGCAAGGCTTAGGTAAGAGATTTGGGCCCAATGATAATGTAAGGCTTATGGCCTTAGGGAAAGGCCAGATCTAGTTGGAAGATTCAAGGACAGTTCAAGGGGGCTTCCAGGGACTGTATTCCAGATTCAAGGGGGTTCCCAGAGACTGTGCCTTCATCACTGGGAACAATTGTTTGTAATCCACCTCCCTCCCTCCCTTCCCACTTGTGATTTATGTATATAAATTCTGTCTTCACTTCAGCAAGGTGTAATTCTGATCAGAATTCCTGATTTAGAAACCTGTACCTCATAATGAAACTAACTAATTAATGGCTACCTGACTACTGGCACTTTGTCTCTGGCCTACTGTTTCATCATTCTCGGGTTAGAGACTGGCTCAGTAGAATCCTGCTAACAGTTCAAAATTAATAAAACACACACACACACACACACACACACACACACACACACAGGGAAAACTGCCCTGATATCCTACAACCAGAGGGTAAAATAGAAATTGAAAGAATCTACCAATCACCTTCCAAAAGAGATCCCAAAATGAAAACTCTCAGGAATATTGTAATTAAATTTCACAGTTTCCAGGTCAAGGAGAAAATATTGCAAGTAGCCAGAAAAAAAAATACAATTCGAATATCATGGAGTCATGGGATAATACAAGATTCAGCTTCTACATTTAAAGATCAAAGGGTTTGGAATATAATATACCAGAGGGTAAAGGAGTTAGAAGAATCTCACCTACCCAACAAAATTGAGTGTAATCCTTCAGGAGAAAAAATAGGCATTCAATGAAACAGAGAACTTTCCAGCATTCCTGATGAAAAGACCAGAGCTCAAAAGAAAATTGACTTTCAAGTACAAGACTCAAGAGAAGTACAAAAAGGTAAACAGGAAAGAGAAACCTAAGAGATTCAGTAAGGTTAAACCTTTTACATTCCTACATGAGAAGATGATACTTGTAACTCCTAAGAACTTTATCATTATTTTTTTTTTTACTTTTAGATTTTTATTTGAAAACATCAGTGAAACAAACGATACCATATATTAAATAGTGACACTCCAATTTCCTATAAATCAGAACTATTTCTCTCAAAGATGATAAAAAAACAATACATAGTTATCTATGGATTTCAGTCCATTTATTTGAATGTGGAAAAAAATACATCTGAATGTCAAAACAATTGGTTTTCTTTTAATTCCTATGTATTTTATTTTAGGCATTTAAAACCATGATTCTGACAAGGGGATGATAAGATTCTCCAGACTGACTGCCAGAAAGGTCCATGACCCACACAAAGGTCTCTGTTTTAATGTTAAATTGAAAAATTTTTTGCCCGAAAAAAAAGCCAATGCAACAAAGATTAGGAGGGAAGCAGAAAACTGGGAGAAAATCTTCACAACCAGCCTCTCCAACAAAGGCCCCATCTCCAAAATATACAGGAAACTGAGCCAAATCCATAGGAATACAAGTCATTGAACTTTATCATTATTAAGGCAGTTAGGAGGAGTATACATAGACAGAGGGCATGGGTGTGAGTTGAATATGATGGGATGATATCTTAAAAAATAAAATTAAGAGGTGAGAAAGAGAAGTACATTGAGACAAGGTGGAAAAGAGAAGTAGAATGGGGTAAATTAACTCACATAAAAGAGATTTTACAATGGAAGGAAAGATGGGGGAGATAGGTGAGAGCTCGTCAGAATTGGATCAAAGGGGGAATGACATACATATTCAGTTGGGAATAGGAATCTCTCTTACCATACAGGAAAGTAGGAAGAGAAGGAGATAGGGGAGGGGAGCTGAAAGAAGGAAGGTGTAATGGCAAGCAAAATGGGACTTTTCACTGTTCTTTGTTTGAATGGGGCAGGTACTGTGGGATCTTTTGCCTTGGAGTGTTTCTCAGCAGTAAGACAATTGAGGATCATTGAACTGTATATGATGTGGTGCTGGTGGTTGGAGCTTTCCCACACTGATTTCTCACACTCTAAATGATGAGCCTCAAGTGCCCCAGGGCCCTAAGGCAGATGTATAAGATCCAAGGTTGGTATTTGACTTTTGGGGGCTCACTCATGGAAGGAGTGTTGAGACTCTGGGCAAGACATTGTAACTGCCCCCCAGTTTTGATAACTCAGACGGATATTGGTGCTTCTCTGGTAACTATGAATTGTGATTTGAATCAGACAAGGTCTGACTGTTGATGTTTGTAATTGCTGTTTATATTTGCCTTGAAGTTCAGGGGGCTGATCTTTTCCCCCTGAACTAAGTGATTGATATATGTATGTTTGATTAAACTGAGATTGTTAACCCCTTAAAGTTGCTTTCCTTAGAAAAGCAGATCAAAGAACCTGTGTTTGTGGCCTTCTGTGTGCTGGTTGTTCTTGGTTTTACACAACCACAGTAGCTGCTAGCAAGATTGTTGCTACAGAAGGGCAAATTGGAGGAGGCAATGGTCAGAAGCAAAACACTTTTGAGAATGGACAGGATGGAAGAAGACAGAAGGTGGTAGAACAAGGGAGAAAATAAGATGAAGGAAAATACACAGTAATCATAACTGTGAAAAAAATTGCAGCAAGTATCTCTGATAAAGGACTCATTTCTCAAATATAGAGAGAACTGAACCAAAATTATAAAAATAAGAGATATTCCTCAATTGATAAATGGCCAAAGGATATGAATAGGCAGTTTTTAGACAAAGTAATCAAACCCATATATAGTCATATTTTTTAAATGCTCTTAATCACTACTGATTAAAGAAATTCAAATTATAACAACTCTTGGGTACCACTTCATACCTATCAGATTGACCCAGCAATATCACTACTAATTCTGTGTCTCAAAAAGATAAAAAAAAAAAGGAAAAGGATCTATATGTACAAAAATATTTAAAGCAGCTCTTTTAGTGGTGACAAAGAATTGGAAATTGAGGAACTGTCCATCAATTGGGGAATGGCTGACCAAGTTATTATGGAATGCTATTGTGCAATAAGAAATAATGACCAGAATGTTCTCAGAAAAACCTAGAAAGACTAACATGAACTGATGCATAATGAAGTGAGCAGAATCCAGACAACAATGTATACACAATAATAGCAATATTGTACAATGATCAGCTGCAAATGCCTTAGCTCTTCTCAGCAACATGATGATCCAAGGCAATTTCTAAGGACTCAAGATGAAATAATACTATACATTTTCGGAGAAAAAACTGATAGATGCAGATCAAAGCATACTTTTCTTAGCTTATTTTTCTTGAGCTTTTTGTGTATGTTCTCTTTCACAATGTGGCTAATACGGAAATATGTTTTGCGTGATTGCACATGTACAACCTGTCAATTTGCTTACCTTCTCAATAAAGGGGAAAGGAGAGAGGAAGAGAATTTGAAATTCAAAGTTTTAAGAAACAAATGTTAAAAATTGTTTTTACAGGTAAATGGGAAGAAAAAAATTAAATAAACAAAAAATTTTAAATGTAATAATTTTTTTAAAAGAAAGATACATGACATGTTAGGTTTGTCTCTACTCAAAAGGAAAGGCAAGTTCTAAATAGCAGAGGTTTGCAGTTTCACATACAATGCTCTCATTTTCTAGAATATATGAGGAAATATTCTTGTTATTCAGTGTTGGTTAAGTTCAGAAATTTTTAAAGTTAAAATGGACATGAGTAAAACCATTGACCTGAAAACACTCAAAATAAGAAAAATGTAAAATAGATAAATAAGGATGATTATAAAAAAGGTAATCAGTGAAATAAAGTCTCTCACGGTTATACATTATTATTGGTTTGTTATTTTCAAAAAACTTGGACTGAGTAGTTTTAAAAACTAACCACCAATGGTCAAAAAGGAATTAACACTTTAAGAAGGACATTTAAATAATCAGGAAAAGAGGAGAAAGAAAAAGCAAATTAATATTCAATATACTAGATTCCAAGTTGCCTCATAAGCAAGTCAGCACCTTTTATGGAAGGGATTACATAATGGGAAGTCATATGCTTCAGATGGGAAACAAGAAAAGTGGGATTCTGGGGATATATGCCCACCTGACCCTGTAGTCAATGGAAAAAGGATAGTAATTTTTTGGGTCTCTCAATAAGAGGAGAAACTTGGGAGGATAAAATATAATAAAAGAAAGACAGGGTTGGAGGGATTAGGAATCAATTCTAAACCCTGGAAGGGAAGTTCAGGGACACCATTAAAATCACAACCATATCACAGAGGTAGGAGTAGGAGGAAGGGCAATGTATCTGTTGGCAAAAAAAAAAAATACATTATAATAAATTTCTTATGAGTGAAAGGAGCATAATAAGAGACTGTCTTCTCTCAAACAAGGGTTGTATCTCCAAAGATTTCATTTCATCCTGAAAAAGACTATGTATAGGTCCCTAGGAACAGCCAGATGCCAAAATGGTAGAAAGAACATAGAACCAGAAAGGAATAAATTGGCCTTAGAGGCATTCAGTGATCATAGTAAGGTAATGGGGCAGGATTAGCCACCGTAATTCAAGAAACTATACACTAATGTGACAAATGATTACTAATGCAAAAAAAAACTTTAATACCATCCTAGGAAAAGAACACTGGCTATATCTAGTCTGCCCCAGAAGAGGCCAAACCATGCTTTATATCCCATGCCAAAAACCACCCCAGTATTCTTATTGATACCCATCATTTATCATGTTCTTTCTCTTCCTCTCTGCATCTAATTTTTGGCATGTCAGTAAATTCTCCTATGGCTCCACTTGGCATCCCTTTGTCTCCCCAGATCCTTAAACCCTTCCTTGGCCACAATTCCCCTTTACATATTCTTCCCTCTTCTTCGAATAGAAGCTGACTTAGGGCAAGTGCTGCTTTGCTTTTGTATTTGTGTAATAAGCGCAATTCTTGGCACATGGTAAGAGCTGATGTTTTTCATGTATTTGGGCCATTTATTCATTTGAAAACCAGGAGGTTGGACTCTGAAATTGTCATGGCCCTTTTCCAGGTCTAAATTCTATAACCCCATAATCCAATAGTCCCTGACTTCAGCAGATTTATGATGCCCACAGAGGTGATTATGTAAAATGTCCTAATACACTGATAGGTGGGGGCTGATACTGGGTCAAGTTGGGGAGCTCCTAGTGTAATCACAGATGAGTAGGTGAGAAGCAGTTAGCTTAACTAATGTCCCTGATGACAGGGGTGGAGGGAGAAGTAGCATTGGGTTTGGTTGAGAATGAATCAGGCCATCCCACAGAAAGGGCGTCATCATCCTGAGATGGACAATTAAATCCAGTATAAAAAGCCCAGCATCCCAAATAGTTGGTACCCTGCAAGTTGCTTCCATCTCCTTCCTACTTGTTCCTTTGGTGAACTAGGTAAGTGGGGACTCAGTCTTGCTAAGACTGCAGGTACCTGGATTGCACTGAGGGGTAAATCCAGAAATTAGGGTAAGTGGAAAAGGAAACCTGAACTGGAGCCAAAAGAACAGGGTTCATTCAGATCATAGATCTTACGTTAGCTCTGTGACCTGAGGTAGCTAGGTGGCAAAATAGTGCATAGAGCACTGGGCCTAGACTCAGAAAGACCTGAGTTCAACTTTGACTTCAAACACTCACTAGCTGTGTGACCCTGGGCAAGTCACTTAACTACTATCTGCCTCAGTTTCCTCATTTGTAAAATGGGAATAATAATAGCACCTACCTCTCAGATTTGATGTGAAGACCAAATGAGATATTTGCAGAGAGCTTATCACAGTGCCTGGCATGTAGTAGGCACTTTATAAATGGTTATTCCTTTTCCCTTCCCTTTCATCTGCCCCTTTCCCTTAGGCATGTCATTTGAACTGTCTGAGCCTCACTCTTCTTATCTTTCAAGTGAGGATGGGGAGCAAGAAAATCTCTAAGGTCCTTTCCAGCACAGCTCTGACAGGTGTGATGTCCATAATGTGCTGAGGTACCATGAACACCTGGGAGCTTTGCTTCCCCTCCCTTTAAGGCCATCCTCAGGGGAAGAGCAGCCTGTGCTTCCAGTCCTGCCTTTCCTGGCTTCCTGTGGCACCTTGGAGCTTAAGATTCCTAGGACTGAGTGTTTTCATTGCACTGATGACGATGAATTGTCCCTGCCCCATCTTTCCCCATGAGACTGTTTCACAAGTGAAACAGATGACATAGGAAAGAAATTCAAGAATGTTATTCCAGTTAATGCCTACTAAGGCCTCTTAAAGGAATAAAAGAAATGATAGAGGGGTCACATTTTTCTCCCTCCAGGTCAATTAAATTGTGCACCAAAATGTCTCATATCCTGACAAGCATCGCCACCATCCTGGATGTTTTCTATCAATATTGTGGCCAAGATGAAGAGTGTGACACAATGAGCCAAAGTGAACTGAAGGAATTTCTGGAAAACGAGATGCAGTTTATTTTGAAGGTAAGAGCTTTCTGTTACATCCAATGGACTGTGACAATAGGCAGGCATGTTTTGATTTTGGTTTTGGTATGTGTCATATTCAGCCATGCCTAAAAAGAGACAGTTAGGTAGTATAGTGGAGAAAGGACTGAACAAGGGAAGAGCTGAGGTCAAATCCTGCTTCAGAAAATTATTAGCAGTATAACTTTGAGCACATCCATGTCTCAGCCTCAGTTTCTTCAAATGAGAGAAAAGTGTAACACCTACCTCACAGGGCTGTTGTGAGGATCAATATAAGGGAGTATATATAAAGAGCTTTGCAAACCCTAAAGAACCATATCAAATCCTAGCTATCATTTGTTTCTAATAGGGAGAAAGCAAAAGATTCACATAAAAATATTCCATCTCTGATCCTATAAAAGGTTTTCTAGAATCTAACAATAATGAGCTGGCCATGAACCAAAAAGGCCAATATTCAACTCCCATCACTAACACATACAGTGTGACCCTGGACAAGTCACTTAACCTCTAAATACTAAAGGCAACTCTCTAAGACTACATGTTGTTAAAAGTTTCTAACCTGCATTGGTAGAAGTGAGAGTTCCTCAATTGGGTATTGCTACTTCATTGAAAGCACACATTATGGGACAGTTATGTGGCACAGTAGATAGAGCACAGACCTTGAAGTCAGAAGGACCTGAGTTCAAATCAGGACTCAGACACTTACTGGTTATGTGATCCTGGGCAAGTCACTCAACCCAGAGAAGGAAGAAAGAAAGAAGGAAAGAAAGAGAGAGAGAGAGAAAGAAAGAAAGAGAAAGAAGGAAAGAAAGAAAGAGAGAGAGAAAGAAAGAAACACAACCAAAGGTGTTCAGAAGGCAAACAAAAAAAGATGAAGAGAAAGCCAAAAGCCAATCACATTTGCTGATTGGAGATTCCCAAATGTTGATAAAAACTTAGCCTACTGTTTCTGTTGCATTCATCATAGTTCCAAAAACACCAACTGTCTTATATTCATGCAACATCCAACCAAACAGTATTACCACCTAGTTAATGCTATTCGTTCCCCAAAAACTACTCTCTGCCTGGTGACAATGAATAGGATGAGGGCAGGGTAGCAGGGACAGGTTGGAGTCCACCTAGATGTGCCAATGTGCACCGAGGGACAACGCTCCTTTAATTAGTAGAGATGTATTTCAGATTCATTGGCTTTCTTTTTGCACTTTGCTATACTACAGAATTCGGGAGACCCTGATACTGTGGATGTCTTGATGCTTAATCTGGACCGAGATCGTAACAGGAGAATAGATTTTACTGAGTTCCTATTGATGATATTCAAGCTGACAATGGCATTCAACAAAACTTTCAAGAAAGAGTATTGCCATGGTCATGATGAGGACCAGACAGAAAGAGAAGAAGAGGAAGAAGAACAAAAAAGAGGGGAATCAGAATCTAGCACATCAAGAAGGAAGACTGAAAAGGAAGATAGGATATCCAAAACTGGAAAACCACAGGAAATAAAGAAAGTCAGGCATGAGTCTCCCTTGGGAGAGAAAAAGAAACAAAATTCTGCACCAAATTCACAACAGAAGGGCTCAAAGAAAGTAAATGAGGGGTCAAATTTAAGCAACTCAGGAAAAAGTAATGAAGAAGAACTTGCTTCCAGCTCAAGCAAACAGAGAGAAAGGCAAACTAATTCAAAGACAAGCCCCTCCAGAGTAAAGACAGGAGAGAAATATGAAACTGACACAGCGAACACAAATCACAAGGGTGAACTAAGATATAGATCCAAAATGAGTCAAGAAGATGGAAATAACAAACAAAAGGAATCCAGAAAAAGAGATCATTCAGTGACTTTCGAGGAACAAAAAGAAAGTTACAGACATCCTCAGTCCTCAGGAGCAGAAAAAACCAGCCGTAGAAGAGGATCAGTCTCTGAATATAGCTCAAAATCTGGCTCAGATGAGTCTTCAAGCTTTCGGGGAAAAAGAAGTGGAAGAAGTCATTCCTCAACCTCAGGAACAGAAGGAACATACTCAGACACAAAATCAACTGAGTCCTCAAAAAGGAGAGATAGCTCAATGTCTGAGGAAGAATCAGGAAGATCGAGAGTAAAGGGGAAGAGTTACACTTCAAAACAGTCTACTGCCTCAGGAAACTGTGGTTCATGCACTGCTTCGAGCTCTGGTCAACATGGGTCTACTTCAGGTCGGTCATCTAGCAGCCACCAACATGGATCTAAATCAGGTGGAAGGTCAAGCAGTAGTGGACAAGGGCATAGATCCAGTTCCCAGCAGTATTCCCACTCTGCCAGACAAGGCTCTGGCTCTGGCTCCTGCTCTGAATCTGGCTCTGAATCTGGCTCAGAATATGGCTCACATCAGTCATCAGGCTCTAAACACCAGGGCTCTAGCTCAGGCCATTCCTCCAGCTCTGGAAGAAAAGGTTCCAGTTCAGGCTCAAGATCAGGTCACTCCTCCTCTAAGAGGAGGCACAGGTCCAGTTCAGAGGAGGAATCAGGAAGCTCTGGAGTAAAAGGACAAAGATCCAGCTCGCATCAGTCCTCTAGTTCAGGCAGATATGGCTCAGGCTCTGGCTCTAGCTCTGGTCAACATAGCTCTAGTTCAGGTCACTCATCTAGCAGACAGAACCATGGATCTAGTTCAGGTGGAAGGTCAAGCAGTAGTGGAGGACAAGGACATAGATCCAGTTCCAAGCAGTCTTCCTACTCTGGCAGACATAGCGCTGGCTCCACTTCTGGCTCTGGCTCTGGCTCCTGCTCTGAATCTGGCTCTGAATCTGGCTCAGAATATGGCTCACATCAGTCATCAGGCTCTAAACACCAGGGCTCTAGCTCAGGCCGTTCCTCCAGCTCTGGAAGAAAAGGTTCCAGTTCAGGCTCAAGCTCAGGTCAATCCTCTTCTAACAGGAGGCACAGATCCACCTCAGAGGACGAATCAGGAAGCTCTGGAGTAAAAGGACAAAGATCCAGCTCACATCAGTCCTCTAGTTCAGGTAAATATGGCTCAGGCTCTAGCTCTAGCTCTGGCCGATATGGCTCTAGTTCAGGTCACTCATCTAGCAGCCAGCAACATGGATCTAGTTCAGGTGGAAGGTCAAGCAGTACTGGAGGACAAGGGCACAGATCCAGTTCCAAGCAGTCTTCCTACTCTGGCAGACATAGCTCTGGCTCCACTTCTGGCTCTGGCTCTGGCTCCTGCTCTGAATCTGGCTCTGAATCTGGCTCAGAATATGGCTCACATCAGTCATCAGGCTCTAAACACCAGGGCTCTAGCTCAGGCCTTTCCTCCAGCTCTGGAAGAAAAGGTTCGAGTTCGGGCTCAAGCTCAGGTCAATCCTCCTCTAACAGGAGGCACAGGTCCAGTTCAGAGGAGGAATCAGGAAGCTCTGGAGTAAAAGGACAAAGATCCAGCTCGCATCAGTCCTCTAGTTCAGGCAGATATGGCTCAGGCTCTGGCTCTAGCTCTGGTCAACATAGCTCTAGTTCAGGTCACTCATCTAGCAGACAGAACCATGGATCTAGTTCAGGTGGAAGGTCAAGCAGTAGTGGAGGACAAGGACATAGATCCAGTTCCAAGCAGTCTTCCTACTCTGGCAGACATAGCTCTGGCTCCACTTCTGGCTCTGGCTCTGGCTCCTGCTCTGAATCTGGCTCAGAATATGGCTCACGTCAGTCATCAGGCTCTAAACACCAGGGCTCTAGCTCAGGCCGTTCCTCCAGCTCTGGAAGAAAAGGTTCCAGTTCAGGCTCAAGCTCAGGTCAATCCTCCTCTAACAGGAGGCACAGATCCAGCTCAGAGGACGAATCAGGAAGCTCTGGAGTAAAAGGACAAAGATCCAGCTCACATCAGTCCTCTAGTTCAGGTAAATATGGCTCAGGCTCTAGCTCTAGCTCTGGCCGATATGGCTCTAGTTCAGGTCACTCATCTAGCAGCCAGCAACATGGATCTAGTTCAGGTGGAAGGTCAAGCAGTACTGGAGGACAAGGGCACAGATCCAGTTCCAAGCAGTCTTCCTACTCTGGCAGACATAGCTCTGGCTCCACTTCTGGCTCTGGCTCTGGCTCCTGCTCTGAATCTGGCTCTGAATCTGGCTCAGAATATGGCTCACATCAGTCATCAGGCTCTAAACACCAGGGCTCTAGCTCAGGCCGTTCCTCCAGCTCTGGAAGAAAAGGTTCGAGTTCGGGCTCAAGCTCAGGTCAATCCTCCTCTAACAGGAGGCACAGGTCCAGTTCAGAGGAGGAATCAGGAAGCTCTGGAGTAAAAGGACAAAGATCCAGCTCGCATCAGTCCTCTAGTTCAGGCAGATATGGCTCAGGCTCTGGCTCTAGCTCTGGTCAACATAGCTCTAGTTCAGGTCACTCATCTAGCAGACAGAACCATGGATCTAGTTCAGGTGGAAGGTCAAGCAGTAGTGGAGGACAAGGTCATAGATCCAGTTCCAAGCAGTCTTCCTACTCTGGCAGACATAGCTCTGGCTCCACTTCTGGCTCTGGCTCTGGCTCTGGCTCCTGCTCTGAATCTGGCTCTGAATCTGGCTCAGAATATGGCTCACGTCAGTCATCAGGCTCTAAACACCAGGGCTCTAGCTCAGGCCGTTCCTCCAGCTCTGGAAGAAAAGGTTCCAGTTCAGGCTCAAGCTCAGGTCAATCCTCCTCTAACAGGAGGCACAGATCCAGCTCAGAGGACGAATCAGGAAGCTCTGGAGTAAAAGGACAAAGATCCAGCTCACATCAGTCCTCTAGTTCAGGTAAATATGGCTCAGGCTCTAGCTCTAGCTCTGGCCGATATGGCTCTAGTTCAGGTCACTCATCTAGCAGCCAGCAACATGGATCTAGTTCAGGTGGAAGGTCAAGCAGTACTGGAGGACAAGGGCACAGATCCAGTTCCAAGCAGTCTTCCTACTCTGGCAGACATAGCTCTGGCTCCACTTCTGGCTCTGGCTCTGGCTCCTGCTCTGAATCTGGCTCTGAATCTGGCTCAGAATATGGCTCACATCAGTCATCAGGCTCTAAACACCAGGGCTCTAGCTCAGGCCGTTCCTCCAGCTCTGGAAGAAAAGGTTCGAGTTCGGGCTCAAGCTCAGGTCAATCCTCCTCTAACAGGAGGCACAGGTCCAGTTCAGAGGAGGAATCAGGAAGCTCTGGAGTAAAAGGACAAAGATCCAGCTCGCATCAGTCCTCTAGTTCAGGCAGATATGGCTCAGGCTCTGGCTCTAGCTCTGGTCAACATAGCTCTAGTTCAGGTCACTCATCTAGCAGACAGAACCATGGATCTAGTTCAGGTGGAAGGTCAAGCAGTAGTGGAGGACAAGGACATAGATCCAGTTCCAAGCAGTCTTCCTACTCTGGCAGACATAGCTCTGGCTCCACTTCTGGCTCTGGCTCTGGCTCTGGCTCCTGCTCTGAATCTGGCTCTGAATCTGGCTCAGAATATGGCTCACGTCAGTCATCAGGCTCTAAACACCAGGGCTCTAGCTCAGGCCGTTCCTCCAGCTCTGGAAGAAAAGGTTCCAGTTCAGGCTCAAGCTCAGGTCAATCCTCCTCTAACAGGAGGCACAGATCCAGCTCAGAGGACGAATCAGGAAGCTCTGGAGTAAAAGGACAAAGATCCAGCTCACATCAGTCCTCTAGTTCAGGTAAATATGGCTCAGGCTCTAGCTCTAGCTCTGGCCGATATGGCTCTAGTTCAGGTCACTCATCTAGCAGCCAGCAACATGGATCTAGTTCAGGTGGAAGGTCAAGCAGTACTGGAGGACAAGGGCACAGATCCAGTTCCAAGCAGTCTTCCTACTCTGGCAGACATAGCTCTGGCTCCACTTCTGGCTCTGGCTCTGGCTCCTGCTCTGAATCTGGCTCTGAATCTGGCTCAGAATATGGCTCACGTCAGTCATCAGGCTCTAAACACCAGGGCTCTAGCTCAGGCCGTTCCTCCAGCTCTGGAAGAAAAGGTTCGAGTTCGGGCTCAAGCTCAGGTCAATCCTCCTCTAACAGGAGGCACAGGTCCAGTTCAGAGGAGGAATCAGGAAGCTCTGGAGTAAAAGGACAAAGATCCAGCTCGCATCAGTCCTCTAGTTCAGGCAGATATGGCTCAGGCTCTGGCTCTAGCTCTGGTCAACATAGCTCTAGTTCAGGTCACTCATCTAGCAGACAGAACCATGGATCTAGTTCAGGTGGAAGGTCAAGCAGTAGTGGAGGACAAGGACATAGATCCAGTTCCAAGCAGTCTTCCTACTCTGGCAGACATAGCTCTGGCTCCACTTCTGGCTCTGGCTCTGGCTCCTGCTCTGAATCTGGCTCTGAATCTGGCTCAGAATATGGCTCACGTCAGTCATCAGGCTCTAAACACCAGGGCTCTAGCTCAGGCCGTTCCTCCAGCTCTGGAAGAAAAGGTTCCAGTTCAGGCTCAAGCTCAGGTCAATCCTCCTCTAACAGGAGGCACAGATCCAGCTCAGAGGACGAATCAGGAAGCTCTGGAGTAAAAGGACAAAGATCCAGCTCACATCAGTCCTCTAGTTCAGGTAAATATGGCTCAGGCTCTAGCTCTAGCTCTGGCCGATATGGCTCTAGTTCAGGTCACTCATCTAGCAGCCAGCAACATGGATCTAGTTCAGGTGGAAGGTCAAGCAGTACTGGAGGACAAGGGCACAGATCCAGTTCCAAGCAGTCTTCCTACTCTGGCAGACATAGCTCTGGCTCCACTTCTGGCTCTGGCTCTGGCTCCTGCTCTGAATCTGGCTCTGAATCTGGCTCAGAATATGGCTCACATCAGTCATCAGGCTCTAAACACCAGGGCTCTAGCTCAGGCCGTTCCTCCAGCTCTGGAAGAAAAGGTTCGAGTTCGGGCTCAAGCTCAGGTCAATCCTCCTCTAACAGGAGGCACAGGTCCAGTTCAGAGGAGGAATCAGGAAGCTCTGGAGTAAAAGGACAAAGATCCAGCTCGCATCAGTCCTCTAGTTCAGGCAGATATGGCTCAGGCTCTGGCTCTAGCTCTGGTCAACATAGCTCTAGTTCAGGTCACTCATCTAGCAGACAGAACCATGGATCTAGTTCAGGTGGAAGGTCAAGCAGTAGTGGAGGACAAGGACATAGATCCAGTTCCAAGCAGTCTTCCTACTCTGGCAGACATAGCTCTGGCTCCACTTCTGGCTCTGGCTCTGGCTCCTGCTCTGAATCTGGCTCTGAATCTGGCTCAGAATATGGCTCACGTCAGTCATCAGGCTCTAAACACCAGGGCTCTAGCTCAGGCCGTTCCTCCAGCTCTGGAAGAAAAGGTTCCAGTTCAGGCTCAAGCTCAGGTCAATCCTCCTCTAACAGGAGGCACAGATCCAGCTCAGAGGACGAATCAGGAAGCTCTGGAGTAAAAGGACAAAGATCCAGCTCACATCAGTCCTCTAGTTCAGGTAAATATGGCTCAGGCTCTAGCTCTAGCTCTGGCCGATATGGCTCTAGTTCAGGTCACTCATCTAGCAGCCAGCAACATGGATCTAGTTCAGGTGGAAGGTCAAGCAGTACTGGAGGACAAGGGCACAGATCCAGTTCCAAGCAGTCTTCCTACTCTGGCAGACATAGCTCTGGCTCCACTTCTGGCTCTGGCTCTGGCTCCTGCTCTGAATCTGGCTCTGAATCTGGCTCAGAATATGGCTCACATCAGTCATCAGGCTCTAAACACCAGGGCTCTAGCTCAGGCCGTTCCTCCAGCTCTGGAAGAAAAGGTTCCAGTTCAGGCTCAAGCTCAGGTCAATCCTCCTCTAACAGGAGGCACAGATCCAGCTCAGAGGAGGAATCAGGAAGCTCTGGAGTAAAAGGACAAAGATCCAGCTCGCATCAGTCCTCTAGTTCAGGCAGATATGGCTCAGGCTCTGGCTCTAGCTCTGGTCAACATAGCTCTAGTTCAGGTCACTCATCTAGCAGACAGAACCATGGATCTAGTTCAGGTGGAAGGTCAAGCAGTAGTGGAGGACAAGGACATAGATCCAGTTCCAAGCAGTCTTCCTACTCTGGCAGACATAGCTCTGGCTCCACTTCTGGCTCTGGCTCTGGCTCCTGCTCTGAATCTGGCTCTGAATCTGGCTCAGAATATGGCTCACGTCAGTCATCAGGCTCTAAACACCAGGGCTCTAGCTCAGGCCGTTCCTCCAGCTCTGGAAGAAAAGGTTCCAGTTCAGGCTCAAGCTCAGGTCAATCCTCCTCTAACAGGAGGCACAGATCCAGCTCAGAGGACGAATCAGGAAGCTCTGGAGTAAAAGGACAAAGATCCAGCTCACATCAGTCCTCTAGTTCAGGTAAATATGGCTCAGGCTCTAGCTCTAGCTCTGGCCGATATGGCTCTAGTTCAGGTCACTCATCTAGCAGCCAGCAACATGGATCTAGTTCAGGTGGAAGGTCAAGCAGTACTGGAGGACAAGGGCACAGATCCAGTTCCAAGCAGTCTTCCTACTCTGGCAGACATAGCTCTGGCTCCACTTCTGGCTCTGGCTCTGGCTCCTGCTCTGAATCTGGCTCTGAATCTGGCTCAGAATATGGCTCACATCAGTCATCAGGCTCTAAACACCAGGGCTCTAGCTCAGGCCGTTCCTCCAGCTCTGGAAGAAAAGGTTCCAGTTCAGGCTCAAGCTCAGGTCAATCCTCCTCTAACAGGAGGCACAGATCCAGCTCAGAGGAGGAATCAGGAAGCTCTGGAGTAAAAGGACAAAGATCCAGCTCGCATCAGTCCTCTAGTTCAGGCAGATATGGCTCAGGCTCTGGCTCTAGCTCTGGTCAACATAGCTCTCGTTCAGGTCACTCATCTAGCAGCCAGCAACATGGATCTAGTTCAGGTGGAAGGTCAAGCAGTAGTGGAGGACAAGGACATAGATCCAGTTCCAAGCAGTCTTCCTACTCTGGCAGACATAGCGCTGGCTCCACTTCTGGCTCTGGCTCTGGCTCCTGCTCTGAATCTGGCTCTGAATCTGGCTCAGAATATGGCTCACATCAGTCATCAGGCTCTAAACATCAGGGCTCTAGTTCAGGCCGTTCCTCCAGCTCTGGAAGAAAAGGTTCGAGTTCGGGCTCAAGCTCAGGTCAATCCTCCTCTAAGAGGAGGCACAGGTCCAGCTCAGAGGAGGAATCAGGAAGCTCTGGAGTAAAAGGACAAAGATCCAGCTCACATCAGTCCTCTAGTTCAAGTAAATATGGCTCAGGCTCTGGCTCTAGCTCTGCTCAACATGGCTCTAGTTCAGGTCACTCATCTAGCAGACAGAACCATGGATCTAGTTCAGGTGGAAGGTCAAGCAGTAGTGGAGGACAAGGGCATAGATCCAGGTCCAAGCAGTCTTCCTACTCTGGGAGACATAGCTCTGGCTCCACTTCTGGCTCTGGCTCTGGCTCCTGCTCTGAATCTGGCTCTGAATCTGGCTCAGAATATGGCTCACGTCAGTCATCAGGCTCTAAACACCAGGGCTCTAGCTCAGGCCGTTCCTCCAGCTCTGGAAGAAAAGGTTCCAGTTCAGGCTCAAGCTCAGGTCAATCCTCCTCTAACAGGAGGCACAGATCCAGCTCAGAGGACGAATCAGGAAGCTCTGGAGTAAAAGGACAAAGATCCAGCTCGCATCAGTCCTCTAGTTCAGGTAAATATGGCTCAGGCTCTAGCTCTAGCTCTGGCCAATATGGCTCTAGTTCAGGTCACTCATCTAGCAGACAGAACCATGGATCTAGTTCAGGTGGAAGGTCAAGCAGTAGTGGAGGACAAGGGCACAGATCCAGTTCCAAGCAGTCTTCCTACTCTGGCAAACATAGCTCTGGCTGCACTTCTGGCTCTGGCTCTGGCTCCTGCTCTGAATCTGGCTCTGAATCTGGCTCAGAATATGGCTCACATCAGTCATCAGGCTCTAAACACCAGGGCTCTAGCTCAGGCCGTTCCTCCAGCTCTGGAAGAAAAGGTTCCAGTTCAGGCTCAAGCTCAGGTCAATCCTCCTCTAACAGGAGGCACAGATTCAGCTCAGAGGAGGAATCAGGAAGCTCTGGAGTAAAAGGACAAAGATCCAGCTCGCATCAGTCCTCTAGTTCAGGCAGATATGGCTCAGGCTCTGGCTCTAGCTCTGGTCAACATAGCTCTAGTTCAGGTCACTCATCTAGCAGCCAGCAACATGGATCTAGTTCAGGTGGAAGGTCAAGCAGTAGTGGAGGACAAGGGCATAGATCCAGTTCCAAGCAGTCTTCCTACTCTGGCAGACATAGCGCTGGCTCCACTTCTGGCTCTGGCTCTGGCTCCTGCTCTGAATCTGGCTCTGAATCTGGCTCAGAATATGGCTCACATCAGTCATCAGGCTCTAAACATCAGGGCTCTAGTTCAGGCCGTTCCTCCAGCTCTGGAAGAAAAGGTTCGAGTTCGGGCTCAAGCTCAGGTCAATCCTCCTCTAAGAGGAGGCACAGGTCCAGCTCAGAGGAGGAATCAGGAAGCTCTGGAGTAAAAGGACAAAGATCCAGCTCACATCAGTCCTCTAGTTCAGGCAGATATGGCTCAGGCTCTGGCTCTAGCTCTGCTCAACATGGCTCTAGTTCAGGTCACTCATCTAGCAGACAGAACCATGGATCTAGTTCAGGTGGAAGGTCAAGCAGTAGTGGAGGACAAGGGCATAGATCCAGGTCCAAGCAGTCTTCCTACTCTGGCAGACATAGCTCTGGCTCCACTTCTGGCTCTGGCTCTGGCTCCTGCTCTGAATCTGGCTCTGAATCTGGCTCAGAATATGGCTCACGTCAGTCATCAGGCTCTACACACCAGGGCTCTAGCTCAGGCCGTTCCTCCAGCTCTGGAAGAAAAGGTTCCAGTTCAGGCTCAAGCTCAGGTCAATCCTCCTCTAACAGGAGGCACAGATCCACCTCAGAGGACGAATCAGGAAGCTCTGGAGTAAAAGGACAAAGATCCAGCTCGCATCAGTCCTCTAGTTCAGGTAAATATGGCTCAGGCTCTAGCTCTAGCTCTGGCCAATATGGCTCTAGTTCAGGTCACTCATCTAGCAGCCAGCAACATGGATCTAGTTCAGGTGGAAGGTCAAGCAGTACTGGAGGACAAGGGCACAGATCCAGTTCCAAGCAGTCTTCCTACTCTGGCAAACATAGCTCTGGCTCCACTTCTGGCTCTGGCTCTGGCTCCTGCTCTGAATCTGGCTCTGAATCTGGCTCAGAATATGGCTCACATCAGTCATCAGGCTCTAAACACCAGGGCTCTAGCTCAGGCCGTTCCTCCAGCTCTGGAAGAAAAGGTTCCAGTTCAGGCTCAAGCTCAGGTCAATCCTCCTCTAACAGGAGGCACAGATCCAGCTCAGAGGAGGAATCAGGAAGCTCTGGAGTAAAAGGACAAAGATCCAGCTCGCATCAGTCCTCTAGTTCAGGCAGATATGGCTCAGGCTCTGGCTCTAGCTCTGGTCAGCATGGCTCTAGTTCAGGTTGGTCATCTAGCAGCCAGCAACATGGATCTAGTTCAGGTGGAAGATCAAGCAGTAGTGGAGGACAAGGGCATAGATCCAGTACCAAGCAGTCTTCCAGTTCTGCCAAACAAGGCTCTGGCTCTGGCTCCTGCTCTGAATCTGGCTCAGAATATTGCTCACGTCAGTCATCAAACTCTAAACACCAGGGCTCTAGCTCAGGCCGTTCCTCCAGCTCTGGAAGAAAAGGTTCCAGTTCAGGCTCAAGATCAGGTCAATCCTCCTCTAACAGGAGGCACAGGTCCAGTTCAGAGGAGGAATCAGGAAGCTCTGGAGTAAAAGGACAAAGATCCAGCTCGCATCAGTCCTCTAGTTCAGGCAGATATGGCTCAGGCTCTGGCTCTAGCTCTGGTCAACATAGCTCTAGTTCAGGTTGCTCATCTAGCAGCCAGCAACATGGATCTAGTTCAGGTGGAAGGTCAAGCAGTCATGGAGGAAAGGCTCATAGATCCAGTTCCAAGCAGTCTTCTAGATCGGGCAGACAAGGTTCTACGTCTGGCTCTAGCTTTGGCTCTGGATCTTGCTCCTGCTCAGGTTCAGGCTCAGGCTCCACCTCTGACTCAGAAATTGGCTCTGAATATGGCTCAGGTCAATGTTCAGACTCCAAACACCAGGGCTCTAACACAGGCCATTCCTCCTACTCTCAAGAACATAGTTCAAGTACAGGCTCAAGTTCAGGTCAATCCTTTTCTAAGAGGAGGAATAAGTCCAATTCAGAGGAGTAAACAGGAAGCTGGTGGCAAAGGACAAAGTTCCACCCTCCAGCTCTTGAGAATATATCTCTGGCTCCAATCATTCCCATAGCTCTCATCTTTATTTGTCAGAATCAAGCCAGTCATCTAGAAGTGGGGTACATGTAATGCTTTATGTAAGAAATCAGGAAGTTCTGGACCACAACAGTATATTTCTGACTTTTAATTCCCATGTTGAAATGCCCTCCAAACAACAGGATACATGTCTGATGATTCACTTCATCATTCTGGGCAATCGAAAAATAGCCAAGAACTATCTAGATTCAGTCTAATGATAGAGCCAGAATCTTCTAGTCCTAAACAATATGTGTACTTCCTGTTCTAGTTATTGAGTTGGTTCTATACACTATATTTCCATGATTCTTCTTTGACACATGGATCAATTTGGGAGGGAACCTATTCATTTTCACATTCTGCCTTTCATATAGCTACTGTCAATTATTGAATCTTATAGCATTGATGGTCTTATTCAACTATACACCCTCATAAGACTGACCAACAAAAAGAAAAGAAATGAACAACACATGCTATGTCCCAATCCTTCATCTTAACACTTACACATGGGATAAACATCATCTTTTTATCATTCAATATCGTCCTTTATTCTTCTCTTTCTATTTACTCTTGATTTCTTTTTGCTATGCCATATAGTAATGTAGCTTGTAGATTCCTTGTTCATGACATCGTGAGGGGATTAAATGAAGGGAGCTAAAAACAGTCTTTGATTGATTTGGGTATTAAATTAGGAACTGTCTTAGTTACTTCACATAACAATGTAATCTGTCTTCATTTGAGAACTCTTTATTGAACTCCTTTGTAGTTGCAAACTAATATTGTGATTGATCAATAATGATTGAGGCAAAATGTAGTTGACTAGATTACCCGTCCTATAAGCCATATGTGTACTTGCAGACCTATGTTCCAGATTTAGAGTTCTTCTGAAGGAAGGCTGCAGACCATCAAAGTATGGTTGCATCTTCAGCACTTGTGAAACATAATGGTGACTAATTCCTGATTCATTAGTGCATCTTTGATGGATTTATCAACAGTTTGTAAGGGAATTTGGCTCCATGCTCTTCTCCCTCCAAAGTGGATAAAATGGTTATTTTTGAAATATAGGAATGCCTCCCATTTTCATCAAAAGAGCAGAAATGTGGGCTCTAACAACATTAAAGGAAATGCATTTAAAAACTGTTCCAGTGTGGAATGAAATATAGGGAATAATTCCTGGACCTCTGACTTTAAATTACCTCTTTCTTTCACTAGCCTTTCCCCTTAGGAGAATGTCATCTGTAAAGAGGAGAGAAGGATAAATGGATGTTACTATTCTATAGCTGTTATAATTGATCATAACAACCTCAGGATTACCGGCTTTTCCTTCCTTTAGGACATTGGGTAACTTTTAAAATTTGAACTTCATTATAATTGAGAATAAACAATTGGTTATCAAATGTTATGGTCTGTATTTTTTCTGCTTCATACCTACAAAAGTTAGAAAGTATTGATTCTGCCCAATTGTGGGAAGCAAAAGTAGGAAAATAGGGAGGTAATGGAAAACGATATCACATAGCTAGTTCTAAGAGACAATTCAATGTCTTCCAGGCCTTCTATGAAATGTAGCACTTAATCTGAGTATTTAAAAAAGCAAAAATTCTGGTAAGTGGAGCTAAGGTGGAGATTAAAAGTATCAGAGTTAGTCATTCTCCTATTGATAAATAGTCAAAGGATATGAACAGGCAATTTTCCATTGAAGAAATCAAAACAACTTATAATCATATGAAAAAAATACTCCACATCATTATTGATTCAAGAAATGCAACTTAAAATAAACTTGAGGTATCATTTTACACCTACCAGTTTAGCAAAAATGATTGAAAGGGGCAGCAACAAAAGTTGGAGCATATGTGGAATAATTGAGACACTAATTCATTATTGGTAGAACTGCAAACTGATCCAATCATTTTGGAGAGCAATCTGGAATTATGTCCAAAGAGGTATTAAACTGTCTATACCCTTTGACCCAGCAATGCCACTATTAGGTCTATTTCCAAAGATGATTAAGAAGAAATAAAAAGAACCTAGATGTTCTAGAATGTTTGTAGTCGCTCTCTTTGTGTTAGCAAAGAACTGGAAATTGCATGGATACCCATCAATTAGGGAATGGCTGAACAAGTTGTGGTATATGATTGTGATAGAATACTACTATGCTGTAAGAAATGGCAAGCTCAATGGTCTTAGAAAAACATGAGTAGACTTGTCCAAAATAACGAAGAGCAAAATGAGCAGAACCAAGACAATGTTGTATACGGTAACAACAATATTGTTTTAAGAGTGACTTTGAGCAAATATGTCATTTTGACTATTACAAATGCTCAAATTAACTACCAAGAACATATAACAAAGATGCTACCTGTGTCCAGAGAAAGAACTGACAAATAGAAGTATGTATAGAATAAATTTACATATTACATATATGTATATATGTGTGTGTATATATATGTGTGTGTGTATATGTATATATGTATACATATATATATACATATATACACACACACACATATATGCCCATTTGTGTCTAATGGTAGCCATCTCTAGAGCGGGTGGGGGGGGGGGAAGGCAAGAAAAAAAGGGAAAAAAGAAATTTATTTGATTATTATATATTTAAAAGAAATAGCAAGATGTACATAACAGATTTGCAATTTCATGTGCAATCATCTTTTATTATATTATGTCATATAATTGCTTATTTTATTCCACAAATTTAAAATAAATTGAAAAAACTAATAAATAAATAGAAGTATCAGAGATAGCTAGCTGATGCATGGAAAGAGATGACACAGTGAGTTCAGAGAACAACACGTAGACCAGTCTAGCTAAACCATAGAGTGTGTAAGGGAAAGTATCGTGTAAGAAGGTTGGACGGATAGAAAAGAGTCAGGGTGTGAAGGGCTTTAAAAGCCAAAGAGAGGAGTTCGTATTTGATCCGAGGGGTAATAAGAAGCCACGGGAGTTTACTGTGTGGGGGGAGGGGTGACATGGTCAAATAGATGATTTAGTAAAAATCACTTTGTGGAAGGTGAATTGGAGTCTGGAAAGACTTGCAGCAGGGAAACCAGGTAGGAGGCTATTGTAATAGATAACTGTGGGGAGCCAGCTATATCCTGTTTAGGCCTCTTAGACCCCTGCAAGGCAGGCTCAATTGAAAATGGGTCTATTCACGGCAAGGCCAGTTTTAGGATAAGAAGACTTGGCAAAGAAAACCTGCCTTCGTAGCTGATCACCCACATGGGAGATGACAGAAATGCTTCAGCCTGGTTATCTATATGTGAGAGAACATAAATGTTTCAATTTGGTTAGCCTAATGTGTCTCACTCCTAGGAACAAGGAGATAAAAAACTTAACCAATGCTTTACTGTACTCTTCTTTGAAGTCTGGATGATTCAGCAATTAACCTGTATAAAATACTGTCAGTAACTGCATTAAAATCAGTCTATAGCTTGACTATAACGACTCGCCTAGCCCCATGTCTTTGTCTTTTTGTGTCAATTGCTTCATCATATACTCACGCCACTGCGGGCACAGATAACTTACACATACGTCTTCCAAGGAAACATGATAGAACTGTCCTCAGGGAATAATACAAGAAAATTGGCTATAATTTTTGAATATAGACAATAACTCTACTTGATCAAATCTCCAGAATAATTACAAAGGAAGACGCCCCTGCTTGTACCCATTTATCATGTAGCGCCTGAAATTTCATAATTCCAGTACCAAAAAACAAAATTTTAAAGTCACTAGGAAAAAGACCTTCATTTCCAAAGGAACATTGTTTTAAATAGTTCAGAATTATTCTTCAGCCACATGAAATCAGAGAACTGAATCAAATATAATATTCCAAAACTTACAAGGTAAGTAGAACCTTTGAATTGAAAACACTCAAAATAAAAGAAATACAAGAAAGGCAAGTCAATTATCAAAAAAAAGGTGATAATGAAATAAAATCTCACATATTTATAGGCTATTGTTGTTTTGCTATTTAAGAAAAAAAGATGCATCCTGCAAAGCTGAGCCTAATTGTAATTATAAATGGAATGTCAACAACAACAAAAAAGTCATCTGTTGCATTTATATACAAATAGTAGTGATGCTTTGACTACAAGGCAGCTACCCAAATGGCGCAGTAGATTAGAGTGCTGGGCCTTGAGTCAAAAAGATCTAAGTTCAAATTTGGCCTCAGATACTTACTTAAAATATCTTGCTTATTCCCTCCCTCCCTTCCTCAAAAAGATCTCTGGTCAAAGAATATGAGCAAGCATTTCTTAAAGGAAGGAAAAACAGGTTCTAAATAGTAGTTTTGTGGTTTCATGTACAGTGCTTTCCTCTTCTAGAATGTGAATGGAAATACTCATCTTATTTGATGTTTGTTATGTTCAGAATTTTTTTAAGTTTAAATGGAGGTGACTTGAATTTTCAATTGAAAATGCTCAAAATAAAAGAAATATAAGAAAAGCAAGTCAATTATAAAAAAAAGAATGAAATGAAGTCCCATATTTATAGGCCATTGTTGTTTTGCTATTTCAAAAAAATGACTTGGACTGAGTAGTCTTTTTTTTGGAGGGAGGAGGTGAGGCAATTGGGGTTAAGTGACTTGCCCAAGGTCACACAGCTAGTAAGTGTCAAGTGTCTGAGGCTTGAACTCAGGTCCTCCTGACTCCAGGGCTGGTGATCTACTCACTTCACCACCTAGCTGCCCCTTGGACTGAGAAGTCTTAAAAAATTATCACCAAAGGTCAAAAGGGGACTAAAACTTTAAAGAGGAATTTAAATAATTAGGAAAGGAGGAAAGGAAGAAGTAAATTAATATTCAATGGACTAAATTCCATGTTACTTAAAAGTGAGTCAACACTTTTATGGAAGGGATTATGTAATGGGAAATCATATACATGGGAAGACAGGAGATAAGAGAAAGAGAGGATCTGGGGATTTCTCTCCACCTGGCCCCATGATGAGCAGAAAAGATTAATTTTTTATTTAATCACTCAACAAGAGGTGTAAAATCGAATCAATGGAGGAGAGGTATTTGAAATCAAATCTTACCCCAAAAAGTCAAGTAAAGGGATGCCATTAAAACATCACCATAACAGAGACATGGGGGTGGAGGGAAGGGTGATGTATCTGCCACAAAAAAACAGATACCTTGTAATGAATTCCATGTGAGTGAAATGGGCACAATGAGAGACTGCGTTCTCTCAAACGAGGGCTGTACCTCTCAAGACTTCATCTCATCCTGGAAAAGGCTATGTATAGGGCCTTGAGGGCAGCCAGAAGCCAAAATGGTAGGAGGAACATAGAATCAGAGATAGAATAACTTGATCTTAGGGACAGTGAGTGATCATAGTAAGGGTATGGTGTAGGATTAACCATCATAACTCAAGAAACCAAAGACCAAGATCATTAATGTAAAAAAATAACAGAATCCAAAAAAGCTATTGCAATAAATAAAATTTAAAATCACTATGACCAAATTGGACATACCAATAATAGAAAGAGGATTCTATTTTAGGAAACCAACATATTTAATCACATTTAAAACCAAAACAACCAAAGCCACATATTAATAAATAATGAAAAATTCTTTGACAAAACACTACAGTTATTTGTGCTATTTAAATCTATATATGTATACAGGTACATATATATACATATACATATACATATATATATATCTCCCCTGAAAAGTAGATGCTACTATTTTGAGTGTTCTCAGGATAGCCCTATGGGTGGCTATCCTCTTAATTCTCTCTTCAAGGCCCCCAGTGATGTGCTTCCACTTTACAATCAGTCGGTAGTCTCTAACAAAGGCTTTAACTCAAATGACATAGTAAAAGTAGTAATTACAGAGCATTTTCCCAAAAACCAGGTGTGTGCCCTTCCATAAATACACACAGAAGAGTGGGCACAGACTTAAAATACAATGGTAATGAGGCATGCGAACAGGAAACACACATGGTTGGACAACTCCCTACTTTAGAACTGCAAGACCTCTATATATTTTCTTTCTCCAGGGAGTCCCCATGAAGTTCACCATGAGGGATAGTTAATTCTTTTTTAACTTGCTCAGTAATAAATAAGTCTACTCAATGGGCTGGCTTCTCACCGGGTTTGTATAATTCAACTAGTCCTACTCCTTGTAGTGTGCAGTATCTTGGCTATATATGTCAGCTTGCTGCTGCACTAGGTCACATAGTTGCTTAGCTGCTGCTCTTAAGGGATTTAGTTAGCTACAGCTTGATTGGGAAGTATGCACTAGATGGACCAGGAAGCTACTGAGAGACAATGGCAGACAGGGTACTCTGTTATGGGCTCTTTTCAGGGTGTGACATATTGGAAGGATCAATCTGTTAGACTTCTTTAGCTCTTCCCTCTGTAGGAAGTCTTCTTCCACCTTCAGCCATTTACTCAGCTATGTGGTACTGTTCTTTCTTTAATATGAATGTTACAGTGCTCTTTTCAGCTGAGTATTTGTAGTACTTCTTCAGTTAGGGCAATGACCTTTACTTTAGGAATGATAGAGGCCTCCTCTCTTTGACTCCCTCAGAACCTCACCTTTGAGGTTGCTTGTCACCTTCAGGCAGGATGTGGGAAAAGTCTAGCTTCTCCCAACTCAAAAGCCCCTTCTCTCAGTATAGCCCTGCACCTTGCCTTAAGGACAGCTGAATTGCACAGTGGAGAGAGTACCAGGCCTGGAGTCAGGAACATTCATCTTCCTGAGCTCCAATCTGACCTCAGATACTCAGTATCTGTGTGACCTTAAGCAAGTTACTTAACCCTGTTTACCTCAGTTTCCTCATCTGTAAAATGAGCCAGAAGAAGAAATAGCAAACCATTCTTCCAGTATCTTAGCCAACAAAACCCTAAAAGGGGTCACAAAAAGTCAGAAACAACTGAAAATGACTGGGTGACACCACCAAACTTTGCCTTAGGGTAATTCAATCAATTCAATTTTCCATACCCTTCTGGAGACCTTAGGTAGATGAATGCCTTGAAACAGAAGTATATCTCTGTCTTGTTCATCTTTTCATCTCTAATTAATCCAAGTCAGAGACTCTTTACAGGAAGCAATCATCCATTTGTGATCTAAAGGATTTCCCAATTGCCTTTCTTCAGCTCATTACCTTAGCTCCTCCAGAAATCTTCTTTTTGCTAATGTCTCACCAGGGCACATCACCTTACCTCTGTAATGGAAGAAAGCTAGAGACTTTCCCAGTAAATACAAAGGTAAAGAAAGAATCCTCCCTCTCTCCACTATTATTTAATATATTTAGAGAAATGCTAATGATGGAAATAAGACAAGAGAAAGAAATTAAAGGTACAAACATTTGCAAAGAGGAGATAAAATTTCCTCTACTTTTGAATGATGTAATAGTTTATTTAGATTCCTCCCCCAATTAACTAATTGAAACAATTAATATTTCCAGAGAAACAGCAGTATATAAAATTAATCCACAAAAATTCTACATAGCAGTAAGAAAATTCAAGAGGAAATGATTAAAAAGTGAAATCCATGCAAAGGAACTTCAAAATGCCAAAAATATCTGGGAGTCATTCTAACAAGAGTCATTTCATATTTATACAATTATACTTGCAACTCACTCCTTATGAAAATAAAGGAGGATTTGAGTAGAGGGATATATTGTTCAAAGGTGGGCTGTTCAATAAGATTAAAATGATGATAATATAATAATTAATTTATAGATTTCATGCTATGACCATCAAATCGCCAAAGCTTACTTTATAGAGCTAGACAAAGTTATAATAAAAATTAATTTCATGGAAGAAATTATTCTGGAATCTTAAGGAAATATTGAGAGGAAAGGAATGTAGAAAGATATAAGCTATATTTATTTGGTACAGATTTTAAAATAGATCAGTGGAGTAGATTACATGAGAAAGAAATAGAATAATAATTAATGTTAATATAGGGTTTACTAAGTGCCAGGCACTGTGCTAGGCACTTTACAATTATTATCTCATTTGATTTTCACAAAACCCCTGGAAGGTAGATGCTATTATTATCCCCATTTTAGAGATATGAAAACTAAGGCAAAAAAAGGTTAAATTTCTTGTCCAAGATCTGAGGTGGAATTAGAACTCAGGTCTTCCTGGGGAGCAGAGCCAAGATGGAGGCAGGAAAGCAGGGACTTGCTCAGGCTCTCCCCTAAATCCCTCCAAACACCGGTTAAAAAAAATGGCTCTGAACAAATTCTAGAGCTACAAAACCCACAAAAAAACAGAGGGAAACAGATCTCCAGCCCAAGATGCCTGGATGGTCTTTGGGAAGGGTCTATCACACCATGCTGGGAGCTGAGCGCAGCCTAGCATGGGCCACACCAGGACAGACCAGGTGCTGAGGAGATCAGGTGGAGCAAGCTATAGGACCCTGAATCACTGAGCTGTGGCAGCTACCAGATTTCTCAACCCACAAACGCCAAAGACAACTTAGCAGGTCAATGGGAAACTGCTGGATAAGGGTGAGAGGAATGCGCTGTCAGTCCCAGTCTGGAAGGTGGTGGAGGTGGTGCAGCACCAGCAGCTGCAACAGCAGGAAGCTCTAGCGGCTACTTCCAGAGTTCCACCTGCAGTTGCTTCAGGCCCCAGGCCCACCTGGTGGGAGGAGTCAAGCACCAGATCAGAGCAGGAGTGCAGGGAGCACTTTGCTGGTGCAGAGGCAGGGTTCTCTTGCTTTGCCCTGCTTGGATCTGGGTTGGGTCCTGGTTGGCAGTTCTTGGGGGAGGAAGAGCACTGGTGTGGCAAAGCTTGCCGTGTAGAAGTAGCTCTGAAAACAGCAATGCAATGCCCCTGAAGCTTAAGACAAAGCACTCACCATTCTGAAGCCAGTCATACCCTGTCAAAAACCTCAAGGGTCAAGTAGTTGGCTGGGAACATGGCCAGGCAGTGAAAGACTCAAACTATTGAATCTTTTTTTGGTGACAAAGAAGATCAAAACATACAGCCAGAAGAAGTCAACAAAGTCAAAGAGCCCACATCAAAAGCCTCCGAGAAAAATATGAATTGGTCTCAGGCAATGGAAGAGTTCAAAAAGGATTTGGAAAGGCAAGTAAGAGAAGCAAAGGAAAAATTGGGAAGAGAAATGAGAATGATGCAAGAAAATCATGAAAAACAAGTCAATGACCCAAAAAAGTACTGAAGAAAATAACACCTTAAAAAACAGACTAACCCCAATGTCAAAAGAGCTCCAAAAAGCCAATGAAGAGAAGAATGCCTTAGAAGGCAGAATTAGCCAAATGGAAAAGGAGGTCCAAAAGTCCACTGAAGAAAATACTACCTTAAAAATTAGAATGGGGGGGCGGAGCCAAGATGGCGGCTGGTAAGCAGGAACTAGTGTGAGCTCCATACCGAGTCCCTCCAAAAACCTATAAAAAATGGCTCTGAACCAATTCTAGAACGGCAGAACCCACAAAACAGCAGAGGGAAGCAGGGCTCCAGCCCAGGACAGCCTGGATGGTCTCTGGGTGAGGTCTATCCCACATGGAGCTGGGAGCTGGGAACGGAGTGGAGCAGAGTCCAGTGTGGGCGGCGTGGACCATCCAGACCAGAAGCCGGGCGGAGGGGGCCCTAGCGCCCTGAATAAGTGAGTTGCGGCAGTTACCAGACTCCTTAACCCACAAACACCAAAGACTGCGGAGAAGGTTAGTGGGAAAAGCTGCGGGAGTAGAAGGAGTTCGTGGTTCGGCTTCCAGCCCCGGGGGCAGCGGAGGTGGGGCAGCTACAGCTGTTGTTACTTCCGGCTCCAGGCCCACCTGGTGGGAGGAATTAAGTGGTGGATCAGAGCAGGAGTGTACGGCCTGCTGAAGATCTAAGCCCAGTCCGGGTTGGGGGTTGGGGAAGGAGCAGTGCTGGCGTGGCAGAGCTGGCACCTCCCCCCCAAACGGGGAACATAGAACTCTCTAGTCTACAAGCAGTCATACCCCACTGAAAAACTCAAAGGTCAAGTTAGTTGGCTGGGAATATGGCCAGGCAGCGAAAACGCACCAAGATTCAGTCTCAGACTTTGCATTCTTTCTTTGCTGACAAAGAAGACCAAAACATACAGCCTAAAGAAGTCAATAAAGTGCAAGAGCCTACACCAACAGCCTCCAAGAAAAACATGAACTGGTCCCAGGCCATGGAAGAGCTCAAAAAGGATTTGGAAAAGCAAGTTAGAGAAGTAGAGGAAAAATTGGGAAGAGAAATGAGAAGGATGCAAGAAAACCATGAAAAACAAGTCAATGACTTGCTAAAGGAGACCCAAAAAAATACCGAAAAATACACTGAAGAAAACAACACCTTAAAAAACAGACTAACTCAAATAGCAAAAGAGCTCCAAAAAGCCAATGAGGAGAAGAATGCCTTGAAAGGCAGAATTAGTCAAATGGAAAAGGAGGTCCAAAAGACCACTGAAGAAAATACTACTTTAAAAATTAGATCGGAGCAAGTGGAAGCTAGTGATTTTATGAGAAATCAAGATATTATAAAACAGAACCAAAGGAATGAAAAAATGGAAGATAATGTGAAATGTCTCATTGGAAAAACCACTGACCTGGAAAATAGATCCAGGAGAGATAATTTAAAAATTATTGGACTACCTGAAAGCCATGATCAAAAAAAGAGCCTAGATATCATCTTTCAAGACATTATCAAGGAGAACTGCCCTGATATTCTAGAGCCACAGGGCAAAATAGAAATTGAAAGAATCCATCGATCGCCTCCTCAAATAGATTCCAAAAAGAAATCTCCCAGGAATATTGTCGCCAAATTCCAGAGCTCCCAGATCAAGGAGAAAATACTGCAAGCAGCCAGAAAGAAACAATTTCAGTATTGTGGAAACACAATCAGAATAACCAAAGATCTGGCAGCCTCTACATTAAGAGATCGAAGGGCTTGGAATACGATATTCCGGAGGTCAATGGAGCTAGGATTAAAACCTAGAATCACCTATCCAGCAAAACTGAGTATCATGCTCCAAGGCAAAATATGGGCTTTCAATAAAATAGAAGACTTTCAAGCTTTCTCAGTGAAAAGACCAGAACTGAATAGAAAATTTGACTTTCAAACCCAAGAATCAAGAGAAGCATGAAAAGGTAATCAAGAAAAAGAACAAGAAAAAGAAATTGCAAGGGACTTACTAAAGGTGAACTGTTTCGTTGACATTCCTACATGGAAAGATGATGTGTATGATTCATGAGACCTCAGTATTAGGGTAGCTGAAGGGAATATGCATACATATATGTTTATGTATATATATATGGGTGAATGTGTATGTATGTATATATCTATGTGTGTGTGTGTGTGTGTGTGTGTGTATATATATATATATATACACGGAGAGAGAGAGAGACAGAGAGAGAGAGAGAGAGGGAGAGAGAGAGAGCAGACACAGGGTGAGTTGAAGATGAAGGGAAGATATCTAAAAGAAATAAAATCAAATTAAGGGATGAGAGAGGAACGTGCTGAGAGAGGGATATAAGGAGAGATAGAATGGGATGGATTATCTCCCATAAAGGTGGCAAGAGGAAGCAGTTCTGTGGGAGGAGGGGAGAGGGCGGATGAGGGGGGAATGAGTGAACATTGCTCTCATCAGATTTGGCCTAAGGAGGGAATACCATACACACCCAATTGGGAATCTTACCCCACAGGAAAGAAGAGGAAAGAAGATAAAAAAAATGGGGGGGATGATGGAGGGGAGGGCAGATGGGGGTGAAGGTAGTCAAAAACAAACACTTTCAAAAGGCGACAGGGTCAAGGGAGAAAATTCAATAAAGGGGGATGGGTTGGTAAGGAGCAAAATATAGTTAGTCTTTCACAACATGAGTATTGTGGAAGAATTATACATAATGATACACATGTGGCCTATGTTGAATTGCTTGACTTCTTAGGGAGGGTGGGTGGGAAGGGAAGAGGGGAGAGAATTTGGAACTCAAAGTTTTAAAAACAGATGTTCAAAAACAAACAAAAATGTTTTTGCATGCAACAAGAAAATAAGATACACAGGCAATGGGGCGTAAAAATTTATCTTGCCCTACAAGAAAGGAAGGGAAAAGGGAATGGGAGGGGAGTGGGGTGACAGAGGGGAGCGCTGACTGGGGAACAGGGCAACCAGAATATATGCCATCTTGGAGTGGGGGGGGAGGGTAGAAATGGGGAGAAAATTTGTAATCCAAACTCTTGTGAAAATCAATGCTGAAAACTAAATATGTTAAATAAATTTAAAAAAAATAAAAAAATAGACCAACTCAAATTGCAAAAGAGCTCCAAAAAGCCAACGAGGAGAAGAATGCCTTGAAAGAAAAAAAAAATTAGAATGGAGCAAGTGGAAGCTAATGATTTTATGAGAAATCAAGAAATTGTAAAACAGAACCAAAGAAATGAAAAAATGGAAGACAATGTGAAATATCTCATTGGAAAAACCACTGACCTGAAGAATAGATCAACAGAGATAACTTAAAAATTATTGGACTACCTGAAAGCCATGATCAAAAAAAGAACCTAGACATCATCTTTCAAGAAATTATCAAGGAAAACTGCCCTGATATTCTAGAACCAGAGGGTAAAATAGAAATTGAAAAAATCCACTGATCACCTCTTGAAAAAGATCCCAAGAAGAAAACTCCTAGGAATATTAGAGCCAAATTCCAGAGTTCCCAGGTCAAGGAGAAAATATTGCAAGCAGCCAGAAAGAAACAATTTGAGTATTGTGGAAACACAATCAGGACAACACAAGATCTAGCAGCTTCTACATTAATGGATCAAAGGGCTTGGAATATGATATTCTGGAGGTCAAAGGAGCTAGGATTAAAACCAAGAATCACCTACCCAGCAAAACTGAGTATAACACTCCAGGACAAAATATGGATTTTCAATAAAATAGAGGACTTTCAAGCATTCTTGAATAAGAAAAGACTAGAGCTGAAGAGAAATTCTGACCTTCAAATACAAGAATCAAGAGAAGCATGAAAAGCTAAACAGGAAAGAGGAATCATAAGGGACTTACTAAAGTTGAACTGTTTTGGTTACATTCCTACATGGAAAGATGATATCTGTAACTCATGAAACCTTTCTAAGTATAAGGGTAGTTGAAGGAAATATATATATATATATATATATATGTATATATATATGTATGTATATATGTATGTATACATATATACATATATGCATATATACATATATATATATAGATGGATATATATATAGATGGATATAGATATAGATAAAGGGCACAGGGTGAGTTGAATATGAAGGCATGATATCTAAAAATAAATAAATACAATTAAGGGATAAGAGAGAGGTATATTGGGAGAAGGAGAAAGGGAGAGATAGATCTCACTTGAAAGTGGCAAGAAAAAGCAGTTCTATTTGAAGGAGAAAGGGGGCAGGTGAAAGGGAATGAATGAATCTTGCTCTTATCAGACTTGACTTGAGGAGGGAATAACATGCACACTCAGTTGGGTATCTTACCCTGCAAGAAAGTAGGGGGGAAGGGAATAATAGAGAGGGGGTGATAAAAGGGAGGGCAGAGAGGAGAAGGAGGTGATCAAAAGCAAACATTTTTGAACGGGGCCAGGGTCAAGGGGGTAAGGTTGAATAAAGGAGGACAGGATAGGATGGAGGGAAGTGTGGTTAGTCTTTCACAACACGACTCTTGTGGAAGTGTTTTGCATAATGATACATGTGAGGCAGGTGTTAAATTGCTTGCCTTCTCGGGGAAAGTGGGTGGGGAGGGAAGTAGGGAGAGGATTTGGAAATCAAAGTTCCTAAAAGCAAATGCTCAAAAAAAAAGTTGCTTTTTGCATGCAGCTGGGAAGTGAGATTACAAGCAACGGGGTATAGAGAACTATCATTCTGCAACTGGTTTCAATGAGTCAACCATGTGATGAATAAAAGACTTTAAGGCTATGGATTCATTCCCAAAAGGACTCACTAACCAAAGCTCTGGCCATTCTCTTCAGCAGCTCTCTCTTAGCAGATATCTGCTCTTGCTTGAACCCTTTTGCTGATAGCATCCAATGAGAGACAATATTATAAAGCAGAAGGCCTTGGGGACTTTCCCTCCAGGGGTGATATATTCTCCTATTTAAACAGGCCTTCTTCCTTTGCCTCATCATTGTGTAGGTGAAGGACATCAATCTGCATATATCAACCTTGTAAGTTTTAAAAGGTCAGGAGAACAAGCCTTCAGATTTAAGGGCCTGGGAGCTTGTGAGCCAGAGTCCATGTCACATTTTATAGCCATTCTAGAATCAGTACATGGAGGAGCAAGGGGTGACCTTTGGGACCCAGGCCAGCAGTAGTTGAGACAAGGACTCATCTGACAGCATTGCCATATTTGGATATGAAATTGGTGGGCACCAAAGCTATGTAGGAACTGAGCTAAATTTAAGTCCATTCTCACCCCAAATCAAGGCTGTATAAGGGATAAAGTATGCCCCTCTAAGGTGTGAGCAACAGGGGGAGAAATATTTGTACTTTTGTATTTGCTCTATTTTCAAAGTAAATATTTCTTTGTAAAAGCTAATCGATGTCAAATGGAGTGGGGGTGCTAGTCACTGGCACCTAAAAGTGAAGGGAACAAAGCTGATGGAGGGTTGATATGATGACATAGAGAAGAGATTCCCTAAACCTTCAGGGTACCCCTAAAACCTTGGGGAGAGATGAAGCTAGTCTGACTCTAGGATGTTAAGCCTAGAGCAAAGAGTACTCAATACATCTATAGTCAACATGTTCATCATTTTTTATATCACAATAATATACCATTACTTTCGTAGACCACAATTTGCTTAGCCATTTCCCAATTGATTGGCATCTACTTTATTTCCAATTATTTGGGATGTACAAAGGTTCAGGTAAGACTTGTTCCTCTGGTGCGAGGGCTTCTATGTCCTTTTCAGGACTGCTTTCTCCCTTTTGTGTCTACCTGATTCATTTTACCCTCACCTGTTGTTCCAAGAAGCTGTAGCATGCACAGTGGACACACTATTTTGACAGGTAGGCTAAACCAGTTTGGGGATAACCAAGTGGTCTTAAATCCATCAGTGAGTTAGAGAGGTATCTAACCCAAGCATGTGAAAACTTCCCCCAGCTGAATGGATGGATGAGAAAAATTGGTTTTGATGGCCATGAAGGCAACTGAAGCAGGCGCTGTGGAGCATTCACAGCTAGGTTGGACATCAAAGACACCAAATCCATCTTGAGCCATCACCAGTAGTCTTGACTTTTGTCTTGCCACTAGACTCCAATTCATTATGGGTCCTTTGGAATTGTCTTGGATCATTGTTTTGATCGGAGAATTAAGCGTTTCACATTGATCATGCTTACAATATTGCTGTTACCATGTAAAATGCTTTCATTTTGCATGAGTTCATATAAGTCTTCCCAGATTTTTCTGAAACCTTTCTGAGAAGAATACATTATTAAGATGGAAATGACATGTGTGTGTGTTGTGTATGTATGTATATATATATATATATATTACATATGTTATATATACCATATAGGTTATAGGTTATGTACAAGACATGTGCAAAGTAGATCTAAGATAATCTCAGACAGGAAAGCACTAACTGTTTGGCAGACCAGGAAAATCCTACAAGAGGTGACACTTGATCTGAGTCTTAAAGGAAACCAGGGACCCTAACATGCAGATATGATGAGGGAGAACATTACAGGTATGGAGAACAGACATTTGATGTAAAGACACAGAGGTGGAGATAGAGCATTTGTATGAAGAGAAGCCAGCCAGCCAGTATGGCTGACCATGGAAGGGAGTACAGTGTAAGAAGCCTGGAAAGGCAGGAAGGGGCCAAATTATGAAGGGGCTTAAATACCAGGGTATATATATTTGATCCCAGAGGTAATAGGGAGTAACTAGAGTTTATGAAATAGAGGGTGACAGGGTCAGGCAGCTCTACAGAGAATGGATTGCTGTAAAGCAGAGATGGAGGCAGGAAGATTATTTAAAAGGATCATAGCAATAGTCTAGTCAAGAGGAGAGGAGGGCTTAAACCGGGGTAGTGTCTATTCTGTAAAGAAAAGGCAACAGATATGAGAGATGTTTGTGGAAATAAAAATGACAAGATGTGGCAAGTGATTAGATGTGTGGGATGGATGAAAGTGAGGAGTTCAGGATGACGCTGAGTTTGTAAAGCTGGGTGACTGGAAGGATGGTGGTACCTTAGCCAATGAGCAGAAGAAGGGTGGGTTTGAGAGGAAAGACAGTTAGGAAACAATCAGTTCAAAATATTCAATATTCATGATGCAGAAATGGACTTCTGTAGGGTCTGGGGCCACATACATAGTTCTGGAAGTCACCTGACTACAGGCTATGATAAAACTCATGGGAGCTGATGAGATCACTGAACGAGGGTGTACTGAGAGAAAAGGAAAAAGGGCCAAGACAGAGCCTTGGGAGACACCTACATTTGGAGGAGTGTGGCCTGGATAAAGATCCAGCAAAGGAGGCAGAGGAGTGGACAGAGAAGTAGAAGGAGAATCAAGGGAGAGTATTGATCCCCAACCCAGAAAACAGAGTATCCAGGAGAAGAAAATGGTTAAGAATGTCAAGTGCTTCTGAGAAGAAGGGACCAAGGGCAACAGAAGCCGTTACCATACCAAAAAAAACCTCTAAATCTATAAAAGATTAATTCATCTTCTTCTTGTTGTTTTTTTTATTTTTAATACTATTTTATTTTTCCTCCCTCTTACATGTCAAGAAAATTTTTAGCATTCATTTTTATAACATTTTGACTTCCAAATTTTTCTCCCTCCTTCCCTCCCCTCCCTTATCTTTAAAATGGCAGGCAGTTTGATATAGTTTATACAGGTGCTATCATGTGAAAAGTATTTCCATATTGGTCACAGTGGTGAAAGAAGAAATAGATCCAAAAAAAAAACACAAGAAAGAATAAAGTGAAAAAAATTATGCTTTAATATGCATTCAGAGTCCATCAGTTCTTTTTCTGGATACAGATAGTATTTTCCTTCATGAGTTCTTGTATTTATCTTAGATCACTGTGTTGCTGAGAAGAGCTGAGCCATTCATGGCTGATAATCACACAATATTGCTGATACTGTGCACAATGTTTTCCTGGTTCTGCTCATTTCACTTTGCATCAGTTCATACAAGTCTTTCCAGGATTTTCTGAAATCTGCCTGTTCACTTCTTACTGCACAATAGTATTCCATTTTCACATACCACAGCCTGTTCAGGCATTCCCCAATTGATGAGCATCCCTTCAGTTTCCAATATTTTGCCACCACAAAAAGGGCTGCTATAAATATTTTTGCATATGTATGTCCTTTTATCCCTTTTTTATGATGTCTTTGGGATACACACCTAGAAATGATATTGCTGGATCAAAAGGTTTGATCCAACAGTTTGGTTGCCCTTTGGGCATAGTTCCAAATTGCTCTCCAGAATGGTTGGATCAGTTCACAACTCTACCAACAGTTCATCAGTGTCCCAATTTTCCCACATCCTCTCCAACACTTATCATTTTCCTTTTTTGTCATATTAGCCAATTTGATAGGGGTAAGGTGGTGTCTCAGTGTTGTTTAATTTGCATTTCTCTAATCAAAAATGATTTAGAGACACCTTTCTTGGAGGTGAGTGAATGGATGAGTGTGTGAGTGTGTATGTGAGTGTGTGTGTCCCTAGGATCAGTTAGAGAAGGGAGGAGAAATGAAGTGCTCCAGAAGATAGAAAGCTTTATGATGTTTGGGTTGAGGGAGGCAAATGACTAGGATACTAATCTAAGTGCTTTCCTACTTTCTGCTCTGGTTGTTTTCAATGATCTCCTCCATCCTTGAAGTTCTGCTAATATCAGAGCCAAGTAGTCAATTCAGATAATCAGAAATCCCATTCCTTGAGTTTCTGAGCTGTGAGCAGTTAAGTCCAAAATAATCAACAAAGTAAACTAAACCAGAGTTTATTTTAATAAAAATAAGTTCATTTAAATTCATTAGTTTAATTTAAATTTAAATCCATTCATAAGTTCACTAAAATAAGTTCATTAAAATTTAACCACTCAAATAAGTGGGTGACTAATGTTTTGAGGACCCTTTCCATGAGCTGAGTGATTCTTGGTTGGTGTGGCAGCCAGATTACAACAGCAGCCTGACCACCTGTAACAAAAACAAGAAGAACAAAAACCGTTCTGTGCAAATCAACATAGTCCAGTCTGGGGCAAGTATTTGCCAGTTTTGAAACACACAAAACACCAAGTCTTTCCTCTGGAAATGGCTACTGAGAATGACCCCAATAAGCTCTAAGAAATGTTAAATGATTTATGTGGGAAAATAAATAAGACTGAAATTGTACTAGTTGAGGAGAAAGAGAAGTATGCATGGTGTAAGGCAAATGTGTAGATTATGAAAAAGGCTGTTGTACCAAAATATAGTAGAATGTACCAGTTCTTAAGAAAGGAAGAACAGCAGCACCTAGGAAGATTGGACAAGAAGGAAAGAAAGAACTTGGGAACATTAAAGAAGATTGAGTTAAAATTGTCCCAACAGTTCAAGACCTACAAAGAACAGCCATACAACTTGGATTGGATTTTAAGAAGCTAGATTTGAAAATGGTCCTGGATGTGAAAGACATGTTGAATCAGAGTGAAATACTACTACTTCAATATCCACAAGATGATTTCCCCAAATGGACAATGTGCCACATCACTGGGCTGAGGGAAATGATGACGACCTTCCAGAGAGATATAACACTGGATCCTAAAACCAATCCCTATCCCATTTTGTCTCCTGATCTGAAGAGTGTGAAACACTCCTGTGTCCCCCAGCACATACCTGATCACCCAGAGAGATTTAACTATTCTGCCACTATGTTAAGTGCTCAAAGTTTCACCTCAGGTATACGCTACTGGGAAGAGGAGGTGGCTGGCATGACTGAATGGGAAGTGGGGAACTGTAAGGACTCCATTAACAGAAAGTGGACCCCCCATTGTTACCTGGAGAAGTAACTGCCCCGAAAACCTTCAAAGTGGGAGATAATTTCTGCCCTGCAAAGTCACACATTGAGGGTAACATTCACATAAAGAAATCTATGCCAAAGATTAGCATTTTCCTTGATTGTGAAAGTGGACATATATCATTTTCCAATGTTACAGTTGGATTGCTTATCTATGGTATATCAGCTATTGCCTTCCAAGGACCTCTTCAGTCTTTCTTCTCTCCTGTTTCAAAATCAAGATAACACCTCCAGATCTCATTATCTGTCCATGTATACCCATTTCTCAGCAAGTTCATTTAACCTAAACCTTCAGACCTAAGACTAACAAAGAGCTGATAATGATGATAACAATTGTCCAAGAGATTCAATTACAGGTGACTGAAAACAAATGGTAAATTTTTTTTCTACAAATTGGAATCTATGTTGAACTGATCAGTAAAGAACTTGACACTTAAATATCAGGCTTTATTCAAACTGTGCTTCGAAGTCCAGTTGCTTCAACCTCACATAGTACTGGGCAACCACCTTCACTAAGTGAAACCAGCCCTTCCCTCCCCAAGGGACCACTACTTTCTGTATATCTCAAAGAATCTTGACTACTCAGGTAGGGCACTGATCTAGAGTCCCTTTGCTGAGTTCGACTTGATGATCTTCTCAGGAGTTAAGCCTTTGTATAGAAATTTTGTTCATTGATGGAGGGGATTTGACTCCATTTCCCTATAGAACATGGATTCTTAACCTGGTGTCTGTAAACTTTTATTTTTAATATTTTGACAAATTTTAATTTTTTTAATTTTCTTACAATTCTATGCATTTCATTTTGTGCACTAAACATTCTGAGAAAGTTCATAGGTTTCATTAAACTAAGGGGATCGATTACACAAAAAGTTTTAGAAGCCTTGCTGTGGAGGATGGGATGATTCAGTGACTGAGGGTTTGACTCATAGCAGGATAGACATTTGTCAGAAGAGTCATCCAACTCCACTGGCTTATAAAAAGGTGAAGTCCTTGAAGCCCTACTACAGTTTTTTTTTCCTTTTGAAGGCTGACAAAACCCTCTGAGGCCTTAGATTCCCCTTGGGATGAAGCACACTTTGGGGGTTAGTCAATGGAAAATCTTCCCACTGGACCCCTGAAAAACATCTGTAAAGCAAGTTACACTGTGTGGATGTGTAGTCTGTTTGATATACTAAGATATACATCATTTTGCTTTTTATGTGAACATTTGATCAGTTGCTATATCTAACAAAGGCATGTTAATGACTTGGGGAAAATGTGATTTAGAGCATTTCTTGATATGCATATAGATAGCTTTGATTTCTTCGTCCAAAAACTGCTTGTTCATATCTTTTGACCATTTATCAGTTGAGGAATGGCTTTGTCGAATGTAATTTTTATTGCATTATGATCCATGATTTCTGCCTTTTTACCTTTGATTTTGAAGTTTTATATCCTATTACATGTTGGTGGTCCTTAAAAATAAAAGGCTACATTCTAGAATGTGTTCTTAACCTGAGATGCCAGATAGACAGATAGATAAATGGATGGATAGGCAGATAGATAGATAGATAGATGGATGGACAGAAAAATAGATAGATACACAGATAGATAACTGATTTTCAATACAATCGGATTCCTTTTTAACCCTCTGTATTTTATTTTATGTATTTAAAAACTTTCTGAGAAAGGGACCGTAGACTTCATCAGACTGCCAAAGAGGTCCATGACACAAAAAGATTAAGAACCTATGGTTTGGGGAGTCATCTGAGAAAGGAAACAGATCTAAAGAATATAAACACTCCTTAGAGAATGAAAATCACTCCTTGCCTTTGGGAGGGGGGCGCAGGATGGGATTTCTTCCTCCTGCCCCCCACCACTGGCCGTGATCTTGAAGTCTGCCCAGTAGGAAGCAATGCACCCACAAAAAAGCAGGCCTAATGAGTCAAGGAATGAGACAAAAGAAGCAAGGTTGTGAGCTGAGAGAGAGTTCACCCAGGTGATCAGGATTTGAGCTGCTAAGAAAAGGCCATGGAGCTCAGCTGAATAATTTACCCGACAGAGATGCTGCACCCTCAAGAAGGGAAAGAAGATCAGGTCTTTACAATATAAATATATATTCCAAAAGAGTAGATACTCTTGTGGGGTTTTAGACATTCCCATCTCGTTACCCCACTCTGGGATCTTCTCTCAACCCTCATTTCCCCCCAAAACAGCTGATGTGACCCAAAAGACCTGGAGCTGTATAAGCTGGCTTCTTTCTTACAGGCACATCATTCTGACCTATGCTGGTTTACTTTGGTTTCCTACAAGGAAGCAACGCCATCAAGGAGAATAAAGGTATTAAAAAGATGAAACTGGAAGCGCATCTGAAAAACTGGATCATTTTGACCAAAGTCAACCCTCTTCTCCTTCAACTCTTCCCGAAGAAATAACATCTGACTACTGAGGTACTGTCCTGCATAGCCACATAGGCGAGCAGACTGACAAAAATGCCAGCTTCAGCTGTGTCAAAAGAGGATTCATCTGAACCGATGCCAACCTGGAAACAGCTTCTCTGTGGCAACAGCCAGCCGCTGAAGGAAATCAGGGCTCACTCAGCCCAAATTCCAACTCAACTCCCCTCCTACAGCCTCAGTCACACCTCCACAATGGCCATTCCTTAAATGAAGCAATGGCTCACTGGCCCAAATCAACATCCCAGATGCCGTATGGAAATAGGAGAGGTAGTGAGTAGCATGCCCAGTGGGTAGGTTCCTGGAAGAAAACAGGTTGCTGTGACAGAAAATACTAGAATATTTCTTTACAAGTCTTCTAACAAAAGTTATTATATCATTTTATTATATATAACAGTATATTACATAACATATTATGCATATTCTATAGTATTATATATTATAATAGCTAGCATTTATATAATACCCTTAAGGTTTATAGAGCACGTTACAAATACTGTCATCTTTTATCCTCACAACAACCTTCAGAGATAGGCATTTATTGTGGTTATTATTATTATCTCCATTTTATAGTGAAAGACACTGAGGCAGACGCAGGTCAGCAACTTGCTTTAAGTGAATTCAGGTTTTCCCAGCTCCAAGTCCAACACCCTATCCACCATGCTACATTGTTGTTTATAGGGTATGCTTCTCAGGGGGTCCTCTTTTTTCGTCATGGACTAGACAAGATGATTCCTAAGGTCCCTTCCAACTCTGAAATCTTGGGATTCTATGTTAAATGGATTGAATTTGGGACCAAGTCATCCACCACTCCTGATCTTTGCTGAGTTCTTTGGCCCTGGTGGCCAAACACACAAGTTTAACTCAATAGAACCTGTGTGGGTCAGAACACTACTCACATTAAAAAATAGACAGAGGCTGTTCTTGAGAGAAGGCAAAAAGGAATTTTATTGCTTTCTCACAAAAAAGGATGCCACCTAAGCTTGGCGGGGGTGGGGGGGGGGGTGTTAATTATGTTTTACATTTATTCCATCTGAATAAATATGCACAGCCCCTGAACAAAGTACAGGAGAATATAAAGGACTCAGATGGACTAGTCCTTTTATTGACTTTCCCTTCAAATCTCTTGCCAGGCTCTTCATTGGCCAGATACAATCCCCTGACTGCCTACATCATGCAGTCCTCAAAGGGCTCATTTAAGCATGCATACAAGCCTCTAACCTTTCACCCCAGGACTTTGATTAGAACTAGTTCTAACCAGTCACCTGACTTACATTCTGCTAAAGCTGGGGTGGGGGAAGGGGGAGGAAGAGGAATGCTTTCAACTCTGTGGAAACAAAACTGCTCCCCACCCCCCCTTACAAACCCAACTGGTCCTGTTCAATCATTATATTGGTGTTTACTGTCAGGTCACAGGGGTTATAAGGATCACAGGGATACAGGACAAAGTTTCCCTCATTGACAACTGTTATGGCGATCAGACCTTTCCCAGTTCTTCCCTTTTGGGATGCTAAGACTATCAAGTCTCCCCTTTGTTTGAATTGGTGGGAAACCTTTTGTTGTCTTTGTCTTGGAATATTTCTCAGCTATTTCTCAGCTTTGAGACAATCAGGAGTCATTGATGGTATGTGATGTGATACTGGGGATGAGGAACTTTCACACACCCAGCTTGGGTGAGGTCAGAGCCCTCAGGTCTCCAAACAGGATATAATTGAGGGGAGCTTGGTGTTTGACTTTTGGGGCACACTCATGGAAGGAGTGTTGAGACTCTGGGCAAGCCATAACTGCCCCCTGGCTTTGCTAACCCAGACCAATTGATTCTTCTCTGGTAACTATGTATTGTGATTTGATCAGACAAGGTCTGTCTGTTGCTGTTTGTAATTTATTTGTATTTGCTCTGAAGTTCAGGTTGCTGGCTTTTCCTCCTGAACTAAGTGAGTTATATTTGCATGTGTGATTAAAGTAAGATTGTTAACCCCTTAATGTTGCTTTCCTTAGTAAAGCAGATCAAAGAACCTGTGTTAGTGGCCTTCTGTGTGCTGGTTGTTGTTGGTTTTACACAGCCGCAGCAGCTGCTAAAAGATTGTTGCTACAACACACAACAGAAATCCAACACATCTCTCTAATCTGAAGATTCATTTAAACATACACCCTAAATAAAATCATGTTCTAAGGTAGAAAAGGGTTCAAAGTGACCCTCTAGCTGCTCCCCATAAGCAGCATTCCATCTCTTCTCTTCATGCCTTTGTACAAATGATACCACACTGCCAAAGTGTACTTACTTCTTCAACTCCACCTCCCAGAATCCCTAGCTTTCCTTAGGGCACTGCTCAACCACATTCAATACAAGGAATTTCCTGATTCTCTTTCCCCTTAGTTCTTAAGGCGCTCTCTCTCTCTCTCTCTCTGTATCTCTCTGTCTCTGTCATTCTCTCTCTATGTTTCTGTGTATCTCTTTCTGTTTCTCTGTCTTTGTCTTTTTCTCTATCTCTGTGTTTTTCTCTCTGTTCAATGTCTGTCTGTGCCTGTGTGTCTCTCTGTCTCTCTCTCTCACTTTCATTGTATCACTCTTTACATAATTTATGTTTATTTGTCTGTGCACTGTGGAAAGAAAACTAACTCAGGATTCAGAGGAACCAAGGTAAAATCTTGCCTCCAACACTTAATACCTATGTGTCCCTGGGCAAGTCATTTTGATGAGGGCACAGTCTCTGGGAACCCCTTTGAATCTGGAATACAGTCTGTGGGAGCCCCCTTGAACTGTCCTTGAATCTTCCAACTAGATCTGGCCTTTCCCTAAGGCCATAAGCCTCACATTATCATTAGGCCCAAATCTCTACCTAAACCTTGCCCTCTGTTGTTACTGTAGATATGCATGCCTTCAGTTACTTCCCAACCTTGATACTATTGATATCCATGCCTTCAGCTGCCTCATCCTTAATCCTATTCTCTTGGTTCCTGGACTCTGACCTCACCTGGTCCTCCTTAGACTCCTCCTCAAGACCCTCCCTACACCCCTCCTCTAGTCACCCCAGACCACCCTTCAATCCCTCCTACAATCTTTGTGTATATAATCTCCATCTTGTCTCCATGAAGGCGCTCAGGTTCAATCTAGCTCAGTAGGTTGAATCTGGCCCGCTTGTGAAAACAGGCATCACAAAGCGTGGGATTTCTTAAGACAACCCATTATGGTGAATCCTGAATAAACTTTCTCTTTTCCCTTGGCTGAGAAGACTTGAGTCGAACTCTTTTGGCAGGACCCGGCATGTAGGTATTTTGGGGTCTTGAGCACCTCTAGAAACCTATGGTTCCCACCCATCATCATATTTACTTAAACCTCTTCAATTTGACTCTGAGTTTCATTATTTTCATTTGTAAAACAAGGAGTTTGGACAAGCATGGAGGTATCTTCCAGCTTAATGTTGTAACTCTGTCTCCCAGAGAATGTAAGTCCCCTGAGAGCCAGGCTGGTTTTCATTTTTGCCTTCAAAAATGCCTACACCTAGCACAGGGAAGGCCCTGGACATGGCAAGCATGTAAAATTTGTAGAATTGGGGCTAGATTGCCTTTAGGATTGGTTGTATAGACAGGAGTAGGAACTGAGCCAGCTTTCCCCCTCCTATCCTTACCCAACAATGGGAATGAAGAAAAGGACCCATGCTGGAGCTTTTTATGCCTTGGTCCCTGCTGTCCTGAAGATGCTAAATCCAAAGTGACATTAATCATGGAACCCAAGAAGGGCTTGTGGCAGCAGCAGCAGCAACTCTTCTCATGTGATCTCTATGACATTTCTCTCAGGAGTAACCCATTTCTACTTCCCCACAGTGTGCTGGGTGTCCTTCTGCCCTAGGACAATCAGATTCCAGGATAAGGTGCTCCATGGGTGTAGGATTCATTATAAGGTGACCAACTCCCTTAGAAGGGACTTTTTGCCATGCAATGATTTCATAGGATCATATTGCTTTCCTTGACATCATGGCCCAAGGCTGATAAGGGTAATCCATAAGCTGGATATTATTACCAAAGAGATGCAAGGTGAACCTGATTAGACTCCACCCTGATTTCTGTACCTAGCCTGGCCTGTTGGGTGGATTTACCTAAACTCCATTATTACCTCTTTGGGATTAACCCAGATTGATGACAGATTTAGCATTCGCCGTGCCGTGCCAAGCACGGTTTACACGATGCCCTATGCCTGTGTTCAGGCTCTCAAACAGGCAGAGGCTGGCACCTGAGTACCACTGCTAGACCCCTACCCTTGAAATTCAAGCCCCCTCCCAAAAAAATATGGCCCTTCCCTATCCAGCCTTATTTCCTTGGCACCAAACAAACTCCCTTCCGGTCTAGGCAGGCTGGTCTCCTCACTCAAGAACACACCATATTAAGGCTCATCTCTATGCCAATCTTGCACATTATTCCTCTCACCTTTTCTGCTCCCCACAACCTAACCAATGCAACCTAATATTCAACTGGCCAGTTTAGTATAGTAGAAAAAAAAAGTTAGACCGGGAGTCAAGAGAGATTTCAGTTCAAATCCTATTTCTGATGGGTCAGCATGGACGTAGATTCACGGTGGACATAACATATGAAGCCGGGCTTTTACAAGATAGTAGGTCTTTGACCGTCATGAGACTCAAGGCGGGACAAGAAGTCCAGACACAGGGAATTCCGTGAGGAAAAGCCCAGAAGAGAGCACAAGGCCTAAACAAGGCATCGTAAGTGGTCAGGTGAGCTAGAGCATAGAATGAGAGGGCTTGACCTCTCACAACCCCAATTTCCTCACCTGCAAAATGGGTGCAGTATCTAAAGTACTTACTTCACAGGATCAAGAGTTTTGCAAGCCTTGAAGTACTATACAAATGTCAGGTATTATCATCACAATTATTAATTATTACTAATATGTGGTTATTGTTCAAGGCCTAGCCCAAACGCCACCTCCTCCAAGGAGTCTTCTCTGATTATTCCAGTTCTTACTCATGTGTCTCTCCTCTGATTGCCTTGTTGTTCAGTCGTTGATTCAAGTCCTACTCTATGTGACCCCATGGTTTTCTCGGCACAGGTACTAGAGTGGTTTGCCATTTCCTTTCTCCAGTGTATCTCCATTTTCACAGATGAGAAACTGAGGCAAATGGGAGAGAAGTGACTTACCCAGGGTCATACAAGTTAGTAAGTGTCTGAGGCCAGATGTGAACTCAGATCTTCCTGACCCCAGGCCCAGTGCTGTATCTACTGCACTGCCTAGCTGCCACCCATCTCTTAGTACTATATGATTTAGCACTTTTTAAAAATCTAAATTTCTGTTTGTCCTCTGTTATTTCATAGTTAATCTAATTCAATTAGGCTAATAATTATTGAGCACCTTCATAGGACGATAGAATTTTGGAAGGTACCTCAACTTCTTGACTATTGAATGAATTGACTGAACTTTCCTAGTTATTATGGTAGGGTAATGGGAAGGGAACAAATATTTACCAAGTATTTACTATGTGCGAGGCACTATGGTAAGTTCTTTACAATTATTATTTCATTTGATCCTCAGAACCCCGGGAAGTGGGCATTGCTACTATCCCTGTTGAGGAAACTGAGGCAAAGATGTTAAGTGACTTGTCCAGGATCACACTGCTAGTAAGTATCTGAGGCTACATTTGAATTAAGGTCTTCCTGACTCCAGGTCCAGTGCTTTGCACACTATGGTACTCCTTAACTCCCAGGCCTGGAGTTAGGAGGACTCATCTTTGTGAATTCAAATCTGACCTCAGACACTTACCAGCTTTGTGAGCTTAAGCAAGTAGCTTCACCATATTTGCCTCAGTTTCCTCATCTGTAAAATGAGCTGGAGAAGAAAGTGGCAAACCAGTATTTTTGCCAAGAAAACCTCATTTGGGGTCATGAAGAGTCAAACACAACTGAAATGAATGAGCAAGTGAAAGCTCCCAAGTAACCTCACAACTGGCCTCTGTGGTAAAGAGCAAAGAGCGCTGTGCTAGGTTTGGGGAAGACAAGAAGATTAGATAACACCTATCCATTCCCTTGGTAGAAATTCCAGTATGTAGGGAGATAGAATACTCAGAAAAAAACAAAAACATAATGTCCTATAATTCAAGACAAGCGCGCAGGAGAGACACAAGCCAAGTGCCATGTCATGAGGGACAAGGGCTATGTGAAGTTACTGCGGGGAGGAGATTCTTACATCAGGCTTCATGGTGGGAATGATATGTGAGAAGGGCTTTAAAAAGATGCTAAGACAATGGGCAAGAGTGTTAAGATAGGATAGGAAGTGCAGGGACAGCAAATACCATGAACAAAAGCCAAGGAGAAAGGACCAACATGGACTGAACAAGGCATCCTGAGTGGCAATAAGCTGGAACATAGACTATGAGGAGGGAAGCAGTATTCAATAAGGCGGGCAAATTATCAAGGGCCACAGGGATCCACTGAAAAGTTCTAAGCAGAAGGGACACAACCAAATAGAGTACCCATGAAGAAGATTAATCCAGCGGCCTTGTGAAGGATGGATTGGGCGGAGAAGGGACAGTGGGAAGGCTGGATGGGAGGCTACTACAATAACTTAGGAAAGCCCATCAACAGTCAATAACCTGAGGACCCTTCCAAATCTGGATCTAAAATCTTGTCATCAAAGCATCACAGCATGCTCCCCTATACCACCTAGCTGCCTTCTCTGACTTTCATCCCCAGACCAGTGTCTTGGACTTCCTCCCTGCTACTGCAGCTGAGTCGTGTCTTCCTGCAGCCAAGTGGCCTTGGTGACTTGGTGACAAGGGGATCGGATTCGCCATAGTGAGTGATCTGTGCAAGACATTCCCCAGGAACCTGACCCTGGGCCAGGAGGCTGTGAAGAAGCTGAAGGAGGAGGGACTGCACCCTCTTTTCCACCAGCTGGACATCAATGACGTGCAGAGCATTCGGACCCTGCGGGAATTTCTCAAGGAGTGGTACAGGGGTGTGGATGTGCTGTTCAACAATGCTGAATAGCCTTCAATAAGGCTGATACCATACCTTTTCCTATTCAAGCTGAGGTGACACTGAAAACCAACTTTTTTGGCACCAGAGCTGTATCTGCAGAATTACTGCCTCTGATTGAACCCCAAGGTAGAGTGGCGAATGTCTCTAGCTTCCTGAGTGTATTTTCTCTTAGAAACTGCAGTCCAGAACTACAGCAGAAATTTAGGAGTGACACTATCAGAGGAAGAGTTGGTGGGGCTTATGAACAAGTTTGTGGAAGATACAAAGAAGGAAGGTTGGCCTAACACTGCTTATGGAGTGTCCAAGATTGGAGTCACTTTTTTGTCAAGAATTCATGCCAGGCAACTGAATGAGCAGAGGAAAGGTGATAATATTCTGCTGAATGCCTGCTGCCCAGGATGGGTGAGAACTGACATGGCATGACCCAAGGCTCCTAAAAGTATAGAAGAAGGAGCTGAAACCCCAGTTTATTTGGCTCTTTTACCCCCAGGTGTTATAGAACCTCATGGCCAGTTTGTATCAGAGAAAAAGGTTGAAAAATGGTAAACTTAATTTGTGAATCCGTTCTGTTAATACTTGAGTGTTACACATTTGGATTTGATTTAAAAGTGCATTTAAAAAGAAATAAGCATTAAAGTACCATGACTGTCACAGCTAAGGTATTCTCTTTGAGTTGCCTACTAATTATGTTAGAGATTTTGGAATGACTGAGATTTGAAATGACTCCATACTTGTAATGGAAGAAAAACATGCAAAATTCAGATTGTCTAAATAGAATAAAAAAAATTTCAAAAACTCAAAAAAAAAAATCTTGTCATCCCATGAAACATAGGTTCATATGCTCTATTAGGCTCCTACTATGACTTAAGCACTGGACATATAAAGACAGACGTGAATTAATAGTCCATACCTTCAATGAGCTTACATTCTATATTAAGAATGTAATGAACATTGGGTGGGTACCACTGACACCATGTGATAGAAAAAGAAAAAGGGTCCAGGGCAGAGACTTGAGAGACATTCATGGTTAATGGGATGACAGATGGAGGTGAAGCAAAAGAGACTAAGAAAGAATGATCAGACATGTAGAAAAAGAATCAAGATCCATCTTTTCAGAAGAGAAAATTTAAGTTAAATTAAAGATTAACAGGGTCCAGAACATACACAATAAATTTTGGCCACTAAAAAAGTTTATATTTTTTTTGGAGGGGGGAAGGCAAGAGGATTGGAGTTAGGTGACTTGCCCAAGGTCACATAGCTATTAAGTACCAAGTGTCTGAGGTTAGATTTGAACTCAGGTCCTCCCAACTCCAGGGTTGGTGCTCTATTTACTGTACCACCTAGAGGCCCGTGTAGATTTTCAAGAAATGAGCTCTCAGATTGACTTTTCCAAAAGAAAACACATAACAGAATGGCATCAGTGTCTCCCATTTACTGTTCAGTCTGCAGCACGGTGAAGAAGTCTCCACATGTTGAGCAAATATCTACAAAGAGGCTATCTGGCTTCCAAGTTTCCAGTTCTCCTGGTCTAAGAGGGAGCAGCAACCACAAGAACCACAAGAACTTTTTAAGCAGCTTCTTACTTGGCAGGACTAGCTTGTAATAGTGCAATCGCCTCCTTTCAATTTGAACAGGAAGATTCCAGAGACTCCAGCATGTGCAGCAGTTCTGAATTGTCAGTCTCTAGCTGCAAACCTGTGATCTCCCTTGCTAAACTATCAAGCATGGCTTAAATCAAAGGCCACAAAGGCTCTCTCACCATCTGTTTCTTTTCCTTCAGAAGAGCAACCACCAAGATGGAATTTTGTAAGGGGCTCCAAACTCTGTACATGAACTGCAGGCTGAGGTGCTATGAAGACTGGATAGGGGCTTTGGACATTTGAAGGGTATTTGTAAAGACAGATAGTTCTAGGTTCAGGATAGCTACAAAGAGTCTGAGATAAATTTTGCACAGCAGTGAGGACCCCAACTTACTGAGGTATAATAGGGAAACCATGAGAAGCCTGGGCTTTACTGGTAAGAGCCTGATGGCAATGAGTTGGGCATGACCCAGACTGGCTGATGGCACGTGACACTCCTTAGAAGCTGTGAGATCTCCCAAGTTGTTGCCATCATGAATTATCTGGGCTATTTGATTGGGTGCATAATAACAAGGTCTATTCTGAGCCTGGGCCACTGCTGGCATGAAGCAACCCTCCTGGGAGTCAACCAAAACTGATTCATGATCCTATTATCAGAAAGAGCTCTCATTCCTGCTGCATGTACTGATTGTTAAAGATAGGCTTTTCTTTCTTCTTTCCTTTGGGCAAATGTGACATACAGTGGCTTAGAAACCACCATGCACGCATTCATTTCTTTCACTGCTTTGGTAACTTCATCAAGTGAGGAAAAATAGCCAAAGCTAAAACCTTTGCTTCACCCATCTTTGAGCATCACATTGGCACCAGTAATTGACCCAAAAGAAGAAAATTCCCTCCTTAATATTTCATCACTGGTGTCATCCAGGTCATTAGAATAAAGATTCATGCCCTAGTAGCAGATAATTCTCTCCTGTTTTAGCTGCTCAAATTTCCATTTTAACTCAGCTTGGCATTTAACCTTTTTTTTCTCTGCCCAGACTACAGACACCACTTTCCAAATGATGTCTTTTTTAAGTTAATTTATTTATTTTTAGTTTTCAACATTCACTTCCATAACTTTTAAATTTTCTTCCCCTCCCCAAGATGGCATGTAATCCAATATAGTCTCGACATATACATGCCTATTAAACATATTTTCACATTAGTCATGTTGTATAGAGGAATTAGAACAAATGAGGGTAACCATGAGAAATAAAAACATAAAACAAAACATAACAAAAAAAGAAAATAGTCTGCTTCAATCTGCATTCAGACTCCATTTTTCTTTCTCTGGATGTGGATAGCATTTTCCATCATGAGTCTTTTGGAATTGTCTTAGGTCCTTGCGTTGCTGAGAAAAGCTAAGTCTATCAAAGTCGATCATCACACAATGCGGCTGTAACTGTGTACAATGTTCTCCTGGTTCTGCTCATTTCACTCAGCATCAGTTCATATAAGTCTTTCCAGGTTTTTCTGAAGTCTGTCCATGCTTTCTTATAGGACAATAGCATTCCATTACATTCATATACCACACCTTTTTCAGCCATTCCCCAATTGATGGGCATTCCTTCAATTTCCAGTTCTTGGTTACCACAGAAAGAGCTGCTATGAATATTTTTGTACCTGTGGGTCCTTTCCCCATTTTATGATCTTTTGGGGATACGGTGCTAAAAGTGGTATTGCTGGGTCAAAGCAAATGATGTCTTTTCAATCAGTTTTCTCAAAATTCACAAAACCAAAGCATTGGTCATCACTTTTACACTGCATTTTATGATATTTGCTGAAAAATTCCTTTCATCATCCTTGTCATCTCCAAAGTTTTTGATATAAATATTGGTGAATTCCTTTGCTTTGGCTCTCATCTCACCTTCCTACTCTTTCCTTGACTTAAATCTACCAACAAACATTTTGCAATCCTTCAGAATCATGCCTTTCTTCTTCGTAGCCCTATCTGCAGCATCCTAGGTCACCAAGTACCCAAATGGGTAATTGCTGTTCTCATCACACACCACCTTGTAGGACAAGATGTTACCAAATGCTGAAAAGGTGTCACAAAGTACCTTGTTGGCTACAGATTTATCCAGGTTTTTAATGATGATGATGGTGGTGGTGGTGATGGTGATGGTGATAGCTAACCTTTATATAGTGCTTTTTACTATGTGCTAAGTGCTTCACAATTGTTATCTCTTTTGAGCCTCGCTACATCCCTGGGAGGTAGGTGCTATGATTATCCCCATTTTACAAGTGAGGAAATTAAGGCAGACAGCAGTCCCAGGGTCATACAACTGAATGTCTGAGGTTGGATTTGAACTCTGGGCTTCCCAACTCCAGAATCAGCTGCATCTAGATGTTTTTAATGAAAATAGTCCCAGCTCCAAATTTCCTCAATGAGGAATCCCACTGTGACGACACAAATGGGTTTGCCTTCAATTACCTCTACGTTCACAGTATCCAAGGCCTCTTTGGCGTCTGCTGGCTGCTGGAACTTGTCAGAAGCATACTCCAGAATCCTCCTGGTAATCACGTCCCTGCAGATCTGAATGGGGAGCATGGGCCTAACAGGGCTGAACTTCTCATACAGCATGGTTTCAATGACATTTGAGTGCAAGTCACCCACATAGAGAGAGGCCATGGTGTAACTTCGGGCAGCAGAATGCAGTCCCCTTCCCCCAATATCCACCAGGAGTGATTTTTTTTTTTTTGAACCAAGGCAAGAAGAAAAGACACTTAAAATTTTGGGTGAGGCCAAAATTCAGTAAACAGACAAAGGCAAGAGAAAGTCTAAGGCTCTAAGCTGATTAGGCTGTCAACAACAACCACCATGAAAAGGTTGTGAAGCCTAAAGAAAATATAGAGAAACAGATTTCCCTGGAATCACAGGGAAGATGTTAAGGGAAATAACCAGCTAATCCAGAAAAGCTTCTTTCTCCCCTTTCCTGGGTCATGGATAGTATTTAACTTTTCCAGCAAAAATTCCGAATCTCTAAATAGATTTCTCTTCCTCTTCTAAATTTTAATGAATGTCAAAGCGGACCGTTAGACTGCCTCCATAACGTTTGCCCATTTAAAGGGCTTTTAATATCAACATCCCTGTTTCAATAAGGTTCTTTTACTAGAAGGGCAAGCCTTGGGGCATGGGAGCTTTTTAAAATAAAAACACCAGCAGTAAACCGCAGCACAAAGAGGAGATGAGATATATTCACCCGATCTGTTCAGGGCACTGTAGACAGGCTGTGGCAGGAGAGGACTTGGCCAGAAGGTGGATTCCCCCCAGTGGAGGGGAAGGAGCCACTGCTGCAAGTTCATGGACTCGGGAAAGGGCAGGTGCGTGGGGGTGATGAGGTTAAAGAAAAATGATGATAGTGATGAGGGCACAGTCTCTGGGAGGCCCTTTGAATTCTCCTTGAATCTTCCAAGTAGATCTGGCCTTCCCCTAATTATCATTAGGCCCAAATCTCTACCTAGCCTTGTCCTTTATTGTCCAGCTACTTCCCTCCCTGGATACTATCAATATCCATGCCTTCAACTACTTCCCACTCTTAATCCCATTCTCTTGGTTCCTGGACTCTGACCTTAACTCACCTTCCTTAGACTCCTCCTCAGGACCCTCCCTAAAGCCCTCTCTAGTCACCCCAGACCACCCCTCAATGCCTCCCACAATCATTGTGTATATAATCTCCATCTTGCCTCCATGAAGCCGCTCAGATTCAATCTAGCTCAGTAGGTTGAAGCAACCCATTCTGGTGAATCCTTAATAAACTTTGTCTTTTCCCTTGGCTGAGAAGACTTGAGTCGAATTCTTTTGGCAGGACCCGGCGTGCAGGTATTTTGGGGTCTCGAGCACCCCTAAAAGTCTATGGTTCCCTACCATCATCATTTTACTAGACCTCTTCAATAGTAGGGACCCATACATTTTTGGGGGTGCTCAAGGCCCCACATACCAACATGCCAGATCCTGCTGAAAGAATTTACCCCAAGCCTTCTCAGTCAAGGAAAAAGACAAAGTTTATTAAGGATTTGCCATAATGGGTTGTCTTAAGAAATCCCACCCTTTGTGACACTAAGTGGGCCAGATTCAGTCTGAGCTAGACTGAATCTGAGCTAGATTGAATCTGAGCGCCTTCATGGAGGCAAGATGGAGATTATATACAGAAAGATTGTGGGAGGGATTGAGGGGTCATCTGGGGTGACTAGAAGGGGGGTTTAGCGGGAGTCTTGAGAGTCCAAGGAGGATCCTGATGGGACTGGGGTTACCAGACGTCAAGACTCCAGGAAACAAGAGAATGGGACTTTGGTAGGATTAAGGGTGGGAAGCAGCTGGATAATAGAGGACTGGGCTAGGCAGAGATTGGGGCCTAGATAATGAAAGGCTGATCTAGTGGGAGGATTCCAGGAGAGTTCAAGGGGGCTCCCAGAGACTATATCCCATCAGGTTCAAGGGGGTTCCCAGAGACTGTACCCTCATCAGGGGGAGGGGTGACAGCAGGGGGCACGACAGGGCTGAGGATGGAGAACAGAGAGGAACACATAGGGGCACACACAAGTGGAGGGCCAGACAGACAGGCTAAGACAGACACATGGGGGCTGGGGACAGATGCGCATTTTTTTGAGGGAGAGCAGATAGGACAGATAGGGGAACATCTGGGAGCCAGACAGGACGCTAAAATGCAGAGGCAGCAGCAGTGGGGAGGACGAGTGCCAGGGTGGGGCAAAGCTATTCTCTCTATATGCCAGAGGAATAGAGATAGATAGATAGATAGATAGATAGATAGATAGATAGATAGATAGATAGATAGATAGATGGATGGATGAGGAGCAGAGGGAGTGGAAAAGGAAGAAAAGGAGAGGGGGGAGAGACAGAGACAGAGATTTTGCCAGCTTCTGCTTTTAGGAGGGCTTGGGGGGCGGGTAGGGCAGGCATTTAGCATTTTTTTTTGGTTGGCTAAGTGGGTCAGCAGTGTTCTGGGGCCGCCTGCTGCTAGCTGTTCTATTTATGGAATTTCCAGGTAGCTCAGCTACAGAGGGATCTCTTTCCCTAGGGGAAATCCCAGAGGCCTTCCAGCTGCACAGAGCCACAGAGTATGATCATAGCGGGGTGCTTCTCTGCACAGTGAGCAATATGAAGTGTCAAAAACTCTCAGGACAAAAAGGGGCCAGGTGCATGTTATTCCTCTTGGCTCCTAGTGACTCCCCACTAGGTGAAAACATGCAATTTCATAAAATGTAGTTTTATGCTGGTCAAAGAATGAAGTTTTGTTGATCAAAGAAAAAAAAATCTCAGAATGGAAGGCTTTGGAAGTAAAAGCACACCCTTGGACCCGGCAATATCACTGCTAGGCTTATACCCCAAAAAGGACTTTTAAAAAGATGATAATCTAGATATATGAAAATGTTTATCATAGTTCTTTTATAATAGCAAAAACAAACAAAGGGAGAGGGTGGGGGTATCATGTCACAACATTATGAGGTAGGGGGTATCATTGTGCTAATTTTACAGATGAAAAGACTGAGGCAAACAGATATTAAGTGACTTGCCCGGAGTCACACAGCTAATAAGTGTCTGAGGCTGAATTTGAACTCAAGTCTTTCTAGCACCGGGCCCAGTGGTCTCTTTAGTGGGCTACCTAGCTGACCATTATGGTATATAAATACAATGGAATACTAGTGGCCATAAGGAAAACTTGTATGAACTATGCAGAGCAAAGTAACCAGAAGAACAATTTATACAAGAAAAATAATATTGTAGAAATGAACCATTTTGAAAGATATAAGAACTCTGATGCAAACAATCAGCCACAATTCCAGAAGCCTCACCATGAAACATGGCACCCAGCTCCTGACAGGGAGGTGATAGACTCATGAGGTCATTTTGGATGTGGTCAGTGTGGGAATGTTTTGTTTGCTATTTGCTACGTGGGTTTTGTTTTTCTTTCTTTTTTTTAATGGGGTGGGGTAGGGGGGAATAGCATTTTTATAACATATATTTTATCATTTGGTCCTCACAACAAACCTACAAGGTCCACTGTGCCACCAGCTGCTCTTGCGGGAGAGGGGAAGGTAGGAAAAATTGATTACTGTTCATTGAAAAAATTAAGTGAAAAATAAAAGTACCCACCAATAAGCAATCCTTTCCAAGGAATTTCAGCCTCTCCTTCCTAAACACCTGCCTATTATCAGGTCTATTTATATAGCTGGTCTGTGGTGTCCTCTGATTCCGAGGTAGCTAGATGGTGCAGTGAATAGAGGTCTGAGACTGGACTCAGGAACACCTGAGATCAAGTCCACCTCAGACATTTACTATCAGTGTGATCCTGGGCAAGTCACTTAACCTCTGTCTGACTCAGTTTCTGCTACTGTAAAATAGAAATGATAATAATAGCCCCTACCTCACAGAGTTGTTGTGAGGATTAAAATAGATAATACTTGCAAAAGTGCTTAACACAGTGCCCAGTATTGCCCAACACTTCATGACCCCATTTGGGGTTTTCTTGGCAGAGTTACTGGAGTATTTCATTCTCTAGCTCATTTTACAGATGAGGAAACTGAGGCAAAGAGGGTTAAGTGACTTACCCAGGGTCACACAGGTAATAAGTATCTGAGGTCAGATTTGAACTCAGGAAGATGAACTTCCTGACATCGGGCCATCACTCTATCCCCTGTGCCTTCAATCCACCTTCCCTTCAATACCTAGAACATAAGTGCTTAATAAATGCTAGCTCTCTTCCCCTCTCCCCCCAGGTAATGGTAAGATAGGATCATTGTTCTTCACCCTAGTTGTAGCAGCTAATATCTTAGGGTGATTTGAAAGATCCCATTCTGAGAAGTTATTTAGTTTCTTTTTGGTGCTATTTCTTATTTTTTTTTTGTAAGTACTCCTTCTGCCAGTCCAGACTGGCCACTGTTCTTCAACTTAGACTCCTAGGGAGTTGCCTAGGACACGGAGAGTGTCAGCAGTGTGCCCAGAGTCACAGCCTCAGTGTGTCAGGGAGGACTTAAACCCAGATCTTCCTAATTCCAAGAGTCACCTACCCACTGCTCTCAGCTGCCTTTCACTTCAGGCTTAAGAGAGACAATTTGGGAAAAGGGAGGTTGTTTTTCTAGCCGCTGGGCAAATGAAGACAGCAGGCTTGGATTAGGGACATCCCCTCCCAGCAGTGCGAGAGACAAAGGTTATCTTGGAGCTTTGCAGTCATTGTATTTGTACCTGATGCTCCAAGAGAGAAAGGCTTTGGGAGGTGGAGGGGAGCAGGATCCCAGTTTCCTTTTTAAGGGGCTGCAGCAAAGGGTCTCACCCTGGGGAGTGGGGGAAGGTTCAGTGAAGCTGAATGGCTCAGGTCAGGGGGTGGGCAGAACCATGCTTCCCGCCTGACAGGTAATGGAGCCTGACCCTCTTCAGGAGACAGGGATGATGAGACAAAGGAAGGAAACTGAGGCTCACAGGCAGGACCAGAGTCCCGTCATTAGTAAATATCAAAGGCAGGACCTGGACTGTACTTTCATTAAGTTCCAACACTATATCCATTATCACGGCTGCCTAAAGGTGATCAAGGTCAAATCGCAGCACAGACAAAAGGGGACGACAAGGACTTCATAGGAAAAGACAGTTCTGAATCCAAAAAAGTGAGACCCTAATGGTGGAATTTCAGGTATTGAGTCTTCTCAGGGGGAAAGATAGATATAGAGGCCTTCCCAAGTGCCTCTTAAATCTCACTGTAAGCCACTGGGACCCTAGGAGGGGGTGGATTAGGAACAGAGGAGATAAAGCACTGTATTTGGAATAAACAAGGCTGAGAAACAATGCTGGAGGAAATGTGGAGGTCATCCTGCCACCTGCTGGGAGCTGCCCAGAACTGCAGGGGGCCCTCCTGCCACCAACTGAGACCTGCCCAGAACTGCAGGAGGCCATTGTGCCACCTGCTGGGAGCTGCCTATACCTGCAGGGGGCCGTCCTGCCACCTGCTGGGAGCTGCCCAGACCTGTGGGAGGCCATGGTGCCACCTACTGTGAGCTGCCCTGTCCTGCAAGGGGCCATCCTGCCACCTGCTGGGAGCTGCCCAAAACTGCAGGGAGGGGGCCATCCTGCCACCTGCTGGGAACTGCCCAGAACTGCAAGGGTCCCTCATGCCAACTGCAGGGAGCTGCCCAGAACTGCAAGGTTCATGTCCTTTCTACTTATGAACGATACTTTTTCTAGGTTCTTTGGAAGTGGTTACTCATTTGTGGATATCTTTACTTTATTTTTTAAATTAATTCTTTTCCATTAACCATAATCATTTTCCTTCCCTCCTTTCTAGAAGCACCTGGTGGCACAGTGGACCTGACAAAATGTTTGTGAGGATCAAATGAAAAAAATATATAATCTATATAAATATTTATTCCCTTCTTTCCCTGCACCCCCAAGGAAGAGAGGGAGTGAGGGAGGGAAAAAAAGAAAAAGAAAAGAAAAAATCCTTGTAACAAATAGTCAAACAAAACACATTCCCACACTGGCTATATCCAAAAAAATATGTCTCCTCCTGCACCATGAGACTATCAAAACCTATCTGTCAGGACGTGGGTAGCATGTTTCATCACTAGTCCCCTAAATTTGTGGTTGGTCATTTGCATACATCAGTGTCCTTAAGTTTTTCAAAATGGGTTTTTTAGCAATATTGTTTTTATTGTATAAAATATTCCTGTAACTTGCCTACTTCACTCTGTATGGTTCATACAAGATTCCCTGGGTTCTACTGAAAACTTCCCTTTTGTCATTTCTTATGACATGCTAGTATTCCATTATATTCATTTTAACATATTTTCATTTCATTAAATATTTACGAATTACATGTTATAAAAAAGTTTGTAACATTTTTTTGAGTTCCAAATTCTCTCCCTCCTTTCTCCACTCCCTAAGAAGCCAAGCAATTAATATCAATTATATATGTGAAGTTATGCAAAGCACATTAGCAATGTTGCAAAAGAAAACACAGACAAAAACAAGAAAAATAAAGTTTAAAAAATGTGCTTCAATATGCATTCAGAGTTTACCAGTTCTCTCTTTCATCATGCATCTTTTGAAATTGTCTTGTGTCATTGTCTTGATCAAAATAGCTCAGTTTTTTGCAGTTGATCATTCTTACAATATTGCTATTACTGTATACAGTGTTCTCCTGGTTCTGCTCACTTTACTTCATATTAGTTCATGTATATCTTCCCAGGTTTTTCTGAAACCATTCTGCTTGTTATTTTATATAGCACAATAGTATAGCAGCATAATTATGTACTACAGCTTTTCAGCCATTCCCCAATTGATGGGCATCCCCTTGATTTCCAATTTTTTGCCAACACAAAAAGAGCTGCTATGAATATTTTTGTATAAATAAGTCCTTTTCCCATTTTTTTTATTTCTCTAGCATATAGACCTAATTGTTGAGTCACATGGCATGCAAACTTTTATAGCCATTTGTGAATAGTTTCAAATTGTTCTCCAGAATGGTTAGACTAGTCCACAACTCGACCAACAGTGCATCAGTGTCCCAATTTATCCACATCTTCTCTAGCATGTCATTTTCCTTTTCTGTCATGTTAAACAATCTGATAGGTGTGAAGTGATATCTCAGAGTTGTTTTAATTTGCATTTCTCTAATCAGTAGTGATTTAGAGCATTTTTGTGTGACTATTGATAGCTTTGATTTCTTCTTCCAGAAATTTCCCATTCATATCCTTTGACCATTTATCAACTGGAGAATAGCTCTGATTTTTATAAATTTTGCTCAATTTACTAGATATTTGAGAAATATAAGTGTACCAAATTGTCCCACTTTTCTGTCTTCCTTCTAATTTTGGCTGCATTAGTTTTGTTTATGCAAAAGCATTTATTTCATATAGTCAAAATTATTCATTTTACTTTCTGTGATCCTCTTTATCTCTTTCTTGGTCAGAAGCTCTTCCTTTATCCACAGATCTGACATGTACATTTTTCCATGCTTCCCTAATTTATTTATGATATCACCCTTTATGTTTAAATCATGTACCCATTTTGACCTCATCTTGGTATGAAGTGTGAGATGTTGGTCTATGCCTAGTTTCTGCCAAACATCTTTTCAGGTTTTCCAGCCAATTTTTATCAAATAGTGAGTTGTTGTAGTCCCAAAAGCATTTATTAAGGACTTATTATATGCCAGGCACTGTGCTAAGCTCTGAGAATACAAATACAAGTAGAAAGAAAGATAGTCCCTATCCTCAAGGAGCTTATATTCTAAAGAGAGAAGATAGCCCATAAAGGGCAAAAGGGGCAGTCCAGAAATTCAGGAGTAGAAAGATGAATAGCAATGAGTACTTGAAATCAGAAATACCTAGGTTTGAATCCTACTTCATATATATACTGGTTATATGACCCTGGACAATCACTTAATCTATTTGCCTTAGTTTCCTCATCTGTAAAATGTGGATAATAATAGCGCCTACCTCCTGCGGTTATGGTGATGATCAAATGAGGTAATATCTATGATTTGCACACCTTAAAGTGCTATATAAATGTTAGCTACAATTATGATGGTGATGATGGTGGTGATGGTGATAGTGATGGTGGTGGTGATCATGTGACGGGCCTGGACATTTTCCTTAAAATGGAGATTCTGGGAAGAACCAGCTAACCAGAAGAAGGGGCTACAGAGGCAGAGTGTACTTGCGGTGCAAGAAGGCCAGGATGGCATAGTCATCTTCCAGGATGAGAAGCCTGCTGTGGCATGGTGGATGAAAGTCCAGAGAATCAGGATTGGAGGAGCAACAGCTGTACCACTTACCTCACAGCCTGATTGAGACGAACAAATGAGATAGTATACATAAATTAATTTGAAAACCTTAAAACACTCTGCAAAAGTCAGTAATTGTCCTTATTATTAGATAAAACACCAACCTACCACATACCAATATACCATTACAGACCTCCTTCGATGTTATAGAAAGCTGAGTTGAATACATACATCAGACTGAAGAGCAGGAGCCATTGTCCTACCCCTAGATGCAGGAACATCATTTCCTTTCCAAGGTTATTCAGAATGAGTCCCCAGTCATATTTCTGGGTTTTGAGTCCTAAACACCATGTGCTTGGTATCTCTAAATTGCCACTAGGTGTCTACAGAGACTGACTATTCATTTCTCTAGTGCCAAGTTCAGTGACGTCAAACTAGGAGAGAAACTTTTCAAAAGGCAACCCAACCTGGAGATTGGATACAGTAATGAAACATACTTCTATCCTCTAGGCAGAAATGTCAGGGGACTACCAGTGCAGAATACTGTATACCTTGTAAGAGGGGGCTCTAAGTTAATTGTTTTTGCTTAAGTGCTCTTCTTTGTTACAGGGGAGCATTCAAGGTTAAATGGAAGGTGGGAGTAAGGTATATAAACAAATAACTGCATTGTTAAAACAAAAGGCATTAATTAAACATATTTAATAGCAATAATAGCTAGCATTTAAATAGAGCTTTAAAGTTTGTGAGGTACTTTATGTATGTTATCTCATTTGATCCTTACAACAACCCCATTAGAAAGGAGCTATTATAATCCCCATTTTAAACATAAAGAAACTGAGGCCTAGAAAAGTCATGTGGCTAACCTAGGATCACCCAACTAGTGAATGTCTGGAGCAAGATTTGAACCCAGATAATCTGTCCACTGTGCCACCTACCTACCTTAGTTAAAAAGCAAAACAAAATGGAAATCATAGAGGCTTGGGCCTAGAAAGAAACCCACTGAATCACCTTACCTTCCATTTGTGTTAACACTAAAATGATTCCACCTAGATGAGACCTCTGCTCTGCGTTTACATTCCACCTGAACTAAGAGAAATCAATCATCTCCCCTCAGTCTCTCACCCCAATGTCTTCAATCCTTCACTTCTCAGGAATTCTCTCCCAGGATAAACTCAGAATAGCCACTAAAAGTGCCTTAGGATTACAAGTCTATGACCTGAATGGGGCAGGAGCCTCAGAGACAGGGCCAGGCTAATCTGATTTATCACTTTGCATCAATAAATGCTGACTGTGCTGGCATTTCTGTCAGGGAGCAAAAGTCAGAAGGATCATAGGGTTGAGACCTGGAAAGGACCTCAGACATTATCTAGTTGAACCCCCTTACTTTACAGAGGAAGTAGGCCCACAAAGACAAAATATTCAAGATCACACAGATAATCAACAGGACATTTAGGATTTGAACCCAGGGATTCTAACTCCAAATCCAGCACTATTTCTGCTACAATATTCTGCATCCCTTAAGAGAGATATCCCAATTCCAAAGCTTTATGAGCCATCCTCCTTTCCCTCCTTCCAACCCTCTTACTCTCACAAAACTAGATGTGGGTGTACACCCCCAAAGCCGAAGTTTAATTGCAGCAGAGGTATAGGCATCATGATGACCTGAAAGGACTCCCAGGTCTTATGGGCCCATAGGCTGAAGGGACCCAAAGAGGCCAACCCATGACACCCAAAGCGACTCAAAAGAAATGTGAGGCTCTCAAGAATGAAATCCTGATGTTAAAATAGAGAAATATCCCAATAAGGAAGAAAAGGGAGAGGCCTCTAAAGAGACTAACATGGCTTTACCAGGTGTTCTGTGATGAACTCAGATGCAGAGAGAACATGTATAAAAGACTGAAGCATCTTCTTTAGATGTCACCCAAGAATATTATCAAATGGTGACAAGTATCTTTAAGAACCGAATGGGAAAATCTAAAGAACAGAAAAATGCCAAGGATGATAGAAATGGTCTTTAAAACTACATCCAGGGGAAAAGAGAAATAAGGGTGGTATTGGCCCGCCTGGGGAAAATGGAACAAAGCGAACAGATGACAAAGAGAAAACAGAACTAAGAAGAATGATCTTTATGTTGGGGGGAGGGGAAGAGTCTAAAGAGGTAATTAGAGATGAGGTAGGTAAGGAGAGCATATGAGAAAATTATCTCCTCCCAATAAGCTCAAGTCTCTGGGCCCACGGCAATTACATTTCAGAGTTCTGAATAAAACGTAGCTGTGATTTCTGAACTATTACTAGTTGTTGTTGGGATATTATAGAAAACAGTGCAGGTATAGCAACACTGGGGATAAGAAAATACCCTCTTTAAGGACAGGGAGATTCAGATTCCCAAAACTACTGCTTTTGTAAGTATAGATCTCCAGTTAAATTCTACAACAGGTTATTAAATGGACAATTAGCAAGCACTTTAAAAATGAAGTTTTGAGCGCCAGGAGCCAACTTTAGTTCACTAAGAATAAATCATGCCAGACTAACCTCGTTTCTCTTTTTTTGGACAGGGTTATTAGATTGGCAGGTCAGGGAAATATGAAAGAGAAAATGTTTCTGGAGTTCAACAAGACATTTGACAAAGTTATGATATCTTGTGGACAAAGTGAAAGAAGTAGTGAGAAGAATAGTAAATATGACCCAGCACCACCCCCCTTTCAAGGATTCTGAGTTTAAACAGAGTGTGTTCGATCCTACAGGTTGATTCCAAGGGGCTATTTTCTCATATTAATTCATGACGAACCTCAGAGGTGAATTCAGCTTAAGTATGGCTAGTCCCTATGACCCCCAAATGGAATCTCCAACTTCTACATAGATACTCAATGTAGAATAAAGGTATCAGGTATTAGATAGTCTTTTTTCACCCACTGTAGAAAATAAATAAGTTGAAAATGACTCACAAGAGCCCATAAATTAGTACAGAAACATAACTACTCAAATAACCCATTAGGTTTGTAATCCATACTTCCTCCTGTGATTCACGGACAGAAAGGGTTAAAGATACACTAGATTTCTCCCAAAAGATAAGAACACTTTGAGAAGCTGTTTTTAAAAATTATTCTCCTTTACATCAAACCTCTCCTCTCTGCAAAACCCTTACAATGTTGTTGTTCATCCTTTATTCTTAAAGAGGACCTTGGACAAGTCATTTAAATTCCTCGGGCCTCATGGTCTTCATCTATAAAATGGGGAGGCTTCCTAGATGGCCTACAAATCTCTTTCATCTTTAGATCTATGCTTCTAAAAATGGTATCTGAGACAAACTGAGACCAGAGAAAGACTTTAATTTAGGAAGGTCAAGGTCACCCACTACATCATGAACCACTGCCAGTCATCTTGACCGTAACAATCACAGAATTGGGAAAGTCCAGACCTATTGGCCCCATATGACATGACTTTAGTCCCTCAGCTGCTAAATGATCCCCTTCATATCCTCTAAAAGGTTAATGCCTTAACAAGGGAACTCAAGATCAGTTGGCCACTTGAAATAACGGGAGCATGCATGAAAAGACCATCATCTAGAAATCTAGTCTCTGGTCTCCTCTCAGAAAAAGAAATATAAAAGCATAAGCGAGCAGCTAGTAGTTGACAATCCAAGAACTTCCCTCTGAGATTTGCTTGAGTTAACACAAGCTAATTCCTTGGGGAAAGATCGTGTAATGAGTTGAAGAAAATCGGTTATACCTCTTGGACTATATACAAAAACAGCAAGCTAATCTGGAGCCAGTCAGTCAAGTGAGGGAGGGTTCCAAAATTCAGGAGCTGAGGATTCTAGGTCCCCAAGAAAGAATCATTCTTAGGTGGAGAAGTAGTGCCTCCCCCTTCCCTTAATCTCCTCCTCCATCCCCACTGAACAAATCACCAGAGACTGGACTAGCAAAAGACAATTCATCTAGTGGTAGAGTGAGGCATGCCAAGAGCAAGCAGAAAGTCTCCCAAGAAAAGGCAACTGAGTATCCAGGAAAAAAGTTGATCAGTCAGTCAACAAGCATTTAGTGCTCAGGTTATGATCTGGTGGATTGCCAGCCAAAAGACCTGGTAATAGGTCAGTGTTGGTAGAAATGACCATAGCATAGCAGTGGCTGCTGGTGGCATCTTTGTTAAGAGCTGAGAGACACAACTTGACACAATGAGGAAAGTCAGCTTCACAGCTCTACAAGGGCACCAATCCTCAGAACCCAGAAATACCTAAGACAAACTCTATGAAGATTTCATGAAATAGAGAAAAGGGCTTCTAGTAACCAGGAGCTGTGAAGTAACACTTTATGATATGGGCTTTCTAAATGTGTGCCTCATTCCCATTTTACTTTAAGTTTGAGGCCTCTCTCCTCCAGGAACCTTGTATTGCAAGAGGAGAATGATTTAGGACAATTGCTTTTATAAAAACTGTTCTTGCTATATTTGCTTAGTAAATACTCTTTCTAAAAGCTAAGTAGATGACTGACAATTAGTAAGAACTATATCAGTGGGGGCTTGTGACACAAGTACTAGAAAAACCCAGCCTCTAAATAATTACCTTTTAGAATCTTGAGAGTCAAAGTAGCAGCTGACCGTTGAGGACCAGGATCACCAATGTGAGTGAAAGTTGGGCAAGCAGCTTCAGAGGAGGTCCTACATATTCATTTCTTGCCATCAAGTTTTAAGAAAAGAAAAGATAAGCTGGAGCTCATTGAGAGGAGAACAACCATGATCATGTGAGGACTTGAAATAATAGCATCTTTTAAAAATGGTTGTGGAAAATAGCTTAGTTGTACTGTAATATGTATGAAATGGAATAACATGGAAATAAGTTAAGAAAGGTAGATTGGAGCCAGGTTGTTAAGAACCTAAAAAGCCAAACAGAGGAATTCATATTTGATCCTACAAGTAATAGGGAGCCAGTGAAATTGATTAAGAGAGTGACAGTGGCTCAGGAAAATCACTTTAACAGCTGTATGGAGAATAAATTGGAAAGTTTTGACTTGATACAGAAAGATCAGGAAGGAAAAGAAGAGAATATTTGTAATATAGTAAACTTCTCTTCTTTGACAGTACTGCAGAAGGAGCAGCTAGGTGGTTCAGTGGCTAGAGCACTGGCTCTGGATTCAAGAGGACCTGAGTTCTCAAATCCAGATGCAGACTCAAGTGACTTAAGGCAAGTCACTTAACCCCGATTGCCTCCCCCTGCAAAAAAAGAGTATTGCAGAGGCTAGATTACCATGTCTCAAGGATGTTGTAGAAGGATTTACATCTCAAATAAGTATCAGATACAGAATAGCTTTATGTAGTTATAGTGTTTATGAAGCCTTTCACATACATCATGTTTTTAATACCTTTAAATAATTCCATACTCTCACAGATCCTCCCTTATTGATCAAAGATTGGAAGTCATTCATATCTTGTTGTATGTGATTCTTATCCATATATTCCCCTAAATCCTCAACAAGTATCTATCCAATATGCTGGAAACTTTCCCCCAGTTTTCCACTGACATCCCCATAGCATGATATAAACAATTTTATATCACAAACTAGTGTCACCCTGGGTCGTGAAATCTTTCCATTTGGCAACAAGATCGATTTTGGCTAAAGCAGCTTCTAGGTTCTTTTATTCTTATTGTATCAATTGATTTATATCAATAAATTCATTAGACAATTATGAGAGTCTATATCATTCTCATATTTTTATCCATTTCCCTGTTTTGGAGTACCAATTTCTTATTTTAATAGGTCAGGTTGGAGTTGCCCTAAATTCATGCCATGTGGTCTCATTTTTAGTCTTTCTTCTAATATGGCATTTATTTTTATCTTTGCTCTAACAAGTCAGTTGTCTGACTGGACAAAGACATCTGAGTCAGCAGTGATTCTCACATCAGCAACCAGAAATTTCCTGTCAGAATATGTTTGGTTCAGCAGGTATTATTATCCTCATTTTATAGATAAGGTAACTGAGACTCAGAGATGTAAATGACTTGCCCAAGGTTATATAGCTCATAAGTTTCAGAGATGGAATCTGACCCCAATATCTGCTGATGACAAACCCAATGCCCTTCTGAACTAAGCTTCATTTATATTTCGCTTCAATACTTACAAAAATAATTTGTATACATTATTTTATTTGTTTCTCCCCATAACCCAAGGAGGGAGGTCCGCAGGCATCGTTGCCATTGTTCACAGCCCCCAAGATTTTGTTATTCTATGCATGATAATTTGGAGGTCTGGTGAACTGGAAGCTCATCAGTTCCCTCCTCCACCCCTCCTATCCCCAATTGCCTTCATTTGTCAGGGATATATGTAAGGGGGATCTCTGTTCAAGTATAAAGTGGGCTAGACAGACTCAGGAGGCCCTTCCAAGTCTGAGGTTTTGTAATTCTACTCCCTGAGTCAGGGGATTATTGGGCAGACACATTCATTATGCAAGTATTTATTAAACCCCTACATGTAAAGCAGGATTGGAGGCGGGATGGCAGAACTGAAGATGGAAGTTGATTTGACAGCGGCTGTAACTATGTGCCCATTCCCCATACACAAAGCAATTCCTCCCTTAGAGCTCTGATCCTGTTGTAGGAAGCACCTTCCTTTCTTCTGACTCTTACCCTTGGACCATCTATATGTGCTCATGCTCCTGCTGAGGAAAGGAGACAGGGAGAACCGAATAGGCACTGGAGAAGGGGAGGGAAAACCAGGAAATGATACTTTCCAAAACTTCTAAAATAGCTTCTTGCAAATGAATTAAGCAATTGGAAGGTTGCCCCTTGGGCAAGATCCTGGCACACTCCCAATTCTGTGTACAGGCTGTATGCTGTGGAGCACATCCTGGGGAAGGAAACCACGCAGAGCAAGTACCAGCATTGTCCCTTAAAAACAAGCCTTGGCACAACCTACCTTCCCAACGTATTATACAATATGCCCCTTCCTTCACTCTACAATCCAGCCAGGCTGACCCTCTTGCTGTTCCCCAGACATGACACTTCATCTCCCATCTCCACACCTTTGCACTGACCCTCCCTCATGCCTATAATGTACCCCCATCTCATCTCCACATCTTAAAATCTCTTTTTTATCAAAACTCAGCTCAAGTGCCCCATTTTCCATGAAGCCTTTATTGATCCCGCTAGCTGCTAGTATACTCTCCCCTAAATTATACCTTGAATCTTTTATTTTCCATAACACAGTAGAATAAAAAGATGATTGCACATGAAACTACAAATCTGTTATGAACAAATTGCTATTCCTTTTAAATATATAATAAAGTTGCCATTTAAGTTTCTTTTTTTCATTCCTTTTTTTCCTTCCCTTCCTAGACATGGCACAAATTGGCATATGTGTGTATACATATGTATGTCTATATACACATGTATATGTATGTGTATATATGCATATATGTATTATGTATGTGTGTATGTACATGTGTACATATATGTATAGATATATACATATATGTGTGTGGATATGTATATACATCTGTAGAATTATTCTATACATACTTCTAGTTATCAGTTCTTTCTCTGGATACAGAGAGTTAATATGGGTATTTATAATGACCAAAATGACTTATTCACTCAAAGTCATTCTTAAAACAAGATTGCTGTTACTGTATATAATATTCTCTTGGTTCTGCTCATTTCCTTCTTCATTATTTCATGTACATCTTTCCATGTTTTTCTAAAATCATTGGGCTCATGATTTCTTATACCACAGTAGTATTCCATCACAATCATATACCACAACTTGTTCAGCCATTCCCCAGTTGATGGGCATCCCCTTAATTTCCACTTCTTTGCCACCACAAAGAGAGTTGCTATAGCACCTTGTGTCTTTGAATGTATGGTGCAGTGAATAGAATGCCAGGCCTAGAGTCAGGAGGACCTGAGTTCTAAATCCAGCCTCAGACAATGACTAACTGTGTGACCCTGGGCAAATCACTTAACCCTATTTACCTTAGTTTCTTCATCCGTAAAATGAACTAGAGAAGAAAATGGCAAACCACTCCAGTATCCTTGCCAAAAAAAAAGAGTCACAAAGAGTCAAACATGAATGGAACAACCAAACAACATCGAAAGCCTTTAATGTATTTTGTATATATCCTGTCAATGTTGCAAATGGGAACAACAGATTGGCCAAAAAACATAATTTGGACCAAGTAGGGTTTTTTGAGTTCACCAGCGGGAGGCTGTCAGCCGAAGAGGTGAAATCTCCCCAAATGAACAGAACATAAGGTTTATGTAGGTTTTAGGGCGTGAGGAACAGAGTAAGGGAATCAGGGAAAATGTCAGTTGCTCAAGGTCCCTGTTGCTGGGGCTGAAGGCTGATCGGGTATAATAACACTTTTACCCATTTCAGGGTTAGGGGTTTCTGCATAACAGGAACATGTTGCCCAAAAGGATACCATGGCACATCCTATTTTGGGTTGTTTGCATTGTAAACACTAATAGAAGAGTACAGAAATGTACGTGTGAACAAAATGAGGTGATTCTCAAAACGAACAGCTCTGTGCCCACAACACTTACTTATGCTTAGGGATGGTTTCCTTTTTGTCTTGTCTTGGGGCCTACCACAATCCCTGTCACTCAGTACTGTAAGTATTTAATGAATGCCTGTTGATGGCTTGATTTATCCATGTCAGTCCATTTGAATTCAATCAACATTTGTGGAGTGCCTAAACCACACTAGGCAATGGAAATGCGAAGATGAAGGCTGGTACTGTCTTCCCTTAAGGAGCTTGTATTCTGCAAGGAGGAAAGTAAGGGAGACACCTACACAAATAACTAAAAGTTAGAAAATATTTGAGTGTCTAGGACTAGCATGAAAGATTCAAGGCAAGAGGGATCATTTCTAGCTGAGGGGATAAGAGAAGTCAGCACTTGAACAGGGCCTTCAGGAAAGAGCAGGATTTCACTAGGTATAGATAGGGAATGGCAGGGTGAGAGACAGATAAAAGAGAAGGACCAGATAAAAAACAATTAGGAATCCAGTTTGGCTAGAGCAAGGAAAATGCAAAATTGTGTCTTGTGAAATAAGACTGGAAAGAGGTTTGGAGCCAAAGAATGGATGGCCTTGCCTGGAGGAATTTGCAGTTTGTTTAGTAGGCAATGGGGAGCCATTGAGGATTTTTGAGCAAGGAAGTGATGTTATCAAGCCTGTGCAAGGGGAAGATTACTTTAGCAGCTGTTGGAATGATGCAGCACAGCCTGGAAGAAAGGAAACCAATTAGGAGAACTGTTACATGAGTCTGGAAAAGAAGTAAAGAGGACCTGAACTAGGATGGACAATGGAAATGGAAAGAAGGTGACAGGTGTGAGAGATATTTTGGCAATAGAATTGACAGAATTTGGAAACTGATTGGATATGAGAGGAAAAAGTCAAAGATGACTCCAAGATTTTGAAAATGTTAACTGAAAGAATGATGGTGCCGCAATCATCATAGTTGACATGTATATGACACTTTAAGCCTTACAAGAAGTTTTTTTTTTTCTTTTAGCCTATTCTGCTTTTTAAGGAGTTCTTTTCTTCAGGGAATTTTTGTGCCTCTTTTACCATTAGAACAACTCTGAGTTTTAATGTGTTATTTTCTTCGGCATTTTTGGTGTCTCTCTTACCAAGCTATTAATTCTCTTATTATAATCTTCCTGAATCATTTTCATTTCTTTTCCCAGATTTTCCTCTACCACTTATCACTTTTTTAACTCTTCTAGGAATTTTTATTAGGCCTGGGTCCAATTAGCATTTTTCTTTGAGGCTTTGTTTGTTTCTGTTTTTGCATTATTGTCTTCTTCTGAGTTTGTGTCTTGGTCTTTCCTGCTACTGTAGTAGCTTTTTATGGTCAAGTTCATTTTTTGTTGTTTGCTCATTTTTCCAGTCTATTTCTTGATTTTGAACTTTATTTTAAAGTTGTGCTCTGCTCATTTGGGGGTGGGTAGGCACTATTCCAAGCTTCAGGCTTTTTCATGCAGTGTTTTTTTAGAGCTAGTTCTGGGGGTCTGCAAGTTTTTGGTGCTTCCAAAAGTGGTGTAATCTGGAGAGAGGTGTGGTCATCACTCTCCTGGTGTGTGATCTGGTCTTTACCCAAGAAGGGCTTCTCCTCCTCTACAAACACTGGTGCTCCTCTTGGCCCTAGAACTATGACAAGTGCTCCTGCTCTCCTGCAGCCACAAGCCCTAGTGTTCCTCCCTGCCTTGGAACTGCAACCAGGGTCTGTGACCCCTTGTGACTGACCACCAGCACTCCTTTCTACCCTGGAACAGTGACTCAGAACTTCATATGGGCAACAGATTTGTCAATCAGCAATGGCTGTACCCTGTGGAGCAAAGGGTCCCCTGTAATCTCTTTCCGACCACATGTCTGACTCCTTTACCATCTCTGGGTTGAGAATTCCTGCTGCTGTCATAGCCATCCCACAGCTAGTGCTACACCACCTGCACACTGGCCTGGCTCACACCCCAGTGTCAGAGACATCTCCTGCCGACCTCCCGAGTTGTTTTAGGCTGGAAAAATACCTGACTGACTTTTTGTTGGCTCTGACTCTCCAAAATTTGATTTGGGGACTTATTTTAAAGTTCTTTGGAGGGGGATGTTAGTAGAGTTCAGCTGGGTGGCTGCCTGTTCTCCACTACCTTGGCTCCACCTCATCCTTCATTTCAACATCTTTTCATTACATGCTAAAATTTCCAAGTGCCCATTTAACATGGATTAAATGTTTAGGGTGGTTGCTTCCTGACAATTCCTAGGGAGGCACCTTAATTTCATCAGTTACTTGTCTCCAAATTACACTGCTGGATAGGGCACTTCTGAGAAATTTCCTCTAGATCCCATCCATGGTGTGTGGATTTTTGTTGTTCTCAAAGTGATACCTCCTGTGACTTGGGCATGTGCAAGGGTTTTTTTCTGACCTTTTACTTCTGCCATTGTTTGCCTAGATCTTAGGGTCCATCTTATTTTTATTTCAATTCAACTCACTTATGTGCCAAGCTTCCTGTTAGGCACTTGAGATACAAAGACAAAAATAAATTCCCTGCCCTCCAGGAGTTTATATCCGGGACGGTTGAGGTTAGAGGACTTTGCACTAGGAGCATTTAGGGGCACGTGTGTCAAGGAATAGAATGTGTACACAGCTATGTAAAGATGAAATATATGCAAAGTAATTCCAAGAGAGAGATAATGCTAATCACTGAGGCCTTCTGTGACCCTTTTTACATCTTACACATAAATTGGTCAAAAGCATCTCACTCTAAACCCTAGCCCTGGCCCTCGGGGCCCAAAGTGGAAGGAGTCAAGATGGGTAGCCACTTGCTCTCTATGCCCCTGTATCAGATGAAGTAAAACAACAAAACTTGGGGCAGGTAGGTTGTACAGTGAATGAGCACTAGGCCTAAGGTCAGGAAGACTTATCTTCCTAAGTTCAAATCTGGCCTTAGACACTAACTAGCTGTGTGACCCTGGGAAAGCTACCTAATGCTGTTTGACTCAGCTTCCTCATCTGTAAAATGAACTGGAGAAAGACATGGCAAACCAGTGCAGTATCTCTGCCAAGAAAACCCCAAATGGGGCCGTGGAGAGTCAGATACAACTGAACAACAAAGGACTTCTGTTTCTTCTTTTTCATCCAGCTGAGGACCTGAAAGGTCAATTAATCCCACCTGTTCCTGATTAGTAAACTCTGTTGGGCAGCAGTAGACAGAGCCCCCAACCTAGAGTCAGGAAGACTCATTTTCCTGAGTTCAAATCCGACCTCAGACACTTGCTAGCTGTGTGACCCTGGGCAAGCCACTTAACCCTGTTTGCCTCAGTTTCCTCATCTGTCAAATGAGCCGGAGGAGGAAATGGTAAACCACTCGAAAACCCTAAATGGGCATGACTGAAACAACTGAACAAAAACAACAATAAAACAAAGCTGTTTTGGTGCACCCTGAGACTACACACTCTGTTCTTCACACACATCATTCTGTCACCCCTCTCCTTTCAATCTCTTCCTGCCTTTGCTCTGTCTGTTGCCCATGCCTGGAATGTACTCTCTCATTTCTGCCTCATAGAACAACACTCTTCCTTTAAGACAGAACTCAGGCACCATCTTTGGCATGAAGCATTTCATGATCCCCCAACCCTCGATGCCCCTCCCCTCAAACTCCTATTTATTTGCATTTATTCACTTTATAGTTATACCATATATTATATATTTAAATATGTACCCATTGACTATTCTATTCAAACACCAGCTTCTTGCAAATAGGATTTTTTTCACTTTGTACTTGTATTCCTAGTACCCAGCACACAGCCAGGTCAATAACAATCATTTAATAAATATTTGTTTATTAATTGTTTAATTGATTGATGGTGCCTTCCCCTGCAAGGTCACCTTCCTTCTATCTACTCAGTATGTATCTTGTATCTACACAGTTATTTTAATGTTGTCTTCTCCATTAGAATATGAGCTTCATGAGGGCAGGGACACTATGTTTGCTTTATTTGTATCCCCAGTGTTTGGTACAGTGTCTGGCACACAGTAAGCATTTAATAAGTGCTTGCTGATCAGTTGTTCATTGAAGCAGACTAGTGGGCGGCCTCAATCAAATGGATTCTCTTCTCAGAGTCCTACTATAAAGGCCATCTCTTCAGAAAGGACTAACCTTCGTCTATGAGCTGTCTACTGTCACCAGCAGGCCCTGCTTCCGTAGGCCTAGACCCAGACAAGCCAGAGAGCTCCCCAGGAACCCCAAATGAATTGTAGTTGTTGCATGATAATATTAATTTCACAGAGACTTTCTTATGATAAGAACCATCAGCACATTATAATCATAATGCTAGTAATGATACTAATAATCATCGGAGGTTCTCTTGGCCCTTTACATCCCTGAGTAGAGCCTCTTTTCAACATTATGCAAACCAACCGCACAGTTGAGACAGCACAGTCATTAAGCACAAGCCCTCTGGCTGTCTTTTCAGAAGGCTGGCCAGGATAACCAAACTGGCCCATCACTTGCCCTTCCACAGGGTATTCATAGAGTATATAGATCACAAATAGGTCAAAAATCCCACACAGGGCTGACTGTCTGCAAAAGCGGAGCTTGAAATTATTCACCCACCCACCCACCCCAAAACCTTCAGACATCTGGTCCAGCCTATTCTTAGATTGCTTAGGAAATGAGAGAGTAGCTCTGGGCTATAATTGAAGGGCTGGTCTCACAGATGACAAAAACCTAAGACCTGCCCAAACACAACTTTCTCAGGAATTGCCTGAACTCAGAAGCCTTCATCTTGAAACTTTTCAAGACTGTTCCCAAGGATCTTTTTGTGAAACCCTTGCTTGTCTTTCCTTTGCTTCCTCAGAAAACAGAAATCAAAAAGGTGGATTGAATAGAGAATCTAGGAATGGGGAAGGGATTCTAGCTAAATTTGAACACATTTAAAAGAAAAGGAATTCGCTCAGGGGAATTTGTCTGTAGTAACCAAAAAGCACCTTTAAGATAAAATTGTGAAGATGACATTTGTCTTAAGCATCTTGACTTCTCCTTTTGGCATCTTTCTGATCTTCTGTTTCAATACCTTCTTGATCAGTTACCTGAGGCTCTCGTGTCGCCCAAATCCCCTCTTTCATGTGGGGAAACAAATTGATGGAGCCACAACTGGGACCTTTCCCCCTTCTTCCATTGTGAGTACATGGCAGGGGTGGGGGGGGGGGCGGCTGGGAATGAGAAGTGTCTAAAGACCAGTATAGCAATAGATGGGATTAGTAACTGGTGAGGCCTGGAGAAGATAAAAGGGATCCAGGAAGGAAAGAGTCATGAAGCCAAGAAAGAGGGAGAGGAGTCTGAAGGTTTTGCCTTCTTTTTCCACAGGAGAGATAGCACTAGTAGATTGAAGAACCCTAGAAACTTGTCTTTGCCTTGCCTAAGAAACCGTGCAGACTACATTGTTTAGCAGAGCTATTGGAAATGGTTAGAAGTTAGAAAGGAAAAGGGAAAGGGAAAGGGGAGAAAAGAAATTCACTACCACTTAAGCCATCAGAGAACAATGGAAAAAGATTTGTGATGGTGACAAAAATCTGCTACAGGAGTCCTCAAATATACAGAGAACTGAGCCAAATTTATAAAAACAAGAGCCATTTCCCACTTAATAAAAGGTCTAAGGATATGAACAAGAAATTTTCCAAAGAAGTAATCAAAGCTAACAATAGTCACATAAAAATACTCTAAATCACGACTGATTAGAGAAATGCAAATTAAAACAACTCTGAAATATCACTCATACCTATCAGATTGGCTAACAGGACAGAAAAGGAAAATAGCAGATGCTAGAGGGAATGTGGAGAAATTGAGACACTAATGCATTGTTGATGGAGTTGTGGACTAATCCAACCATTCTGGACAACAATTTGGAACTACTCCCAAAGGACTATAAAACTGCCTACCCTTTGACCCAGAAATACCTCTATTAGGTCTGTTTCCCCAAAAGATCAAAGAAAAGGGAAAAGTACATGTTTGTACAAAAATAGTTATAGCAGTTCTTTTTGTGGTGGCAAAGAATAGGAAATCAAGGAAATACCCATCAACTGCTCATCAACTGAACAAAATGCGGTATATGATTGTGATGGACTGCTATAAGAAGTGCTATAAGAAATGATGAGCAAAATGGTTTCAGAAAAACCTTAGAAGACTTATATGAACTGATCTAAAGTGAAGTGAGCAGAACCAGGAGAACACTATACACAGTAACAACAATTCTGTAATAATTAAAAACTGTGAAACACTTAGTTGCTCTGATCAAGACAATGATCCAAGATAACTCCAAAAGATGCGTAGTAAAAAATGCTGTCTACCTCCAGAGAGAGAACTGGTGAACTCTGAATGCAGATTGAAGCATACTTTTTAAAAGTTCTTTATTTTTATTGTTTTATTTTGTTTGTGTTTTCTTTTGCAACATGACTAATATGGAAATATGTTTTGCATGACCTTACATGTAAAATCAAAATCAAATTGCTTGCCTTCTCAAGGAGGAGGGAGGGATGGAAAGGAGAGAAGGAATTTGGAACTCAAAATTTTAAAAAATGATTGTCAAAAATATTATATGTAATTGAAAAATATTTAACAAAATAGAAATAATTTTAAAAAATAAAAACAAAGGACTTCAAAAATCTACATAATTTTGAAACTGCTGGTTGTTCATTCAAGGGACTCTGCCCTTTGCTGCCAGCATATGGGCCTATGGGAAACTGTACTAATTTGTGTATGTGGCAGTGGTGATGAGAGACAGGGCAAGATACATTCTATTGCTTGACATTTCCCTGTTATTTACTTGGCTATTGTGTCCAAATTAAATACTTTACTATTTGATTTCTGGTTCATGCCGTAATTGGGGCTTAAGACATATGTTTCCCCTACACTGAATGCAGTAGCCCATGGGAATTCCAGAATGAACTACATTTGTCAGAATTTTCCCAGCTTCTGCTTATGAGAAAGTTGTCAAGTAAAAGAAATAAGTATCTGTTGAACTGAAGTATAAAAATCCCCCAAAGTGTTACATAAGCTCTTCATATAAAGAGAATCTTTGACATATAAGGCAAATGCTTTACTTTATCCAGGTGAATCTATATTTTTAAAAGGATACCCAGAGAGAAGTTTGGCATAGTGGAGGTAGCTATGGTTTTGAATCATAATACCTGGGTTTGAATCCTGGATCTGCAACTTAATAGCTGTATTAAATTGGCCAAACCATTTTACTTCAAAGGTCCTCATTTTGTTCATCTCTAAAGTGAAGGTGTTTAACTAGAATTTACCTAAGTTTACCCACAGCCCTGAATTTCTCTTATTCTATAATCCTAAATGAACGTTTAATGGTAGGATTCCAGGCCCTGTAGCACTTGAGCCAGAGATTTTTGGGGGCAGAGGGTGGGAAGTAAGAAGACCTTTCTAGTGCCTCATCAATCACAAAAATGATTACCGACCTTATGTTTAGTCATGTGACACCTAAAAGATCACCTATCTTACCTGATTATAATGTGGTCCCTGTCCTCCATCCTAGGATCTGGACATATATCTGAATGGTCAGAAGGACGTGGAATAAGGCCATTCTCTCGAGGAGAAGAAGAAACTGTACCTTTCCCTTCTCTCTGCTTCTTTTCCTATGTGATAAAACACTTCTAACATGCCCCATTAGTCATTCTGAGGGCCCTTGGTAGCCAATTTGCTCATTAGCTTGGGATCATGAAATCCTAGAGTTAGCAGGGATGTTGTAAATCATCTCCCCCAACCTTTTTCACTCTGTATTGTTCCTGACAAATGATCACCCAGCCCCTATTGACAAGGGACTCATTACTTCATGAGGCAGTCCATTCTTGGACAATACAAAATTTTAGGAAGTTCTTTATATGCCTAAATTAGGTAAAACTCTTTCATATAAAATGTTTTCAGATTCTTTCCATCTTCAGATATTTTCTTCCATCCAGATATAAAACTGCTCCCAATGATAGTCGAGTTTTACAGAAATGAAAACCTTGCTTCGCCAGTTAGCAGGGTTCAGTCCTTGATCTGTTTTATTTTTAATGAGAAATTTTAATATTCTCCTATTTATAGTTGCCTTTCTATAAGTATCCTGAAAAGAAAAGTTTAAATCACACAAACAAAAATGAGCAGAATGAAGAACATTGGCACAATTTTAAAATAGGTTTTTAAAAATCAGATGCAAAAATACCAGATGAAAAATGTAGTGAAAGTGAACCAGAAGTAGTATCTAAAACAAGTTTAAAATGTTCTCAAGACACTATAAATGAATAACAAATAAGCAATTTGAATGAAAGGAGGAGGTGGAATTGCCCCCCACCAAAATTGTAACATTAAATAAAGAGGGAAAGATAGGTTTCAAAATCAACATATTTAAAATATTCATGGAGTATAAAAACTCAACAGTGAAATCAATAAAAAAGTGTAATTATTTCCTTGAAGGATGGAATGGCTGATAGAACAAGAGGAAAAGAAAATTTAACCCAAAACCCAACTCAACCAAAAAAAAGATTGAAAAGCAAGACTAACGTCAAAGGTCTTAAAAACAGATCAAGCTGACAGAATTTAAGATACCAGATTCCCTTAAAACTGACAATTAAAGAACCTAACAAGTAAATTTTAAGAAACTATACTAGCAAATTTTCCAGAAATGCTGGGAACAAGGGATTATAAATAGACAGGTGATTCACATGATGCCAACAAGGAATGGTATAACATTCAATTTCACCTAGGTATAACATTAAGCTTCAAAACTCCAATAAAAAAGAGGTGAACTTACAAGAAGCCAAAAAGAAAGGTATCATGCATTAACAAGCACTGATTCAAATTTCCTAGGATTTTTTAGAAAAATTAAAAAGACAAGAAACATCACAAGCTGAAATATGACAAATCAGAAATTAGGAAATATAGGGTTTTAAACCCTGAATAAGTTTCCCAACAAAATTAAGCATTCTTTTGTAAAGAAAAGATTAACATTTAATAATCAAAATCACTAGGAGCAAGGTCAGAATAACTATTTTAAAAATTAGAAAGAGCACTCAAGATATTAAACCTAGAGAGAATAAAGTCAAGAATAAAGGAAAGAGCCTCTGGAAAATGTCTGAGCTCTTACTTCAAATGTTTTAATCAACAGATACTTTCCATCTATAATTAACTAATTACTACCTCAATGCAACCACGAACAGAAGGATTTTTTAAAAAACTAATAGTACTAATGTTTTTATTAAATACTGACTGACAGTCATAGCTAAAGATGAAGAAAAGGAACAAATTAATGTTTTGATTATGGACATCATAGAAAAAGAAGAGTGAGGAAATGAAGTTAAGAAGTAAAGGGAACTATCTAGAGCAAAATTCCTATTTTAGACAAGAGAAAGGGAGGGTCGAGTTTTTCTTTCTCAAATTATAGTCTTACTAGTAGAAAATCTATCAACTTTGCTTATTTTAGGGGAAGGATTTGTATTAGTGAAATTAGGAAGATTGTATTCCCTTCTAATAAAATGAGCAATTTAACAAAGAAGGGGATAAGTCAAATGCTACCATTTTACCTTGACTACAAACAGATACAGTGACGTGAACAGAATCAGGAAAACAATTTATACAATAAAAAAACATTGTAAATAAAACAATCTTGAAAGACTTAAGAACTCTGATCAATGCAGTGACCAACTATGATTCCAGAGGACTACAGATGAAGTGTGTTATCCATTTCCTAAGAGAGAAGTGATAGACTCAAAGAACAGAATGAGACACACATGTTTTAGTTGTGACCAATGTGAGGATTTGTTTTGCTTGACTGTGCTCATTTGAAAAAAGAGGGAGGTAAAAAGGGCTAGTGATAGGAAGGGAGGAAGGAAAGGAGGGAGGGAGGGAGAGAAGGCAATAATGAAGTAGGGAGAGAAGGAAGGAAGAAGAGAGGGAGGGAGTCATTGGAGCATTTTTAATGGATAAAGGAAAACAGAAGAAAAGTAACCAAGGAACATAGACAAGCAGGATAGCTTTGAAAGTTACACATTGAATTTATTATATACTGAAAAGGAAAAGCAAGCTGTACATAATAGTGACAGTTTCATGTACAATCATCCTTTTTCTGTTCTACCTTGCATAGGGAAATGCTCATTTTATTGCGTTTACTAAGTTCAGAAGAAAGACTAAATTATTGCAATAGCCTCCTAACCAGCATCCCATCTCCAATGAGAGAACATATACACCTTAAAAATACACATAAAACATTCCCCCAAAGTGCAAAGAAGTTATAAAGTCAGAAAGTTAGAAATACAATGAAATTATGATCAACAAGGAAGGTATAATCAAAAGGTTTAGATCTAAAATGACCCATTGGATAATTTCTGGATTGATGAACAAATTATAGAAATAATAAAGATAGAGTATATCAGCTAAAGCAATACTCAACGACAAACTTACATACATGAATGCTCATGTTCGTATAAAAAAAGACAGGGAAACAGTTGAGTTTAGAAACCAGTAGATGAACACAATTATTAGCTCTCAAATCCATGTTCCCAACATGTTGTCCCTCTACCACATCCCACAATAAGAAAACATAACTTAGTATGTAACATAGTGGTCAAACTTTTCAAATATGCTTCTAAGAAGCCTTTTTTGTCTTACTTGACTAGACTTGTGAGAGTATGACAAAGCCATATGTTCATAACCCCAACCCAACTTAATTCCTCTAAGGTCTCTTAACTGTGAAACTCCTTTGTCACTAACCACTCCTTTTGTTTCTTAATTACCATACCTCCTAGGCAATCATACATCAGGGTCAATTCTGAAGCTTCATAATAGCCCATAATATTATGTGGCAGCTATTATTAAGAGATTCAGGAGGCAATGAGTCTCTGCAGTACTTTGTTGCCTTAACCTTTGTCAGACTTACAGTTGTCCTTTGGCTAAAGTTCTCATGCTTTCATTATCTCCTTTTTGCCTTGGTCCATGCTATTTTTCATTCAGTCTAAAATAGTCTGTAACTTCCTCCAATCCTTTTCTATCAAGATTAGTCTATGACTACCTGGAGTATCCTGCAAAGAATATGCTACGATAGTGTGTTTTTATTTTTAAACAAAGTCAATGTGGTTCTTACAAATATCATTAAGGGAATTTCTGTTTCAAGGAGACAAGAATAATACACCAAAAATAATCATAAAGAAGATTGTTAAAATAAATTATGTGTAGTGAACCTTCACACTATAGCCTCCCCCTCCACCTGTTGCAAATAGCAAGGAAGGTCTTGAAGAACAAGGGGGAAACTGGAGAAGGGAGAATAGAAGTGGTGTGATTCAGTGGCAGCATAGAGTGGTGGACAAGGTCTAAGTGAAAGGACCATAGGAACTGTGATGATTGAATGAGTCCTTGCTGAGACTGGCTGCCAATTCCACTCACAGTGCTCTGTGATGGGTAAGCTGCAACTAGATAAGGCCAGAAGTGAACCAAGAATCACAGAAGAGTTGGAATGGACCTTGGATGCCATCTTGTCCAATCTTTATCTGAAAAAAGACCCCTACTACAGCATACCTAGAAAGTTATTATCTCCCCTCTACTGGAAGACCTCCAATGAGGAGGAACCCTTTCCTTCCTGAGGCTGTTTATTCTATGTTTGGAGAGCTCTCACTGTTGGGAATTTTTCCCTGCCATGAAGATGAAATCTACCTACGCAATGCACACCAGCTGTAACTCCTAGTTCTGCCCTAAAGGGGCAAACAAAACAAGTATAAGCCTTCCTCCTTCCAAATACCCTCACTTCCCCCGACTACCATAAGACTGTATAGTCAGCATCCTTCTCCTAGCTCACTAAGCATTCTTTCTCTGTCTCCTTTATTGAACTTTTATTCAGGTAATCAAGACAAGGGAAGTATCAACCATCCTGAGTTCTGGTTCAAACTTGATCATGAGTCCTATGTTCCCCTACCATGAGTGAACGAAGACACCAACTCCAGAGCTTCTATATGTGTATCCAATGACTAGAACTAAGGGAAATGTAAATGAACTCTTCTGAGGGAACTGTGTTGTTGCATTCCTTTACCTAGTGAAGAAAGGATTCAAACTATGTCCCAGAACTACTGGGCCCAAATTATATTGCTAACTATAAGCCATTGTGATTAATATGATGCAAAAAATGTAATATTAGCAGAGTCTACAGAATACAATAATGAGTAAGATAGAATTTATACTAGGAAAGCCATGATAATTCAATTTTAGGAGAGCAATGTATATAATAAATCATATTCATAAGAAAAATATATGATTACAACAATAGAGAAAATATCTTTAATAAAACTCAACACTCATTTATGTTTAAAACACACCAAAAACATAGGAACAGAGGGATTTTTTCCTTAGCATGATACAAAATATTTATATTAAATCAGCAGTTGGAATTAGACATAATGGAGAAATGTTAGGAGCTTTCCAACTAAGAACAGAGGTAAAGCAGAGCAGATGATTTCCAGTTACTTTTTACCATAGTTTTAGAAATGCTAGCCATGCAACAGAGCAAATAACAGAAACAAATGGAGTAAACATAAGCAAAGAAGAGGTTAACATGTTTTTATCTGCAGATAATATTATTATATATTTAGAAAATGCGAGATAAAAACTAATAAGATAAAATCATCTTTACAAGAGAGCTGGGTTTAAGAAAATCTATGAAAATCAACATTTCTATATATAAGAAAAAAGATGAAAGATATAATTTACAACAATGACAAAATATGTTTAATGTTTGCTCATTAACTTCTAGATACACAGATGACTTCCATAAAAACATCTAGAAATCAAGTTTAGCAAAAGAAAGGACAAATGATTGGAGAAAAATTCAATATGCATGGCTAGGTCAAGGCAATATAGTAAAGATGACAATTCTGGAAATCAAAGGCATGTCCATCAATTGGAAAATGGCTAAACAAGCTGAGGTATATTATTGAAATGGAATGTTATTGTACTGTAAGAAAAGACAGGCAGGATGATTTCAGGAGAAAACTGGAAAGAGTTACATGAACTGATGCATAGTGAAATGAACAGAACCAGGAAAATGTTGTACACAGTAACAGCAACATTGTTCGATAAAGAACTATGAATGACTTAGCTATTCTCAGCAATTCAATGACCCAAGACAATCCCAAAGGATTAATGATGAATGGCACTATCTGCCTCCAGAGAAAGAACTGATATTGATCGAATACAGAATGAAGCATGCTATTTTTCACTTTCTTTTGTTTTTTTTTTCTTGTATTCAAGTCTTGTACAAAATGACTAGTATGGAAAGGTTTTACATAATTGCACATGTATAAACTACATCTGATTGCTTACTGTCTCCAGGAAGGGGAGATGAGGGAGGGATAGAATTTGGAATTTGAAACTTTAAATAAAAAAATTTTTAAAGGGTGACAATTCTACACAATTAGTTTATTGATTTAATGCAATGCCAATCAGAATAACAATGGTCCACTTCATAGAACCAGATGAAATGATAAAATGAACATGGAGAAACAAATGATAAAACTATAGGGAGGAGATGGACAGGGAGAATTTCTAATTATAAACTGGTATTTATTAAAACTCCCTAATACTAGATTTTTTTCATAGAAAAGAAATATGTCAATGATACAGAATTGAAATTCCAGAATTGCTAAGTCAACAAGCAGTTTTAGGCTCTTACTAGATGTCAGGTACTGTGCCAAGGGCAGGAGCTATAAGTAATCTCTGCCCTCAAGGAGCTTACATTCTACTGGAGAAGACAAATGTGCATATAGGTAGGTATGTTATATACATATACAGCGTGTCCCTAAAGTCTGGACACACAGGAAAATTGACGGCACTGGGGAGTTACTACACTGAGTTCACGTGAATCTTGCAAAGTGCATCAACCTTTACAACCTTTGAGTGTGTGTGTGTGTATACTTTTTGTGGAGAGGGGCAGCAGAAAAAAATAAAATGTTCACAGCAGAGAACAAAAGAAAACTCAGAAGGAAGCACAGAAAAGCAGGGTAGCTTTGAAAATGGTGTGTAGTGTTTATTATATATTTTTTAAATAGTATGAAGTGGAGATTCATGGTTTCATATTGAATCCTCTTTTTCTGTTGTGCTATGTATGTGGAAATTTTTTTTCTCTTTGTCTTTTCGTATTTAAGTTCAAAATGAATAAAAAATTTTAAAAGAATTGTAAGTGGGAAAGCAATCTAAATATTTTTGAGCCATCATTCTACAGATGTAGAAACTGAGACCAAGTGAAATTAAGTGACTTTTAAATTTTAACAAACACTTGTTAAGCACCTTCTATGTGTCAAGCACTAGGAGAAGAGGTTTAAAAAAACCTCTCCTTTGAGCTTCACAACAACCCTGGGAGATAAGTGCTCCAGTTTACAGATGGGGAAACTCAGGCAGACAGAGGTTAAGTGACTTGCCCAGGGTCACACAGCTGTTAAGTGTCTGAAGCTGGGTTTGAACTCATGTTTTTGTGATTAACTCCAGGTCTCTATCCACTTTACCAGAATCACATGGCTAGTAGTGCCTGAAACGGGATTTGAACTGAGTCTTCATAATTCAAAATCCAACATTCTATCCACTACTCCAAGTTCCCTTTTAAAATGGGAAGAACTCTTTTCTGAGTAAGCCTGGAGGGCTTTAGAAAAAGAACTCTTTTCTGGGTGAGTTTAAACCACCAATCTTTCAGTTAATAAGTAGGCAAGATAGCAGATTGCAAGAAGACAAGAGAGAGAGGAGGGAGGAGAGAGAGAGAAAGAGAGAGCTAGGAAATGCCTACAGATCTCAAATCACCTAAAGACAGAGACAGGCATGTACGTGGGTTTTTTGATGAATGAGGAATAGACCAAGGTGACTAAAGCAGAAGACTCATGTCCTAAAGAAGTGATACAACTGGAAAATATAGGGAGAGGCCGGGGAAACAGGGTCCAAAAAAACTGCTGTGCCACCAGCCATGGGGAAACCTGTGTTATCTTCAGTAAAATCCAGGGGATTTTTTTTTTGTTGTGGTCAACTTAACTTTTGCAACACACAACAGAAGTATGCTAATGAAAAGTTGCTATGACTAGACAATGACTAGGTAAGATGTTATCATAGGACCCTGGCTCTAGAGCTGGAAGGAACCTCAGAGGTCATCTTGTTCAACCCCTTCATTTGATAGATGATGAAGAAACTGAGGGCCAGAGAAGAAAATTGACTACATCACAGTGCTATATCAGAGGCAAGATGGGAGCCCAAATCCTCTGACTGGCTCTTTCTATTGTATACACACACACACACACACACACACACACACACACACACACACACACACACATACACAAATGTTGTTGAGGTGGGGTGGGATGATAACTCTAAAAGCTCATATTTCTAGACAACATAAAAAGGATCCCTACTATGAAACCAGAGACAGGAAGAACTATGACCAGAGGGAAATATGTTGGTTCACTACATTGTGTTCTTAGTCACTTTGTCAAACTGATCCTCTCACTTAGGAGGAGCTAAAAATCTCTTTTAACTACCCCTGTGTCCTTAATCCTAAAATTTCCTTAATCCTCACTAATCCTCCCACATTCTTAGGAGGTGTATGGGTGGTGAGGACTATTAGCTACAATTACCTGGGAAAGGAAGGACAGGGCAGGATGTCTTGTGTCCAAGGAATGATGAAACTAGAGAAGGAGATGAGGAGAGGGAAGGAGGAGGGACTCTGGAAGACATTAGGAAGGAAAAAGAGAAGGGCCATGTGTGGGTTAGGGGTCAGAAGGATTAGCAGAGTAGAGAAGAGTAGAAAGAAGGGACTGGAAATGTTAAGAGAACAAATGGTGTGGATTTGGAGGTGGAAGACTTCAATCCAAATGCTGGCCCATTTAATACCTAGGTGACCATGGGCAAATCACTTGTCCTCCCTAGTCTTCATTTTCCTAATCAATAAAATGAGACAAGATGATCTCTAAAACCCCTTTCAATTCTAAATTCTGGCTTTCTACGATAAAGAGAAGGAATCACAGAGGCTAAAGCATATATGTTGAAATATAAGCACAGACCAAGGAATGACTGTCTGTACCTTTAAACGGATGCTTCTCCACATCAGACCGATAATCTGTGCCAGACTCTAGAAACTTTCTAAACTGAGATACTTAAAGATCTCCTGCAGGTATTCCTTCTTAATTCACATATTTTCATTTTTCATCTCTTGCCTTCCACTACCCTTTAAACCACCTGTTTGCAGTTCAGCTACTGTCCCAACCTCTAACTTTACCATTTTCTCCCAACCATCCCTGCTCATGTCACCTAATTTCATCTTGTCATAGCAACAGAAGACAGGAGAATGGTATAATAATTGACATGCATATAGTGTTTTAAAACCAGCAAAATATTTTCTGTATATCATGTCACTGGGTCTTCAAGACAGCCTGGGCAGATAAGTACTATAGAAGTGAGTCATTATTCACATTTTACGGATGAGAAAGTTGAGGCTCAGAGAGGTTGTAACTTTTTCTTGATGACATGGTAAGAAGAGCAGGATCTGAACTCATGTTTTCCTGTCTCCAACATTTCTGCTCTATGTGCTCCATCCTGTTGCTACTTATAAAATAAAAAATGCCAAAAAGCAAGGTTCTCAATCAACTCTTTTTTTATGTGATGTACCCCTTTGCCAGGCTGGTGAAGCCTATGGACCTCTTCTCAGAGTAATGTTTCTAAGTAATTGAAAAAATTTACATTTCAAATAGAGATTAGTCTTTTTTAAAAAAGGTATATTTTTCCCATCCAATCTATTTGTGGCTTCCTTGGAGAACCCCAGATTAAGAAGCCCTGCTATAAGGGATCATACTCAGAAAGGTGATTTCTCTCTAATAAAGTCACTAAGGAAAGTAGAAGGATGCGACTGTCTTTAAAATTAGCAATTAAGGTGGCCCAAAGTTGCCTGGTTTTCCTGAAAATCCATTATCTGTTTATTGCCCAAGGTGAAAGTCAATATAGACCAGTGAATGACCATTGGCTTTGTAATGATATGATTTGGCTTCAAACCCCAACTCTGGCACTTTCTACTTGTATGACCTTAAAAAAGTTTACCTACCCTCCCTGGGTCTCCATTTTCTCATCTGTAAGATGAAGCAGATTAGACACCATCAGAATTCTTCCTGGAACCTCCACTTTAAGGGAAGGCCTAGACCAGCTTGACTATGGTCTTCCACCTCCAAATCCACCTCCTGACCCTCCTCTTGCAGGTGCTTTCTCGCATTGATGAGTTCTTCCCAGAACCTCCATTTTGGGAAAGGGCCCAGAGCAGCCACCCCTTATTCTCTAGGTTTAGTGCCCATGCCCCCTGAGGGTACCTCTTTCTCTATCCTACATTCCTTCTCTTTTCAGCCACCTTTTTAACATGTTTATTTTTCCCCATTAGATTGTAAGCTCCTTGAAGGTATACTCTCTCACTTTTTGCTTGTATTTGTATTCCCAGCATTTAGCACAGTGCTGGGCAAGTAGTAAGGGTTTAATAAACAAACACATTGCAGTTGAGTAACTGGTTCTGGTTCTCTTTTTTTTTTAAACATATAGAGCAGTATTCTTCACTGTGAAGAATTGCAACAGAGCAAACATTTAAGTCAGCCACAAAGGAAGGTTCCCAAGCAGTTGGGCCAAGAGACCCATTAGCTGAACTTTGGGAATCATCTGCCATTCTTTTCCTTTGCCCACCCTCTTCACGTTCCCAGGACTCAAAAGGGAGGAGGCACACTTTGCATCCTGAGAGACAGCACTGCCATTAGTGACCTTCCGGACAATAGCAAAGCAAAGCTGGGGAATGTGGAAGTGTTGGCATGGGGAATCATTTCCTGGTATACGTAGCAAACCTTAGTCACAGCCTTTGTGAACCACTGGGTTAGATCACTTCCAAGGTCCCTTTCAGCTCTAAATCTACAATCCTAATTTGTCTAAACTTTTTTTTAAAATCTATTTTTTAGCATCTAAGTGGCACAGTGGCTAGAATGCTGGGCCTAGAGGCAGAAAGACTCAACTTCCTGAGTTTAAATCTGGTCTCAGACACTTACTTAGCTGTGTGACCCTGGGCAAGTCACTTTACCCTATTTGCCTCAGTTTCCTCATCTGTCAAATGAGCTGGAGAAGGAAATGGCAAAACCACTCCAGTATCTTTGCCAAGAAAACCCCAAATGGGATCACAAACAGTAGGACATGATTGAAAAGCAACTGAACAAGAACAAAATTCTTTCCTGGAATCATGATTTAATGGGACTTCTTTTTATTAGCCTTAAAATTCCACCTCTCCTTGCCTTGTACATGGTGGGCACTTCTTAAATCTTTGTTACATTTATTTCAATTCAAGGGGTGTCCCCTTGTGTCCTAGTATTTTGGAATTTGGTTAACGTGTCTATGTTCATCTTATCCAGGCTCTGTGTGGTTTTCTACTCTGACTAGGTCCTCTTTCAAGCCTTATCTGCCCAGACTAAAGAGGTCTAATCTTTTCAAAAAAATCCTTCTTCTATGGTCAGATTCCATTTCCCTGGATTATTTGATTTGCCTTTTGCTGGAAAACTTCTTTCTTTCTGAGAGTGCCAAGACCAGAATATGTAGCATTCAAAAGTACATTTTGTTCTTTTCTTTACAAGTCCCTTCCCGTACCATCGTGCCAGGGAAAGAGCTCGGAAATGGGAGGTGGGACACACCTGAGTTCTAACCTCAACTCCCCTGTGATCTTGGGAAAACTATGTAATCTGTCTGGGTCTCAGTGTTCTCATTTGTATAATGAAGGCCTTGAATGGGATGATAGCTGATGTCCCATCTTGAACTAAATGCCATAATCCTGGATCATGAGGCAGTCTGGAGTAGTGACAAGAGCATTAGACCCAGAATCAGATGACCTAGGTTCACATGCCAGCTTTCCTACTTATTACTTTTGAACTTTCACCTTTAGAATGAGAGACTTTGTCAAGATGACTTCCAAGGCTCCTTCTAGTTCTAAACTCTATAAGCCTCCATTTTCATTCAGGAGCCCAAAGCTTAGGGCCTCTTATCCTGTAAGAATAGCTTATTACTCAATTCACGGTTTATTGAGTTCATACTATGTACATTCCTCCCTAAATTATCACCTTGAATATGCCAGCACTGAAACTCTGGGCCACTTTTCTGCCCACTCTCTAGCCTCAAGGGATCCTACAGGATCATAATCAGCCCTGAGAGAATGTATGGAAATGGAAAATCTTTGCTCTCACCTCTCTGATCTTCTGCTCCCCTCTACCCCAATCTCTCGTCCTTTAGTCCTCAACCTATAAAACATCCTGTTGCCCAAGCTGCCCTCTCCTCTCCTTCAAGACTCATCTCTCTCCAGAAGTTCATAATTAGTGACTTTTGTTTATGACAAAGGGTCGGGAGGGAGCTGGAAGCCTGAAGATGGGAGAAGGAAGACAAAGCTGTACTTCAAACCTATCGACTATACAGAACATGTCCCAATGATCCCCAGTATAATACAATACAAAGAGTATTGGCTCTGGCGTGGGATGACCTGGGTTGAACAGCTGTCTCTGGGAGCTTGGGGAAGTTACTTCAAACTCTGGGCCTCAGTTTCTTTATCTGTGGAATGAAGGGATTGGAGTAGACTGCCTTGAGCCTCTTTCACCAACAGCTCTGTGATCCTATGGTGTTGTTTCATTGTTTTTCAGTCATATTGGACTCCTTGTGACTCCTCTTGGGGGTTTCTTGGCAAAGATATTGGTGTGGTTCACCATTTCTTTCTCTAGCTCATTTGACAGATGAGGAAACTGAGGCAAACAGGATTAAGTGACTTGCCAGGGTCACACAGCTAGTAAATGTCTGAGGCCAGATTTGAACTCAGGTCTTCCTGACTCCAAGCCCAGCATTCTATCCACTGTGCCACCCAGCTGCCCAATGATCCTATGATCTGTAACCAGAATGGACTTTGTTTTCTCTGAATGACTCAGCTTACCTCATTGAGCTTCCCTGGACACTGGGGCTTGCTCTTCCAGGGCAGGAAGCCCAGCGACCATGCCAGGAATCAGAGAACTTCCTGTGTGATGAGTCATGGGGCTGGCTGAGGGGAGGTGTGTTAACCTGGTCTACGCTAGGGGGAGGGGCCAAGTCAAGAACCAATCGGCCCTGGTCGTTCAGGCAGCGCTTGATGATGTCAAAAACTCTATAAGAGGGGAGAGGACAGCTTGAAGATCCTCTCTTCCTTTTCCGGTTGGAGCCAGAGACGCCTACAGCCGAAGCTGAGCTGCCGGTAGCAGAGCTGACTGGAGGCTAGTGGGTAATCTTCTTACCGTAGAGGGGAAGCATGTATACGATTTTGCCTTATACCATCTCGCTTCTCTGTGGCCTCCTGGTTACCCTTGTGAGGCGGACTTATTGGGCCTGAAAGCTTTTGATGAAAATATCAAAATGGGGACGCTGGTTTGTGGGCTTGTTACTGTGGAGTGTAAATACATGCTTTAGTTCTCCTGCCTTCTGCCTAGAGAATTCCTTATATCCTGCGGTTCCGGACCTTTTAGGCACATATGAGATTCTCTTTGAAATCATAAATTCTGCCTTCCTAATATATGATCCTGCCCTAAATTTGTAACTTCTTGATAAATACTGGGGATAGAATGCTGGACTTGGAGTCAGGAAGACAATTCAAACCCACCCCTGGCACTTTCTAGCTGGGCAATCTTCACTCCACCTCCTTATCTTTAAAACGCAGATATAATAGTTTCTGGGCCTTCCTCAAAGGGCTATTCTCAAGCTCAAATGGGATTGTGTACAGAAATCTCTTTGCAAACTACCCTAAGAGCTCTGTAAATCAACCAGTATATCATGTACTATACAATTCACACACTGTGGTTAATAAATATTAAATCATGAGGATAATTAAAGTCTATCCACAAAGTGCTTTGACCTCCTGGCGTATTCTATAAATTAAGGTTAAATAAACTCATCAGCGTGCCCTAGGAGAATGGGATTTTTGATGTCCTGAGAAAGCTTTTGGTTTGGGAAAAGGGATGTGGCCAGGCAGTCTGGACAGAAAGCACGGAGTGGGAAAAGGAGAAGGCAGAGCAAGATGTCCCTCCATGAGCTAGGGCTAGAAACCCACCAGACTGAGGCAGGGTGTAGTGCAGGCAGAGGCAGCCGGGTGGCCCAATGGATAGTGCACCGGGCCTGGAGTCAGGAACACCTGGGTCCACATCCAGCCACACATACTCGCTATATAACCTTGAGCGAATCCCTGAAATTCTGTTTGCCTCAGTTTCCTCTGTAGTAAAATTGAATTCACAATGGCACCTACTCACAAGGTTGTTGTGAGGATTAGATGAGGTATTATAAATCACTCTCTATAATACACAATAGTGAGTGCCGTATAAATTGTTGCTGTTCAGTTTCAGTGGTGTCCAGCTCTGTGTGACCCTATTTAGGGTTTTCTTGGCAAAGATACTGGAGTGGTTTGCCAGTTCCTTCTCCAGCTCATTTGACAGATGAGGAAACTGAGGCAAAGGGGGTTAAGTGACTTGCCCAGGGCCACACAGCTAGTAAGTGTCTGAGGCCACATTTGCACTCAGGAAGATGAGTCTTCCTGACTCCAGGCCTAGCGCTCTGCGCACTATGGCTCCCCCAAGCCACCCTAGCTACATAAATGCCAGCTATTATTATTATTGTTATTATAGGGCAGTTTCAAGGGAAGCCCATCGATAGATCAATCCACAAGCATTTATTAAGTGCCTGCTGTTTGTAGGGAATTGTGCTAGGTACTGGGGTTACAAAGACAAAATAAAAACATTTCCTGCCCTCGAGGTGCTTCTGTGCTATGGAAAGACAATGTATCCACAGACAAGTATATAGAGAATACAGAAACAGGACCGGATGAGTGATTTTGCTGCTTTAATGAACGACCAGGGGAGAGAACTCCCTCTGCCGAGGCTGATCACTACCTTCCCTTCAACTTTTCGTCTTAGCAAGGTTCATTGAGCACGGAGACTCACAAGGGTTGGTGTGTGCCAGAGAAAGAGCCTGAACTCAGGCTCCCCAGCTCCCAGGCCATCTCGCTATGCAGGCCCTGCTGCTTTTCAAAGACTGACCCCATGCAAAGGAAGTATGACGCAGTTTGGGAAGGAGGGCAATAAGCAGCTGGGGGGATCAGGAAAGTCTTCATGGAGAAGGTCCTGGAGTCAGGAAGGGAGGGAGGGAGAGGAAGGAAGGGAGGGAGGGAAGGAGGGAGAGAGGGAGGAAGGAAAGAAGGAAAGAAGGAAGGAAGGAGAGAGGAAGGAAAGGAAGGAAGGAAGGAAGGAAGGAAGGAAGGAAGGAAGGAAGGAAGGAAGGAAGGAAGGAAGGAAGGAAGGAAGGAAGGAAGGAAGGACTTCCAAGAGGTGGAAGTGATGGAGAGCATTCTAGGCATGGAGGTAAGGGGCACAGCCTGGACAAAGACCCAGAGATGGGAGATAGAGGGTGGGGTGTGAGGAAGAGCAGGAGAGCCAGTTTTAAGGGACTGAGCACAGGAAAAAAGATCATGTATAATAAAGCTGAAAAAGTCAGCAGGGCTTTAAAGTCCAAACCATGCACATAGACATGGGAATTAAGAGACATGGATTCTGTTGCTTATTACTGATTCGGAGTATGAATCTAGACATGATGCCCCTTCTCTGGGCCTTAGTAGGTCCCTTTGGAGTCAGGAGACCCCCAAGCACTAGAAGCCTTCTCTCTCTGGCAGCAGGAGGTGTCCATTACTGCAGGGCCTTTTGTATGGCCTGATGGCAGGAGCTCCCCAGACCCAGCCTAAGCCACAGTTCTATCCCTTTCTTTCTGGCGTTACACAGCAGCAGAGGTGTGCTTAGGTCAGTCCCCTCCATTTGATGGGCAGCAAATGCAGCCCAGGTGAAGGTGGATGGGACAATCAGATAGGGAGCCTGTCTCTTGCTGACTGCTGTTGTCTTTGGCCCAACCCAGGTTTAATGTATAGAAATAAAAGCCTGACGCAGCAGGCAGGGCCTGCCTGGGCCTCTCCCTCTTCTGCCACTTTCCTCCCTAATCCTCGGGTCTTGGCTGCCCTTCCCCTGGCTTCTGGTACAGGAAGAAGCTGCTATCCCTGGGTGCACAGGAGGTTAATAGTTTTCTTCTTCCTTGGGTGACTGAGGCCACGTGGAACACATGTAACCAGAATAAAGAGGTTAGGGATTAAGGGGAAGGAGTGGGTGGAACTCCAACGATAACTTTCTGTAGTAATTAGGTTCAAGTCACGGGTGAGGTGCAATAGCGTGAATGGGTGTGGAGCAGGTGGGGGGGGGGAGTGATGGCTGGAGGGGAAGCAGGGAACATGCCCAGGCCAGTCCAATTTGGAAGAAGAATCAGTGGAAAAACCTGGCTCTGGTCCTAGACTTGTCCACCAGCTTGGTGACTGATTCCTAGCAAGGTCAATGTGGCCAGTCTTTGGAATGGGGGAAAATTCCATTTGGCCTTACAAGATCTAAAGCAGAAAAGGACTTCAAAGGCCATCCATTCGACCACTGCCACCGCCAACCCCATTTAATCTTTTAAATCCATTTCTTTTTTTTTCAATTAAGCATTTGTTTTCTCTTCCTCCCACCTCCTCTTCCCCCAACTGAACAGAAATAAAGCCCTCCTAACAAACACTTGTAATCTAGACAGATTTCCTCATTGGCCCTGTCCAAAATCTGTTTCATTCTGCACACAGCACTTAGCATAGTGGCTGTATAGTAGGTGCTTAATAAATGCTTGTTGACTTGGCTTGCATCTTGAATTCATCAGCTTTAAGTAGCATGCTTCATCTTTGATCCTCTCAAATTATATTTTTCCATTGCAAGGCCAGAGTCCTCAAATACTCCAAAGTCACATGGGGCACATTGGCGAAAAGAAAGTCTATACTTGTCTCCAGGGCTCCCATCCCAAGCCTGCTGCTCCCCTCAAATCTCAGACTCAATTATCTCTATAGAAACTAAAGCTATCACTCCGATCTCCCAGTATATGGTCCCCTTAAGACACCAGCTACCTTTCCCCAAGCCTGACATAATGACTGAATACATTAGCAACTTAGATGTTAATGGTGGGTAGAGTGGTGGACTTGGAGTCAAGAAGACCTGAGTCCAAATTTTACTGGGTAACTTACTAGCTATGTGAACATAAGAAACTCTCTCAGCCTCGGTTTTCTCATCTGTAAAACGGGGATAATAATAGCACCCACCACACATGAGGCTTACGTGTGAAATGCTTTGCAAATCTTAGAGTCCGATATAAATGCTGCTGGTGGTGGTGGTTGTTGTTGTTATCATTAATCTTTTATTTTTATTTAATTTATTATTATTATTAATCTTCTCGCTCCATCTCCTGTCAAGGGCCTTGGCCTTTGCTTCTTCCTCGACCTAACAATTTAAGATCGCTCTTCTCAGGGAAAGGCTCTGAATGGAGTAGCCAATACAGGGGAACAAAACCTACCACTGCCAATAAATCATCAACCAACAAACATTTATCAAGTATCTTCCAAGTGCCAAGTACTGAGAGAGATCCAGAAGAAGAGGAAACTATTGCCATGGTTTATTGTCTAACTTGGAAGATGAGACTAAAGATGGATGCGTAGGAAACAATGGTGAACAACGCACTGACAATATCTCCTTAAGTGCTAAATGGCATGGTACAGTTAATGACTGTAGGAGTCTAGAGGAGCGGTAAGATGCTAAGCTGGATCAAGGCTAGCATCGTGTCATACACACGGTAGGTGCTGTGGCTACCACCCTAGCTCAGGGACTCATCACCTTTTGCCTGGATTACTAACTTCCTCATTTATTTCCTTCCTTCCTACTTATCCTCTCCAATCCATCAAAATAATCCAAGAGCACAGGTCTTACCATGTCTTTTCCCTGACCCCTCCCCCCCCCAAAACCCTCTTCAATGGCTCTCTAGAATAAAATATAACCCCCTTGTTAGACATAGACAGTCAAAGCCCTTCCCAATCCATTGCCAGTTGGCTTTTCCAGACTTATTTCATACTGGAGCCCTGTACAAACTACATTCCAACTGAACTAGTCTACTAGCTGTTTCACATACTCCACATTTCATCTCCCACCTGCATGGATTTGGACAGGCCAGCCCCCAGTCCTGAGATGGGCTCCCTCCTCTTCTCCATCTCTCAGAATTCAATATGTTGAATTATTAAGCACTTATTGTATTCAAAGCATTGTGCTAGCTTCCAGAGATACAAATGCAAAATGAAAAACTATTCCTGCCCTCAAAGAGCTTAGATTCTTCTGAGTGGATACAACATATCAGTACATAATTTGAGAAGAAAGGAGTTAGCCATGACAAACTAAGGAAATTGGGAAAGGCTTCCCATAGGAGATGGCAAATGGGTTGGGCCTTGAAGGAAGAAAGGAATTCTAACAGGGGGACGTGAAGAGGGAGCTTATTCAAGACATAAGGGATTTAAGTTCAGGTTGTTGTTCAGTCATTCAGTCATGTTGGACTCTTCATGATTCTATAGACCACAGCACATCAGGCCCTTCAATCCTCCACAATCTCTCAAAGTCTGTCCAAGTTCATGTTCGTTGCTTCCGTGACACTATCTAGGTGTAGATGATTTTTACTGCCTACACAAAGGCAGGCAAGTGAAATAGTACTGAGGTCAGGGAATGGTGAGAAAAACTCTTAGGGGATCAATGTACAATAATACCTTCTTGTGGAAGGGTTTTATGAAGTTTTATTTTAGACCAGAGGCAACAGGGAATCATTCCCACTTTTTGAATGGGCAAAACACATTTTCTTTCAGGGCTACAGGTGTTACCATCAGGAAGCCTTTCCAGGACCCCTGGGGTACAAATGTTCTCTATATTATTCTTATTTGTGTATTTGGCATTTGCATCCATACAGTAGGATTTAAGATCCTTAAAGACAGGGCCTACTTTGGTTTTGACTTTGTATCCCAAGTCCTTAATACAGTATATTGCACACAGTAGGTGCTTAATAAATGTTTGCTGAATTAAGTTGAATTGAATTAATAAATATTTTTAAGTCAATGAATGAATGAATGAGTGAGTGATTAGACCAGATGCTAAACATAATATAAACTCTATAAACACTTATTGGTTGATTCCATTCATTCCAACAAACATGTATTAATTGCATATTAGAGAAGAGCACTAGGCTAGGTAAGAGAAGGGATAGAGAGTTTAATAAGATATATGTCTTGCCTGAATGAAACTGACTGTCTGGTACAAACATAAGATTTAGAGCTGGAAGGAATGTTAGACATAATCTGATCCCCTCATTTTTCAGATGAGGAACCTACAGATTAAGAGTTAAGCACAATGAAATTAAGTAAATTACTTTACAAACCTTAAAGTACTATGTAAATGTCATTCATCATCCTCACCACCACCATTGTCATCATAGGAGGACTATACAAAAAGGGACCAGTCCTTACCACATGAGAAATAAATTTTGCCTGTTGCTGATCTAAAGGGAGGCTTCGCAAGGCCGATTCTGAAAATGCATCATAAAGGGGCCCTTTTCCATCTCTTTTCAGAATACACACAGGAATTCTCTGATTCTTTCCTATAGGTTTACAGTATGGCGATGAATAGCCTTCTAAATAGCCACTGAGTTAGAATAGAGTGTGCATACAAAAGGTTTGGATAAATGAACTCTCCTTCTCTGGTGGCTTTTGAGCAAGAGAGAAGAAACTCTGTGGACCTCCCACTCAGGATAGTGGCAGCTAGTTCATCTACTCACCAGGCTACCATGTGGCCATGAACACATGGTTCCTCTGGTTCAGTTGTGCTTATTCTTTCCTAATCTTAGGTAAATAAGTATCAAAGATAGAATGGACCAAAATTATAACCCCATAAGCTCTGAAAATTTGCAAGAGATACCTAAGGTCCCCTCAGCAACTGGAGTTCATAGCAGCAATGGGTGGATCCAATAAGGAGTCAGTCCTGAGGAACAATCAGCCCCAAAATGAATAGGTCCAATTGGTCCAGCCAAGAGGCCATGTCCTATGAGCAAGGACTCACCAAGGAGCGGACTTGGGGAGGTGTAAGAGAAAGGAATGTTTTGTAGCAATCACTTTAAACTTCCAGAGACTGAGAGGTTTATAGAGGTGAAAGTATGCCCCACTTTGGAGGGATTTTTTTAAAATGTATTTACTTATTATACTTTTTCACTAAAATCTCTTTATAGAAGCTAATTGAAGTTGACTGATTAGTTTATATTAGGGAGATGATAACCATATGATCAGTATCGAGAAAGACACCAGATGGGGTCTCATGAGTTACATAGTATTAGGAACTTCAACTTAGCATTGCTCCTTAGGGTTACTCTTATAACCCTCTAGGGTTCAAGGAACATACTCTAGGGACCTAATCTGAGAGGACAAGTGTGAGTTCAAATAGTGAGTTTACAGCCTGCACCACACAATTATTGGTATTATTTCCAAGTCACTGGGATTGTAACTCAGATCATCTGACTCCCAATCTGGAGCTCTTGACACTATACCATAGAGCAGGGAGTGTGACACATGCACAAGCAACTATTGTATATAACACTATATACATACAGCAAACACAAATGTGAAATTGGGAAGGTCACTGCCAACTAGAGGGATAAAGAAGGTAGCATTTGGAGACAATAGGATATGGTTCAGGTATAGCATGTGTGTGTATGTATGTATGTGTATATATATATATGTATATATGCACGTATATATGTATAGTACTTAAAGAAAAAAACTTATAAGCCAGAACACCTGAGTTCAAATCCTGCTGCTATCATTTACGTTCTATGTGACCTTAGACAAACCCCTGAGACCTTAGACAAACTTCTCTGAGCCTCAGTTTCCTCCTCTGTAAAACTAGAAGGTTATACTAGATCAGCATTAAGTCCCCTTTCAAGTTCTAATATTCTAGGATGACTTAAGTGAAGAAAGCTAGAAAAACTCAGGCCTCCCTCTAGAACTAGGGCAGGAAGACCTGATTTCAGACCCTGCCTCAGACATGTACTAGCTGTGTGACCCTGAGCAAGTCACTTAATCTCTTCATTCCTCAGTTTCCTCATCTGTAAAATGGGGATTTCTCCCCTGCCTCATGCAGTCATTGTGAGGATCAAATTAAATAACACACAGCAAGTGTTACAATGTTACAGTAATGTTGGCTATTGTTACATTGTATCTTATCAAGCATCGTTTCCCCTCCCTGGGCAAATGAAAATGAGGCGAGGCTAGTTTGATGGTTTGGGGTCTCCGAGTCAAGGTCTTTAAGCTTATGGGGAATCTCTTCAGACCAACTCAAAGGGGAATTTAGCTGCAGGCCAGACACGACTAGCTGTGAAGGACAGTTCCTAGGGATAAAAGCTGGATCCAAGTTTCTAACAAACACTGCAGCGCCGAAGCCTGGAAAAACATGTTGGAGCCAAATAGATGTGGGTCTTCTACTGCAGGGTTTAGCAATGGTTTTGTGTTTGATGAGCATCCTCGGCCTTTGCCGTCCCATTACGTTAGGTCAAAAATGTAGTCTGATGATCCCTGGCTATTTCTTGTGATTAAAAAGATTTCCAAAAGTCCAGAGGATCATAGATTTAGAACTAGGGGGAATCTTAGAGGGGAAGAGGAAGGAATAAGCATTTAGATAGCTCCTACTATGTTCCAGGCACTGTGTTAAGTGCTTTACATATATCATCTTATTTGGTCCTCACCACCACCCTGGAAGGTAGGTGCTAATATTATCCGCATTTTATAGAGGAGGAAGCTGAGGCAAGCCAAGGTTAAGTGACTTGCCCAGTCTCATGTAGCTAGTAAGTTTCTGAGGCGAGATTTGAACTCAGGTCTTCTTGACCCGGGGTCCGGCACTTTAATACTCTATCCACTACGTCACTGTGAGGCACCTAAGTGGCAAAGAGGATAGAGAACTGGGACCAGAGTGAGGAAGACATGAGTTCAAATCTGGCCTCAGACACGTACTAGTTGTATGAACCCAGTCAAGTCATTTAACCTCTATATGCCTCAGTTTCCTCACCTGTAAAATGGGGATAATGATCACCTGTCTCCTGGGGTTGTTGGGAGAATTAAATGAGATAATATTTGGAAAGTCCTATGCAAGCACAAAATGACAAGTATTATTATTCTACCCTGCTGCCTTGGGTCTGAGGCTCTGCATGGAGACCTTTGTCCTGAGCCATTCTGCTTGGCTAAGACTCCCCTGAAATCCTGAGTGTCACTTCAGCATGATTCAGAAACATTAAACATTTTCTTATGAGATTAAAATATTTCTGAGGCCAGTGTCACCTTCAAAATTGCTGCCTCTCACAGGTGTCATTTATAGACGGGTGGCCTATAATTAGCAGGAGAGTAACTCATCTGCAAGGATAGATTTTAGAAATTGGGGAATTGTTTTTGCAGATAACAATAATTGACCCTTCAGTATCAGGAAATCTCAAAGGACTTTATGTCTATTAATTACATGATTCTTCTCCAGGTTAAGATGCTGATTTTCTCTCCACCGGCATTGTTACCCCCCTGCTCATAACACAAAATGCCAAGAAAGAATTGCTTTGCCCTGGAGTTACATGATGGGTGGGGGGAGGTCCTTTCCTTTAACCATACTCATAACCTTCTTTGGGTGTATGGTTCCACTCCAGAAACAAGCATCCAAACAGCTCAACAAAACGGAAAAGGAAGTCTTGGGCATTTGCTGTAATTGTCCTCAATGCGTTTACATGACAAGGAGACTCCCTGAAAATTCCATTAACTCAGAATGAGTATCTGTCTACACCCATGAAGTATCCTTGGGCACTGGGGGAAGAGGTTAATGATGGGCTGAAGCAGGAGTCAAAGTCAATAGGGAATGGGTAACCCTTGGAAAGTCTTCCCTACCACCCAAACACCAGATCAATCCCCAAATGACCTATATTTAGTGGATACCAAGCAAAAGGCAAGGAAAAGATTTAGGGGGTGTATAATTACGTTTATTACCAATAACAACTTGCACATAAGTGATATAAAAGATATCATCGAAGAACTGTAGGGCCAGAAAAGGAGATATGTCAGTTATGTAGCAAAAATGAAGGCCAACAACCCGAATGTTATATTGCTTTCTATGTAAAAAAGGATTATTTCATGAAGCATGCATGAGGTTGGCCCCGTTTTCTGGCTCCTTCATAAAGGATGTGAATGTCGGTCTTCATGGATCCCCATGACTGAGGACTATATTGATAATGATTAGCGACTGATCCAAGATATAAAAACTGTGGGAAAATCTCTACCTGTGTCTTTTGGTTGGCCAGTGCTCTTCTGTAAGATATCAAGCCTCCTCTCTCTCTCTCTCTCTCTCTCTCTCTCTCTCTCTCTCTCTCTCTCTCTCTCTCTCTCTCTCGATCTGCTTAGCAATGGCAATCAACATCCTTGAGTAATCCTGAGAGATGGAGCCTCTTGGCTGTATCTTCAGCTTTGTGGTTTTTTTCCCCTGAGCATCAACCACTGAATGGTGATTTTGAGAAACAGAAGTTTCCAGCTTTAGCACCTGCTTCATGAGTGGAAGAGGCCTTGAGTTCCTAGGTCAAGACTGATTGCCCACTGGGCAATTGCCCACTTTTAACTTCACTCTTCTCAGGAGAGAAAGTGACCACCACTAGGAGGATACTATAGCTGAAAGGACTTAGAAAGCTCAAACTATTCCTTGATGACAAAATATTGGGATTTCAGAAGTTGCTCAGACAGTATAAACCCAATGATAATGTGAAATATCTGTTCAACAGTCTGACAAGTTTCTTTGGAGTCTTTACCTTCTGCAAGAGTATAATAGAGATGATGGCTTGTTGTTTCATGTTTTAAGCATTTTTAAGGCATGCTTATGAGGCCTTTTTGTTTTAATCATTCTTTTTGTGGTGGAAGAAATAAATAGCTGTCCAATACCTGATATCTGCTACTTGTACAGTGCATGCCTTTCTAGAAGGGACTTTGATAATCTCTTTTGGGGAGATCCTAAATATGAGCCACATCAAAGCTTTATTTTAGGGATTTTCCTAGGAACATCGAGGTGAAAGTATGAGCCAGAAAGTTTGGGAAAAAATTTGATCCTCTCTCTTTGGGGCTCCTCACCAAGAATGAATTCAGGTACATTTAAGTCCAGAGTCATAACGTTTTTTGAGGGAATGAATGTTCTTGTGCTTTAAGTGACATTTGGGGGCTCATCCCAAATTTTACGAGCTGATTTTAATCAACCCCAAGTGATGAATTCCTTTCTAGAAGACCTATACATATTCAGAGTTCATCTAAATTTGTTTTGTGTTTTTGCTCATTTTATATATCATCAGGGAAGTTCAGACCTTCATTTGGAAAATCTCCTTATTTTTTCAGGGATGCATTAGAAAAAATGGAGTACCCTATGTAGTACAGTGAATAGAGAGCTGGCCTCAAATTCAAGAAATCATGAGTCCAAGCTCTGCCTCTTTCTAACACATACTGGCTGTGTGACCCTTGATTGTTCATTTAACTCTTCAGTGCTCTAGGCAACTCTCTCAGTCTAAAAGTTGCAAAGGTGGAATTAGCTTGCATTGGTAGAAGGAGTTTCCTCATTCAGAAGTACCCTACATCAATGAAATCATAGGTTCAGTCTGTATTTCTATGCGTTTCGGGAATCCCTAGAGAAATTTTATCCTTACCTATATCTGGATTGCCCCATGAATTTGAAGGACTTAAAGGGAAGATTGTCATCTAACATCCTCTTTAAATGACCTCACATTGCAAGTATCCATTGGAGGGAAATAGCATTTTTTGTTTTCAGACTGAATAGACAGTAAGTTTTCCATTGTGTTTCTCTTCCAAGTCATACAGTTGCTTTGAGATAATTCTTGAATGATTGTGTAGGGAGCAAGCGCTAGTCTCACTATTCTGAGGCCAGGCTGCTACATCACCCCTCTCAGGATTTCAGATGCTCCCCGAAGGATTTGAGGATGTCTCTTCCCTACTGACATCAGCTTGAGCCCCTACCAGTGGTGTCCCCCCACTGCTAGGTTCCAATGAGTGACTACACTCCAGTTCCATTTAATCACTTCACATCACTCAACTTTTAAAAAGGAACATTTACCTTGGAGATATAGCAAGAACAAAAGTACAAGCATTTTGGTACATGTTTTCCTATGTGGGAGAGTGGACTTAAATGTAGCTCATTTCATTGGTCCTCTTAGGTCATGTCTAGATGCAGCATGACTGCCAGACAAGTCCTCATCTCAGCTACTCCTGGGCAGAACTCCCTTTTCGTTTTTTGCACTTAATAGTATTTTATTTTTTTTCCAATTATATCAGAGTTCCCTTTTCACTCCCTAAGGTCACACTTTACTTCTCAAGATGCTACGGTGACTGCAAAATCCAGACATTGGGATGCTGTTCTCTTGACCTTGCAAAACTAACAAGATAAGACTCCCTAATTCCTTCACATAAAATATAAAAGAACAGAAAAAGAGGCATTTTCACAGAGCCATATGTCCGTCTCACAGAGGAGAAGGCCCAAGACCTCTCCCCTTAATATTATCTCTTTCTTTATGTTGTCAGTGAAGGTATCAAACCACCAGAGCACAGCCAAAGAGCACAAATGGCTAAGGCTCTGTTCACTGGTCCCCTTTGAATGCCTCCATAGCCAAAGGGCTTCCTATTCCCCATGGGGTTAGCTGACCAGAACCAGTTACAGAATATCTATCCAAACTCTTTCAAAGGCATTTCCATTATGCCTAATCATGGCTCTCCTGAACACAAAGTCCTCACCGTCTCCACACAGAAGAATACCATTAGAGGCTTTGTATGCAGGCACCAGTGCTGGGTGGGTACTGATGTATAATGGTGGCAGTTGTAAGTATTGAAGCCATTTGAGCAGTATGAGTGTTGCATCTCTAGAATGCTAGTGTATAGAAATGCACCAAGAAGTACAAAAAAAGGAAAAGCCTCATGACTAAAGGTAGATATACCAGCGAGAAGTGTGAGCTATAGATTTAGGAGTATAGACCCTTAGAGTCCATTAACCTCAGGGTAGTTGTTCCTAAGGGGATCCAACCAGTCAGTGTGATTTGGGTGGGGGTAGGGAGAATAACCCAGCACACCACTCAGGAAATATTAAAAGACCCAGAAGAAAGCCTCCAGTGCATTCTATAAATCCCTATGAAGGATTTATAGAAAAATATAGATAAGAACTTCATAGAATAAGACATGGATACATTATAATCTGTTTTGGTGGAGGGAATGTCCACATTGTAAAGATCATAGATCTAAGGAAATATTGAAATATTAGCACATTGACTTGTTTTTATGTCTTTATATAGAGGCACCTTATCTCCCACAAATAAAATATAAGCTCCTTGAGGGTAAGAGCCATCTTATTTGATTTCATTTTCATATTTGTATTCCCTCCCTCCAACCTTCCCTACCCAGTGGAGAAAGAAAAAAAAGATAAAACCCCTCTTTGCAACATAGATAGTCAATGAAAACAAATTCCAACATTGACCATACCAAAAAATATGCCTCAATCTATAATGTATGTCCATCATCTCTCTGTCTAAGGGTAGATAGCATATTCTATTATTAGTCCTCTGGAATTGTGGTTGACCATTGTGTTGATTAGAGTTTCCAAGCCTTTCAAAGTTTGTCTGTGAAATATTATTATTATTTTCTCTGCATCAGTTCATTAAAGTCTCTTTAGGTTTCTCTAAAATCATCCCCTCTATTATTTCTTACTGCACTATAGTATTGTATCACATTCATATACCATAACTTGTTCAGACCTTCCCCAAGTGATGGACATCCCCCCAGATTCCAATTTTTGCCACCAAAAATAAAAAGAGCTGCCATAAATATTTTGGTACGTATGGGTCTTCTTCATCTTTCTTTCATCTCTTGGGAGTATAAACCTAGTAACAGTATTGCTGAATCAAGGGGCATGCACCATTTAATAGTTTTTTTGGCATCACTCCAAATTACTTTCCAGAATGGCTGACCCAGTTTACAGTTCTGTCAACTATGCATTAATGTACCTATTCCCCCAGATCCCCTCCAGCATTTGTCATTTTTCTTTCCTGTCATCTTTGCCAATCTGATGGGCATGAAGTGAAACCTTGAGATTGTTTTAAGTTGCATTTCTCTAATTATTCGTGATTTTGGATTTTGAGCATTTTTTATATGGCCTGGATTTCTTCCTCTGAAAACTACCTATTCATACGCTTTGACCATTTGTCACTTGGGCAATAGTTCTTTCTATAAATTTAAATTACTCTCCTATATATCTTAAAAGTACGACTTTTATCAGAGAAGTTTCCTGCAAAGATTATGTCCTATATCCCTACAGCAAAACAGCATTAAAATGAATATGTTGAATTTACTGTATACTTTTTTTTTCAAAAGCAATCTGTATGTGGCAAAGAGTTGTAGTTTCATATGTAATCCTCTTTTTTCTGTTCTACTTTGTATATGGAAATATAGGTTTTTTCGTGTTCATTAAATTCAGAATAAAAGACAAATAAACAAGCAAACAAAAAGAAAAATAATAAACTTTTATAAATATAAGAATCCACTGCTGGGCCCAGGAGATTGAGATATTGCACTCTCTTTTTATCAAGGGGTCCTTCTAGTTGGAAGGAAGCAAGGTAGGAAGGGAGGAATGAACAAATGAACAAAGGAATGAAGGAACGAAGGGAGGGAGGAAGAAAGGGAGAGAGGAAGGAAGGAAGGAAGGAAGGAAGGAAGGAAGGAAGGAAGGAAGGAAGGAAGGAAAGAAACTATGCTGAAACAAGGGATTCCATGTCCAGCTTCAGCTCTAACCCAGACCAGGTAGATATCATTTTTTGAAGAACAACTGTAGCTGTCTCTCTTCAATAACTTCATGCTGGAAACTGAGTATCATGCTGCAAGGCAAAATATGGACTTTCAATAAAATAGAGGACTTTCAAGCTTTCTTAGTGACAAGACCAGAGCTGAATAGAAAATTCGACTTTCCAAACCCAAGAATCAAGAGAAGCATGAAAAGGTAATCAAGAAAAAGAACAAGAAAAAGAAATTGAGAGGGTCTTACTAAAGTTGAATTGTTTTCTTTACATATATATATGTATATATATGTATATAGAATATGTATATATGTATATGTATATATAGAATATGTATATATGTATATGTGTGTGTGGTAAATTATCTCACATAAAAGTGGCAAGAAAAAGCAATTCTCTAGGAGAGAAGAGAAGGCAGGTGAGGGGGAATGAGTGAATCTTGCTCTCATCAGATTTGACCTGAGGAGGGAATACCATACATACTTAATTGGGTATCTTAACCCACAGGAAAGAAGGAGGAAGAAGATAAAAAAGGGGGATGATAGAAGAGGGGCAGATGGGGGAGGAGGTAATCAAAAACAAACACTTTCAAAAAGCGACAGGGTCAAGGGAGCAAATTCAATAAAGGGGGATAGGTTAGGAAGGAGCAAAATATAGTTAGTCTTTCACAACATGAGTATTGTGGAAGGGTTATACATAATGATACACATGTGGCCTATGTTGAATTGCTTGACTTCTTAGGGAGGGTGGGTGGGAAGGGAAGAGGGGAGAGAATTTGGAACTAAAAGTTTTAAAAACAGACGTTCAAAAACAACAAAAAAAGTTTTTGCATGCAACTAGAAAATAAGATACACAGGGAAGGGGTGCAGAAATTAATCTTGCCCTACAAGAAAGGAAGGGAAAAGGGAATGGGAGGGGAGTGGGGTGACAGAAGGGAGGACTGACTGGGGAACAGGGCAACCAGAATATACACCATCTTGGAGTGAGGGGGAGGGTAGAAATGGGGAGAAAATTTGTAATTCAAACTCTTGTGAAAATCAATGCTGAAAACTAAATATATTAAATAAAAAAATTTCCAAAAAAAAAGACATAGCATTCTTCTATACATAAAATGAGGGAAGAGTAAGGAAAACAATTTCACAGGATAGAATTCTGGTTGATTGATTATTCTCCTAGTCTTGATGGCAATAATTTATATGCATTGTATGAACAAAGTATTTACACCTTTTTAAAATAAAATAGTAACTCTCTCCTAAAAAAAATAACTTCATGCTGGATATAAAAAAAGCAACAAAGAAACTTTGAAAGGCTTGGGTGTTAGCTGAGCTCCTGCAAATACAAAGCCTCGTAAAATCCTATCTCTTGGAGAATTTCTTCATCGCAGTACTATATGCTGATCAAGAAAATAGCAAGCTAAGTCTTTTGGTTTGGATGTCTGCAAAGCACTTTATAAATTCTGCCTAATAGTACACATTCACTAACAGTTTATGATTTGCAAGGTGTTATGTATCTATTATCTCATTTGACAAAACAAACCTGTGAGGTAGTGACTCTTATTATTCTCATTAGACTTGCCAAGAGTCACACCTTGAGGAACTGCTAAAATGCGTTCCCTATTTCCTGGAGGGGAAAACTGAGGAGGAAAATGGCCAACAACAGCTTTATCCAAAGCCTTTTGGGTGACGAAGTGCCCCTCCCTCCTCTGTGTTACCATGGATTGTACCACACACTTGGCATTTATCAGCTACTCCCTTGTATCATTTTCTTTTTACGTACATTTGTCTCATTGCCCATCTAGATTATGAGCTTGAGGGCAAGGGTTGCGTCGCTGACTTCTATGTATCTCCCCCTGGATGGCGCAGTCCAGGGCCAGGAGAGAACTATCACTCAGTAAACACTTCATTTCAAAAAAAAATCACAAGATGTCACAAAATGTCAGACCTAGAGGGGCAGCTAGGTGAGGCAGTGAGTAGAGCACTGGCCCTGGAGTTGGGAGGACCTGAGTTCAAATCCAGCCTCAGACACTTGACACACTTACTAGCTGTGTGTCCTTGGCCAAGTTACTTAACCCCAATTGCCCTGCCTTCTCCCCTCAAAAAAAAATGTCAGACCTAGAAAGGGCCTAAGAGATCATCTAGTCCAATGGCTTCCATTTGTAGATGAGGAAACTGAGACCCAGATAGGCCAAGTGTTGTGTCCAAACACTTCCAGGAAATGACAGAGCTGGGACTCAAACCCGGGTCTCTTGACTCCAGTCAAAAGGCTTTTTCTGCTCCATTGCGATGCCTCCCATATATGCTTGAAAGAGCGCATTCCTTCTCTCAACTCCATCGAAAACGGAAGCTTTTTCCAAAACCATCTGGAAGGGCAAGGCAAGAAAATAAGCATTTGTTAAGCGCCTACTATGTGTAAGGCACTGTCTACGCCTCTGGCAGTAGAAAGTCAAAATGGAAAATGATTCCTACCCTCAAGAAGATTACATTCTACTAGGGATATATAACATGGAAAAAGGATCAGTATACACGGGAAAATTTGAGCAAGAGTGGGGAGGGAAGCAAGTACTAACAACAAAGAGAATTCAAAAGGACTTTCTCCATAGGAGATGGCCCATGAACTGAGCCCAGAAGGAGGATAAGGAAGAAGAATGTTCCAGATATGGAAAGGAAGTAAGTATACATGTATGTGTATATACACACAAATATGTATATGTATGTACGTGCCTACACCCACATGTATATATACATATACACATATGTATGTGTGTAGGCACACTTATGCACACACTTATTTACTTATTTTACAGTTGAGGAAACTGAGGCAGACAATGGTTAAGTGACTTCCCCAGGGTCACACAGCTAGGAAGTGTCTAAAGCTAGATTTTAAATCAGGTCTTTCTGACTCCAGGCCCAGAGCTCTTATCTGCTGTGCCATCTAGCTGCCTCTAAGCTGGGAGACAACTTATTCAAAGGTATGAAGACAGAAGATGTAATGGTGAGTTTTAGGAACAATAAATAAAAAGTGTATGAAGCAGAGTAAAATGAAATAAGTCTGAGCCAAGATTTTAAATGCCAAGACACAGTGTTGGTGTTGTATACCAGAGGCAATAGGGGGCCACTGAAAGTTTTTCAGCATGGGAATGACATGACTAGATATGCTTTAGGAAGACTATTTTGGCAGGCATGAGCAAAATGATTGAGATAAAGGAAAGACTGGGAGTCAGAGTCAAATCAGGAGGCCACTGCAGTAGTCCAGGAGAAAAGTGATTCAGCCCTGAACTGGTGGCAGGGGAGGGGTATGGGGGTTGTGAGTAGATAGAAGGGGACAGGGGTAAAATGAACCAGCTTAAGCAGTTAATTGGGTATGGGGACCAAGGGGAAAGGAAGAGACTGTGAGGTTACAAACCTGGATGACTACAAAAGTAGGGATCCCCTCAACAGAAAGAGAGAAGTTTAGAGGAGGGGTAAATTTGGGAAGCAGCTGGTGGCTCAGTGGATAGAGCACTAGGCTTGGAGTCAAGAAGGTCTGAGTTCTAATCCAGCCTCAGACACCTACTAGCTGTGTGACCCCGGGCCAGTCACTTAACCTCAGATTACTTGACAAAATGGATCCAGTGGAGAAAGAAATGGCAAACCACTCCAGTACCTTTGCCAAGAAAACCCCAAATTGGGTCATGAAGGCTCAGATACAATTGAAACAACTAAACAACAAAAAAAAATTTGGGCGAGGGGGGTGCTAATGACTTCCATTATGGCTATGTTGAATTTGAGATATCTACCACACATGAAGTTGGAGATGGCCAACGCAGCAGACTTGAGACTGGAACTCAGGTGAGAAATTACAGATAATGTGTGTGCATGTATATATGTGTGTAGTGTGTGTACATGTATATGTGTGTTCATATGCATAGACACACATTTATTGGCAGCTAGGTAGCACAGTGAATAGAGTGCTGGGCCTAAAGTCAGGAAGAATCATATTCTTGAGTTCAAATCTGGTCTCAGACACTTGTGTGACCCTGGGCAAGTCACTTCACCCTGTTTACCTCGGTCCCTCATGTACAAAGTGAACTAGAGAAGAAAAAGGCAAATCATTCCATTATCTTTACCAAGAAAATTCAAATGGTGTCACAAAAAATCAGACATGACTAAAACAACTGCACAACATATGTACATGTGTGTATACATACACGTGTGTGCATATACATGTATGTATTGTATATATACATATGGATGGATATGCATACATATATAAAATATAAGCAAGGGAGGATGTTCATTTTATATATATATATATATATATGAATACACACATATATACATATATTGCTGTAGAGCATAATTTCTAAAATGAATCCCAACAATTCTTCTGACTTGACTCATATGTGTATACACATATATGCATTTATATACACATATGTATATACACAAGCATATATACATATAGAAATAATATATTAAAGTATATTTGTATACATGTATGCATATATATATATACACATGCACATTATATATCTATATAATATGCGTGTATATACATATATGCAAACATTTACTTATGGGCATGTATGTGTACATTTATGTATTGTGCCTATATTTGTGAACACATATTTGTATCAAGGTAAAAGGATTGTTGGACTTCAGACTAAAATCTATGCTAAAAATGGGGAATTGGGAGCCTTTTTCACATCTGTCCCATTTAACCAAACCAGAGAATTGTAGGGGGAGTCCAGAAAGATGTCAGTGTAGGGGAGATGGCAATGTTTTTGATAGCACCTGTTAAGCTGGTAGCTGCCTATTCAGACAGTAGGGCAGAGAGCCAGCTTTCACTGGTGCCTTTGTTTGCTCTTAATCAAGAACAGTCTAAAAGATTCGATGACATAATTGAACAGCTCCCAAAAAGTCACTTTTAGAAATCCTGGGATAGATAGGCAGGAGAAACTTAATGTGAACAGAGTCTCAGGACTAGTTGTAAGACTGTGGAAAAGAAAAATCCTAACACTAATGCACTGTTGTTGGGATTGTGAACTGATCCAACCATTCTGGAGAGCAATTTGGAACTATGCCTAAAGGGCTATAAAACTGTGCATGGCAGCAATACCATTACTAGGTCTATATACCAAAGATGCTGAAGGGGAGGGGGTGAGAAAAAGACCTATTTGTACAAAACCATTTATAGCAGCTCTCTCTGTGGTGGCTAAGAACTGGAAATCAAAGGGATGCCCATCAATTGGGGAATGGCTGAACAAGCTGTTATGATTGTGATGGACGACTACTGTACTGTAAGAAATGATAAGCAGGATGATTTCAGAAAAACCTGGAAAGACTCATATGAACTGATGCAAAGTGAAGTGAACAGAACCAGGAGAACGTTGTACATGGTAACAGCAATATTGTTTGATGAAGAACTGTGATCGACTTAGCTATTCTCAGCAATACAATGACCCAAGGAAATCCCAAAGGACTAATGATGAAGCATACTATCTGCCTCCAGAGAAAGAACTAATGCTGTTTGAATACAGACTGAAGCATGCTGTTTTTCACTTTCTTTCTTCCATTCATTCTTTCTTTTATTGGCATCTTCTTGTACAAAATGACTAATATAGAAGTGTTTTACATGATTGCACATATATAACCTATATCTGATTGCTTACTATCTCAGGGAGGGGAGAGGTTAGGGAGGAGAGAGGGAAAGAATTTGGAACTCAGAGCTTTAAAAAAGAACAAATGTTTAAAAATTATTTTAACATGTAATTGGGGGAAATAAAATATTTTTCAAAAAGAAAGGAAAAATCATAACTTGGAAAGAGAATGCATGTTGCATGAGGTCAATGAGATTCTACAGGGCTAAGATTCCAAAAGGCTGAAAACACGGGAGCTGTGACTATAGAGAAATAAACCTTTTTCTCCAAAGTAGTTAGTATCAGCCTCTTTCTATCAATTTCTATCATCATTCTCCCAGTCACCCCAGTTCAAAATTTTGAAACCACACAATTCTTTTGAAGCATTATGGAATAGTGGTTAGAGTGCTAGATATGGACTTGGGAAGAAGTAATTTCCTTCTCCAGATCATTTTACAGATGAGGAAACTGAGGCAAACATGGTTAAGTGACTTGCCCAGGGTCACGTAGCTAGGAAGGATCTGAGGCCAGATTTGAACTCATGAAGATGAGTCTTCCTGATTGCAAGCCCAGTGCTCTATGCTCTGTACCATCTAGCTGCCTCAGAACTGTATAAAATAGCCTGACCAAACAAAGCCTGAGGCCTTTTAGCAGCATTTATATCTGAGGATGATGTTTCACTCACACAATGGAATAAGGCCTGAGGCCTCCTTCCCTTATCCCCTTATCCCTGCAAGAAACAGGCCTGAGTCTTTGGCTCTTTTTTCATTCTTTTCCATTCTAGGTGCAGGGAATTGAGTCTCTAACCTAGACTGGAAGGTCAAGACAAAGGGATCTAGCAGGCCAGCAATTCAGACCAGGTATGTCAACTATCCCAGCAGGGACGTTCTGAGAATCAAGGTTCCGTGAAAACCAACCCAACAGGGCTTTGAAATTGAGCTAAACTGTGAACTTGATTCCCCCACACACACACCTCTCCCACTGAGGGGGTATAGGGAGATTTTGCCCCAAGGGAAAATAGTTATACATTTGTTCTTACTATATCTTTGAAATAAATATCCATTTGTAAAAGTCACTCCAGTGCTAAGTAATTAAATGGAACTTTGATGACTGTCAATGGGCCCCTAGGAATGGGAGAGATACAATTGGGGGAGCTCAAAGGAAGCCCCAACTTTTTCAGGAGAACCCTGAGGGAGGTCAGCCCTAAGAGAGTGGTGCCAGAGTCCAAACTGTGCTACACAGAGAAAGAAAATTCTTTTCATTATCTTCCTGCTTTCCATACAAACACACAACTGAAATGCCCCTGGATGTTATACAAATCAACTGGAGAACAAAATTGAAAAGGTCCCCATCGATCTAGTGACTTTTGACCTACTTTACAGCAGTAACCAAAAGAGCTAAGTTCTCTCCACCTTTATTTGGCACTTAGCATAGTGTGCCAGAGTATTTGTTGTACACAGACTGCTTTCTCAATTAGATTGCAAGGTGAAGGGGCACAACCCAGACCCCGTCTGTGAGCTCCATGACACTGGCAGCTTAACACATTGGGAGAATGGGAGAGGAGTGTCAAACATTCTTCTACAGGCCGCAGTCTGAGAGTGGAGAGGGAATCTCGCAACCAAGCAGAAGTCTTTATGACCAGAGGTCTTGAAACATCCAGAGAGAAAACAGAGATTGGCCGTTAGGATGGTTGATTGAGGGATTGAATGGATAACTGATGGCCCAAGAAGAGCCTAAATCAAGACAAGGAACACATCAAGGCCAGAGGTAGCTGGTAATAGGTCAAGTCTACGGTTTAGGAATCAAGGGACAGAATATCAGAGTTGGAATATGTTTATTGAGACTGAGAATATTCCAATTTGCTACAGTTGTTCTAGTTTTTTCAGCGAGACTGGGTATATGGCTAGGCCCCACCCTCCAGCTTTCCCTCAATTCCTTGTCGCTGGAGTGTTCCCATGCCAATGATTATCTTCCATAGCAACCACGGGCTCTACGTGGTGGCAGTCATCTCTGTATTGCCCGCAGCACTTCACGTGGTGTCATACGGTAGACTCCCAATAATCAAAGGATCACAGGTGCAGAGTTAGAAGGGTCCATAAAGGCCTTCCAGTCCAACCCTCTAATTTTTCAGATGTTCGTTGATTAAAAATTAAATTATTCCAAAGTATTAATATTCCTCCCCTTCCCTTTCCTCCTACCAAAGTTTAAGTGTAAGTTTCTTGAAGATTGGCATTTTTCTCACTTATGTCTTTATATCCCCAACATCTAGTTAGTGCCTAAATCTTAGGCATTTAATTTGTTTTTGAGACTATGTCTCTCCATCTCATCCAGGCTAAAAATGCAGTGGCCACTCATGGATGCAATCCCACTGGTGATGGACATAGAAGCTTTGACTTGCTTTATTCTGACCTGGATGGAATCACCTCTTCTTAGCCAGTCTGGTCCCCACATTTGAAGGCACTCTTCCTCCAGCTCCCTGCTCCTCAAGGTTTACCGTGTGGGTGCCAAACTTAGTGTGGACAACCGATCAACTTAACCCATTGAAGCTCAGAATTCCCAAGCTCAAGCAATCCACCAGCCTCAGCCTTCCTGGGCATCTGCATTATTGCGTGCCACCATGCCTGGCTACATCATTTTTATTAAACATTTTTAATTGAATTGAACTAAAGGTGGTAACATATCACTGCAGCTTCATGTATTTCAGGCACCAGACATGAATCTTTGAAATTTTGAACAAGGTAAAATATTCTCAAATACCACACAGCAGTTATCTGTTTCATTCATTCAACAAACAAGTGTAACATGTGCATGACTAAATGTGTGTGTGTGCCTCACAAGTGGCCCACCTACAAAGAGTAGAAGGAACCGTAAAACCTAGCAGGATGTGAGGTCAAGTAGGGTCCAATACTGTCAAGGTTGAGCAATCTCTCCTCCAGTCCCCAAAAGGGGAATCAGGCTAGAATTATGTCCATCCGTCAGTATCTCTAGTCCAAGCGTGTGAGTCTGGGCTCAGAATGAAAGTTGCTTCCCTAATTACTTTCAAAAGTAGTCTTTAGCATGGTCCCTTACCACTAAACACTAGTTATCCAAAAGACCAACTTCTTTATCAAAGAAAGTAGAAACTAGAAAACAGAGAATTTGTATAGATTAGATTTTGCAAGAGAATACATTAGAATAAATGAACTCTCTAGACAGGAACGAGAGGATATCTCAGCTCAAACCAAGAGAGAAAAATTCCACTGAAGTGAGGAGTCTGCTTTCAACACTCTCTAGAGATGTAGGCACTTAAAGGCAAGGAATGTGTTGAGGACCAGCTTCCCTAAATGTCTATACTTCCAGAACTCCAGTCCTACATTCTAAAGTCCACATCTTGTCTCTCAACCTCTGTCTCTGTCTCTCCATCTCCATCTCCCTCTCCCTCCCTCCCCCCTCTCTCTCCTTCCCCCCCTTGCTCTCTCTCTCTCTCTCTCTCTCTCTCTCTCTCTCTCTTGCTCTCTCTCTTTCTCTCTCAATCACTCTCTCCCTCTCTCTCTGTCTCAATCTCTCTCTCTGTCTCTATCTCTCTCTGTCTCTCTCTCTCATTCTCTCTGTCTCTCTCTCTCATTCTCTCTCTCTCTGTCTCTCCCTCTCAGTGTTTTTCTCTCTGTCTCTGTCTCTCTCTCCCTCCCACCCTCCTTCTCTCCATCCTCTCTGGCAGGTATGCCACTTTGCACTCCACATTCTCCCAGCCAATCAGGAGTCATGTCTCTCTCCGCATACGCAGAGAAGGTCACAAAGTTGTCTTTTGGTGGAGGAAAGGACTAACCACTTCAGACTTAGACAGAAGCAGACTTTTATAAGCAGGTATTCTTGGGGTCCTTCTGTGTGCAGGGTTTTGATAAGTACTGCATTCACTGGCGTCTGGGTAGGGCTTTGGGAAGACAGGAGCCCTGGGCTTCTTTCTGGTAGTTTCCACAGCTCATAATCAACAGAAATAGTGTTAGTGTCCCCCATTTCTGACTTTCATGTTGAAACTCAATTTCTCAGGAATATCAGTGGGGGGCAGCTTAAATGTCATCCATAAATTTCCCTTCAACATTGACCCATGCCCTGGTTTCACTCTATTCATAGTATTACTTTAGTCATACCACTGAATTAAACCTCCCCTTTAACACTAACCGTTAACCAGGACCAAGTCATTTGGCAGAAGGCCCCAGATGAGCCTGCCTTTGCTCCCCTCCTGACCCTGTGCTCTACTTCCCTGGCCTCCAAGGGCTCCTTCCCTCCCCACCCTCCAACTCCTGTGCTCTTACTCTTTCCTTTGGTGTGCTGACTTCAGCCATCAGAATGGAAGTTCCTGGAGGTCAGGAACTGTCTCCTTTTTCCTAACACCTAACACAATGCCTGGCACATAGTAAGCTTTCAATAAATGTTTGTTTCCTTCCTTTTTCCTTTATTTAACCTCATGGAGCTTCATTTCCCTCATCTGGAAAATGAGGATCATAACACCTGTAGTACTTACCTAGGTGGCAGCCATAGTGCACAGAGCACCAGGCCAGAAGTCAGGAAGACTCATCTTCCTGAGTTCAAATCCAGCCTCAGACACTTACTAGCTGTGTGACCCTGGGCAAGTCACATCACCCTGTTTGCCTCAGTTTCCTCATCTGTAAATTGAACTGGAGAAGGAAATGACAAAATGCTCCAGTATCTTTGCCAAGAAAATCCCAAATGGGGTCACAAAAAGTCAGATATGACTTAAATGACTACATGATAGTAACAAGAGTACTTACCTACCAGGATTGTGTGAGAAGCAAATGAAAACCTAAAAGTGCTGTAATAAAAGAATAATTCAAGAAAGACCAGATTTGTCATATTATTATTAATAATAATAATATTAATAGCTAGTTTTTATATAATACCTGCTACTTTCTAGACACTGTGCTGAGTGCTTTACAAATATTATCTCACTTTATCCTTACAATAACCCAGCAGAATAGGGGCTGTCATAATCCCCATCTTAAGGCTGAGGAAATTGAAGCAAATAAAGGTCAAGTAACTTACTCAGGGTCACATAGCTAGTAAGTATCTGACGCAAGATTTGAGCTCGAGTCTTCTTGACTTTAGGCCTAGCACTCTGTCGGCTGCCATTTTCACTGTTGACCACCATCAGCCACTAGCACAGCTGAACCATTTGCCCGAGGCGATCTTCTTCTGACTCAATGGATACTGTCGTTGGATCCCATTCCATTAAAATTTTAAAATGTACCCGTATCAGTTTTTGCCCATTTTGTCCAAGGCCCCTGCCAATGGGATGTGCTGGGCAGCTAGATGGTGCAGTAGACAGAGCACCATACCTGGAGTCAGGAAGACCTCACTTCCTCAGGCACTTCCTAGCTGTGTGACCCTGGGCAAGTCACTTAACCCTGTTTGCCTCCATTTCTTCATCTGTAAAATGAGCTGGAGAAGGAAATGGCAAACCACTCCAGTATCTCTGCCAAGAAAACCCTAAATGGGGTCATGAAGAGTCAGACACGACTGAAATGACTGAACCACAACTATGATGTGCCAAGTATGACCTTAAAGGTAAATCATTGCATTCAGAGGTACCTGGACTTTTTCATGAACCACCACATAATTCTCCTAATTAGATGGGGCTGGGACTTTAGGATTGTCACCCATTCTAATGACAAACAGGTTAATGAGCAAGTGAGAAGGCAAACAAATCCCATTTTTTGCCAAGTGACGTGGAGCTGGGCAGGGTTGGGAATGAATCAGGCTCCATCAACAGGTGGGTGTCTCCTCTTCAGGATGCTCTAGTAGGACAATTAAAACCCCTATAAAAAGGCCAGAATCCCAGTTCTCTGGTGTCCTCCGCCAGCTTATACACCTTCTACTTGTTCCCAGTTAACAGGTAAGCAAGGCAAAAGATGCCACCTGCCATGCTCCAAATTGCTTCCCATGATCCTTCATGCTGAATGTCTATGTAGCTTAGCAGTCTTAAATAACCTGTGACTTCCTTTTCATTGTGGCCGTGGTTGCTTTCTTTTCTCAGAGATTGTAGCTGATGTCGCCAGGTTCTGCAGAGATTACGGAGTAATCTTGTCTTTGTGTAAGTGATTGGTTTGAGGAATTCTGGAAAACTTGGTCCTAATGGTAGATGAGCAGGATCCCAGAATCAAAGAACAGTTTTGCTGTGCAGAGATTAGAAGTGGATACACACATACTGAGGGCATTCACCAGGGCCAAAGCCTTGCTTGGATTGTGGATCTCCAGGAAATGTTGATCCTCGTTGTAAATATAGAGAAAGCACTTCAATTCACTCCAGGACTCTAGCGCTTTGCTGCTGCTCTTAGTAAATGACTATTGAAGCTATTTGGAAATCCAGTTTATTCTTCAGTAGTAACTATGGTGCTATGAAAGTCACACAGGCTATTCAGCTCCTGGTTAGGAGAAAATTTAATTTGAGTCCGGATTCCAAGAAGTTCCAACAGCCTAACTTTACTTCTATGTATTTGAATGTGCCTTCTTTTTTAATACAGTTGAATTTGTCTGTGTTTCCACTTTGGTATTTTTCCTTAGCAATGGAATTTATTGCTATCATTGTTGTTGATAATTATAATCAATTAGCAAATGTTTATTAAGTGCCTACTATGTGCCAAATGGAACAGCTAGGTGGCACAGTGGGTAGAGTGCTGCACCTGAAGTCAGGAAAACTCATCTTCCTGGGTTCAAATTTGGCCTCAGACACTTACTAACTGTGTGACCCTGGGCAAGTCACTTAACCCAGTGCCTCAGTTTCCTCATCTGTAAATTGAACTGGAGAAGGAAATGGCAAATCACTCTAGTATCTTTGCCAACAAAATCCCAAATGGGGTCAAGAAAAGTCAGACATGACTGACAAACAAACGTGCCAGGCACTGTGTTTGCCACCAGAGATGTTCAAAGAGTTGACAATTGAGAACAATATATACAATATATACAAACTACACACATTTTACAGTTGATAAACCTGAAGCAGACAGTGGTTAAGTGACTTGCCCAGGGTCACACAAACTATATTTGTGATAAATTACAAAGTAATTTGCAAAATAATTTATAAAGTAAATTATAAAGCTACAAATTCCCAAGGTAAGTCCAAAGTAATAAGGTAATTTTAGAGGAAGGCACAAGCAGTTGGAGGGAACCAAAAAAGGCCCCTTGTAGAAAGTAACAAAGCTGAGCTTTGAATGAAGCTAGGGATTTTAAGAGGTAGGGGTAAGGAGAGAGAGCATCCCAGGCTTGAGGAACAGCCTGTGTAAAGGCATGGAGGCTGGACATGGATTCTTGGGTGTAAGGAACAGGAAGAAGGCCAGTTTGGCTGGATCTCAGAGCATATGAAGGGGAGAAATATATAACAAAACTGAGAAAGTAAGTTCGATCCACAATTAATTGTAGCTTTCTTTAGAGGGGAGGGAGGGGAGATAATATAAAGTAAAAAGTACACAGCAGAGAACAAAAGAAAACCAACATGGAAGCAAAGAAGAGCTGGGCAGCTTTAAAAACAATGCATAGTATTTATTATATAGGTTTTCTTGAAATGGAAATTTATTGTTTTATAATGAATTTTCTCTTACGGTTGTTTACATGGCAATTTTTTTTCTTTTCTCATTTTGTATTTAAGTTTAAAATTAAAAAAATTATTTAAAAAAGAAAGTAATTTAAAACCAGGTTGTGAAGGGATTTAAAATACCAAAGGAGTTTCAGTTTGATGCCAGAATGGCAGCAGCAGCAGCAACAGAAACAAGAATATTAACTTCCATTTCCAAAGGTTTGCATTCAGAAAGCTGCTTATGTTTCCCACTTAATAAGCTCTCCGGTGCCTCCCTATGAAAGTCTCCCAATAACCACTCTCAACTCCCTGGCTTTTCCTCTCTCTAGCAGGAAATAGTTTTATGCTAGAAACCTCTTCTGGTGTCCGTCTGAATCACCCACCTCTTCTCACGTCTGCTTCCAGGTTCCTCTGAACTGGCAAAAATGTCCCAGCTCCTGAACAGCATCTTCACCGTGATTAAAGTATTCCACGAGTATGCCGATAAGAATGATGACTGCACATCCCTGTGCAAGAAAGAATTGAAGCAGCTTCTCCTGGAGGAGTTCAAGGAGATCCTTCGGGTAAGATAGTGCTCCCGGGAGGCCCTGGGCCCTGGGAGAAGACAAAATGGAAAGAATCTTTTCAGTCAGGTGTGGCCTGATCCCAAAGCATTTGCCCGGGTCTCTTCCAGTAAGGCCATGCCCCTGCAATGCGCAGCGACCTGCAAGAGAATCAGACCTCCAAGTAAGAAGGCCTTTCTTCTTACAAAGCGAGATTGGCTCAACAGAATCCCACAGAATCACAGATTTAGACCTGAAAGGGGCCTTGGAGGTCATCTGGTCCAACAGTCTGATTTTACAGATTAAGAAACTGAGTAGATTACATGTTGTCATCTACGTAAGTAATAGAAGCAGGATTGGAACTCAGGTCCTCAGACTCCAAATCCAGCATTCTTTCCATACTATGCCAGGAGGCCTCTTCTTGCTCTTTGTCTTTTATTGGTGTCATGAGATTACTTTCTCAAGGAAACAGCATGGTACAGCGGAAAGAAAACCAACTGTAAAGTCAGCAGACGTGGCTTCAAATATCAGCTTACTATCTGTATGAAATTTGTTTAACTTCTCTGGGTCTCAGCTTTTTCAGGTGTCAAATGGACTAGTTGACTACTGGGGCCCCTTCCACCTCCAGATCTATTATTCAAATCCATTTTATTTAAATTAATTATTATTATAATTATAATTATTAATTATGAAATGGGGGTGCTTTTAAATGTGTCTATTCACCATCTGTGCAAGACTAGCAAGGGATAGGGTCTTTAGAAGAAGCAGCTGGGTGGCGCCAGAGTGCACAGAGCACTGGGCCTGGGCTCTTGCAGACCTCAGTTCAAATCCAGCTTCAGATACTTATCGGTCTTGTGACCTTGGGCAAGGTATTTAATGTCTGTTTGCCTCAGTTTCATAAACCGGAAAATGGGGGTAATAAGAGAATCTACTTCACAAGGTCATGAGATAATATTTGTAAAAAGCACGTCACCTAGTGCCTAGCATACAGTAGATGCTCTATAAAGACTTATTCCCTTCTCTGCCCTAAAAGACTTGAAGCAAACCACAGAATTTCCAGGCTGAGGAAGTAAAGAGCAAATGATTAAAATTTGTTTTTTGTTTTATTTCCTCACAGAGACCACACGACCCTGATACCGTTGATACCATCTTGCAGCTCTTAGATCGGGACCGTGATGGATATGTAGACTTTAATGAATTTCTTTTGCTGGTGTTCAAGTTGTGTCAATCCTGTTATCAAATTCAGAGTAAAAACTTATGTAGAGACAAAGATGGGGCCCACCAAGAACGAGGAAGAGAGAGAACCCAGGACCATCATCTTCCAGAGGAGGGCACAGACAAGCAACAAAAACAGAGGCAGAAGGAACAAAGGCAGCATTCCCGGTATGGTCAGGATGAGGGACAAGATAATGACTCTCACTATGGTCAGTATGAGGGAAAAGATGAAGATTCCTGCTATGGTCAGTATGAAGGACAAGATGAGGATTCCCACTATGGTCAGTATGAGAGACAAGACCAGCGTTCTCATTGTGGCCAATCTGGGAGACAAGACCAGCATTCTCGCCAAGGTCGGTCTGAGAAACAAGACCAGCATTCTCGCCAGGGTCAGTCTGAGAAACAAGATAAGACCTCTCGCTATGATCAGTCTGAAAGATTAGGACAGGATTCACATGACACTAATTCAAAGAGACAAGGACAGGATACTCGCTCTGGTCAGTCTGGAAGGATAAGACCGGAATCAAGTTGTGGCCAGTCTGAGAAACAAAAGCATGTCTCTTACTTAAGTCAAAATAAAAGACAAAGTCAGGCCTTTGACTGTGGTGAACCTGGGGAACAAGACAGTGGTTCTCATTATGGTCAGTCTCAAAGGCTGGGACAAGACTCAAGCTGTGGTCAGTCAGGCAGACAAAGACTATACACTGGTAATTGCCATTCAGATAGACAAGGACAAAAGTATTACTATGGTCAGTCAGAGAGACAAGGCCTGGACTCTAGCTATGGTCAGTCTGAGAGATCAGAACAGGAATCTAGCTGTGGTCAGACAGGCAGACAAAGACTAGACTCTCACTATGGCCATTTAGGGGGGCAAGGACTGGACTCTCACTATGGCCAGTCAGGAAGGCGAGGACTAGATACTCAGTGTGGTCAGTCAGAAAGGCAAGGACTAGACTCTCACTATGGCCAGTCAGATGAGTTTGGACAAGAATCAGGTCGTGGTCAGACAGATAGACAAGGTCTAGACACACACTATGGCCAGTCAGGAAGGCGAGGACTGGATATTCAACATGGCCAGTCAGGAAGGCAAGGACTGGACTCCCACTATGGCCAATCAGAGGAGTCTGGACAAGAATCAGGTTGCGGTCAGACACATAGACAAAGTCTAGACACTCATTATGGCCAGTCAGGAAGGCAAGGACTGGACACTCAACGTGGTCAGTCAGAAAGGCAAGGACTGGACTCCCACTATGGCCAGTATGAGAGATTTGGACAAGAATCAGGTTGTGGTCAGACAGATAGACAAGGTCTAGACACACACTATGGCCAATCAGGAAGGCGAGGACTGGATACTCAATATGACCAGTCAGGAAGGCGAGGACTGGATTCTCACTATGGCCAGCATGAGGAGTTTGGACAAGAATCGAGCTATGGTCAAACAGGCAGGCGAGGTTTGGACTCTGGTTATGGATATTCTGAGATACAGGGGCAAAATCGTCACTTCCAAGATAGCAGAAGAGCAGGACAGGAAAGGCAGGGGCTGAATAGAAGCCAGGGGTATCTCTCTGGGGAAGACAGGCAGGGCCACTTTCAAGAAGGGCTGTGGCAACCAGAAAGGGAGTCTGAACGCCGTCAACATAAGTTGTATTCCCAGTTCCAGCAAGAAAGGTCTCTCTGCCACAAAGGGAGAGACTGGCAACAGAGTGGTGGTCAACAGACTGGAGGACAGTCACAAGACAGACAAAGGAATGAAGAAAAGCCAAACCATCAAAGATACCACCAGCAAACATATGAAGAGGAAGAGAGTCATCAAACCAGAGATAGACAGGGTCACGAGGAGCAGGGAACCTCTTCTCAGAGGCGTGAGAGACAGACCCATGTAGAAAAGCCAAGCTATCAGAGATACCACCAGCAAACATATGAAGAGGAAGAGAGTCATCAGACCAGAGATAGACAGGGTCACAAGGAACAGGGAACCTCTTCTCAGAGGCATGAGAGACAGACCTGCGGTAATGAGCAAAGTCATCAGATACAGGACAGGCAAACACAGAACCGGCAAACCCAAGACAACAAGAGGTATCATCAGACCTGGGACAGACAAGATCGGCAGGCCAGTGATAATGAACAAAGTCGTCATCTGAGGGACAGGCAAACCCATGAGGAAGAAGAGAGTTCATGTCACACCCAGAACAGACAAGCCCGCGAAGGGCAGAGACAACAAGAGGCCCAGAATCAGCAAAGAGATCAGCAGAGATACCCACAGACAGGGGGATCCTACACTCGTGAGCACGACCACCTACGTCATCAGAGACAAGATTCTCAGAGAAGGCCTGGTGACCAAAGTTCCCATCCAACCCAGGCCTATGGGAATCTTAGAGGAAGAACAAGTAATGGGAGCCATTCCACTAACTCAACTGTTGCTCCTAGCCCCCTCTATAAGTATGTACAAGAGCAAAAAACCCAGGGGCATCACAACTAAAAGGATACCAATCAAGGTCAAGACCAAGGTCAAATGATTTCTCCTTTTAAAAAAATCCTAACTTTATTGCTCTCACTTATTCTGTACTCAGTCTATATACCATTCTCCTTTTTAGAATGAGTACTTACTTTTAAGGTGCTTTGGCTGAGAGAGGGGGTGGCGGGGCATATCCAGGAGATGTATGAAAAATGGCAGATTCCTGGTTGTGTTAAATCTGGGTTTAAAATTGGGTGAAATAATCAGATCCCAGTTTGAATCAGTTGTGAGGGGCTAATTTTTTTTTATTTGAACACTGAAAATTTGGGGGTAATTTTAAAATCTGGTTTCTCAGACTTGTTAATTTTCCATAAAGAGGTAGATACTTTTGGCCCAGAATCTCAGAGACATAAAAGCATATTCTCACATCTGTGTTTGAATTGATTTACTTACTGCAATTCAAGAGCAGTGAAAATCTGGATGGACAACGGCTTTCAAGACAGAGACACCTATGGTCTCAATTCATCAGGAATTCCAGAACAGCAAGTTGGTCAATTAGGAAAAATTATAGAAGAGGACATTTCAAATACTAGCAACATATTTCTTTTGCTTTCTCCCATTCTAGGGGAATGTCAATTTCACCTCTGGTAGATTTGTTTGTTTGGTGGGAGAGGAATGTCACATTCCTTCCTTCTTTCCTCCCTTTACCCCTTCCAAAAAAAATTGGGGGCTTTATGAATCTGTCACCAGTTGTGGATTTGTAAAAGATCAACACTAGTTTAGTGGGAGGAAAGCATATTATGTCCTATATATCCAGGTTTCAGAAGGCCTCAAAAACAAATCTACAACTGTCCAAGCCTATAGACCACACCTACCTCAAAAGCATTTGTGTTCCAACAATTACAGTGCATGAAAATTAACAATAAATGATTGGTGAGCAATGACTTCGGTGTCTCTCTTCCTTACCTCATCTTCATACCTGCTAGACCAGGGGTGGGGAATCTGTGACCTTCTAGATCCTTAAGCACGGCCTTTTAACTGAATCCAAATCCCTTCCCCAAGGGATGCTTTCCAATAAACAGTTGCTCCTTCTCGGTTTTTAGAAGCCCTCTGGGTTCCTCAACCCCCTAGAACAAAGTGGACCAAACAACAAGGAATGGCCAAAAGTAGTTTATTAGCTCTTTTCTTCAAGATCTGTTTAGAGAATTAGAAGAGCCCTTTGAGATTGATCCTAGAAGAGGCCTTTGAGATCATTCCCCTTAATTTGCAGATGAGGAAGCTGAGGGGTCACATGACTCCCCTAAAACTCTGTTAGACTAAATGTGGAATTGTTTCTTCCATTGGGATTGAGTTGGGAGAGGAGAGGCACGTATGGATAGCTACAGGATGGAGTGGAGGGGAGGGCAAATATGAAAAGTAAGGGAAGCAGCCCATTGGAATGCAGCAGAGTGAAGTTGAGCTGTGTAGTTCCTTCATCAGAGGCATCAGTTATGCCTGTTGTTGGTGTTCAATCATTTTTCACTCAGGTCCAGCCCTTTGTGACCCCATTTGGGTTTTTCTTAGCAAAGATATCAGAGTGGTCTGCCATTTCCTTCTCCAGATATTTTTACAGATAAGGAACTGAGGCAAACAGAGTTACATGATTTGTCTAGGGTCACACAGCTAGTAAGTGTCTAAAGTCAGATTCGAATTCAAGATAGGTCTTTCTGACTTCAGGCCAGGTATACTGTGCCCTCTTGTGCCACCTAGCTGTCTTATCAGTTATGCTCTACATATCTCATAACACGACACCTGATGGCCATCATTATGACCAAGGCAAAGGGACCAAAGAATACTTGAGTGCATCAGATCTTTATGGTGATGGAGGTATTACAACATACCAGTGGGAAAGCCATCTAAAGGACCAACCAAGTTAAAAAAAGCCAAAGACAGAAAATGGAGTGTCCCAAATAGTTAAAGACAGGGCACCAAGAAAATTAACATTTATTAAGCACCTACTGTTGCGGGCCCCCAAGCCTTGCAACTATACTCAGTGTTCCCCCCAAGCCCCAGGCCTTTGTCTTGCGGACAATGAATGGGGCGGGAGCCAAAAGATGGTGAATGACTCCAAATTTTATTTCAGCAAGCAGCATTTTTATATCTTTAGTGACGTAGGTACATTCTTTGGTTACATGGGTGAAGGACAGGTAAAAATCAAGACACATGGGTACTAGAACCGCCCCGACTCCGCCTACTCTCCTCCCCTTCTCTTCCCGCGCTAACCCGAAGCTCCCTGGGGGCAGGCAGTCCAGGCAAAGAACCGGAAGTTCCATGTGCTCAAGCAGGTCCTGGCAAAGACCTGGAATTGCTAGGGAGGCAACAAAAGCAAGACCCCTCCTCCTGGCTCCACCCGTATCTCAGAGGCCTAAGTTTATCTCAGCAGGCCCCTGGGCGTGGAGGTCCAAAGAGGGCAGGGCTCAGCTCTAACTCGGCCTGTAACAACCTACTATGTGCCAGTTACTATGCCAAGCACTAGGAATACATAGAATGGCAAAAGACAATCCCTGCTCTCAAGGAATTCACAGGCTAATGTGGAAAACAACATGCAAACAACTGTACAAACAAGACAGGATAAATTGGGAGTAATCTCAGGGGGAAGGTATTAGTATTACAGGAGGCTGGGAAAGGCTTCTTGCAAAAGGTGGGATTACAGCTGAAATTTGAAAGAAACCAGGGAAGCCAAAAGGTGGAGATGAAGAGGGAAAGAGCCCCAGGCTTGGGAGAGAGTCAGTGAAAATGCTTAGAGTCATTAGTGTCGTGTGTCATATGTGAGAACAGCAAAGAGGCCAGCATCACTGGATCACAGAGTATAGATTTCCTATTTGATCCTGGAGCCAGTGGAATTTATTGGATGGGAGAAGGGAGGGTTTGACATGGTCAGATCTGTGTTTAGGGTAATCAATTTGACAGCTGAGTGGAGGATGCACTGGAGTGGGGAGAGACTTGATCAGGGAGACCAAACAAAGGTCTATGGCCATAGTCCAGGTATGCAGTGATAAGGCACTGGAGCAGGATGGTGACAGTATCAGAGGAGAGAAGGGGGTATGAGAGATGTGAAGGCAGAAATGCCAAGACTTGATTGGACAACACATTGGATATAGAAGCACAGTGAGAAAGAGAATGGAGAATCCAGGATAACACCTAGGTTGACAGCCTGGATGATACCAATTCCTGCACCCTTTTCACTACATCTCTTTGCCCCCATCCTTAGCCTTCCTACAAAAGGTGATTGTTTGTTTCAAATCTTGCCTCACTTCTATATCTAATTAAATACAAAGCTAAATCTCTCTGATTCCTTTCTCATTGCAGTCTTCATCCTCCCAGATGTAATTTTTTAAAAGCAAAAATGAGCAAATCCTAGCTGATCCCTTTTTTACAAGATAGAATGCTCAACCTTCCTCAACACTCTGTGTAGTTCCCCAAAGCTCATGCCATCAAGCACAAAGAGAAGCAGAATGAAACTGATAACAAATGAAAAGGTATTGACCAAGGAAAGGTACCACAAAAATTTCCTGTGATCTGGGGAATCAATGACTTCAACTATCCTGTTTTTCCTGGCTCCAGCATTTAAAGCTAGAGTCCCTTGATCCATAGGCACTTCCTTCCCTTTAGACTCTTTCTGTCATTTTTAGTAATAATAATCCATAATACTATTTCAGTTTTCTGATGGATCTATGACCTCTTTGATATCTATTGTTGCAAAAAACCCAACAATCTATTCATGTCCACTCGTTCTGCTTAATTCTTGTTTTTTTTTCCCATAGAATTTCCACAGAGAATCCATCTAATGTTCTGGAGACCTTGACTGGAATCTTTTTACATTACATGGGGACCAATAAAACACTCAGACTATCAAGCTGTTATCCCTCATTTAAGCCCCTTCCTTTTCCAATCATGTCTTTTCTTGGTTAAGATTCCTTATCCCACACTTTTTGAGCATGGTCCATCTTCAGAAATATCCCTACAACCTATTTGGGCCCACCATAAATCTCTCCATTCCTCTCCAGATTACCTGAAACTTTGATACCTTAGAGATTTTGGTACTTCCAGATTCACAACCATACAATGTCACTTGGCATTTCCAAGAGATTATTTTGAAAAGATGGATCTCAACACTCAGATCTTGTGCAATTTCCCAGATGAAATCCCATCTACTCTCTTCTAACTATCCAATGCTTAGCCCAACTCACTCTCCATCTCTAATGTCTGCCCCAAATACATGTGTTGATATACTAATTCAAGATACTTGCCAACCAAATGATGTCACAATCTCAACAACGAGCACTTTTTCATCCATTTAGTTATTCCTATATGGATTGTCAGGATAATCACTTTTGCATAATTGTTGATGTCATTGAAGAAACCCGGTAACATTCTGAGGTATGATGCAATAAACATAACAACACCCACAAATAAGAAAACCTGGAGGGTATTACCTTCTATAAGGAATCACTTTTCAATTCGGGCGTTGAGCAAGACCTCTTCCACAGCAGTGGTGAAACATCTTTGGCAAGCATTATAGTGGCACACTTGACCCATGCTTTATGTCCAGGGCTTTATTTTCCATTAATAATCATTGAATGGAGGTATCTCTGTATCTGCATTTACCAAAGAATTCTACATGATCTAAACATCAAAGACTTCTTGTTGGAGCATAAATTTTTTTAAGGTCTCACAATCTGGACTTCAGAAATCATTAAATGTTCTACCATTACTCCAAATTCCAAATTTTAAGAGATTTGTTCATAGTAGAGTCTAAATAACATTTGCAAAACTGAAGTGAATCTGCCCATTGTTGCCTTAGGAAATTGGCCCATGCCCATGCCACACCAGTTTTGCCCCTCATTATTTAATTAGGGGCTCTGGCTTTTAGTTCAAGCTTTGCCATTGATTGACTGCATGACCTTAAACCAATAATCTCACCTCAGCTTCCCCATATACAAAACTAGATGAGTGCCCAAACCCACAAATGCAGAGCCTTTGGCTCAAGAGAGAAGAGGTGCATCCAGCACACTGCTAAAAAATACCACTGCTTACAAGGTGATTTTTTTTTGGAATGTACAGGTATTGACTACATTGTTTTGGGAGTGTAGCTTTAAGGTAGCATCTTGCTACACTGAACCAACAGTTTTTTAATAATCAAAAAACAATAAACATAGCAAGATCATGTTTCTTCTTCACCTTCCAGGCAATTGTGTGGCCATAAATATATAATCTGCTGTACAGAATCATCTGCCGAAGTTTGTTTCCTTCTCACCTTTCCAGTAAGCATAGCCTCAGTTTGTGTGTAGATCATGCTCATGAAATATATTAATAGCTTATATTTATATAGTGTTTTCCAATGACAAAGCCTTCTAAATACATTATCTTGTTTGATCTTCACAGTAATCCTGTTGAGTAAGTAATGCAAGTATTATTATCCTTATTTTATAGTTAGGGAAACTGGGACTCAGAAAGGTTATCGTATTTGCCCAAGGTCACACACCCAGTAATAATCATAGTTCACATTTATATAGCACTTAAAGGTTTATAAAGTGTTTTCCTTGCAAGAACTCCTATAGCAACTGTAGGTAGTCTAAGTATTTTAATCCCCATTTCACAGTTAAGTAAATTAAGGTTCTAACTTATCTATGTCCCTCTGTTAAATCATTCTTCCATTGTTTCTAGTATATCCATTCATTTAAGGAGTAAGCTCTCTGAGGACAAGAATATACTTTGTATATACTTTGTATATCTATTACTCTGTATATACAAAGTAGGTCTGTAATCAATGTTGTTAGATACCAGACTATGGAAGATAATTATTAAAATGTTCTAGAGGCTAGGGGAATGAAGAAACACCATAAATATCTAATAAATGAATCAAGCATGGTACGAAAGGGAATAACGAGCTTCTCTCAGAATAAATCCCTTGCTGCCAATATTATAGATGGAACCCTGGTTTGAATGGTTCATAAGTCTGACTGGTCATTTTTAAATCTTCCTCAAATTTTCTCAATCCTATAATCCTCTGAGTCAGAGACACAGGAAAGGATCAGAAATGTGAAGAATGAGCCTGAAAATTTTTCATCTGTGATGGGTGAGGTATAATAATCTGTCTTTGACAGAAGCAGCTAGGTGTGGCACAGTGAATAGAGTCCTAGATATAAAATCAGGACGAGCCAAATTGAAATCTTGCCTCGTACTTGTTCTGTCATCCTGGGAGTCCTTTAACCTCTATCTGCCTCAGTTCCCCCATCTGTAAAATGGGGATAATAATAGCATTTACCTCTCAGAGTTGTTGTGAGATAACACTTTTATAAAGTGTTTAGCATGGGGCCTGGCACATAGAAGTGCTTAATAAATTCTTATTTCCTTTCGTTGTTGAAATGAAGTGGGTATATATGGTCAATTAGATGGAAAAATCTAAGATATTGTTTTAATATGTTTCTATCAGAATCTGAGGTACCAGTAGCAATGCACTGATCTGAATTCCAGCCTTGATTCTGCCACTAAGTACCTGTATGACTCTAAATAACTCACTTCACTTCTCCCCAATTTCACCCTGCCCCATTTCCTCGCCTACAGAACAAGCAGCTTTGATGGGATAATCATTTACCTCTACTCATAGGGCTTAGAGTTGGTAAAGACCTTGGAGATCTGAAGCCAGATCTTCTTACTTGGATCTAATGTTCTTCCTATTAAAAAAGATCATAAATTTAGAGCTTGAAGGAAATTTTAAGGTCAAGCATCAAACCTTGTTATTGTACAAATGAGGAAACTGAGGCTCAGAACAATGAAGTAATTTGCCAAGGTCACACAACCAGTAAGGATCTGAGTCAGGGTTTGCGGCCAGATCTTACTGACTCCACAAGTCCAGCGCTTTCCACCACACTGTTTCTCAAGAGTTCATTCAGCTCTAAATGTCTATGATTAAGTAAACAAACCAACAGAAAAATGGGAGTGACAACTAACTCTCCCAGAGGCTTATGCCAAAGCGTAAGTCCAGCTTCTAGAAGAACCTAGGATTTGGGATTTGGGATTTGTGATTCTAGTGCCACCTTGTGGTGTCTGTGGTTAGTGATTCTTTGGGGGCCAGCTAAGTAAGATGACAATTGAAGGTGTCCACGGGAAATGGATCAGACCATACCAAGCTCAGAAACGTTTCCTGATCACTGGGTTTGTCATTCACCGGGTCTCAGCCAGGAAGGAGGAAACTGATAGTGGCAATGACTCACCTTCATTGTTCTCTTGCTGGAAAATGCAGCCCACTCGATGAGAAACCTAACGTCTCTGGGCTTAGCTGCAGAAGCATTAAAACAAAGAAATTGAAAAGATCACCATTTCAGAGACCGTTTTATTTTATCCTCTTCAGTCTCCATAAGTATTAATGTCTCTTGTCATGCTTGTTCATGTCTGAGAGTGACATGAATTCTTCCTGCATACGCATGACAAGGTAAGTTCCTTGACCACATACACTCCCTAATAACCCGATCTGGCAGTTGCTGGTGCTCTCACCGCCCCCTCAAATTTCTCTGGATTTAGTCTGTAGATAGTTTGTATTTATTCATATGTGCATGTGTTCATATATACATACACATGTGCATGTGTTCATATATACATACACACACAAACCCAACAGAATAAAAACTCCTTGAAAACAAAGATTTTTATTTTTGCTTTTGGGACTTTAGGATGTAACACGATTGACACATTGTGGGCTCTTAATAGATGCTTGCTGAATAAATGGATGGATGAATGGGCAAATTTTATTTCAGTTCTAGAATGTCTGTAGAGAGGCAGCTAGGTGGCACAGTAGATAGAGTACTGAACCTAGGGTCAGGAAGACTGAGTTCAAATCCTACCCCAGACACTTACTACCTGTGTTACCCTGGGCAAATCACTTAATTTTGCTAAGCTTTAGTTTCCTCATCTGTAAAATGGGAATCTTTTTAATATATAATATTTTATTTTCCCCAACTGCATGTTAAAACAATTTTTAACATTTTTAAAAGTTTTAAGCTCCAAATTCTACCCCTCCCTTCCTCCCTCTCTGAGATAGTAAGCAATCAGATGTAGGCTATACATATACAATCATGTAAAACATTTCCAAATTAGTCATTTTGTAGAAGAAGACTCAAATAAGAAAAGAATAAAAGTGAAAAATAGTGTGCTCTGGTCTGTATTCAGACAATATAAGTTCTTTCTCTGGAGGGATGGTCTAGGATCATTATATTGCTGAGAATAGCTAAGTCTTTCACAGTTCTCCATCATATAACATTGCTGTTACTGTGTGCAATGTTCTCCTGGTTCTGCTCACTTCACTTTGTATCAGTTTATGTAAGTCTTTCCAAGTTTTTCTAAAACCATCCTGCTTGTCATTTCTTACAACACAATAATATTCCATTACAATCATATTCCACAGCTTGTCTAGGCATTCCCCAATTGATGGGCAGCTCTTCAATTTCCAATTCTTAACCACCACAAAAAGAACTGTTATAAATATAAAATGGGAATCATAAGTGTATCTACTTTCCAGGGCTGTTATGAAGATAAGTGGGGCAATATTTATACAGTGCTTCACAAACCTTAAAGTACTATATAAATGCTATTATTATTACTATTAAATACCCTAGTACCATGATGTCACAGACTCACAGTCTAATAGGGTTGATGTCTTTGAAGATTTTTGATTATTAAATTAATGTCAAATTATAGGGGGATTACTAGTGGTACTACAGGCCTCAGTGCCTAACTCTGTCCTGTTCACCTGCCTTATCAATGAGTTAGATGAAGACATGTAGGATAGAAGGTCCAACAGAAGCCAAGACCATCTTAAATGGCATCTCTCCATATGGAAGAAATTAGGGAGGCTGTTTCTAAGAAAATATTAATGACATACAAGAGACCAGAGTAGGTATGAACATTCTGTAACTGGTTCTTGAGGTCAGCTCACCATGTGTTAAAGAAGAGACTGTGATTGGTTTCAGAGGAATTCAAATAAGTTTGTTAATTTCAACTACTGTTGTTTTGCTTCATTCATGTCTCTGGGATCTCAGTGACTTGTTCACTCATGGTATCTGGTGAAGGGAGTTTAAACTCCAATCTTGAGAGTTTCTGAACATTAAAAGAGCAATCCGTAGGAAACTGGAAGTCAAAGCCCAGGCAAGGTTTCTCATTCAGAGAATCACTGACGCCCTAGGGAGCAAGGATCAATTTTCAGGAATAATGGGACTCCAGCTCAGCAAAAAGAATTCACCTGGCAGTCACCCTTCATCTGGAAATGAATTCAGTAGGATCAATGCTATGTAGAATTTAGCTCAGAGTTGAGACTACTCCCCCAAGAGACTGAAGTGGTTTAGGGGAGAGTGCATTCCAGAGATACTGGGAGAAATGTTTATATATTTGTCCTTGCTATAACTTTGAAGTAAATATCCCTTTGTCAAAGCCAATCCAATGTTAAGTGGTTAAGTAGAACTGGGGTGTTGGTCATTGTCCCCCAACAAATGAGAGGAACACAACCAACAGATGCTCAAGCTGATGGTAGAGAAAGAGACTGCTCCAACTCCCTAGGGTTACCTTAGAACCACGGCCCTGAGTAGTGCCAGAGTGTAACCATGTTTCTCATGGAAGACATGCTTATATGGTTGTCACAAAGCTAGTTGAGATATCTAATACTCTGTGGTCTTGTTGAGAGGTTTTTTTTGATGCCTTTGAGGCTTTTTTTTCTTTTTTTTCTTTTAATTTAAATTTATTTAACATATTTAGTTTTCAGCATTGATTTTCACAAGAGTTTGAATTACAAATTTTCTCCCCATTTCTACCCTCCCCCCCACTCCAAGATGGCATATATTCTGGTTTCCCCGTTCCCCAGTCAGCCCTCCCCTGTATCACCCCACTCCCCTCCCATCCCCTTTTCCCTTCCTTTCTTGTAGGGCAAGATAAATTTCTACGCCCCATTGCCTGTGTATCTTATTTTCTAGTTGCATGCAAAAACTTTTTTTTTGTTTTTGGCTTTTTTACAACACAATAATTTTTCTATGTACACTCCAGAGGAGAACTATTATAACAACAAAAATAGAACAAAACTGCCCGGCATAGCAGTTGCATTTGATACAACATTTCAAACCCAAAGTCACTCAATTCTGTACAAAAAGAAGGGAAATGTGTTTCTTCATTATCCTCCAGGACCAAGGTTGGTCATTTATATTTTAAATGACAGAATCTGAATCCAAAAGATCTTGATTGGTTAAAAGGATAGGACAAGTTTTACTAAATGAAATTGAATGAGTACAAATGTAAAGTGCTGAACTTAGGTTCAAAACTCAACTACATAATTACAGAGTGAGGGACACATGAATTGATGGTCATTCATATGAAAAAAGACATTCAGGTTATTACGAGTTCAGTGTGAGTCAACAGTATGAAGTTGCATGCAAGGAAGTTAATGCAATCCGAGGCTATTTAATTGAAGTATAATGTCAAGACAAAGGAAGTAACAGTCTCACTGGAGGCTGCATTGGCCAAGCCATATCAGCAGTAATAATTTGTGGTGCCACATTTTAAGAGGGATGTTAGAAGCTGGAGGAGATCCAAAGGAAAGAAACCAGAGAAGCAAAAACTCAGTGGAGATGTGATAGCTATCCTCAAATTTTGAAAGATAGTTCTGAGACCAAGCAATTGGATTCATCCTTACTAGAATAAGTTTAGTTCAAATGGGGGAAAAACCAGGAACAAGGAGCAGATGTTAAAGAGAGTAAATTCCAGAGTCTGACCATGTTGAACAAAGAGTTTAGGAAAACATCCATGAGTTTTGTTATAGTTGTTCTAGTTCCCTTCCAAAACCAAGCTAGTGTTCTAATGACTGATCTGGCATCAGAAAACTTAGACACATTGTTGTTGTTATTGGTGGTGGTGGTGGTGGTTGGTGGTGGTGGTGGTTGTTGTGGTGGTTGTTGTTAGCAACAGCTGCAGCATTGCTATCTTTTGGAGCAACACAGCATATTTTTTTTCCTCTTATGAATGAAACCATAACTCCTAGTGTAGGGTGCTGATCAGACCACGACTGTAGTATTGTGTCCCCCTCTTGGCACTATATTTTAAGAAGGATATTTAGAAACTAGGACACATGCAGTGAAGAACAACCCGAAAGGTTTATCTATTAAATGTTGTACTCACTTTCACACATAAGTAGGATGTAAGCTTATTCAGAGTGGGGGCTTTTTTTCCTTTTGTCTTTGTGTCCCTGGGACAGCACATAGTAGGTGCTTAATAGATGTTTGTGAATTGAATTGGTGATGATGTCTTAAAACAGCTGAAAGCTTCTATGCGTAAGAGGAAAAGAATTTATTCTGTATTGCTCCAAAGGAGAGGAGTCAGAAATAGTAATAAATAACAATAATAAGACATTCTTTGCATATCGAGTCAGTCCCAGTTATGCTTCATATTCTGCCCCGTGTTCTTGTCCTCTTCACTGCTACCACATGCTTAGCCTACTCACCCCCTCCTTCCCATCAACCTTGGCCTCTACTTTCCAGCTCTGGAAATGTCATCAAATTAATACTGCCATTCCTATAATAAAGAGTGTGTCAATCAATTCCCCTGGGTTTTCACTCACCATCACTATGACTTCTTGTATTCAAACATCCCTCCGTGTCCACCATCCCCTAGATGGGCCATCTCTCCCTATTGGAATGTAAGCTTCATGTGGATAAGAACTATATCACCATTTTTACTTATCTCCAGAAATTAGTGTAGTGTTCAATACATAATTATTGCTTCCTAAATCCTTTCTCATTCATTTATTTATAGTTTATGAAGTACTTGCATATAATACAATTACTTGAACTTCACAACAACCCAATGAAATAGGCAGGCGTTAATATCACAGAGGCCCAGAGATAGAAAGGGACCTCTAGCCCAACACATGCCTGAAAAGAGTCTCTTCTACAACATAACTGCAAGTGATCTTCTAGTCTCTACTTGAAGACCCTCCAAATATGGGAAGCTCACTACCTCCTGAGACAGCTCTGTGCACTTTCGGAAGACTCTATTTGGAAAGAAGGTTTTTCCTTATATGGAGTATAAAAGTGTCTCTTTGCATCTTCCATACATTTCTCCTACATCTGTCCTCTAGGGACAAACATTATAAGTCTAATCCCTCTTGCAGGTGATAACTCTTCAAATACTTAAAACAACTATCATTATCTCTGTTTTAAAGACAAAGATATGGAAGCCAAGAGAGTCTGTGTTTGGCCCAAGGTCACACATTTATCAAAGGATAGGACTAGAACTTTCTAGCTCCAGTTTAAGCACTCTCTCCATTAGACCATGATTCCACCAGTGGGTAGAAATTATAAGGAGGTTCAATAGAAAGAACTCTCTAATGAAAGCTGTCCCAAAATGGACTCCCTCTTGTTAGGTAGTAGGGTGGTAACCACTTGAAGTATTCAAGAAGAGGCTAAATAAATCACTATATGCCAAGAATGTTATCCTTCATTGGATAACAGGATGAACTGCATGAAGCCAAGGCTACCTTCTTACTCTCAAATTCTGTGATTCTACAAAGTCTTTTGAAATGCAATAGGGCATACTACACCCCAAAGGACCAGTCTTGTAGTCAGGAATATCTGGGTTCAAGTCCTGCTCAAGACATGTATTATCTATGTGACCATGAGCAAGTCACAACCTACCAGTGCCCCCCAGCCAACTTTCTAAGACCCCAAGTCACAGAAGATCTGACAGTCTACACCAGTGGAGGGACTTTCCATCCTGAGAATACTCTATTTCAATGAAAAGGTCCAGAACCCTCACACCAACACACATAAATGAAGTAATCTAATCCCACTTTCTGTACAGGTTGGCCCAAAAGTCTTAGTGCTATTAAAACTCTTTTATGTTATTAAAGCTTAAAACCACACTGAGACTTGTGGGACCCCTTATATAATGTGGGAATCCTTTCCACAATATCCCTAACAAATGATATCCTAGCTTCTGCTAGAAGCACATTAAGACAATAAAAGTCTTGAATTTACACATCTATTTGACCACATTTATTCTTTCTTACAATATAGATAGTTAGAATTGTTCTGTCCCACCCATCACACATGAAGGAAGTGGACTCAATAAGGCTCACCAAATTTGCCAATGATATAAAGCTAAGAATAATAAATCATATGTTGGATGACATAGGATCTAAAAACATTAGGGTTGTATCTGTGATGAAATTCACTATTAACAAATGCAAAGTCTTATAATAAATCATATGTTGGATGACATAGGATCTAAAAACATTAGGGTTGTATCTGTGATGAAATTCACTATTAACAAGTGCAAAGTCTTACGTTTGGCTTTAAAAAATCGATGGTTGGTATTTGAACTGGGATTTGAACCTCGGCTCTGCCACTTATCTGTGTCACCTCGAGCAAGTCATTTAGTCTCTTTGAGCTTCAGTTTATTCATCTCGAAAGTGAAAAGTGTGGAATAGACTATCTCTTGCAATTCTAAATCTAAAGTTCTATGATTCTGTGAAGTATAAAAAGGATGAGAGAAATGTGGCAAGACAATGATTCATTTGAAAACAATCTGGAGGCTTAGGCAGACTATAACCTCAGTATGATAGAAAGCTAAAAAACTTAATGGCATATTTGGCTCCCAAGAACCATTAACTGCCTTGCAACAAAGGCATATGGCAGTGGAAGACATGCTCCCTCATGTGGCCTGAAAGGGGAAGTTCCCAGACAAGGTCATTCCCAAACCGCAGCCTCCTAATTAGACAGAAGAGGTGGAGGATTTCATAGATAGCACTTACCACAAGGGTTGCCTATCAGGTAACTCCAGATTCATTAGTTAAAGAATCTGGCCTTCTATCAAGAGAAGGGAGGGGAAGGGGTCTCATACGAAATTTCCGACATTTCAAAATTCTATAAATTAGTTCCAATTTTTGCTATTCTAATAAGAATAGGTCACTAAACATTTGACAAACCTTTATTAAGTGCCTACTATGTACCAGGCACTGGAGTTTAAAAGATTTTTTTTAAAAAACAAAGTAGTCTTTGTCTTCAAAGACTACTGGGGGTAACGTGTATGTACAAGATAATTGGAACAGGGAGAAGACGTCAATAACTGGAGTGATCTCAGGCCTTCCACAGCAAATCGCATCTGAGCTCAACCTTAAAGGAAACTCAGGATTCTAAGGGGCAGAAGAGAGGAGGAGGTGCATTCCAAGCATGGCGGACAGGCTGAACAGAAACACCAAGAGAGGAAATAGAATTCAATGTATGAGGAACAAAAAAGAGGTCACTTTGGATGGACTGAGAAGTATGTGAAGGGGAGAAGGGGAAAGGTAGGCTGGAGCCAGATTCTTAAGGGCCAAAGAGTTTATATTTTATCCTAGAAGCAGTAGAAAGCCCTGGAAAGGTGGTAAGCAGGGGACTAACATGATCCAACTTGTGTTCAAGTAATATAAATTTGGCAGCGGTGGATGAATTGGAGAGTGGAGTAACTGGAAATAGGGAATGCAATTAGGAGGTTTTTGCAATATTCTCTACAGGAGGAGATGAGGACCTGCATTAGAGTGATGGCTGTATGAGTGTAGAGAAGGAAGAAGGTGTGAGAGATATCATGGAGGTAGAATCACCAGGACTTGGCAAATGATTTAATATGGGTGTGGGAAGGTGAAGAAGAGGAGGGTTAGGTATGACTCTGAAGTTTCAAAGTCGACTGACTGGGAAAATGGTGGTAGCCTCGACGGAAATAGGAAAGTCTGAAGGAGGGACATGTTTAAGAAGGGAGATAGAGTTCCACTTTTGATATATTGTATTTGAGATTCTAATGTGGAGATGTGCAGCCCACAACTGTTGGTGCAGAATTAGAGGTCAGAAGAGAGATTAGGGCTGGGAGTCATCTGCCTAGATGGAGCAGATGGAATCAGCAATATACAGAGTATAAAGAATAAAGGGAAGAAGGCCTAAAACAGAGCTGGGACAACACATGGGTCTAGTGACCAGAAATGGCTGATGGTCCAGTAAAAGAGACTGAAAAGAGGACCAAGAGGAAACAATGTCAGAAAACAAGGAGAGAACATCCAGGCAACCAGATTTAGCAGATTAGACATCCCAGGAGAACTTGGAGAGAGTAGTTTCAGCAGAATGACAGAGTTTAACAAGCGATGAAATAGAAACAATGAATGTAGGTGACCGAACTTTCCAGGAGTTTGACCATAAAAAGGAGAATAACTAGAGATAAATAGTTTGAGGGCACATCAACATTAATTGAAAGGCTTTTTTCAAGAGGGAGAAGGTCTAGGCATGTTTGAAGACAACAGCGAGGAGCTAGTTGATAAGGAGAGAGTGAAGAGGGAGAGGATGAGAATGATTGGAAGGGTCATCTCCAAGAAGGTGGGAGAAAGGGTACAAGAAGTTAAACTTCAGAAGTAGACTCAATTCTTTGGTTTTCTTTTCCAATCAAATGCAGGAACTTCCTGCAGGCTCAGAAATTCAGGAAATGCAGGTTCAGATTCCTTAAAAAGGAGACAAAGGGAAAGGTAAATGAATTCTTCATATAGTGGCTTATTGCAGGTCTCTTATAAGTTGGGGATGTCCCCTGAGCTCCAGGTAAGACCTTCCTTAGGAAAGATCAGGGAGGCTACGGTGAACCAGTTCCCCCCAGAGAAGCAACAATGAAGTTGGAAAAGCAAAAGACATTCACATGGAGCGACTGCAGAGTTATATGTTGACACATGTAAAATGATGTTTTACTATTTACACTAAAGTTTAGTAAAGGAGTGATCAGGATGAGGCAGTATTAACCAGAGAAGGTTCTTGATGGAGGTCAGGGAAGAGCATTCTCCAGGGTGGGAAATAATATTTGAGATTATTCTGACAATGCAGGTCGAGTGATGAACTGTATGCATGTGATCCTAGAACCAGTCAGATTGGCCATAGGGTCATGAATTTTTCAGGTAGACATCTCTCTCTGTCTCTATCTCTCTCTGTCTATCTCTGTCACTGCATCTTTCTCTATCTCTGTCTCCATTTCTCTCTGTCCCTATCTCTGTCTCTCTCTGTGTCTCTGTCCCTCTCTTTCTCTCTTTCTCTATCTCTCTCTTTGCCTCTCAATTTCTGTCTCTTTCTCTGTTTCTGTTTCTCTCTCTTTTAAATATTTCTCTGATATTTACTCTTCTTAAAAAGCTAGAGGCAGGGACAGTTAAGGCCGTTATAGAGTAACACAATGGGCAGGAAACTTGGCAGCCAACTAAAATACTTGGCATCATAATGACCTAATTGACATGAACTTTATCAAAAACCAACAATGAATGGGAGAAGAAAAACAACAGAACTGGCCTGAGTGCTGGACAAGTCTATCCACAGTGGCTGGTTGGAAGACATATGGTTTAGTAGTTAGATCAGGGGGAAATAATCTTGTACTCCCAAGTTCCCTTCCCTGTGCCCATGAGTCACAGCCTAAAGCCTGGGGCAAGACCTTTACACCTGTCTCAGTTTCACCACACAGAAAATGGACATCCTTCTTACCTAACCACAAAAGAAAGGATTCATCATGGTGTCCTGACTGGGAAGACCATGGAGATACTAATCCCCACTGTTAGGACATAGACAATTATTCTGCAGTCTTAGATTTCTTAGACATTTGACAAGAAATGACCAATGAATAGAAGGGGTTTTGACTTGTTTTAACTAAACTGAGTTTCATCAGGTAGGTGTTTTACAGGGTTCCATGTGAGTCTTCACCCAAAACCCTGACACATAGTAGGAAAAAGATCTCTCATAAATATGAAACAATTACACTCAGTGAGTACTCCATAATAACAGAAGCTAATAAACATTTGCTAAACTAAGGAGAGATAAGAAAACTAAATTAAATTTTTATATGATGACTGTAAGGAAGAATTCTTACAGCCGGTCTCTATCACCCTAGTTTAAAGCCTGCCCCATGAAATGACGTCAAGACAATTCCACTTCATTCTAATATTTTCTGACGTCATTTCTTTCCTTCTAGCACTCTTCTTCCTGCATCTTACCTTAATTGCCAAGGAAGGAAAACATAATGGGGATGAAGGTGCCTTACACATCTTCCCCACCTTGTATCCAAACTGCTCAAGGCACCTTACATACATGATCTCATTTGTTCTCCAAACAACACCCTTAGGAGGAAGGGAGGAAGGGAGGGGATAGCAATCATTATGCCCATTTTACAGTTATGGAGCTGGGGCCCCAAGTGATGAAGTGACTCACCCAAGGTCACCCAGAGCTTTACGATCCAAGATGGAACTGTCGTGCAGCCCTTCTATCTCCAAATTCAGGGCTTTGCCTGCAAGATTCTTTTAAAGAATCTTTATGGTGGATATTTGTCCCAATAGTCACACTTAAAGTCTACCTCTTCCCACAAAAGACATGCACCCACAGACCAGTCATAAGTAAACTGGAAGGGATCATTTGAGTTTGCATGTATTATGTTGTACACGTATAAACTTCCAATAATATGCCAAGTATTTGAGTCTAGGGTTGCTCAGTCTTGAAAGACTATCCAACTGTGTCCTGGAAGTAGTCCCAAAGACATAGCTGCTTGTAACTGGGGTGGGGATGGTGTTCTAAGAAGACTTGAGATATATTCTCAATGCTGTTGTTAAATGGGTGGTGGGAAAAACTAACCTCTCAGAATGTGGAAGGAGCTTTGAGTGAGTTCCTAAATGGGGGGGGGGGGTGAGTAATGAGCATGGAAGACAGAGTCTGTGAATAGGTGTTAGGAATCAGAGAGTTAGAGAGAAAGGTAGGGGAAGAGACAGAAAAAGGAAGGGAGAGAGAAGGAAAGAGAGGGGGGAGGGAAGTAGAGGGGAGGGGGAGAGAGAAAAAGGGAAGAGGGAAAAGAGGGGAGGGAGAAAGAGAAATGGGGGAAGGGAAAGAGAGGGGGAAGGAGAGAGAGGATGGGAGAGAAGAGGGGAAAAGAGAGAGAGAGAGAGAGAGAGAGAGAGAGAGAGAGATGATTTATTAATCAATCAATAAGCATTTATTAAGTGCCTGGTATGAGTCAGACAGTGAACAAAACAATGGAGATAAGATAAAGTAAAATAGTACTTGCCCTCAAGAAGGCTTATATTCTAATGGAGAATTGTTTCCTCTCAGAATTCTTACCTGATCCTGCCAGCAGTAATAACTTGTCTCCAATCTCTGATTTCCCATAATCTGTTGTACTTCTATTATAAGTTTACCATGTGTTATTTTTCTATAAGCCATTTCTATAAATGCCATCTCTCCATACTAGACTGTAAACTCCCTGAGGGTTGAGATCACTAGCACCTAGCACAGTGCCTTATGCACAATAGGTTCTTAGGACCTATTTGCTGGGCTATCCATTAGTGCTTTATAAACAGCTTAAAGTGACCTGACAAAAATAACCAAATCAAAAGGACGGCCAATCTAAATACCTTACAGGAAGGAGTGGGGGGAGGGTCAGTCTTCAGTAAAGCTGCCAAGAGAAATCCTCTGAAGGTTTAGAGAACAAGGAGAAGGATTCATCCACCTTTCCTGCAGAGGGGATACTAAGGGGAATTCTTTCTCCTTCAGGGCTCCAGAAAGCCCATTAGTAAGCCAGTGAAAAAGAAAAGGCCCGGACTTCTCTTGTTGGAAAGCTGCCACTCAGTGGGAATATAGATAAAAATAACAGCCCATGTTTATATAATGCTTTAAGGTTTGCAAAAAGCCTAGCACACAGCTCATTAGAGAGATAACTCAAGAGGTAAGAGGAAAAAATTAGAAAAGAGACAAAGTCTCTCTAATGACATCTCTAAGCAAGATAAAAGCACCAGTCTTATGGTTCTCATGTGGTCAGTGATCAGCAAAATTACCACCCACTAGTGAACTCTTTTCAAGATGCCTGAGACTTTGAGTGACTCATCCAAGACAGACCTGCTCCTCCTCTTACTAAAGGCAGAAATGTGTACGTATGGATGTGGAGGGTTGGTAGAAGGGGACAAGGAGTAAATGTACGAAGAGGTGAAGAAAGGTGGGCATGACACATACGATTTTTGAAACCCAGACAATGAAGTGAAGGGGGATATAGGGCACATCTCTTCCTAGTCTCCTTGTGGTGTCCAAATACTTGACCAGCAAAGGCTATATTCATTTATGAATTTCAGCAGCTTTAAAGCATCAAGAACCCTGAATCAACAGACTGACTCAGTAGGCCAGACAACAGACAGGCTCAGTAAATCTGAATCTTATTTCAACCGCTGGCTGACCTGTGACAAGCAGCTTGACCTCTCAATGGCCCTGTTTCAACATCTTGGAAAATGGAGGCGGCAGATCCTTCCGTCACAGGGTGGCTGGATGAGGAATAACTAATAAAAAGAGGATTGTTAAACCCTCTGCAATAGACTCAGTGTTATATAAAAACTTAATCATTATAATCAAGCCGGGGATAGAAGTCTCCACATTCCATATTCAGCACTCGGCAGTTATTGGGCTGGAATCTGATAACAGCCACAAAACACCAAGAAGTTATCTTCCTTGCCACCACCACTCACAATCACCTTCACAAACTGGTCCAGCCCAATGCTGACTTATTTACACAAAGTTCAAAAGGTGGGGGAAATGACCAACTTCAGATTGTCTTGCTCTGACACATGACTACAATCACAAGTCACGGAATCTCCATGGGTGAGGAATTCGGAGTTTTTGCTCAGAAACTTCGTAAAATTGATCTACAGACATTCTTTGCTATCATTGCCATCCTACTATAGATGAGCCATCATAAATGATGATCTCATGTTTATATTTCGAGGAATGTGCTGGTAAGTATTTAAGAACTGATTCCAAAAAAAGGTATGTGTGACACATTTGAAAGTTTAATCTGCAATATTAATATTTTCTCCAGCACTTTCTTAAGACTGAACAATCACCAAAAAAGAATAAATAGAGCCCGGATTTGTAGCATTTGCTGATTTCCAAGGTGTAAATGCTCACGCTGACAATATAACAATCAGCTCATGAGAACCTTTATATACCAGTTCCACTATATCCTTCACTCATTTATTTAAGATTTGTAAATCATTTCACAGACATCATTTGATCTTTACAACAGTTCTGTGAGGTGAGTACTATCACTATCTCCACTTACAGATGAGAAAACTGAGATCCAGGGAGGTTAAGCTATGTGCCTAGATTCACAGTGTCTGAGACAAGATTTGAACCTAGATCTTCCTGACTCCAAGTGCAGCTATCTACTGTATTAGAAAGGATGCGTCTGATCCTACCTTCCAGGTAAAGCCAACATGGCAGAATTGGGAGGGAAAGCTCTCTTAGATGACATCTTCCAAATGAAAAGTTTCATCACTAGGGAAATCAGTAGTAGAAGGGAAAGAGCACTGAATCTGGCCAGAAGACCTGGCGATTAATGCCCCCTGCATCACTTACTTGCTGGATGACCTTGGAAAAGTAATTTAACCTCTCTGGGACTCAGTTTCCTCACCTATAAAATAAAAGGGATGGGCTGGATGATTTCTAAGGTTCCTTTCAATTCTAAAATCCAATGATTCTGTGGTCTTCTAAAGACAAAGAAAAGATCCCAAGGTGCATTTATCAACAAAGCATGGGTTTCTACCAAATGCTGCTCCTCTGTTCCCCGGAATTCTGGATTCAATCAGTCAATAAACATTTATCAAGCACTTACCCTGTGTTAGGCACTATGCTAAGCACTGAAATACAAAGAAAGGCAAAAGAGAATACCTGCTCTCAAACAGCTCACATTCTAATAGGAGAGACAATGTGCAAACATCTACCTACAGACAAGATAAGTAAATGATAAATTAAAAATAATCAGCAGACAGAATGCACTAGAATTAAGAGGGATGGGGGAAGGTGAGATTTTAGCTGGGGCTTGAAGGAAGCCAGCAAAGGTAGAAGGCAGAGATGAGGAGGAAGAGCATTCCAGGCATCAGGGACAGCCAATGAAATGAGAGATGTATAGGATAGTGATCAAAAGGTCCTTCCCTGTTCACCTATTGCCCTAACATGGGCAAAAGCAGTCACCCCAGCTTTGTTTTGCCTATGGCAATGAGCAGCTTTCCTTACTATGTCAAATTCTGCTTATCCAAGACCTCATTTGACTAATAACAACAGTTCAGGCTAAACTCAGGTGATGATGCTTTTGAAACTGCAGACCAAGGACAGATAGGAAATCAACCCCATGACAGGTGGAGTTTTTTGCTTCAACTCTTGCTTCAATCTAGAAGACAGATTGCTCAGATCTCTCTCTCTCTCTCTCTCTCTCTCTCTCTCTCTCTCTCTCTCTCTCTCTCTCTCTCTCTCTCTCTCCTTCTCTGTGTGTGTGTGTGTCTCTTTCTCTGTATCTCTCTCTCTTCTCTCTCCTCTCTCCTCTCTCTCTCCACCTCTCCACCTCCCCCCCCCCTTAGGATTTAACATGGCTACACTCCTCAATAAATGTTTGCTGATTGATTGACAGTAGTGCCTCCCCACTGGTTCTACTAGTCATGATAACTTTTCTCAGGTTCTCTTTCTCTAGCATATATCCTTCCTTATATACCATATAATCCTTCCTTCCCTGGATGGATCAGGAAACTCCCTGATGACTCCAGAGCCTATAGTGGTTCTCATTAGCTCTCCTACCTTGGACAAGTCACTTACTCTTTCTTTTTTTTTTAATTTAAATTTATTTATTTAACATATTTGGTTTTCAGCATTGATTTTCACAACAGTTTGAATTACAAATTTTCTCCCCATTTCTACCCTCCCCCCCACTCCAAGATGGCTTATATTCTGGTTGCCCTGTTCCCCAGTCAGCCCTCCCCTCTATCACCCCACTCCCCTCTCATCCCCCTTTCCCTTCCTTTCTTGTAGGGCAAGATAAATTTCTACGCCCCATTGCCTGTATATCTTATTTTTTAGTTGCATGCACAAACTTTTTTTGTTTTTGCACTTACTCTTTCTAGACCCAAGTTTCCTCCTCTGTGAAATGAGGGAGTTAGGTGACTTCTAAGGTCCCTTCCATCTCTAAATCCTTTGAGTAGAGGAAATTTGTGAGTCATTTTGAGGGGAATTTGGAACAAAGGCTAGTACAGGAGAAAGACCTGATTCAGAGTCAAAAGACCTGGGTTCAGATTCCAGCTCTGTCCCTAATATATACCTGTGACCTTGGACAGATCACTTAACCTCTTTGGGCCTCAGTTTCCTTGTCTGTAAAATAAGGCCTCTCTGAGAGCTCTCCCAGATTTAAATCTATGAGTGTATCTTCCCATAGAAACATTGTTCCAGATGGTGGCAGGGGTCCTAAATTTGGTCACAAATGTTTCTTCAAGTAATTAATCAATAACGATTAATTTAATACCAGCTTTGTTCCAGGTATCTGGTACAAAGTGAGATACTAGGGATATGGAGCCAGACAAATGTTAAGCAGCCCTTACTCTCAAGGAGTTTACATTGTAATGGTTGTACCTCACTAATAGTATTATAAGACTTAGACAATCATAAGATTGAGAGCTGAAAAAGACCTCAGAGGTCATCTAATCCAAACTCTTCATTTTACAGGGGAGGAAACTGAGGCAAGGGAAGGTTGTGAATGGCAGAGCTGGTATTTAAAACCCAGGTCTCCTCACTCTAAATGCAGCGTGCTACTCCTTCACTTCATATCACCCACAACACATAGAAATGGTCACCCACTGGATCTCACCATTACCCACAAGTGTTCCCATTCCTCAATTAAAAACTCTGGTATTATTTTAGAAGACTGTAATCTATCATTATATATTTCCTTATGTCTCATTCCTCATTAAAATCATTCCTTAACCCTCAACGAGACCTCCAATCCCTCTTCCCCTCAGTATTTCTCAGTCTATTACCACTGCTCTGACTTTATTTTCCTCCCTTTCCAAAGATGTTCTTTAACTAACCAATTCAACTCTACACTATGCTACTCTTAAAGCCCTTGCCCCTTGTCCTATCACCACTCATCTTTTGCCAGACTTATCCCTGAATTACTCCTATTATCCACCTCCTCCACACGAACTTACATGCTGCCAACAGAAGTGGAGAAAATCATATAACTTTGCTGACTGAGCACATTATAAATTCTTAAGTTTTATGAACTGGTTCAATGGTTAGTTAACCATTGATTAACCAGCCAATAATAGGATTGCACAAGGTAATCCTATTATTCTTCCTTATTTGATTACCTAAATTATTCTCCATAATAGCTTTTCCAAATCTTCTCTTCTCTCCTCTTACCCGTCTCTCAGCTGAGGTCCTCACCACTTACTGAACTGAGAAAATTGAGGCTATTGGTCTGAACTTCCTCTTCTCCTATTTTCTTCATCTAAGTCACCTTCATCCCCTACTCTCTACTCCTTTCTCCCAGTCTCTGACAATGAGGCTGCCCTTCTCTTTGCCAAGGCCAACCCCTTTACATATACACTTGACCCCAACCCCTCCTATCTTTTCCAGAATATTGCAACCTCAATCATCACCTCTCTCTATCTCTCTGTCTCTCTCTGTGTCTGTGTCTGTCTCTTTTTCTCATTTTCTCTCTCTTCATTCTTGTTCTCCTATCTATTTATGCCCTCCCCTACTTTCTTAAAATATTCTAAAGTCCCACCCATACTTGAAAAAAACCCTTAACTAGACCTTGCCATCACCTCAAGCTAACATTCTATATCTTTCCTCCTTTCTCAGACCAAATACTAGAAAAAGTCAACTATAGTTCTCCCTTCACTTCCACATTCCTCTGTTCCTCAATTCATGCATCTCTTTGTAATCTGGCTACCAACCTCATCACTAGACTGAAACTGTTCTCTCTAAAATTACCATTCTGCTCTTAATTGCCAAATTGGATAGTCTTTTTTTCAGTCCCTGTCCTTCTTGACCTTTCTGCTGCATTTGACACTGCTGATCATCTCTCTTCTTGTATGTTCTCTCCTCTCTGGGTTTTCAAGACACTACTCCCTCTAGGTTCTCTTCCTACCTGTCTAAGTGCTCCTGCTTAATCTGCTCTGCTGGTTCATTATCAATATCACAGTCCCTAACTAAAGATGTTCCCCTAGAATTCTATCTTGGGCCCCCAATTCTTCTCTTCTCTTCTCTCTCTCTCTCTCTCTCTCTCTCTCTCTCTCTCTCTCTCTCTCTCTCTCTCTTTCTCTCTCTCTCTCTCTTACCTCATCATCTCTCATAGGTTTTATCACCATCTCTAAGCAGATGACTCAAATCTCATTCTTTCCTCTTAGCTTCAAACCCACATCACCATTGCCTATTATACATTTCAAACTGGATGTCCCCCAAGCATCTTAAACTCAACATGTCTAAAATAGAGCTCATTATTTTTCTTCACAAACCTTTCCCTCTTTCAAATTTCCATATTTTGTTCAAAAGCCAAATGATATTTAATAGGTGGCCATTTTTCCAGTCTCCAAAATTCATAACTTTGGCATTATCCTGGACTTCTCCCTCTGACTCATCTCACATATCCAAGCAGAAGGGTAAAAGAGAAGATATGGAAATGATGATCCAGGATCATTTCACTACCTCAGAAGTAGGGAAAAATAAAAGCTATCCTCATCTGTAAAGTTAGAGATTTGACCTGGCTAATTGCTAAGTTCGCTTCCAGCTCTAAATCCTAAAATCCTATGACTAGCAAAGATTGCCATATAGCTCCCCTGGTCCCACTTCAAACACTGAGCTTATTTCAAAAAGCCAAAATGACATTGGCATTTAAAGAGATGTGGAATTCAACAAACTATTGAGCTCCAAGGTGACTCCAGAATATCTGGGATCAAAAGTTCCTAAATCAGATCCATGTCAACATAGCCTGCTGATGGGGTTCTTTCCTAAGAGTAGATGTGTGGCAGCTTTCCTTCCCCAATCCTGAATACTTATTAACGGTCAACTTCCCAGATCCTTTCAGTACAGAGTAGGTTTTAAGGCATACAATTGGGATAATGCTTCCAATGATCTGATGCCTACCCTCTCTGTCCCAAAGAGAATGCTGCTTTGTCTTTCTAAGAGCCAAGAAATGCAAAGAAAAAAAATGTGTTGTACTTCAGAGAGATGACTCCCTTCATAAGGCAATCTTTAAGAAGAAGAATCCTCTGGGAAATCTTGGCAACCCAGGAGAACTTCAGAGACCTTTGCTTTGATTTTCCCTTACTAGGGTATTAGTCATCCTCTAGCAATTGAATTCATTTATCCAATTACGTGCACCTTGAAATAATATTCTGTGACCCTGAAAAGATGCTAGATTTGGAGAAACTTGTGTTATAGGACAGGGAAAATCTTTTAAAACATTTGACCAGGGTAAGAGTGAAAAGGAAGTAGGAGCCTCAGCCAGTCTGGACCCTGGGTGAAACACAGGAGAGGAACCTTGACAATGGTCCCTCTGGAGGCCTGGGCATCTGGTCAGCAGGAACTCTACTTCTCCTTATGACAAGCTTCTTCTCTTCTTCCATGACGTAGGATTAAAGCATCTGCTGACTCTCAGAGGTGTAATTACCACCAGGGTGGGGGTACAATTAACATGAAGATAATTTACCTCAACAGAAGATAAAAATTAAGAATTATTAATGATCACAATAATTAGCTCTTTCATATCTAAGAATCACAAAATGCTTTATAAGTCATAATTATCCCAACTCCCCTCTGAGGGAGGGATTCTTGTTTTCCAAGTGCTCATCTGACATAGGGGTAACCTGATGCTCAGGTCCCCAAAGTCACTTCTCTGGGCAGATGCCAACTAGGAAAGAGAACCCAGAAATCTCAGCTCCTCATTTTGACTCATTCCCCCACATACAATGCCATCTATGAAACAACAACTTCATTCCTGAACAAAATGTTCACCTGGCTCAAAGTTGCTGACTATTTAAATTGTTATAAGATAATAAAATTATTTCTAGTCAATGACTATTTATCAAACAACTTCTGTGAGCCCAGAGCTATTCTAGGTCATGGAAGGGGATGAAGAAGCAGTAAAAGACAGAAGAATCCTGGATTTTAATGAACTTACAATTTATTTGTGGAATACAAGAAAAACACATTGAAACAACCAGAGAATGCAAAACCTCACATGGTCAAATCTTCAACTGTGTCTTATCAATAATGAACTGATAGGGGAAAGTTCCCTGTAAAGGGAGCTAGGTCTTGGTCCTCAGAGAATATAAGTTTGGGATTGTTGGGGAAGAGAAACAGGAAGGTAGAAACAGCACAAGTAAAAGTATGGAAGTCAGAATGAGCTATCTACATAAGGAAGGAAATAAGAAAACCTAAAACTAAAGTTTAGTGTGTAGGAGCTCAAAGAAATAGCTACCTTTGTTTTTCTCTCAAGGCCTTAGAGTGGCTCAGAAAAAAAGAATGTGTTCCCATGATGACTTCCTTTAAGTCACCTGACTTTGCACTGATTGATGTTTCCTTCAGTATTTCAAAGAGCAAGGTCCCTTCACAGTTCATCTTCAAACCTGGGAGCCAAAGAAGTTCAGTGCGCAAAAGAAACTAAATGGAGTGTGCCCTTTGCCTCCATTTAGTTTCTCAGTTTGGAATGCAAATTTAGCACCTACATCTAATGGGATCCAACAGAATCTTGGATCTGGTGCCTTCTTTTGTTGGCTATATGAAGGGGAAAATGGAGGAATGGAATAAAGATTAGAGGAATTCAATTTAGCTCGTGATTTGATTTTAATGCAAAAACAGAAAGCCAACATATCCCTGCTTACCCTCTCAAGAATCACAGATATAGAACTAGAAGGGACCTTTAGAGGTCATCCATCCCAAACCCCTCATTTTACAGATAAAAAGAAATCTGAGTCCCATAAAGTTTATAACTTGCCTAAGGTAATACAGGCAGTAAGGGCAAGGTCAACCCCAAGATTTTGATTACAAAACCCAGTGCTTTTTCCACTGTCTTTATCTAAAGATTCTATAAACATTAAATTCTTGGGTGGCTAGGAAATATGGGGGGGGAAGTTTAGGTGATGCAAGATTCATTTCTTTTTCTTAACATCTCTGCAATAATAAAAACCCAATCCCTTTGTGCTATGGACATGCTAGCCTCTGGGCCCTTGGTTTGAGAGGCAACTCATGTACACCTGGAGGCTAAGATGCTTGGGATTCATTCCTTGTCCCAAATCCAGTATACTCTCTGACCTCTTGATGTCTTCATCTCCCACTGTATAAAAACAAGGACAAATGAGATGTGTTTGCTAATAAACAATGTGAAGATATGTTGATAAAAATCTCCATTCTTTGTTGACAAACCAAGATGAGTCTAAACTAAGTGATTTTAAGGATTGCCAATCACCCTTACATAAGAATATACTGAACCAATTTGTCCTTGCTTGACAATTTTCCATAATCTGCAGACCTCCCAGGGAGCTGGAAAACAACCAAAATTATCTGCATTTTCAAATCTCACCACAGGTCTTCCTTTTAAAAGGATGTCTCTTTCCTTAATAATTACATGTTAAGTAAGTATTTAATTTATGAAACTGTAAGGGTTGCTTTGTTGGAGAATATCTGACCTTGTCTTAGAAAATAAAACTCCAAAGCATTTGAAACCACCACTGAAGCAGCACAGGAGAAAGGGGAGGAGGGTAATATTTTGCTGTTCATGTAGGTTTTCAGTAGAAACCTTGGTGCTGGACCCATAGTGAACTTGATTCCTTAAGTTTAAATAACCATAAAAATGCCCATCAATGAGGCATAAGATCTGTGGTTATTTTGAAAAAACAAACATGAGGTCTCCATAGTAAAACCAATGTTACTTCAGGCACTCTCCTATATGTTGTTCAAAAGCATGATTGTGCTTTTACTTGCCCCCATATTTGTTTAGCTTTATCAACAATTATTTAAATATAGCAAATGATATCATTCCATTCAGAGAAGCCATATACTATCCAAGTCTTTGGAGGGTATACTAACCACAGGATCACACAGAGACCTAGCCAGTTCACAGCATTCTGGTCATAGAACCAGAAACAAAACCCAAGTATCCAAGCCTTCAGTTGGGCATCCCCAGCAGGTCAGGAACAAATACAAATGGATAGAACTAAAAGCAGACCCAATACCAGCACATGAAACAGGTCTTAATGAAGTACATGAATCTCAGAAGACTACTCCTACCTGAGAAAAGTCAGGATTCAAGCTGATGTTCTAAGAAAACCTGAAGAACAGTCCCCATGTCTATTGGATTCATTGCTTGTTACAGGGTTGATGCCAAGGGGTGCCAAAGCAGACGGCATAGCTGCTGTTCCCAAGACTAAATATGCACTGTATTCCAAAGGTGAACCTATAGCTGGTCATCCCAGATCCTCCAAGAAATCCCTAAGGTCACAGAGCTCAGGGCAGAAGGAAGCAACTGCTGCCCTTGTTCGTTATCCAGCCACCCCACTAGAATCCTACTGCCTCCTCTCATTTTCCATTCGACTTGGGGCTTTATTATTTAATTGGACTGATGTTGAATAAGCCATCAAACAAAATGAAATTCTGTATCATTCTGACCAACTTTCACACACACACAAAAAAACTACATTTCAAGTCCTGAGATATTGCATCTCCAAAGCTCACTCATTCCAAGGTGCCACTGAAATCATCAAACCTTTATAAAGTCAGTGTCTTCTACAGGGCAAAAGGAGGAACTGATCTGTCACACCACAGCTTAATCATTTAATGGTCTTCATAAAGTTCTCATGCCCCAGTGCTTCAGAGGCTCTGAAATGAATGGGGAGGAAGGACTGATGAAGAAAAATAAAATCCATTTCTTTACAATAAAACAGTATTTCAAATTGCAATTCCCAGCCCATGTTGAGAAAGTCCTGATGGATGTAATGGGAAAGAATGACCTATTACCTTAATGAGTCTCTTAGGAGAGCAGCAGACTAAAGTGCTTAGGTGTCATAACCATTAGCCACTTGGGTCCAGTATGATGACTATCTCTGCAGTAATGCATTACACCAAGTTTGTTCCCCCAGAGGCATTCATATGCTAATGAGAAAAGAAAAACTAAACTTCTTTTTATGTGGTTTTTCCAAAACTGGAATTCCCCAATTTTGAGTTCTATTTATGAATGTTTTAGAAAAAAATAATATCACCTCCAAAATAGCTTGCTACTGCTATAAGAAGCCAGTCACTTATATAAAATCCTATTTTGATTGAGTTCAATAAGCATTTCTTAAGCACCTACTAAGTACAAGGCACTAGGATGCTAGATGCTAAAGATACAAAGATAAAGAGTCCCTGGCTTTCAAGGACCTACATTCTCCTAGGAGGAATAGAACAGGCACACAAGTAAATAAATGCCAACAACATTCAAAGTAATTTCAAGAGGGAGAAGGCTAATAACTAGGGGACTCAGGAAAGGATTCCTATAGGAGATCACACCTGAGCTGTGCTTTGAGGTTTGGTAAAGGATTCTCAGAAAGATGACTTAGAAATATAAAGTGTAAAGGTTCTTCCATGAGCATCTTTTGGGAAAGCGTATTTGTGTATGTTTTATGTGAGTGTGTGTGTACATATGTATATGCATTTACGTGTATGATGTGTGCCTGTATATATTATATATGTACAAATAAAGCCACTCCTCATCTCTGGTGCTTGAAGTGCAGTAATCATCTGCAGATTCCCACTAACTTTGAGAATCCTTAGGTGGAGAAACTAAATTGTGTTATTCTGCATTATGTCAAAGTATAAGATTAACTTTCATCATTTCTTCTAACAATCTGGCTAACATGAAGTTCAATGGTTTGTAGTTTACTGCTTTGTAAAGCATCTCCTCCTTCAACTGAACTGAGATACAGAAACCATTCACAACTAAAAAAAATCAGAATTCCTTCCAAGTGTCTTCCAAAGCCCCCCACTCTACCCAACCCCCCCCCACACACACACACACACACGCTTAAGGTTAGGTGGAGCCAGCACCAAGAGTGCCAAGTAGGGGCTATGCGCCCCATGCTAAACAGCTACGTGCGCATATGATGAGATAAACACACCATGCATGGAAATAGAGGTGGAGCTGGGCTTGGTTGGGAATGAATCAGGCCATCCCACAGAGTGGGTGTCTCCTTCCTAAGTGGCTCTCTAGGGCACAATTAAAACCCCTATAAAAGGCCCTGCTCTCATATGCTCAGTACCCTTGCCAGCCTTGTCAACGAACACTTGACTTCTTCCTCTGGTGAAGTGGGTAAGTCCCATTCTGTGGGATCTTGTTCTTCCTAGTGATGCTTTGCTTTGAGCTGGGGGAGATGTTTGTAGGGACCTATGCATTGGGAAAGGTTTTGTGGGAGTCTGGGAAATTGAACCCTTTTCAGAGGCTCCTAATCTTTGTCTTTGGAAGTTAAGTTATTTATGATCTAGGTCCTAGAGAGCACTCTGTTTCAACTCTGTCTTCTTCAAGGCAATTTCAAGACTTTTGTCCCAAAAGTCTTGGGGCAATTTTAACCTTAAAAGCTGCTCTAAGATTTTTAGGACACTGTATAACAGTTGCATCTTGTGCTGTTTTGTCCTCTATGTGTTTCCTTGTTTTCTTCAGTATGACTGTAGTGACTATCAAGTTATGGGTTTCAGAGGTTGTTTATGACAAAAAGAATAGGTAAGCCAAGGCAAAATATATAGCCAATAGAGTTGCTTGATGGATTGCTTTAACAGAGCTCTGCTTCTGCCTGAGCCTTGACAGATTCATTTGGGGGAGAGGGTGATTCTGCTACATTGGTGAGATTTAAGTGACTTACGTCTCTTGTAATAAAAAAGTTAATGAAAAAGTGAGTTCTGTTCAAAGTATCTTGTCTGTCCTCATAATGTTGCCCTCCCAGGGATGGTCTCTCAGATGCTTTTCACAGGGGAGCTGAGTTAACTTTTATAACATTCTTCATTTGAAAATGTGATATCTTGAGCTTAATGTCTACTTGGCAGTTGTGTCATTAGGTGTTGACTTTAGCATTCAGAAGCAACAATATTTAATGGTGGTATAATGGGACTGGAATTGGTGATTTGCAGGTTTGACTTCTGGCTTCTCTATGGATTGTTTGTATAACTTGGGGGAAGTCAGATGCCCATTTCATCATTCTAATTGCTAATATGCATACATATGTATATGTCATATATATAACACATGTGCATATGTTATGTATATATGTGTGCATACAGTTTCCTTAAAAGTGTGACTATGTGAAAGTTTCTAACCTCTTCACCCATCACTTTTGCCTTCCTCCTTTGCTCACTTTTAGAGAGAACTGGTTATGAGCAACAAGAGAGGCTGATTTAACATGCCTCTCACAGAATCACAGATTGGGAGGTGAAAAGAATTTTAGGATTTATTGAATCCAACCTCCTCATTTTACAGATGAGAAAATTGAGAACCAAAGAAGCTAAGTCTTATTTCTTTGTCTGTTCTTTTAAATGGTACCAATGAAGGATATATTATGCAAATTTATCAAAAGGTGGACAACCAAGAGTTGACTACAGATTAACTTGAAGCAGATTCACAGGTTCATAGGATTTAGAGCTTGAAGGTATCTCAGTGATTATGTAGTCCAACCCTCTTATTTGTCAGATAAGGAAACTGAGTCCCAGAGAGATGAAGTGATTTGTCCAAGGCCAAGTAGAAAGTTAGTGGCAAAGACAGGATTTAATCCCACATCTTGTGACTCCAAACCCAGTGTTTTTCCTACCACCCTGCTCTTTGGTCACTCCTTTTCTATCCCACTGGATGTATATATAGTGCTTCATAAGTTTTTAAAGTGCTATGTAAATAAAAAGGGGTAATAGATTTAGACCTGGAAAGGTTGAAGAAACCAAGACAGAACTAGTAAGCATCTAAGGCAGGATTTGAACCTAATCTTCTTGCCTTCAAGTCCACTACTTTATCCACTATGCCATACTCCCTCTTATAATAGTTTTTATCAATATTTCTGCTTTCTTTTCTGAAGACAATATTCATATATGAAATGCTTTTGCAAGACCATAGTAGAAAACTAGTTCTGGTGTATATATAAATATAATTATTCAGAGGAAAATAATTACTGCTACAATGGACACTATCTGCCTAGAACCGTGGAGTTGAAACCTGATTAAGAGTAGAGAAACAGACTTTAACTCAAGTCCAATGATTCCATGATTGCCCTATTTTATTCTTGCAGGTTTACTTAAATTTGCAGGGAAAAATGCCTCAGCTACTGAAAAGCATCATTGATATCATCGAAGTTTACAACGAATATGCACAAACTGATTCTGATGGAACATCACTGAGCAAAAAAGCCCTGAAGAATCTCCTGCAGAGGGAGTTTGGAGATATCCTCCGGGTAAGAACTGACAGAGGAAAGCAAGAAGGGACTCTTCCTTGATTCTGAGAAATGTGATTTCTTCTGGGATAGTTCAAGGAGATAGTTTGGGAATATCTAGTAACTTCACTTTGGCATAGGTCTAGACTAGCTCAGGCATCTCTTTCTGGGCTTAACTCTTAGCTGTACAGATCAGCAATGTTGTCAAGATTCTCAAAAGACAGTATTTAAAGGTATGAAAACTGAGAAAGTGCACCTGTGATTCCCTTAACATTAGGAACTCCCAGATGAATTAACTCTCTCCACTAATGCAGATTTTCACTGTCTCTGCAACTGCAAGTTTCTTAGAAAACTGAGAATTAAGTGATTTATCCAGGTCGACATAGCCAATATGTATCAGCGATAGGACTTAAACTTTGTTCTTCCTAACTTGGTGGCAGGTTTCATATCCATTACCTTATACTACCTCTCTTGACTATGATTCAAATATATCTTTTATAAGAAGTTGAGAATATCACTACCAAAGATACCAAAATAATGTTGATTATGGAAGGGATTTTCAAATGTACTTCCTAACATTTTAGCTAATTTGTGTTTGTTCTCTAATATAATTCTGCCATAACAAGTGTTTTGTTCTACCAGAACGTGATTTTATTTTAATTATGAAAAACAATCTTTTCCTGGTCCATGTAAGACGATGGATCTTAGCATAACAGGTATATGTGGCACCAGCCAACTATTTCACAAATTCTGGTTTTCACAAACAGTCCCCAATCTGTCCATGAAGATGAATGCAAATTTATTCTCAACAGCAGTGATTAGTGGACTTTCTTGGGTCTGAGATCAATCTGAAGTGAATTTGCAAAAATAGGTAGGCAGATAGATAAAAGATAGGTAGACAGACAGACAGATAGATGGGTGGATGGATGGGTGGATGGATGCTAGATATGACAATTGAGGGCAGCTAGATGGCACAGTGGATAGAGCACTGGGCTTCGGTATTGGGAGGATTCATTTTCCTGAGTTCAAATCTGGCTTCAGACACTTACGAGCTGTGTGAGCTTGGGCAAGCCACTTAATCTTGTTTATCTCTTCTGTGAAATGAGCTGGAGAAGGAAATAGTGGGCCATGCCAGTATCTTTGCCAAAAAAAAAAACCCCAAAGGGGGACATGAAGAGTCTGAAAAGACTGAACAAGTAGAAGACATGACAATTCCCAGTGTCTATGACCTTTAAAATAAAATGCCTGCCTTACAAAGGGGCAACAAGGCTTACACAATTGAATTTTCGAACGAGAGCTGGAAGGGATCTCAGAGACCATCTGGCCAACCGCATCATTTTAGAGTTGAGGAAACTTAGGCTCAAAATTTAAGTGACTTGTCCAAGGTCATATAGTTAATAAACAGCAGAAGTGGGGAGTGCAAAGGATCATAGGTCATGATCTATAAATGACCTCAAAAACCATCTGGTCCGACTCCTTTATCTTACGGAGGAGACTAAATGACTTGCCCACGGTCATACGAGTTGTAAGCGTCAGAGGTGGGATTTGAACTGAGGTCTTCTAGGTGATGTTCATATTGCTTGAAAAAGAATCTCTTAGGCAGTAAGGCCTCACAAAACATACAGGAGTCACTAAAAGCTGCCATGCTATTCTTGGGATCCAATCTGCATTAGATGGTCAAAATTTTCTTTTTCTTCTATTTTACTAGAGACCACACGACCCCCAGACCGTGGAACTGGTCCTGCAACTTCTCGATCGAGATCGTAACGGGCATGTCGATTGCAAAGAGTATCTCTTACTAGTGTTCAAAATAGCTCAGGCTTGTTATTATGCGCTTAGCCGGGCCACCGGGAACGAAGAGAAGAGACGAGTTAAACTAGAGGAAAAGAGCGAAAGGTCACAAGAGGAAAACCAGAGGAGGCGCGGCGCCCGGGAGAGGCAACTCCAAGAGGAAGAAGAGCTGCAAAGAGCCGAACAGGAACGCGAACTGCAGCGAAATGAAGGGCGCCAGAAGCTGGAGAGGTCGAGCGCCTCTAAGGAAGAGCAGCTGCAGCGCCAAGAGCAAGAAAGGCGACTCCAGGAGCGCGAGAGGCGGCTGCAGGAGCGCGAGAGGCAGCGCTTGGAGGAAGAGCAGCTGCAAAGACCCGGGAGGGAAAGACAGAGAGAGAGGCAGATCCGGGAAGAAGAGGAGAAACTGACACTGGAGCGAGAGCAAGAGCGTCGCCGCCGCGAACAGAGACAGGAGAGCGCAGAAGGGTACAGAAGGCAAGAGCAGGAGAGGCAGCAAAGGGAGCGACAGAGAGAGCGCCAGGAAGAAAGGCTGCAGGAACGTGCAGAGCAGGGCTTGGAGGAAGCGCAGCAGCTACGACGTCAAGAAGAAAGACAGGCCCGCGAGCAAGGTGAGAGCCGCGGCCTCCGACTGCAGTGGCAGCTGGAAAGAGAAGTTCAAGGTCGGCAGAACAAACTCTACTCTAAGCCCCGCAGGCAGGAGGATGGCCAATTCCTGGAGGAAGAGCTGAGACGCCGACAACAGAGAGAGGAGAGACAGCGGCGCCAGGAGCGAGAGAGGCAGTTGCTCGAGGAAGAGGCGTTGCAGCGTCAGGACAGGTTCGGTCAGCTGCGGGATAGGGACGTTGACTACCGCTTCCAGGAGGAGCAGGAAAGACAGCGACGTGAAGAGGAGCAGGCTCGCCGGCGACAGATACGCGACCAGCAGCGCCAAGAGGAGGAGCGGCGCCGCGACCTCAAAGTCCAGTGGCTGCCGGAAGAAGAAGCCGAGAGACGCCGAAACCGACTCTACTCCAGGCCCTCTGAACAAGAACGTCGGGCCCAACGAGAGAGGCAGCTGAGAGAGGAAGAGGAGCGCGAGCTTCAGCAGCAAGAGAGGAGGAGGCTCCAGGAGCAGAGGGAGCAGCTGTATCGCGAGGAAGAGCAGCTTCAACAGGAAGAAGAGCAGCTCCGACGGCGCCAGGAGAGAGAGGATGGAAGGCGCCTTGAGGAGCGAGAGAGGCAGCTGCGCGACGAAGAGGCGTTGCAGCGTCAGGACAGGTTCGGTCAGCTGCGGGATAGGGACGTCGACGACCGCTTCCAGGAGGAGCAGGAAAGACAGCGACGTGAAGAGGAGCAGGCTCGCCGGCGACAGATACGCGACCGGCAGCTCCAAGAAGAGGAGCGACGCCGCGACCTCAAAGTCCAGTGGCTGCCAGAAGAAGAAGCCCAGAGACGCCGTAACCGACTCTACTCCAAACCCTCTGAGCAGGAACGCGAGCGGGAACGTCGCGAGCAAAGAGAGAGGCAGCTGAGAGAAGAACAGCTCCGGGAGGAGGAAGAGCAGCTGCAACGCCTGGAGAGGGAGGTGGAAAAGAAACGTGCGGAGTTAGAGAAGAGGAGGCGCCGGGAGCAGCGAGACGGACAGTACCGGGAGGAAGAGCAGCTCCGGGAGGAGGAAGAACAGCTCCAACGTCTGGAACAGGAGGTAGAAAAGAGACGTGAGGCGTTAGAGAAGAGGAGGCGCCAGGAGCAGCGGGACAGAAAGTACCGAGAGGAAGAGCAGCTCCGGGAGGAAGAAGACGAGCTTCAGCGCCTGGAACAGGAGGTAGAAAAGAGACGTGAGGCGTTAGAAAAGAGGAGGCGCCGGGAGCAGCGAGACGGACAGTACCGGGAGGAAGAGCAGCTCCGGGAGGAAGAAGAGCTCCAGCGCCTGGAACAGGAGGTAGAAAAGAGACGTGAGGAGTTAGAGAAGAGGAGGCGCCGGGAGCAGAGAGACAGACAGTCCCGGGAGGAAGAGCAGCTCCGAGAGGAAGAAGAAGAGCTTCAGCGCCTGGAACAGGAGGTAGAAAAGAAACGTGAGGCGTTAGAGAAGAGGAGGCGCTGGGAGCAGCGAGACGGACAGTACCGGGAGGAAGAGCAGCTCCGGGAGGAAGAAGAGCTCCAGCGCCTGGAACAGGAGGTAGAAAAGAGACGTGAGGAGTTAGAGAAGAGGAGGCGCTGGGAGCAGCGAGACGGACAGTCCCGGGAGGAAGAGCAGCTCCGCGAGAAGGAAGAAGAGCTCCAGCGCTTGGAACAGGAGGTAGAAAAGAGACGTGAGGAGTTAGAGAAGAGGAGGCGCCGGGAGCAGAGAGACAGACAGTCCCGGGAGGAAGAGCAGCTCCGAGAGGAAGAAGAAGAGCTTCAGCGCCTGGAACAGGAGGTAGAAAAGAAACGTGAGGCGTTAGAGAAGAGGAGGCGCCGGGAGCAGCGAGACGGACAGTCCCGGGAGGAAGAGCAGCTCCGCGAGAAGGAAGAAGAGCTCCAGCGCTTGGAACAGGAGGTAGAAAAGAGACGTGAGGAATTAGAGAAGAGGAGGCGCCGGCAGCGAGACCAGTCTCGGGAGGAAGAGCAGCTCCGGGAGGAGGAAGAACAGCTCCAACGTCTGGAACAGGAGGTAGAAAAGAGACGTGAGGCGTTAGAGAAGAGGAGGCGCCAGGAGCAGCGGGACAGAAAGTACCGAGAGGAAGAACAGCTCCAGCGCCTGGAGAGAGAGGAGAAGAGGAGGCGCCAGGAGCAGCGAGATAGACAGTACCGGGAGGAAGAGAAGCTCCAGGAGGACGAAGAGCAGCTTCAGGGAGAAGAGCAGCTCCAGCGTCTGGAACGGGAGGTAGAAAAGAGACGTGAGGAATTAGAGAAAAGGAGGCGCCGGGAGCAGCGAGACGGACAGTACCGGGAGGAAGAACAGCTCCGCGAGGAGGAAGAAGAGCTTCAGCGCCTGGAACAGGAGGTAGAAAAGAGACGTGAGGCGTTAGAGAAGAGGAGGCGCCGGGAGCAGCGGGACAGAAAGTACCGGGAGGAAGAACAGCTCCAGGAGGAAGAAGAACAGCTCCGGCGCCTGGAGAGGGAGGAGAAGAGGAGGCGCCAGGAGCAGCGGGACAGAAAGTACCGAGAGGAAGAACAGCTCCGGGAGGAAGAAGAGCAGCTCCAGGAGGAGGAAGAGCAGCTCCAGCGCCTGGAACAGGAGGTAGAAAAGAGACGTGAGGCGTTAGAGAAGAGAAGGCGCCGGGAGCAGAGAGATGGGCAGTACCGGGAGGAAGAGCAGCTCCGGGAGGAGGAAGAGCAGCTCCAGCGCCTGGAACTGGAGGAGAAAAGACTTCGCCTGCAGCAGCAAGACCGGCAATACCGGGAGGAGGAGCAGCTAAGAAAAGAGAGGGACCGACAATACCCTGAGAGCGAGGATTTCCAGGAACAGGAGAGTGACCTGCCATTCCGTGAGGAAGCCCAGAGCCCACGTCTGAAGTGGCAATGGCAACCCCACAAGGAAAATGAAGCCCGTAACAGAAGGCTTTACTCCAAACGTAGGGAGGATGAACAGAGGAGGGACTGGGAGCAAGAAGATTCTCAAGTTCGTGACTGGCCCGCCGGAGATAACGAAGACGAGAGTGGTCGTGCAGATCTGGACAGACCGTTCGGGTACGAGAAATCCCGTCGGGTGCAGGACAGACAGCTGTATCAGGACGAGCAAGAAGAACGGAGGTACAGGCAGGAACGAGAGGCGGAGAAGCAACGTCTCCAAGAAAGAGGCAGGCTATCCCAAGAAGAAGAACAAAGACTCCAACAAGAGCGAGAACAAGAAAGGAGAAGCCGCCAGGAGCAAGATGGGAAATTCTCGGATGAAGAACCGTTGTACCAAGAGGAACGAGAAGAAGCGAAAAGACTTCGTCAGAGCAGAGACAGGAAGTTCCGCGAGGAGCAGGAGTTTCGCGGGCAGGACCAAGAGAGAAGGAAAAGACTCCTCCAGGCCCGAGACAGACAACTCCAGGAGGAAGAGGAGACCTACCCTCAGGAGCGAGACAGACAATACCGTAAGGAACGGCGCTCCCAGGAGGCCCGGGACAGGCAATTCCCGGAGGAAGAGGGCGCGCTCTCTCAGCAACGAGAGGAACAGAGACGCAGGCTGGAACAAGAGGAAGAGCGGTTCCTCAGGAAGGAGCGGGAGCAAGAACTGACAGGACGTCAAGAACGAGACAGAAGATTTCGCGAGGAAGAGCAGCTCCGTCGCCAGGAAAGAGAACAAGAGCTAAGACGCCGTCAAGAACGAGACAGGACATTCCCCAGGGAAGAGCAGCTGAGGGAGCAAGAACTAGAGCAAGAACAGAGACGCAGGCAGGAACGAGACAGAAAATTCCGAGAGCAAGAGCAAAGCCTCCAGCAAGCAGTAGAAGAAGAAAGGAGACGCCGTCTAGAACAAGACAGGAAGTTTCGTGAGGAAGAACAGCTTTACAGAGAGGAGCAGGAGCAAAGACGTCGACAAGAACCAGCCAGGAGGTTCCGTGAGGAAGAACAGCTCCTCCAGCAGGAAGAGGAGGAAGAGCAGAGGCGCCGTCAGGAAGGCGACAGGAAATTCCGTGAGGAGGAGCAGCTCCGCAGACAAGAGCTAGAGCAGGAGCAGAGACGCCAGGAACGGGAGAGGAAATTCCGTGAGGAAGAGCAGCTCCGCAGACAGGAACTAGAGCAGGAGCAGAGGCGCCGTCAGGAACGCGACGGAAAATTCCGTGAAGAGGAGCAACTGCGCAGACAGGAGCTAGAGCAGGAGCAAAGACTCCAAGAACGGAGCAGAAAATTCCGTGAGGAGGAGCAGCTCCGCAGACAAGACCTAGAGCAGGAGCAGAGGCGCCAGGAACGGGAGAGGAAATTCCGTGAGGAAGAGCAGCTCCGCAGACAGGAACTAGAGCAGGAGCAGAGGCGCCGTCAGGAACGCGACAGAAAATTCCGTGAAGAGGAGCAACTGCGCAGACAGGAGCTAGAGCAGGAGCAAAGACTCCAAGAACGGAGCAGAAAATTCCGTGAGGAGGAGCAGCTCCGCAGACAAGACCTAGAGCAGGAGCAGAGGCGCCAGGAACGAGAGAGGAAATTCCGTGAGGAAGAGCAGCTCCGCAGACAGGAACTAGAGCAGGAGCAGAGGCGCCAGGAACGGGACAGGAAATTCCGTGAGGAAGAGCAGCTCCGCAGACAGGAACTAGAGCAGGAGCAGAGGCGCCAGGAACGGGACAGGAAATTCCGTGAGGAAGAGCAGCTCCGCAGACAGGAACTAGAGCAGGAGCAGAGGCGCCAGGAACGGGACAGGAAATTCCGTGAGGAAGAGCAGTTTCGCAGACAGGAGCTAGAGCAGGAGCAGAGGCGCCAGGAACGGGAGAGGAAATTCCGTGAGGAGGAGCAACTGCGCAGACAGGAACTAGAGCAGGAGCGGAGGCGCCAGGAACGGGACAGGAAATTCCGTGAGGAAGAGCAGCTCCGCAGACAGGAGCGAGAAGGGCAGCGGTACCGTCAAGAAATCGACTCGCAAACGCCGGGCCAGCTCCGAGACAGGCAGTCCAGAGAGGAAGACAAAAGTCGTAGGCAGGCCCAGGAATTTAGCTCACGACAAATTTCTAAACCAATTGTCCGTTCCAGCCCACTCTATGAATATATTCAAGAACAAAGGTCCCAATATCGTCCATAGGAGAAGCTGTCGAAGTCCTATCACTTACAAAAGTTTAGACAACAGGAAATGGAAAACACCGTGTACCAAGTGACTCATCAAGCACAAGTTCTTTTTGGTTATGGGAAAACTCTCTTTTCTGTCAAAATAAGTGGAGGGTTTTCTCTCCTCCAAAAAAAAAACACCTCTTAATCTATCTTTCTTCAATCTTTCTTGTAGCTCTTTACTACAGAATGTCTTCATTCATTGATACAGATGTGGTGTTCATTAAGAAACAATAGTTTGGTTTAAGGAATTTTGGGGGGGACACTCTCCTGTTCATCAGTTGTCAGACTAACGCAAGAATCAAGATCTGCGGTTCTTCCCTGGGTAACATAATTGGGCCTGAAGAGAGCAATTTCCAAAGCCTGTGCAAGTGAGATTTCTCCAAAAACAAATAAAATTCAGTTTACCTCAACCCAATTCCATCTTGAGTGGCAGTCACTCCCATTGTAGCCTTAAGGCTTCCTTGCTATTTTGTAACTATATTGCCACAACCTTTTAATAAGGAGGCCATTTTAGACAGTCCACTTGTGAAGGCAACTCATAATTGGAATCAATGTTTAAAGTTTGAGATTAACCTGAACTCTGATAACTTAATAACTAAGAAGACTTGGATTTAGGGCTGTTTCTCCAAAAACAAAAATATTAACCAGGAGACTACAAACAAGTTCATGAAGCAAAACCAAAGTGTTTCTTAAAAAGCTCCGCAACTCAAAAAAAAAATTTTTTTTTTAAATAAAAGTAGATGTCTAGTATATTCCTTAGTACTTAGTTCTTTCCCCTAGTCCTTGATGGGATTGTAGATCTTTGCAGCTCTGTGAATTTCAGCTGGACATGAAACCAACTCAGAGAATTCTGAAGATCTGCCTTATTGATTGGTACCTGGAACCTGCCAGAGTTATTTAGAGGGAGTGTGTTGGGAAAGGCGAATGTGTAGTGGAAAATGTGTGGATGACTGTTCAGGTACCCTTAGGCCTTAGGACAAGACCCATCAACCCATAACCCTTTGAGGCTAATTGATACTATCTTGGGGACATTCTTGTTGAAATAATTGGACTATGGAAATCAATTAATAAATGGTTGGCAATTACTTACTTTTTTCCTGTTTCATCTCTTCGTCTTCACAGCACAAAGACTGGAAACTAACATAAAAATCCCACACACATACATGCCCAAATCACTAAGCTTTTATTATATTTGACAGGATGTTGGGAATATTTTTTCATAAGAAATACAAAAGCAACTATTCAAAGGAGAGTTCTGGTCAGGCCAGACTGTCATGGACTGCTGAAATTAAATTCACAACATGAGAAAGCAATCACATTTTACAAATTTGAGCAACAATCAAAAAAGTTTCATTTCTTTACATTTACCAAGAATTTTTTTTAATGATCAAGAGATTATTTTTTTTTGCATCTGTTTACTGTGAACTAAACTTGCTTTGGTTCCAGAACTGGTGCCTTCAGCCTCAACTAGCCTTCAAATGAGTGTCTGTCATATGCAATCACAGGTGCATATTGATACAAGACTATATCATGGTGTGATCAAAATTGCATTGCACTTATGTTCATTTAGAGGGGAATGGAAACTTGGCCTGTGACATCACTGATACAGGGAACTTTAGGGTCTGGAAACACCCACTACCAATGCAGGTTTTCTGCAACTTACAGTCTTAGGACCTTGCCCAGGGTCTCGTAGCCTCTATGTGTAAGAAAAAGCATTTAGACTAAGATCTTTCTGGTTCCAAGGCCAGTTCTCACTATCTACTACACTCAGATGCCTCTCTTAAGTGTATTCTTTAAAAGACTATGTTAAGTTTTCACTGAGGATCACTAAAGGCTACATGTTCCTCACCTCTGGACTAGGCACTTGATCTTAGAACATAAAAGTGAACACATGTCCAAAGATTTTTTAACCCTCCATTTTCCTTCCCAATCCATTTATCTATGTAAGATTAACCTTTTCTTAGCTTCATAAACTGGGCTTTCCAACTGACTATTCTGTATGCTTTCTTGGAGCCTCTACATTCTTATTCACCACAGTTTTACTCAGCTCCTCTCTTGTCCTATATTCCTAATGCTGTTGCTGTTGTAAGCATATTGATACCCGGCTAAAAGTTTAATACACTTCTAAATATTTGGCTCCTCAATCAGTGGCAAGGAAATGGTTAAAAGGCACTTTTCTAGGGTTGTTAGTTTCCTTGCTGATTTAAACAATGATCATTTGATCGAATGGTGTTCTAAGCAAGCATAGTGTTTTTAGAGTAAATAATGTTGATGATAACAGTAACAGCAGTAATAACAGATAGCATTTATATAGCACTTTTAAGATTTACAAAGCACTTTACATGTTATTTCATTTGATCCTCACAACACCCTCAGGTGGGTGTTTTTATTGTCTCCATTTTACAGATAAGGAAACTGAGGCTGAAACTGTGACTTGCCCAAAATCAACAGCTAATAACCACCTGAGGCAAGATTCAAACACATATCTTCTTTGACTCCAAGTCCAACTCTCCATTGAGCCACCTGTTAGCAAATGTATTTGATATTGGTTCGTCAGATGCTTGGTATACTGGGAGAGCCAACATGATGATATCATGATGGTATCAAATAATTTGGGTCAGGAAAAGCAGAATACTCCAAAGCTACAGTCATTGAGCATTTTAATACCAATGCAAATAGGGAAACTAGGCACAGCTCACAAATCTACCCAGAGCATTAGTCTTCAAGCATTGCCTTTTTTAAAATGAGGAAACAATGTAGAATTGATGCAGAGAAGTCCAGAGATCTCGTTTCAGATTCTGCCTAAACCACTTGCTTATACATATGTCCTTGGGTGAGTTACCTTTACCACGCTGGGACATTTAGACTAGGTGGTCTCTAAGAGCCCTGATAACTCTGAAATTCTATGACCTTTTCCTCCAGGGGACACTTAGATTTCCTTAGTCTCCTGCTGCACCAGTTTAATGTAACTAACTGATGGGCAGGGTCTGAAAACTTCCATAGAACTGACACTTCTTCTGTCACCGCTTGTTTGACCTTAGACAAGTTATTTCACTTCTCCGGTCCTCAATTTCCTCATCTACAAAATGAAGTAGTTGGAAGAGGTCCTTTCCAGCTCTAAATCTATGAACCTATTATCTGGAAATCATGCCTTCTTCTTGAGCTTTCTAAATGAGAAATTGATTCCTCTTCAGGATACTGCCTGTGTCCTTACATATTGTTGTTCAGTCATGTCCGACTCTTTGTGACTCCCATTTGGGGTTTTCTTGGCAAAGATACTGGAGTAGTTTGCCATTTCCTTCTCCAACTCATTTCATAGATGAGGAAACTGAGGCAAAAAGTTAAGTGACTTGCCCAGCGTCACACAGTTAGTAAGTATCTGCAGATTTGAACTCAGGTCTTCCTGACCCCAGAATTGGTGTTCTATCCATTGTGCCACCTAGCCGCCTATGTCTGTAAGTAGTATGGAGTTTAAAAATTCTTCTGTATCTAGGACTCTCCCAGATCCCTCTCAAATGGGCACTTTTCTGAAAATGTTCCTATGGTACTCAGCCCTGGCAAGCTTCTTAGCTGCATGCTTGCCAGTTGGTTCCCAACCTGACCTGGCACAGCTAAAAACAATCAAAGCATTTATTTCAGTCTTCTTGTAATACTTTATTAGCAGAGGAGTCAACTTCCAAAGAGTAATTCATCACAATTAAAATAACACATAATAAAAAAAAAAAACATGTGTCATCCAGTTCATGCCCTCTGGGTTGTCCTTTGAGGGTGCTGGCATGAGAATCAAAGACCAGCCCTACTGATTCTTCTTGTGAACAATGTGAGCATGAGCCAGGAATGATTTGGCAACTAGCAGCTTAACTGTAAATTAGGGGTTTTGTAAACTCCATTTTCCCTGGCTATGGTTGGAATGTGAGTTATATAATGTAAATGAAGAGGTTGATCTGGGCTCAGTACGCATTCATTTGCTGACAGGTCTGTCTACATGGATGTATTAGAACACCACACAAGCATAAGAACTATTTGCTAAAGGTGGGATCTCTAGTTTAGATCCAATGGTCTCCTCTACCTATTTACATAAAGTCTTTGCTCAAAAACAGTTATCTTTCACTACATCTGCCATAAGTTTCTATTTCAGGAAAAGACCTACCCTCATGCAATCATAACTTCTAAAGCTGTTCATTAACTATATTTAGGCAACTAAGACGAATGAGAAGCCCAGAAGACAGGGTTTCTGGGTAATTAATAATTTATTTATTTATTTGGCTGACTGATAATCAATCAATTGATGGTCAGTGGTTTTTCTCAGTAACCAAAGACAAAACCATGGAGATCCCTGCATGCTTAAATACCTTCAGAAAAGGAGGTGCCCCTGACTGGTGAAAATCAACCCTGATTGGTGAAGAATCAGTGAGGGAGTGGACAAATTAGTGAGGAGGTAGGCTAAAAGTCTTCAGCTCCTACTGCTGAGAGAGACTCAGTCACCCAGAGCACTCTGGTTGATTTTCTCCTTCATGAGATTAGTTCCTCTAGACCACAATGGAGGGGTGCAAAGGCATGGGCTCAATGCTTTAGGATTAGAATGCACCTAGATTAGATTCTGTAGGTCACTCTAAACAGAAGTAAGGTCCCTTAGTTGGGTGGGGTCTGCCCAGGATCACAGAGCATGTATCCAGCAGATTTGGCCAATCTCATCTATCAGCCTTGTACTTCAGAGACTGGCTGAATGACCTACAGCGACTATCCTTGAAAGAAGAAATGGAAAGGAAAACCTTAATCCTAATTTGATAATTGGTTGTTAATGTAATAGAAAAATAATCACTTCTCTCACAACAAAAGAAAGTGGGGTGCGAACAGAGGGAAGGAAGACAAAGACCCCACTGCTGACTATCTGGTCCAGGGGTGGGGAACCTGCAGCCTCAAGGCCATATGTAGCCCTCTAGGTCCTCAAATACAGGCCTTTGACTGAATCCAAATTGAAGGAACCAAAGGGCCACATGTGGCCTCGAGGGCGCAGGTTCCCCACCCCGATCTAAAAGGTAAGAACACAGGTCCAATTACAAAGGTAACCCTCTACCAACCTACCTTGGCTCTCCCTCCACCCATATTCAAATTCCTTTCTAGTACTCCCTGAAATTAATTTGGGTTTGTGCCTTTAGGGAAAAGATGGGAGCCCTACCATACTTCCTGTGACACTAGCTCAACCACAGACCATTATCCTTAAATTATAGATACCCCAAAAATCATAATTCTATAATATGTTGTTTACAAGAAACCCATTTAAAGCAGAGAGATACACACAGAGTGAAGGTAAAAGGCTGGAGCAGAATATATTGTGCTTCAGCTGAAGTAAAAAAGCATGGGTAGCAATCCTGATTTCAGACAAAGCCAAAGCAAAAATAGATCTAATTAAAAGAGACAAGGACAGAAACTACATCTTGCTAAAAGTTACTATAGACAATGAAGTAATATCAATACTAAACATATATACACCAAGCGGTATAGCATCCAAATTCTTAGAGGATAAATTAAGTGAGTTACAGGAAGAAATATGTGGCGAAACTATACTAGTGGAGAACCTCAACCTCCCCCTCTCAAAATTAGATAAATCTAACCATAAAAAGGTTGGTTGGTTGGTTGGTTGTTATCCTTCATTCTCAAAGAGGACCCAAATGGCATCACTATGCTAGAGTCAAGTTTCAATGTGTCCAACTGTGGCTCATCAGACCAATATGAGCTCGGAATGCTCTACCACAGGTCAGGCACAAATAGTCCATGTGAACATTTGAGGTGGATATTCTAAATTTGGACATCCTGAGTTTCCTTTGATCTGTTTCAATTCTGCTTTGCTCATAGAGTACAGTACTTCTCTGATGTGGGCATAGCAAGCTGAGTAGTCCTGTGCCTCCTGTAGTAGTCCTGTATCTCCCATGTCACACGATCAATTCCAAAGTTCTTAAGACACACCTTGACAGTGTCCTCATATAGCTTCTTCTGACCACCATGTGAACGCTTGCCCTATGTGAGCTCTCCATAAAACAGTCTTTTTGGCAAGCGTACGTTTTGCATTCAAACAACATGGCCAGACCATTGAAGTTTTACTCTCTGCAGCACAATTTGAATGCTTGGCAGTTTAGTTCAAGTAAGGACCTCAGTGTCTGGTACCTTATACTGCCAGGTGATCTTCAGAATCTTCCTAAGACAATTCAAATGGAAGTGATTCAGTCTCCTGGTATGGCACTAGTAGATTGTCCAGGTTTCATAGGCATACAACAATGAAGTCAGCACAGCTCTGTAGACCTTCAGTCTATACCTAAAAAAGGGTATAGTTACCCTATTAAATGAGCTTCACTGATACATTCATCTTCAATCTTTGGAGGGAAGGGAAAGAAAAGAAAGTATTCAGAAGGCAGGTAACTTGGTTCCAAATAGAATCAAAAGTCAATGGTTGACCTCTATGGGGAACCCTGGTGGTACGACTTGTCATTTCCTATTTTGAAATCTATTCATCATAATAGTAATTATCCAACACTACCAACATATATTCAGCATAAGAGCAATTATGAGTTTTCTCAGCAAGAGCACAAGACTGTAATCTGGGGCAGATGCTCATCTGTGTAATGAATAATAAACAAATGTTCTATTTGTTAATAAGAAGCTAACAAATTTATGATCATTCAAGGCCAAAATCCAAAGGTAGAGTTCTGGGTTCTGCCTTCCCTATCTCTATTTCCCTCAGGATCCTAGTGACACTCTGATTCGGCCAGCTCAAAGAAACCCTCGATTCTCTTTCATTGTGTCACTTCCCTATGCAAGGATTTTTAAAATGCTTCTTCATTTAATAATAGCTAACATTTGTATAGTACTTTAAGGTCTGCAAAATGTTTTACATATATTCTCTCATTTGATCCTTACAACAGCCCCGAGAGGTAGGTACTATTATTTATCCCCAATTTGCAAGTGAGGAAACTGAGGCTGAGAAAAGTTAAGTGACTTGCCTGAGATCACACAACTAGTAAATATCTGAGGCAAGATTTGGACTCAGTTCTTCCTAACTCTGAGTATAGCGCTCTCACCCACTTGAGACATGTAGCACATTCTAATAAGAATAGCTTCTCTCTCTCTCTCTCTCTCTCTCTCTCTCTCTCTCTCTCTCTCTCTCTGTATACATATACACACACACATATGTGTATATATATATATACACACATATATATGTGTATATATATACACACATATATATGTGTGTACATACATAAAGATATATGTTCATATATAAAATATTATTCAGTATTTATATAGATACCATCTACATATTTATGAATATACACTCATATTTGTGTATGAGTATATATGCATATCAGAATATATATTCATACATACTATATATACATATCCATACCTATCTTTAAGGTTTGCAAAGAACTTTACATGGGATTTCCTTTAATCCTCACAACAGCCCTTCAAGAAAGGTGCTATTACCAAACCCATTTTATACTTGGGAACTTAAGAAATTTGAAGTTATCAGTATAGAAAAGTAAGTTCATTTACCTGCTATTAGTATCAGGACATGGGACATGGCTGTCAAAGAAAGTGAGCTGCCCTCTTCCCTAAGGTGTAATCACTTCTCTTGCTGAGCAAGCAGATACTGACTGATAGACAAGGCCTTTTAACTTCCCTGATGTAATCTAAACTTCAGACCTCTTTCTCGAGGTTACCAAGTGAGAATTGATTCCCTCTGAAAACAAACCTATGGTCTTACCCAAAGAGCTTCATGTGAACTGGAAGACTAATGTAACTCTTATTTTTAATGTTGCTATGCCTGGAGAGCCTGGGACAGGCTCCCTCTCCCATTTCACTAAGGGTCCAATCTACTCTGGGCCAGCCCATGTAGTCCAGGCTGGACTCACTCTTGAGGAAGCTTCTCCTCTAATGAAGGGACTTTGGCTCCCTTTTATCACACTGTTTAGCTTGTGGAACCCCCATTCTGGAGCCCCAGAGAAGAATTACTTTTTAACTTGGGTTTCAGCACATGTCTAGAAGGGGATGTCATACCTAAATAGGAGGAGTAGAAAGGCATTCAGCATACAAAGAGAATAGGTTATAGGATGAGAAAACACAAAAGAAATGCTAAAAGATGCAAGAGATTCACCATTTACATTGGCAAGACTTAAGCAATCGATGACTTGAAACTTTTAACTACTGTTACTATCTGCTGGTAAGCCCATTATGTAGTTTGTTTGCAGGACCGCTGATTAGGCATTTTATATTTCACCTCTGTTCTGCACTGTCTCCCTCAAAGTCTGTATCTTCTGTCAAGTCAGGCCTTTTCTGGTCAGTGGTAGCCTCTCCAATTCAGGAACTTCCCTTACTACCAGTCAGCTCCACCTAATGGTCCCATAACCTCTCATCCTCTTGAACTTACAAGGTCATCTCCAAGCCTGGACACATTCACCTCAGAATCAATGTTTGGTCATTATTTCAAGTCAGATTTGATTCAGACTTGTCAGGTAATTTGGATTCAAAATTGGAATGAAATAAGACACTCAGAGACCACCTAATACTTAACCAAAGATTATCCACTCTTAGCCATAACATGGAAAGGACCCACAGCAAGTATCCTTAGCCATTGTATAGTAAGAATATTCAACAACTAACACTAGTTAAGATAGACTAAGCACTCTATATCTCCATATAGAAATGCGTCTGATCAGCAGGGTATGATGACTCACACAGCAGTGATCAAATCCATACCTTATACTCTAGTGCCAGTTAACTTTTGCTATCATTAATAGTAATAATAAAGATAATAATAATTCACATTTATGTGCTACTCTGAGATTTACAAATCACTTTCCTCACAATGCCACTTGCCTACTACCAGAAGCTACCCTAATGATATTGTGCCTCTGTCCCCTTCTGAAACACCCACTGGGTGCCCACCATAGGATCTCCCTAATGCAAATTCTTCACAATTTTCAAATTCTACCAGTAGCCCAACTCCCCCAACAGTCTGCCCCTCTGTAGAGATCTACTTCTGGTACATAGCATCATCTCAGATTGCCTGGTCTGCCCCAGTGAGTCTGTCTAATCTCTGGATCCTGAGCACCCCTGCTCTAACCCATCTAGTCATTCAAACTCTAATACTGACCTAGGTTATTCATTGTCCCAGGACACAGCACAGTCGTTTCCACTGTCGCACCTTTGCTCATGTCCTTCTCCCACCTAGAATACCCTCTTCTCTCTGAACTTTGCCTGCCACGTTATATGTTCTTTGCTTTCTCTATAGTGCTCTGACCATATCTGCAAATATTCAATCGATCATTTCTTATTGTATTGCAGAACAAAAGTAGTAGTTAATAAATAAAAAATGCAAACACAATATCTTCTGTAATACAAGATATGTGTGTGTATAGGCATAGGTATAGGTATAGGTATAGGTATAGGTATAGGTATAGGTATAGGTATAGGTATAGGTGTAGGTGTAGGTGTAGGTGTAGGTGTAGGTGTAGGTATAGGTATAGGTGTAGGTGTAGGTGTAGGTATAGGTATAGGTCTGTGTATATGTGTGTGCATGTGTATATGTATATGTATATGTACATACATAAACATTTTTTCATCTGTAGTTGGCTGGAGCCCTCCTCTAATCATGGAGGTCACCCTAGGTTTTCAAGAACTATACCTGAAGAGCATGATCTCTAGAAGGTCCAAGGAAGAAAAAGGAGATTGGGTGTGGGTCTGGTGATAGAGTGTATATCTTTTGAATTCAATTTAATTTGACAAGCATTTATTAAGCCCCTACTATATGTTAGGTACTAGAGGAATAAAAACAAAACAAAATAGCCCTTGTCCTCAAAGATCTTACAATATACTGGAAGACAACAACATGTGAGCAGGTACAAGAACATTAAATATATACAAAGAAATACCAAGAAATTTCCGTTGGGGAGACAGCACCAACTACTGGGGACTGGGGTGAGGAATGTATCAGGAATGGCCTCAGGGTGAATGTAGCAGTTGGTATAGTTATTAATAATCAAGTTACTAATTAGTACAGTTATTGATATAACTATTGTCTTAGTTATCAGTTTCAATATGATATATTAGATATCAGTATCTATATCCATGTCAGTATCTATATTTTTCCAGTTACATTATATCATGTTACTGGTATAGTTAGTAACAATTGATATGGTTATTACTAACCAGTGTATGACTTAAAGATAATTAAGGATTCCAAGAGGCAGACATAAGGAGGGAAAGAAAGGAGGGAAAATACAATCCTTTAGAGGACAATTTGTTCAAAGAGACATGGACTAGCAAGTAGGTCATTTTGGTTGGAAAGTAATGAGTCTGGAGTTATTAGAGCCTAATCAGAAAGAGTTAAATCCCAGAGACATGTATATTTTATCCTGGGGACAATAGGGGACCAATAAAGCCTCTTGAGTCAAACTGTTTTAGAGCCACTACTGGTCGTCTAGTATACTCCCTTCATTTTTCAGAAGAAAAAGCTGAGGCCAATAAAGGTTAAAGCATTTATCCAAGGTCACCCAGCTAATGAATAGCAAAGCAGCATTCACAGTCCCACACCTCATGATTCCTAGCTCCAATGCTATTTTTCCTAGAATATATTGCCTTCCTTTGAACTAGAACATAGTCATAAAGATGGTTGTTGTTGTTGTTTGTCCCTTGTTCTCAAAACGAGAACTATGACATCAGGAAGATGATACCATGACTTGCAAGTGAGTTGGACTTAAGTGAGGGAGGGCTGTTCAAGGTCACCAGTCTCACTTAATCCTCCAGAGCCATCTGGATCCAGCGGTGAAATATAGATCAGGACAACTAGAGATGGTCCAATTCATAAAAGTAACATATACCGGTCATACGAATGAGTCCAACGTCCTACAGAGCACATAAATACAGTTCTACCATATCCTAAATATGACCTATCTAAAATGAAGATTCTTGGCATGGACATTAATGATCTTATTATGTTCATTCTAGAGCACTGGCCTGGGAGACAGGAGACCTACGTCCCAGTCCCAGTTCTGCCACTAGCTAGCTGTGTGAACCTGAGCAAATCATTTTATTTATTTGTCTCTTAGTTTCCTCATCTGCAAATGTCAGGGAGCAGAGAGATGTTAAACTAAATCATCTTAAAAGTCTTTCAGCTGGAAGATAGTATAATTCTATGACTTCATTAACAAATATTTTGTTTGCCTTCTCTAAATTAAGAAATGCTTTTGAGCAGAGCTGTAAATATCAATTTTCCCCCTGGGAAAAGTGGCATAAAAGGTGCCTTTAATTCAGTTAAGGGGGGAGGGGAAGAGAAAAGGGAGGAGGATAGGAACCACAGTAGTGGAGACTTGGAACAGCTTGAGGCTGATGCTGGGAAAAACAAAGACCTGGGAAGGGAGTAAGACCAGGGAGGAGTTTCTCTAGAATTTGGCCACTGGGGGGAGGAAACACACCATCTGGTAGCCTCCTATTTTAATTATTATCCTTGCTAATGATACTAAACTCAGATATTTCTACATTGCTAAAGGATTTAGTACAGCAGTCTTTGGAGCCTGAAGACCTAGGTTCAAATATCGCTACTGACACTACTTTTAAGACCTTGGGCAAGATACTTAATGTCTCTCATCCTCAATGTCCTTATCTTCAAGGGGGATGGACTAGAAAACCTCTAAGATTCCTTCCAGCCTTAAAGCTATGATCTTATGAAGGCAGGTACTGTGAGTGACCTCTAGGTGGCCTCTAGCCTTTTAGGCCCTGACCCCCTCCTAGTTATGGCTCTGCTTTGGAAGACAGCTGAGATAGACAAAGTCTCTTAAAGCTGTCCAAGAAAATTTGAACTTGTGCCACCTTTTCTCTTGATAAATGTTACTATTACCTTCAGAGTCACGCCTCCAGACATGCTTTTCAAAAATAGCCATTTGGGCAGCTTCATATTTCAAGGCATAAATGAGGACTTTAGTTGTGAAGATTTGAAGAACAATAGTTTCTTATTTGGATCTTTTTTTATATCTCCATTTAATTGTTTTCTCCCAGTCCCATCAGACCACCATCAAGAACATCCTGGAAGGGGAAAAGTCAAGAGAAGTTTTAATTCCAGAAAATTTTATTTTGCTACCCATAGATTTTTATTTTTCTGCATTTAATAGTATTTTATTTTACCAGTTATGTGTAAAGATAGTTTTCAACATTCATTTTATAAGATTTTGAGTTCCAAATTTTTCTCCGTCCCTCCCTTCCCTCCCCCATACCCAGCAAGCAATATGATATAGGTCATACATGTACAATCATGTTAAATATATTTCCACATTAGTCATGTTGTGGAAGAATCAGAACAAAAGGGAAAGACCACAAGAAAGAAAAAACAAAAAAACTGAAAATAGTACGTTTCGATCTGCATTCAGACTCCATAGTTCTTTCTCTGGGTGTGGATAGCATTTTCCATCATGAGTCTTTTGGAATTGTCATGATAATTGTATTACTGAGAAGAGCTAAGTCTAGCATAGTTGATTATCACACAATGTTGCTGTTACTAGTTACATGTTCTCCTGGTTCTTCTCACTACACTCAGCATCAGTTCATGTAAGTCCTTCCAGTTTTTCCAAAATCTACCTGCTCATCATTTCTTACAGAACAAAAGTATTCCATTAAAACCATATACCACAACTTGTTCAGCCATTCCCCCATTGATGGGCATCCCCTCAATTTCCAATTCTTTACCACCACAAAAAGGGTTGCTATAAAAATTTTTGTACATTAGGTCCTTTACCCTTTTTATGATCTCTTTGGGATATAGACCTACTAGTGGTATTGCTGGATCAAAGGGTATACATAATTTTATAGTCCTTTGGGCATAGTTCCAAATTGCTCCCCATAATGATTGAATCAGTTCACAATGCATTAGTGTTCCAATTTTCCCACATATTCTCCAACATTTATCATTTTCCTTTTCTGTCATATTAGCCAATCTTAAAAGTGTGAGGTGGTACCTCAGAATTGTTTTACTTTGCATTTCTCTAATCAATAGTGATTTAGAGCATTTTTTCATATAACTATAGATAGCTTTAATTTCTTTGTCTGAAAACTTACTGTTCATATTCTTTGACCATTTATCAATTTGGGGAATGACTTGTATGCTTATAAATTTGACAAATTTGATTTCATACAAATTTGAGTTCTCTATATATTTTAGAAATGAAGCCTTTATCAGAAACACTGACATAGATATTTATTTTGTGATAAATCCAATATATTACAGTAAAGAGTCAAAGCCCTGAATAGACAGCAAACCACAAGGGAGACAATTTTCAGATTTTGCCAATGCCACAAAAACACTCAGTTCTATTTCTGGCCCAAGTGGTGTGTGTTTGTACATCGAGTGTATATAAGCTTCAGGATATTTTCTTTTAATTTAAAAATAGATGCTGAATAATTATCCTTCTTCCCTCTGTCCCTCCCTCATCATTACCTTCCTGAGTCACTGAGCACATGGAACTAAGTGGTCTGGTCATAGGACCAGAGTTGACAGCCAAAAGGAACCTTAGAGATAATTGCATCCATGCCTCTCATTTTACTGAGGTCTAGATGGAAGAAATGACTTTTTGCTACTTTCTTATTTTCCAAGGTCACCCAGCTAGTGTCAAGAAAGGATTAAAAGTGAAATCTTGAGTCCAGATACAATACTCTTAGAAAGTAGTTTGGTGTAATGAAGAGAGCATTGGATTTGGAGAAGACCCTGTTCTGAATTATAACGCTGGTTCTGCTTCTTACTTACCGTATGACTTTGCAGCTCTAAAGAAGTGTGAGATGCACAAATCTAGAGACATCCCTATTCCAAAGGTTCATATGGACCATTTGTGCCTGACCTGTGGTAGGGCCTTCCAATTCTTCTTGTATTGGTCTGATCAGCCACAGTCAGATACACTGCACCTTGACTCCAGCACAGTGATGTTAGTTTGGTCTTCTTTGAGCACTAGGGACAACAGCCAACCAACTGCATGACTTTGGGCACACTACTAAACTTCCTTGGACCTTGTTTTCCTGAACTGTAACATGAGGTGGTTGGAATAGAGATGGAACAGAACTCGAAAGTCATCTATATCAACCTATTACCCTAAGCAGGGTCTGTCCATTACCAAATAGAATCCAAAGTTAAGGCAGTTCATAGGAGTAGCATCAGAAGCTCTGAAGCTGAAGGGAGCCCTCTTTTGGGTTCTAGCTGCCATCACTTTCCCTATTCCCTGGATTCCTCTGATCCCAGCTGGTCATAGAGAAGGACTTGTCTTCTTCCACAATAGCCCCTTATTTCCCCTAATCATCCAAAGTTAACACTGTCCCCTTGGGTATTTTAAAATTCTTAACCTTTTTTGGTCATGTTTCTCTTTGGCAGTCTGACAAAGCCTATGGATCCCTTCTTAGAATAATATTTGTTGCCTACATTCATAACTAAAGGAAACTATATAACTTTCGGTGAAAGGTTAGTGAAAATAAAAATGATTTTTTTCCTGTCCATGTCCACAGATAACCTGAAATCTATCCATGGATCCCTTGGGGGGGATTATCCACCAGGTTAAGAATCCCTGTTTTAAAGATATTTAAAAGTGGCAAACACTACAGAGGAAGCATGGAGCGGTACCTAGCTGAAAAGATAAACTTTACAATTTAATAGGGACACAAAATGTCAACAACAAAGATTTAAGTTTTGTGCTTTCTCAGTTCCCCGTTCCCTTCTTCTGCCAAGTTAGTTCAGTTCTCCATCACTGAACCTTGGAAGGTGGGCTCCTGCTTCAGCATCATTGTGGAACTGGATTTTGAGCCCTCTTTGTCCTAGAACCTACAGCCTCAGAAGTATTACCCATGGGAAAGGCTATACCTACTATGCCATCACAATACCCTTAGCCTGTTACCAGTAAGCACGCAGGCAGGTGGGAAGCTCTGCTAATCAAAGCTGATGGCCCTGTACCTATTTCTCCTCTTGTATTTATTAAGAATTTATTAAGCCTCTGCTACGAGCCAGGCACTGTGTCTCTGGGAATACAACCAAGGCAAAAACAGGCCCTGCTCTTAAGGAGTCTGAAAGGGGAGACAATATGAAACCCATTGTGTACAAAGGAATATATAGGGTAAATTGGAGATGATCTTAGAAGGAAGTGACTAAGATTAAGGAAGGCCAGAATACGCCTCTTGAAGAAGGTGGTAATTTTAACTTAGACTCAAAGGCAACCAGGGGATCTGGCAGACAGAGATGAGGAAGGATACAGGACAATCAGTGAAAGTGCATTTAGTTGGGAGATAGAGTGCTCTGTGAGAGGAACAGCAAGAAAGTCAGTGTCACTTGATCAAAGAGTATAGATGGAAAGAGGGGAGAGAAGGAGCCAGATTATGATGGGCTTTAAAAGTCAGCTAATTTTATATTTGATCCTGGAGGCAATAGGGAGCCACTGGAATTTATTGAATGAGGAGAGAGGTGATATGGTCAAACATTCACTTTTGGAAGATCACTTTGTCAGCTGACAATGGAGATTTTTTTACTGAAATGGAGATGTATTATTCAAGGAGACCAACCAGGCATGAGGTATTGAGGGCCTGCACCTGAGTGGTAGTGTGTCAGAGGAGAGAAAGGGGGCATATACACAAGATGTTATGCAGGTAGAAATGATAGGACTTGGCAACCAATTGGATATGGGGGAGGGGTGTGAGAGAGCTTGAGGGCTCAAGGTTGACAGTTAGGTTTTGAGCCTGGCTGAGTTAGAGGATAGTGGTATCCTCTACAGAAATAGGGAAGTTAGGAGGAGAGCATGGTTCGGGGAGAAATATAATGAGTTTCAGTTTTGGACATGTCAGATTTAGATGTCTGTGGGACATCCAGTTTGAGATGTGCAGTAGGCAGTTGGAGACATGAGACTGGATGTCAGCAAAGAGGTTAGGGCTAGACAAATAGATCCAAGAAACACCTCCATAGAGATAATAGTTGAATCCATGGAAACCAATAGGATCATCCAGTGAAATAGTATAGAGGAAAAAGAGAAGAGAATCTAGGACAGAGACTTGAGGGACACCCACAATTATCAGGTGTGACTGAATGAATAATCAGCAAAGGAGACTGAAAAGGAGTGGTCAGGTCAGAGAAGAACCAGGATATAGCAATGGTGTGAAAACCAAGAGAAAAGATAGTACATGCTAAAGAGAAGAGGATAAATGATAGTGTCAAAGGCTGCAGAGAGGTCAAGAAGGATGAAGATTGAGAAAAAGTCATTAGATCAGACAAATAAAAGTCACTGGTCATTTGGGAGAAAGTAGTTCAAGTTGCATAATGAAGTTGGAAGCCAGACTACAGAGTCAAGAAGTAAGTGAGAGGAAGAGAAAGGAAGTGGAGGCATTGATTTTAGATAGCCTTCTCAAGAAGATTAGTCACAAACAGGAGGAGAAATATGGGGTGATAGCTACTGGGACTGGACCAGGGATGGTAGAGCACTGACACAGTCCACTCTCCAGTTCAGGATGTGGAGTCCTCCCTTCTCTGGAACCTACTGCCATATGTGGAGGCACTAAGTACTAAAACATCTTAGAGAAGCAGCAATCCACCACCTTAAATAACCATGGAGTACCCAGACATTAGGACTATTGCTACCAAGACTTAGTGTAGCATCAAATATATCTTGGGTGTGTGTCATCCCCTACCATTCTGGTATGAGTCTTAGAACACATAAGATAATATGGGAACCTTTGGTTCTGGAGCCTCAGATATCAGAAGCTGAGTTTCTGGGTTGTGTGTAGGTTATCTCCTGAATAAGTCTCATCTCCTGCCATCTTAGAATGAGGCACCAGAACCTGGGAGGATTGTGAGTTCAACTAAGGGACATAATCAACACCTTATTCTTCCTCCAACACCAAAGTCTCTCAGCTTTAAGAATTCTGGGCCTACTGGGATCAGAGGAAAAGAGAGACCACACCAACTCCATGTTCAATGATCATAGGATTCTTGAGTGAAAGTGTCACTCTATCATTTGTCACTCCTCATATCATGGAGAAAAAATTTCATATGTTGTTCCCCTTATCATCACGCCTCAGAGTTAATTTGTGTCGAGGGGAAAGTCTCCCTCCTCCCCAGCATCTCTCCGTACTCTTATCCCTATCCAACTAAAATTTACCCCTCCACAGTTCATATCTTTCTCCACCATCCAGTGGAGAACCATCTGGTTCCATTGAAATCTTCACTTGATTGCTAACAAATTTCCCTTTATCCTAGATTTCTTTACCTCACACACTCTCCATCTTTTTAAACCATGGAAAACTTGATTCTCCCTAGATGGCACTACATCCTTAGCTACTGTTTCTAATATTGGGGGTACGATTTCTTTTGGACCACAAGAAGGAATAAGTGTATACCTCATTACTCACTCCCATTTGCCACCTTCATGATCTTCATTGAAGTCCATTCCATACATCTTTATCACCAGGGCCAATTTCTTGCTGCTCTTATCTATCACCCTTCGGGTCGTTCTTTCTCCTTTCTCAAGCAGTATCTAAACTATTGGTTTCTTCCCATTCCAATTCCTATAGTCATAACTGGAGACTCCAATACACATATTTATGTCCCCCCAAATCAATTAATTTCTCTATCAGTAAGTCTTTATTAATCTCCTACTATGTTTCAGGCGTTATGTTAGCCCCTAGAGATAGAAAGAAAAACAAAATAATCCCTGCCTTAAAGGAACTTAATTCTATATGGGGTTTGGGGAAGTGAGGAGTTGGTCAGGATGCCTTTGACCAATTGATTTTCCTCCCAGTTGGATTAAATCTCAGAGAAGACAGGTAATGTGGTTTTAATGTGTTAAAAGAAGCCCAAAGACAATGCCTATTCCCTATTACCCTTTTATGAAGTATGAAGATGTTTTCCCAACGAAATTGGAGAGCAATGTGCCATTGGCTGGCCAATCTTTCAAGACTGTTCATGTCCCTGATGGCCTATCAATCAGTAGACATAGTGCTGATGGAAACAGCTCCAAGGAGTATGACCCCTGGGAGCAGAGAAGAGAGCCAACTATGGATTAAAGAGAAAATTAATTCTGGCAGCTTAAAGTCAAACTGTATAGAGTATAAGGTTCAGGGAGTCCACCTGAGTTAGCTGTACAGGAAAGATATTATATCTAAGAGAGAGCAGCATGAGGACACCATAAGGGGGAAAAAGGACACTGAGGCCCTTCAGTGCTGGAGATGTGAGTTTCCTTAGACACATGTGTTCCCTACATTTATACCACATTGCCAGTGAATTCTCTGTCTGTATCCAATCTTTCCACTGATGTTGTATGTATTTTGAGTGACTGTCCCCCATGTTCATAGAGAGAAAGTTTTATAATTATTCCTTTTCTAGCATCTTAGTCTTTGCTTTGAGAAAAATAATTATGTCTACTGTATGACTATTAAAGGTAAGCACTCCAGTGGGGGCTCAGCTATGATATTAGAAGCAAAAACCTACAGAATATACTTGAACCTTGGGTAGTAGGTTCAAGTTGTCCCCTAAGGACCCAATTTGTCCCCTTTGAGTGTTCAGTTTTAAAGAGGTAGACCAAAAGAGGTGCTACATATAAACAACACCATAACCTCTCAATTAATCAGCTTCATAAGCTGCCATGAATTTCATTTTAGCCATATACAATCACAATCAGCCACATACAGGAATAGTTATACCTTAAAATTGGCCATAGTCCATAAGTGTTTAACCATCAGATCTAGAATTTTGAAATTCCTCTATTCAACCACAGCCTCCTCTCTTTTAATCTCTTTTTCTGCCTCTCCCCTTTTAAACCTATTCCTTGTTCGTCATGATCACTAGTCCCTCCACCACTCCAGTCCTGCCCTGGCCTCCCTTCCCTCTTTAATAATCCTCATCCTATGATTAACCAGTTAAATGATACACTACCAAATATGGTTGGACCCTTTGACCTGTTTGTCCTATCTCCAGGCATGCCTTGTTAAATCCCAACCCTGAGTTACCATCACAGCTCACTTCCTCTATTTCTACTAACTTGATGCTAAACATACCTGCAAGAAGTCATACAACTATGCCAATTAGAATCACTACAAATTCATTATCTAATCATCAAGACCACTAAATTTGCCCTTATTTCTTCATGACAATTCTTTACTTGTCCCCTGATGGACTGTCACACCACCCAACATGGCTATCCAAACCTTCTCGTCTAAGATTCAGACCTCCTACATTACTCCCTCCTTCCTCTCTCTTGGCAGAAGTGATGATCTCCTATGTCACTGAGAAAATAGGACCATCATCCTTTTAATGTTCTTTAAATCCTTTAAAGAGGACCAACATCCATTTAATGTTCATTTATTAAGCACCTACTATGTACCTATGCCCTATACAAGGTTCTGGGGATACAAATGTAAAAACAAACCAACCCTTGCTCTCAAGCAGCTTATATCCATCTGTACACATGTACACAATGCATTGTGTGCTCCCACTTTTCCCCCACTCCACACATCCAAACACCTTTTCAACTTTCTCCACTGACTTCCACATTGCTTCCATCTCCAATGAAAGGTGTGAACTTTCTTGACAAAACTAATCCCTCCCTTTCTGGTCCTGATCCTATGTCTTTCTGTGCCAGAAGCATGCTCATTTAGTCTTTCCCTCTCTTTATCTCATCTTCAGTCTCTCCAAACCCACTGACTCCTTCCCTATTGTGTACAAGGGGCCTGGGTCTTCTACAGCGCAAAAGAACCCCAAGACTTTCTTTGATCTTGCCATTGCCTCAGCTGTCTAGCTCTCTTTTCTTTGTGTCTTGCCTGATCATCTCCTTCTTTTGGCTCTCTTCTTTTCTTAACTAAGCTCCTATGAAGAGTGGTCTATAGTCATTGCCTCCATTTCCTCATCTTGCATTCACCTCTAAATACCTTGTAATCTGACCATCAGCTCAATCACTAGACAAAAACTTCCCTCTATGAGGATACCGATGATACTTCAATGACTAAATCCAGTGACCTTTTCTCAATCCATGTACTTCCCAATAGTCAAAGTTATTGACCCTGTTGACCACTCCCTCCTCCTGGATACATTCTTCTTCTTTAGCTTCTGTGACGCTGCTCTTTCTTTGTGATCTTCTTAGCTTTCTGCCCACTCTTTTTCAGTCTCTTCTGCCAGATTATCATCCTCCTCCAGACCACTAATTGTAACTCTCGCTCAAGGTTCTGTCCTCTTCTCTTTTCTAATCCTCATGATGTTTTTAGCTTCCAGGAGTTCAGTGATCATTTCTATACAGATGCCTCCTAGATCTATTTATCCAATCCCAGTCTCTGTCCTGAGCTTTAGTCCCACATCATCTCGTCCAACATTTCCCAAATGGAAGTCCTATAGGCAACAAAAATGCAACATGTCCAAGTGCATTCGATTTCCCCCAAAACTCATCCCTCCTCTGAACTTCATTTCTGCTAGGGACAACACCACCATTCTAGTCCGGATTCACAAACTCAGGGCACCTTGACTCTCACTCAACCTTCCCTCCCCTGTATCCAATAATGTGCCAAGCTTTGTTGATTATACTTCCACAATATATTCTACCCCACACAGACACCACTTTAATACAGGCTTCCATTCCATCTCACCTGGGCATTGCAATGGCCTCTTAACTTGTCTCCTTGATTGTAGTGTCTCCCTGCTCCAATTCATCCTACACATCACAGCAAAATGTACATTCTTCAAATACAAGTCTGACTATGTCACTCCCTCATTAAAGAATCTTCAGTGGCTTCATTCCGTTCTTTCATTGGACCATTTATTTAGAGCTAGAAGTAATCTTACAAGCCATCAAGTCTTCATTTTAAAGATGAGGAAACTGAGGCTGAGAGCACACAACTAGTGTCTTTTTGAGAGGGACAGGGTCTCACATGGGCTACCTCAAGGGGTGGTTTGTGAGTTTCAAATAAGTTAATGTTCATAGAGTGCTTTATAAATTTTAAAGGTCCTTGTAAATGTTAGTTACTATCTGATCCAACTACTTCCTTTTACTTGTAAGGAAACAGGTCCAGAAAGCTAAAGGAATTTATCTAGTCATGCAAATAGCACCTTGCAAACCCTAGACTTAAATATGGGTGCCTGAACTGAAAGCTCAGTGTTCTTTTCAACTTCATTGTGTTTTTATTTTACAAGTAAAAAGTGAGAAGGCATACAATATATTCTCAACCCTTCTCCCATGCTCCCCACAATCAGCGAGAGTCACAGCACCACAGAGATTGTTTTTAATATCTGAAGGTTGTTAGGATATGTGCACTGAGTCTTCTCTTCTTAAGAATAAGCATCTTGTTGCCCTGTTCCCCAGTCAGCCCTCCCCTCTATCACTCCCCTCCCCTCTCATCCCCTTTTCCCTTCCTTTCTTGTAGGGCAAGATAAATTTCTACGCCCCATTGCCTGTGTATCTTATTTTTTAGTTGCATGCAAAAACTTTTTTTTTGTTGTTTTTGAACATCTGTTTTTAAAACTTTGAGTTCCAAATTCTCTTCCCTCTTCCCTTCCCACCCACCCTCCCTAAGAAGTCAAGCAATTCAACCTAGGCCACACGTGTATCATTATGTATAACCCTTCCACAATACTCAAGTTGTGAAAGACTAACTACATTTTGCTCCTTCCCATCCCATCCCACTTTATTGAATTTTCTCCCTTGACCCTGTCCCCTTTCCAAAGTGTTTGTTTTGATTACCTCCACCCCCATCTGCCCTCCTCTCCATCATTCCCCCCCCTTTTATTTTTTTTTATCTTCCTCTCTCTTCTTTCCTGTGGGGTAAGATACCCAACTGAGTATGTATGGTATTCCCTCCTCAGGCCAAATCTGATGAGAGCAAGGTTCACTCATTCCCCCCTCACCTGCCCTCTCCCCTCCTCCCACAGAACTGCTTCCTCTTGCCACCTTTATGCGAGATAATCCACCCCATTCTATCTCTCCCTATCTCCCTCTCTCAGTATGTTGCATCTTGGAGTGGGGGGGGAGGGTAGAAATGGGGAGAAAATTTGTAATTCAAACTGTTGTGAAAATCAATGCTGAAAACCAAATATGTTAAATAAATAAATTTAAATTAAAAAAAAAGAATAAGCATCTTTGTTCCTTCAAGCAGTCTTCCTATGACATATATTAAAAGGAATTGGCCTAAAATTTCACTCCAGTTTCTGGTGAAAGGGTCTCCTTTCCCCCCTTTCTTTGTAATACCCAGAAATAGTCTATATTCTGAAGTAATTGATACAGGATTTCTCCCCTACACTGACTCTGTGCTCTCATGATGAGTCTCATGGTTTGTGCTCTCTAATAGAAGGAACACGCTTCTGGAGCTTCCAAAGAGCACTGGCAATAAGGCATCTTGAGGTCTTCTTCATTCTTCTCCCCTCTCCTTCAGTCTCTTCCCAATATCTCATCAGTAATGTAGGCCTTAGTCTTTCTCTTTGCTCCTCTGCGGAATGGAGTCAATAACTCAAGCAGTTAATTTGGATTATAAAGAGAGTAAATGTGGCACTATGGGCAGAAATCTGCCCTCAAACCCAGGAAGATCTGAATTCAAGTCTCATCTCTGAAATTCTGGCCACGTGTCCCTGGCAAGTCAGTGTCTCTCTGATGCTCACAACTCTTCAAAGTAGGTATAGTTATTATCCCTATTTTACAACTGATATAAACAGATGTTAGTGTCCAAGGCTATATTTGAACTCAGATCTTCCTGACTCCAGGCCCAACACTCTATCCACTGCCATCTACATGCTTGGCATGTGACAGTCTCATGAGTTCCCATTGGTTCAATTATCATCCCTATACAGATGATTCTCAGATCTAGATAACCAGCTCTCAGTTCTATATTCTCAGAGCTAGTCACACTTCTCCAACTGCCTCCTAGACATCTCAAAAGGATGTCCTATAACATCTCAAACTCGACATGACAAAAACAGAATCATCTTTCTTATTATCTTTCTCCCCAAACCATCCTCTCCTCCCAAATTTCTCATTACTGGTAATTTTGCCAACTTCTTTCCAGTTCCCGACTTGAAATCTCAGTGTCATCCTTGACTTTTCACACCCACTCTATCTATCCAATCCCTTTCCAAGTCTTGTTCTTTCCACTATCAGAAGGTGTATTATTTATATCCCCTTCTCTCCACTCATACAATCCCTAATTAAGTCCCTCATCACTCCTTACCTAGACTACTGCAATAGCCTTCTAACTGGTTTCCATGACTAGTCTCTCCCTAGTCTCATCCATCATCCATTTAGCTGCGAAGGTGATTTTTTTTTCTAAAGCATAGACCTGACTACATCACCATCGTGTTCAGTGATGCCCAGTGGCTCCCTGTTTCCTCCAGGCTCAAATGTAAAGTCCTCTATTTAACTCTCCCTGCCTACCTTTCCAGTCTTCTTTATACCTTAGTTGCCTCCAAGCACTCTACAATACCACTACCAGGCCTACTTGCCATTCCTTGAAATAGTACCACTTCCACGCCTTTGAACTCAATGCCTCCCATACGCACTTGAATGCTTCAACTCCCTCACTTCCATGGCTCAATTTCCTTGGCTTCTTTCAAGGCTCAACTCAAGTCCCATCTTCTGCAAGAAGCTTTTCCCAGTCCTTCTAGCCGCTAATGCCCTCCCTTTTCAAATTACCTCCCATTTACATTACTTCCATTTCTATGTCTTATATATACCTGATTACTTACACATTGTTTCCTTGACTGGAATGTACTCTTCTCAAGAGCAATCATTGTTTTTTGCCTTTCTTTATATCCCCAGAGTTTAGCACAGGGTCTTGAACAAACTAAATACTTAATGAATACTTGTCGATTGACTGACTAACTGACCTGCTGTTGACCTCTCAGTTCTCTGGGGAGCTCTCTGAAACTATAGGTTTAGAGAAATTCCTGACTCACATGGGTAGAAAAAAATTCATCTTCCAGATATTCCCTATATTAATGAAATCACAGGTCCTTATCCCTACCCCATCCCTATCCTTAGACTGAAAAATGTCTAAGGAAAATAGCTCTACACCATATAAATAGAACATAGCAGGAATGAGGCAAATTCTCTGCCATTAGTAACAGGTTGTTGGGGTTTTTTCCCCTAACTCCACCTCTGGACAGGAAAATAGACACATTTAGGTCCCACATCTGAAAGAACTAGTATCTCCACTTTGTCACATGGCAAAGCGGCCCCTTTGTTTAAGCACCTGATTGACACCCTTCTATTGGGGCTGGGTCAGATGTGGCATCCTGGAGCCAGAGGGAGAGATCAGATGACCTCTAAAATCCCTGATAGTCCTATGACTTGTCAAATAGAAATGCTCTTGGGTCCTCAGGTTAAAGTAATAGTAGCCAACACCTTACCCCAAACACTGCCCCAAAGTCCACAGTTATAACCCTCAGCCCCTGCCAAAATCGAACCCAAGATCAATCAGTGCTGCTGGCCTTCCTCTGGATGAGGCTCATGCCTGAGTCTAACTGAAGCATCACAGAGAAGGAAATAGGAAACTGGGCAGCCTGGCTGCAGGAAAGGAAGAGGAGGGAGGAGGGCTGGGCTTGGCTGGTGATGAATCAGGTAATCAGACCCAGAGGGTGTCTCCTTCCTATCTCCCAAGTGCAATTAGCAACTGAATAAAAGGTTACAGGTGTCCAGCCATCAGTCCACCAACGGCTGCCCCACACACCATTTCCTCCTGTTGGTGAAAGAGGTGAGTTTCAACCCTTTTCTCCTAGGGAAGGGGGGAGAGAGAGAGGGCATGTTTAACATCCCAGGTAGTACATTGCTTTTCTGTAAAAAAAAAATTGTGGGAAAAAACCTAAGGAAACATTAGTATATGCCTTTATTACTGATACTAGGCTGGTGAGTACAATGGTTGAAGTATATACAATAATAATTATAGTAAAACTAGCAACAATGATGAGATATGTTACATTTATTTAGCCCCTCATAGTCTCAGAATGTTTTAGAGACATTATTACTTCATTTGGTCTATACAACAATCCTGTAAGATAAGTAATGTAATTGTTATATCTAGTTTATAAACAAGGAAACTGAGGGCAGGGAGGAGGAGAGATTTGCCCAAGGCTCCCCCTGGTTCAAAGCTCAGACTCAGGTCTTCTGACCCCAAGCCCACTGCTCTCTCCAGTAGTCCTTTGGGCCTTTTAAGTTTCAAAAACTTATTTTAAATTCTTTGGCTGACACAGGTACAAATATTTAGCAAAACGAGTTGGACAACTTTGTTTCACACGCAGATAAAAATTTTTAGATTAAAGCCATTTAAATGATGGTTGGACACGGGACTATAATGACTCAGGGGCTAGGACTGGCCCTGTTTGATCAGCAGGTGATTTTATCACAATGTCATTGAAAAACAAGCAGATGCTTTCTGAAACAACAGCCTCAAACAATTCGTTTGATGTTCCCCTTTACCTGTCTGCTGGATAGTGGGAGGCTTAGATCATTGATGTTACAATTCATGCTTTTCTAGCTATATTCAAAAAGTGCCTTCTCTGTGAAAACCGACTGTCCCATGGAGCCAGAAGCTCCTTTGGGCAGGAAGTCTCAGCCAGGAGAGGAGAGATCTTTATTCTTCTCCTGAATCATCATCCTTGATCTTATCAGTCAAATGCAAAACATGTGAAGAGCTTTAAAGTACCGTATAAATATTAGCTATTAGTAATCTTGTCATAGAAGAGGCCATGTGGTACTGCAAAGGTATCACACACAAGGTCCACTATTTATGTAGAGGATAGGTCACTGCACCTACACACTGGGAAGACCTGAATTGGAATCCTGCCTCTGCCACTGTGTGACCATAGGCACTCTGAGCCTCAGTTTCCAAATTTGCACAATAGTGATAATAATACCTGTAGTCCCTATCTCAGGGCAGTTAGATGGTACAATCAATAGAGTGCCAGGTCTGGAGTCAGGAAGACTCCTCTTCCTGAGCTCAAATCTGGCCTCAGACACTTATTACCTGTGTGACCCTGGGCAAGTCCCTTAACTCTGTTTCCTCATCTGTAAAATGAGCTGGAAAAGAAAATGACAAACCACTCCAGTACTTTGCCAAGAAAACCCCAAATGGAATCTCAAAGAGTCAGACACAGCTGAAAAACCCCCAATGTTTCATACAAGAAGATGAACACTGGGTTCATTTACTGTGCTTGCATGTATTTACAAGCAGAGTAGAAAAGGGAAGTGGGAGACTGAGTGGGAAGGGAAGGAGGAAGAGAAATAACAGTTTTGGCATTTCTTTCTTAAGGAATCCAATCTGAAGAATAGCTTTTGTTTCTTCTCTCTCTCTCTCTCTCTCTCTCTCTCTCTCTCTCTCTCTCTCTCTCTCAGCTTGTCTTAAACTGGTGAAGATGCCTCAGCTCCTACAAGACATCATTTGTGTCATCGAGACTTTCCAAAAATATGCAAGAGAGGAGGGTGATTGTTGGACACTAAGCTCGAGTCAGCTAAAGCAGCTCTTCCTGGGGGAGATTGGAGACTTTCTGAAGGTGAGAACCATTAAGAGCTACAAAAGAGAAAGATCTTGCTCTTTCTTCTTGTCCTGGGCTAAGGCAGACACTCATTTATGAAGCCATGAGTTATTTCTCCCTCATTCTACTCCTCCTCCTAAATTACCTAAGCTTATAGAATCTGAACCAATTTTTGTCAAATCAGTTTTGCCCTATGGACTTACTTTGCTGTTCATGTAAAATTTTGTTTTAAAAAATAACCAATAACCTGCTCTCCTAGACTGTCCATTGTTTCAGGAAGTCAGGAACTTCTCAGGGGGCCACTGGGTATCTTTTCCAAAACAATCTAGTCAACTCAACATAGAGTATAAATGTTTCTGTTTTGCTATAATCCTATTTAGCACCATGGATCTAGAGCTGGAAGGGAACCAAGAGGTCATTTAGTCAAACTACCTCATTTTACCAATGAAGAAACCAAGATCCTAAGAGATTGAATGGCCCAGGGTCACCCAAGCAAATAGCTGATGCAGGATTTGACTACGGTCCTCTTGTTCCAAATTCCAGGCACTTTCCATGTTGCCATTTAAAACACTCAGGGAAATTCTGGCTAGTTCCAAGTACTATTTTCACCTAAAATTAGTGCTGGACATGTGACTACACATTAATAAACTATTTTCTTGCTTTTCCCCCCATAGGCATTTGATATTCTTACTGCAGGCACCAATTTGAATCTTCTGGACAGAGATGGCAATGAGATCATCAGCTTCGATGAATTTATCCTCCTGGTCTTTGACTTGTTGAACATATGTTACCGGGATATACGGTCTTTCCTAAATCTGAAACCTAAAGCAGAATCTGATGCAGAGGAGGAGTTGTCAGGGGACATGGAAGCATGTGAGACCAGTGAACACTACCAAGAAGAAGGATCAGGTCAGTATGAGCAGAGACTGACAGGAACTGAATCTCCATCTCTGGTCAACCCCATAGAAAAAGTACCTGACACACTAACCAAGGAGGACCCTCAGGATGACCTTGAGACTCCCAGATTCATGGGAAGAGAAGTTGAACACATCCACTCTAAGAATCAATCCCAAAGTGAAGGAGATGAACAGAGCCCAGAAAGAACTCAAGTCCAGACAACAGGAGGTGATCAAGTCCCACCTGAAGAAAAAAGGCCACCAAAGGAATTTGTGAAGAGAGCCTGTTCTCAAAAGGAGAAGATTGTAAGTGAGGGACATGAAGTACCCAGAGAGCAAGGTGGCAGGAACACAAGGGATCAGCCATTGGAGCAGGAAGGGGAACAAAACATGGAGATTCAGAGTGTACGCACAGAAGAAGGAGCATGGAGAACATCTGAGAGTCAGGAAGGGACCATCATAAAGGAGGTTGGGGAACACACTGAGACACAAGAACCATCATCCCAAGAGAATCATGAGAGAAAATCAGAGACAGCTGACCTGTCAATGGAGAGGGCTGAGGAAAAACTATCTGAAACCAAGAGATTACCAGAATATAGGGATGATGATGGAACTCCAGATATCCGAGAACCACTAGTACAGAGCAAATATGAAACTCAAGACATACTAGCCAAAGGTAATGACAGTAGAGTACCAGAGACAGAAGTACTTGTAGATGAGAGGAAAGCAAAGAGAAAACCTGAGAACTCAGAAACAGTTGGGCAAAAAGAAAATGAGGAAGACAATCAAATGGAAACCCTCACTGAACAAGAGCCTGATGGGAAGGAAAAGCAACTTGAGGGACTAGCAGAAGAAGGAAACATTGGGAAAGACTCTGTAACCCCAGACTTAAAATCAGGAGATGATCAGAACCACCCTGAACATGAAGGACCAGCAGCCTCAGAGGAAGTCATAGTTTCTGAAATAAGTGAACCAAAATTCTCAGGAAACAACAGTAGTGCCTCTGTGGTAGAGAGAACACCAGAAACAAAAGATGGGGTGCAAGGATCAGGACCACAAGATAACCAGTCTGGAGGAAAAGATGGGAGTATCACTCAGACTCTGGACCAAGCAACTGAGCTATATGATGGACACAAGGTGAAGAATCAGAATAATCCAGGAGATGATGAGAGTGGCTCGGAGCCAAGGGACCTGCCTGCACAAAGGAACTGCCAGAGACAAGTGGATGCCCTGGAACAGCCTGACCAAGAAGACAGCAAGAATCTCCAGGAATCCCCAGTGCTATGTGACAAAAGCAGAAGCCCAGAAACAGAGGTGCCAATAGACAGAGAACACAATAAGAATACCACAGAAGAACTAGAAGAGCTCACCGAAGAAAAGAAGAAATCATCAGTGGCTAAAGCTAAAACACCAGCCACAACTGAGAAATCTGAGAGTCAGCAAGGGGCTCAGGAATCCATGAAAGAAAAGATAACAGCAACATGCCCAAAGACAGAGATCACAGATCCTACAGATGATGATGATGGGAAGCTTTCCATAGTACAGCAATCAGAGAAAGAAGACCAAGGGAAAGACCCTGAGGCTCATGGCCCAGATGCAAAAGAAGGCAAAGAGTCTGAGAGCCAGGAAGCCCCATTAGAAGGTCGGGACCCAGAAACACAAGATCTCACCCTGGATTCAAGTCCTGATACCCTGAACCCAGTGACAAGGGAAGACATGAGCCCCCAGAGGCTAGCAAGAAAAGTTAGTGAACAACATGTGGTGAAAAAAGAGGATGATTCTTTGCCAGGGCTCTCAGAGCAGATAGAGAGGAAACCCAGAGATGCAGAGCCTTGCTCATCCTCAGGAGATGAGGTACATTCCAACCCAATACATGAAAATTTACAAACACCTGCACAGCCTGACCTCCCAGCCCCAGAGGAGCACCTAGGTAAAACTGATACAACTCAGGTCGATGGCCCTGAGTTGAGGGTCGAGAGAGAACCTCAGAGGAGTAAGACCTCTGAGCACCCAGCCCTCCTTAATCCACTCTGTGACTATAGACAAGAGCCAAAGCATCAAAAAGGGGACCCTGAGCCTGATGAAGAATATGGCAACCAGCAAGAGATCCAAGCATCTCAGTCACAGGAAGATGGCCAGCCTCAACAAGAAGACCAACAACCACAAAGGGATGGCAGCCCAAAAAAGTGCTAATTATTATCAGGGAGAAGCAATCAATAGTGACCTTTGCCAATCAAAAGCCCACCCACCACCCACTCCCACCACACAAACACACACACATCATTGTCATCATCGTCATCGTCATCATCATCATCACCACTACCACCATTATCGTTTAAGTCCCCATTCTGAATTTTTATAAAACCAAGTAGCAAAGCATTCAGCCTTGGAAGTTACCACCAAGGAAGAAACTTCTAATCAAGTAAATACAGTCAGTTTTAAAAAATCTAGAATATGACACAGAGTGGCCTACAACAGACTCTGGGCATTTGGGCAGCGCTTTATCTGGAGATTCCTTTCAATTAAAAATTTTGAGGTTCTCTCTCTTTCTCTCTCTCTCTCTCTCTCTCACGCACACACACACACACACACACACACACACACACACACACACTTTTCCCTTTTTCATTTTAAATCAGATAACAGTTTCTTCAAATCATATATTTTCAAGTTACTGAATCATAGGGTTTTAATGATGGCAATGGGGAAGTAGTCTCTGAACTATGGTTTCACAACCAAAGTATGCTACTCATTCATGGGCACAGATAAGTTATTCTTTCAATAGGAGTTTCCAAATTCATTCTAAAATTCCATGACTCAGTGGAAATGGCCTTGCTTTTAGAGTCAGATAATCTAGGTTTGAATCTCAGCTCTGTGACTAACTAACCTTAGCTAAGTTGTTTAAATTTTCTGGACCTCAGTTTCTTCATCTGAAAAATGGTCAGGGTGACTAACCTCCCAAATTTAAATCTACACTCCTATGTATCCCAGATATTAGTGTTAACTAAGCATTTCATCATTCTCCATCACCAGATTAACTGGTTAATGATATTACCTTTAGCTTTGGGGGGCAGGTACAAGTCTCTTGAGTAACCCACTTCATAGATGCTGGGTTAAAAAATCAGATTGTGAGCAAAATGGAAGCATATTTCATGTGTGCCCAACTCCTACTGTAATCATACATAAAACAGTACCTCTGCTCGCTGTTGTCTTTTTGTCCAGACATGTGAGCTCCCAGTAAGGAAATTCCCTCTACCAATGATACAACTCTCTGGGTCACATAGAGATTAAGCAATTTGCCTAAGGTCAAACAGTCAGTCTGCATCAGCCTTGAAGCTGGTCTCCTTGCCTCAGAGACCAGCTCACTCTCCATTATACCACACTCTCTCTACTGATCTTTTAGTCTTGGCCTTTCTTGTTCAGAATGCTGCATGAAAATTTAAAATAAAGTCTATTGATCATCAATTTCTTTTTTCTGGTCAATTTTTCCTTCATCTTCCTACCTTGCAAGCATCAAGAGAGAAATAATCATTCATGGTTGCTAAGAATTATAGATGATTACATTTCAGGATGAGCTATCTGTTATGACTCAGGGAGAGGTCCTGGAAGCATTGTTCTGTTACTTCAATCAGGATTAGATAGATAGATAGATAGATAGATAGATAGATAGATAGATAGATAGTTGGATAGATAGATAGATGTATTTATGTATATATACATAATTGTATATTGGCATTAATTCAAATATCATCAGAAAAGCTGGCAAATACATTTTTCTAGCCAGCTATTTTGAAAGAGTATCCTTTTGTCAAAGCAACAAGATTTATTAAGCACCTCTAAGTAGCAGATACAGAAAAGCACTAGGAATAAAAAGAAAGGCAAAAATAATGCCTGTACTCAAGGAATTCAGGATTTAATATTGTAGAAAACATACCCTAAGATTTTAAACCTAGTTGACTGGAAGAATTGTGGTGTCATTGCTATAAACTGAAAGAAGAAGGCATGCATGTTGGGAAAAGCTGATCATGCTTTCTCCATAATGCTATGTTCTATTCTGGGCATGCTAGGTTGCCTGGATCTCTAGTTAATCACTTCAGCAATTCTGGTATTCTTACATATAGGAAATTACACTGAATCCATGATCATGTTTCCCTCTACCAACCATTCTCTAACTGAAGGCATTAGAGAATTGCTTAAAGGTCTACGAGATTAAGTGACCTGTCCATGGTCATACCAACAAGTAGGTTTTAGAGGTAGAATTTGAATTCAGTTCTTCCTGAGTTCACATCCAACTCCATAATGGCAATTAGTACTTAGAGATCCTAAAATCACCCTCACAGATTTCTCTGTAACGGTTCAGTCCTTGCTAGATGACTGTGTCCCATTTAAGGAGATATTATCTTACATGAAAGTGGACAAACTAAACGAAGTCCAGGGAAGGATAATGAAAATTATTAAAAAGCTTGTATAATATCATGGTTTCACATGCAATCCTCTTTCTTTGTCCTTCGTATATCAAATTGTTTTGTTAGTAACGAGCAGGTTCATTTCTTTTTTAAAAACTTGCTTTTAAAAATTAGTTTTTAAAAAGTTTGGGGGAAGAATGTCTGGACGCTGGAAAAAGCACAAGACCAAGTGTCAAAAGATAGGGGCCTAGTCACAGTCTGCAATTTTCCAACTATGTGACTTTGATCAAGTCCCTGTTGTTGTTGAGGTGGGGTGGGGTGGGGTGTATAGGGTGTTCAGGAGGACTAGCACCCCTAGCTTGAGGGCTTGCCAAGCCCTCTTCAGGGCTGTTCACCCACCTCCGGTGTTCACCTTCACCCAGCTCTCACCTGCGGCTCCAAGAAGCTTTAGCATGTCCACCAACCACACCCTGGTAAAACTATCTCAGCAGGCAGGCTAAACCAAGTTAAGGGTAACTGACAGGCCTCACACCTGTCAGTGAGTTAGGGAGTTGTCTACCCCAGCATGGGAAGGTGTCCTCCCATGGAATGGGTGGATGATAATAATTTGTTCTAATGGCCATGAAGGTGGCTGAAACAGGTATTGTGGAGCACTGAGAGCTTGGCCGGACACCAAAGACACCACAGCCATCTACTGCATCCTGGGCCATTGACAGTCATCTTGATTTTTGTCTTGCCATTGGACTTTGATGACTCTGGAAGAGAGAATGAGGTTGACGACTTTGTGCAAATCTGCCTTACTTAAATCTGATTCACATGCAAGTCATCACCTCGTGATGTCATTGGTCTCTTAGAACAACAGCTGTCAAGGGTACCACCATCCTCTCAGGCTCACAGCCTAGACTTTCTGCTTGCACTCACGCCTCATCTGTTGCCAAGTCTTAGTATTTCTGCCTTTACATCTTTATATACCATGCATATTTCTCTCTCCACTCACAAAGCTGCCACTACATAGAGACCTTTATCACTTCATGCCTGGGCTAACTGCAGTCACCTTCTGTTCAGTCTTCCTGCCTCAAGTCTCTCCCCACTCCTCTGTCTTCCACTCAGCTGCCAAAGTGACTATTCTCAAGCATAGGTCTGACAATGTCATTATCCACCTCCTGCTCAACTCAACAAATTCCTGGGCCTTTTTCTTATCTCTAGGATCAAATATAAAACTCTGCTTGGCTATTAAAGTCCTTCATGACTTGGCTCTTCCCACATTTCCAGTCTCTATACTTCATTCTTCTTCACAAACTCTAGGCTCCCACAACACTGACCTTCTTACTGTTCCTGGGACACATTTTCCACTTCCTATCTCGGTGGCTTTTCATCAGCTGTCCCCAATGACCTCCCTCCAAATTTCTACCTCCTGGCTTCCATGACCTCTTTTCTGTTTTTTAATGTGAATAATTTTTTTTAGTTACATATAAAGATAGTTTTCAATATTCATTTTTTGTAAGATTGTGAGTTCCAAATTTTTCTCCTTCCTTCCCCCCCTCCCCAAGACAGCAAGCATTCTGATATAGATTATGCATGTATGAGTTAAACATATTTCCATGTATGTATGTACACATACATGATTGTATGTTGGCATGAATTCAAATATGTTGTGAAAAAAGAAACAGAACAAAAGGGAAAAAACACATACAAAAGTGAAAATAGTATGCTTCGATCTGCATTCAAACTCAGTCAGTTTTTTGTCTGGATGTATTTAGCATTTTCCGTGATGAATATGATCTCTTTTCAAGACTCAGCTCAAATTCCACCTTCTGAAAGAGGCCTTTCCTGTCCCTCCTGACCCCCAACTGCTGGTGCCATCCCTGTGAGACTAACTTTGAGTTGCACTATACTTATCTTGTATGCATGAGTTGATTGTTGGTTGTTGGTTTTTTGGTTTTGTTTTGTTTTGTTTTGTTTTGTTTTGTTTGCAGGTTGTCTCCTCCCATTAGACTACAAGCCTTTTAAAGGCAAGGGCTATTTTCAGTTTTGGGGTTTTAGGTAGGTTTGCCTTTCTTTGTATCCTCAGCACTTAACACAAAGATAAAGATAGTATAGTAAAGATTGAAGACAGTAAATGTTTCATAATCACTGATTGACTTACTGACTGACTGAATGACTTTACCTTCTCCCCCTCCAAACCTCAGTTTTGCATCAATAACCAGCCAAATGAGGTTAGATAAATGATTTCTAAGAGTCCTCAAAGTTCCATAGTGTGGAGTATTTTTAAAATAGGACCTAGAAAAATGGGTTAAGGGATATGAAGTTATTTAGCCTAAAGAAGAAAAAAAAACTGATGAATTAATTAATCTAAAGATAAAGTTTAAATTTCTACAGATAAGTGGGATTCAGGTACAATATAAATTCTCCTCCTGTCTGTAGGGTGTATATAGTTAAACAAAGGAGCAGGGAAGGAGAAGATAAGCATTTATTAAGCACCTATGGTGTTCCAGGCTCTCTGCTAAACACTTCTACATATATTATCTCATTTGATCCTCATAACAATCCTGGGAAGTAGAGGCTATTATCGTCTCTATTTTGCAGTGGACAAAAGTGGAAGCAGAGGTTAAGGAATTTGCTTAGGGTCACATGACCAGGCAGTTTCTGAGGCCAGTTTTGAACTTCTGTCTTTCTGACTCCAGGCACAGTATTCTAACTACTGCACTACCTAGCTGTCTACCTGGCCAGGTGACCAATGTCTTTATAGACCTCCTTACCTAGAGTTCTTTCAATATTACATAGTTATTAACACTTATTGTGTTCATGTTAAGAAATCTACCAACTTATACCTACCACTTTGGGGGTATTCTTGCTTGAGGACATGAAGAGAGACCAAACTAGAAGATTTCTAGAAACTCTTTTCTTTACTATGAATCTGTCCTGACATTTTCTTATTAAACACTAAATGCAGGGCAGCCCAGTTCTAGCCACTCCAGTATTGGTGAGACATATATCAATGAAAAGTGTAAAGAGAACCCTGATACAAACATCTCATTTTTTAAATTTCCAATCTAATTTCCCCATGGGGAAGGGTGGGCTGAATGAATTCCTGCTACTGAATAAATGAGTCTTAATGAACTACTCTGTAGCATTTCTTCATCTCCAAAATGAGGGAGTTAGACTGGGTCATGGGTAAACTCTGATATTCTCTGCATTCAAAGCCTCCCAAGATGACAGGTGCTGGCCAATATCCAAAAAATCAATCAAAATCACTTCAAAACTACATGCTGGTTCATATCACTGCATAATTTTTTACCTGTTATTAATACTTACTTTACAGATGCAGTTAAATCAAGTAGTCCATCATAACAGAAAATAAATACCAAGGTATTTCATCAGCAGACTCCCATTTCTTTGAAAATATTTTCTTTATAAATACCCAGATCCTTTAGAATGTTCATTTTAAGGACATTTCTAAAAATTATCTAGACTAAAGGCTTCTAGTTTGGGTTTTTAATTAATTTTTTAATTGTCAAGCATTTTTTTTCTCCTTCCTACCTTCCCCCCTCCACACTGAAAAAAAAGAAAAAGAAAGAAAAAAGCCTTATAAACAAATAAGTATAGTCAAACAAAGAAAATCCCAAATTGACCACCTCAAAAAATGCAAGTTTCATTCTTTGTATTGATCCATCACCTCTCTATCAGGAGATGGGTAATAGAGGGGTAATAGAGTATTTATTAAACACTTAGCAAATATCCAGCACTGTGCTAAGTGCTTTACAAATATTATCTTATTTTATCATCACTTAGATGTTACTTATCTCATTCTATCCTCATTATCTCATTTTGTCCTGTGAAGCAGATACCATTAGTATCCCCATTTTTTCAGTCAGGAAACTGAGGCCAACAGAGGTTAAATGACTTGATCATGGTCACACAGCTAATATCTGAGTACAGATTTGAACTCAGGTCTTCTTGACTCCAGGCCCAATGACATTTCCATTTGGCTGCCTAGCTGCCACCTCCTTCGTCATCAGTCCTCTGAAATCATGGCTGATAATTACATTGATTGGAGTCCCTACACCTTTGAACATTTTTTAAATTAATTTATTTATTTTTAGTTTTCAACATTCACTTCCATAAGATTCTGAGTTTCAAATTTTCTCCCCCTCCCCAAGACGGTGTGCAATCTGATATAGGCTCTGGTTATGCATTCATAATAAATATATTTTCACATTAATCATGATGTAAAGAAGAATTAGAACTAATGGGAGGAACCATGAAAAAGAAGAAACAAAACAAAACAACAAAAGAAAAAGAGAGCAAATAGTCTGTTTCCATCTACATTCAGACTCCAAAGTTCTTTCTCTGGATGTGGATAGCATTTTCCATGGTGAGTATTTTAGATCATCATTGTTTTTGCCATGCTGATGTCACGGTGTAAATTGTTCTCTTGTTTCTTCTCACTTTATTCTTTGTAAGTTCATACAAATCTGTCCAGGTTTCATCACTTCTCAGAGTATGATAATATTCCATTACATTCCCCTATCCATAGATTGATAGGAAATTTCTTCCTTGTTCCTTTTGTTTGTTTATGATGTGACCTTTAATATGTAGGTCATGTATTCATTTGTAGCTTAACTAGTAAGTGGTGGGACAAAATGGTCTAAACCTAATTTCTGCCAAACCAATGTCTAGTTTTCCTAGCAGTTTTTGTCAAATATTGAGTCCTCACCCAGAAGCAGGGATAATTGAGCTTACCGAACATTAGCCTACCAAGTTTACTTGCTTCAGTATGCCATGAGCATAATCTATTTCACTGATTGAAATGTCTATTGCTTTGCAATATAGTTTGAGATCTGCTACTACTAGGCTCCTTTCCTACCCACTTTTTTCATTATTTCCCTTGAGATCCTTGACCTTTTAGCCTCCTTAAGAATTATATTATGTTTTCTAGCTCTACAAAATAATTCTTTGGCATTTTGATTGGTTTGACACTGAATAAGTAAATTAATTTAGGTAGTATTGTCATTTTGATTATATTGTCCCATCCTACCCACAAACAATTAATATTTGCCCAATTATTAAGACTTGTCTTTGTGTAAATAGTGTCTCATCATTGTAAGGAATGATTAAAACTTTTGTTTCAACAGAAATCATGTAATACACGATTTACAAAACCTAAGGATTCATATATGCCAGAAAGCCTTTAACTTGCAGCAAACGCAGGAAAACAAATTGATTGTAAAGAAAGTAGTGGAGAGGATGTTGATTAAACATTTTCACTCATCAGGCTAATCAGCATATATAAGAATAAACATTCTATCCCTTGTATCCTAAGTAAACCCAGGAATTGCCTCTCTTATGTCAACAACAAGGGCCAGATGAAGCTAAGAACATTCTTCCGCCTTTGGCCATTAAAAATGAGGCCCAAGACACTGTCAACACAGATTAATACTAGATTATCTACTAGCAGAATAAGTGGGAAATTGAGAGACATAACGGAGAAATTTGTCTCTATAAATTCAAAATAACAGTCAGCAGAATGGGAGATGAAATGTAGGAGTTATGTCTCACACAGAAGATAATAGGCAAAGCAGGATCCAACTGGCTAGAAGTTAGTTAAGGAGGGTAAAAGTTGAGTCTTGCTTGGAGCACTCGTGTGCGATAAGCTCATGAATATTAACTACTCCTCCTCTGGGAGGACTAAAAGTTCATTTTAGTGTTCATGTGATGCATGTAGCGGGAGCGGGGATATATCAAGTGGAACTATGTACTAGGCATATTGGGAAGTTGTTACTCCCTGTAGTACTCCCCAGCCAATGGGGAAACAGGTAAGGGACTTTGCAGTCGGGCATAGCTTTTTAGACTTGCTTTTGTTTCTATAGGGTGTCTTTTCTATGAGACACCCGCCACTGAAGTCCAGTAATAAACTTGTCTTTTAACTTTACCCACATACCCCCCCACCCCAAGCCTAAAGGAGTTATTTATCACAATCATTATATTCACATAGTTTTTAATGTGTATCATAGTAGGTAAATTCCCAGGTAATTTGTACATTTTGTGGGGGGTTTTAAATGAAATTACTCCTTCTATATCTTCCTGTTGAGTTTTATTGGTAATATAAAGAAATGCTTGTGATTTATTTCAGTGTATTATATATCCTGAAAATTTATTGGTTATTGTTTCAATCAATTTTTCATTGAGTACCTAAAGTTTTCTTTGTTTCATCTTTGTCCATCTTGATTACTTTAATTTATTTTTCTTTATTGTTACAGCTACTAGGTCTAGTTATCAAATATATATTTGCATATACATATAACAAATATATAGTTATTAAATAGTAGTAATGACAATACCCTCAATCTTATTGGAAAGGACTCTAATTTATTCCCGTTATGTATAATGCTAGCCTTTCCTAGCTTTCTTAATTTTAGTGCTTTCCCTTTGAGATTATCTCCAATTCATCCATCATACATTTGATTTGTAAATGGTTGCTTACAAGTTGTCTTCTCCATTAGACTTTGAGTTCCTTGAGAGCAGTGACTTTTGTTTTCATTTTCTTTGTATCCCCAGCACTTAGCATAATGCCTGGCATCAAGTAGGCACTTAATAATTGCTAATTGACTTAACTTGGTTGTTGGTCTTATGTAAATGCTATTTACCCTGTTAAGGGTTAGTCTTTTTATTCTTATTTGTGGTGTTTTGAATGAGTAATATATTTTGTCAGCGATTTTTCTGTGTCTATTGATATAATCATATGATTATTATCATTATTTTCTTATTAATGAGTTATATTTATAGTTTTCCTAATACTAGGAAGAACTAGAGAAGGAAATAGCAAACCACTGCAGTATCTTTGCCAAGAAAACCCCAAAATGTGGTCAGGAAGAATTGGACACAACTGAAAAAGACTGAAAAACAGCAAAGATATAAAACCAACTCCAAATTTCTGGAATAAATCCAATCTAGTCATGGTGTATAATATTTTGATTTTGTCCTTGCCTCTTTACAAATATTTTGTGTCAATGTCCATTAAGGATATTGGTCTGTAGTTTTATTTCCCTATTTTGATTCTCCTTGGTTTAGTTATCAAGACTACGTTTATATCATGAAAGAACTTAGTAGGACTTTATCTTTTGCTGTTTTCCTGTTGAATTGAATATATTTCTACATGGAATTGTTTGTGTATGTTTATTGTACCCTCCTTTGACAAATTCAGATGAAAATGAGGTTGAAATGGTGCCTATTCTATGGATCTCTTCCTCATTTCTACCTCCTCATGGATTTCTACTCATATAAGTGAATTATATGAGATAAATTCCCCACTTCCTTACCTTTTTCCCCTTAGTGTATCCTTTCCCCCAGCCCCTTCTTTCCTTTCTTCTTTTAGCATCATAAAAATATAAGAAAAGCACTGACTCTCAGGCCCTCTATCTTACTTAACTCCCTCTATGAACCCTGATGATATTAAGGTTCTGAAGGAACACCTGAATCATTCCCATTAGAAAGTTAATAGTTCATGCTTATCAAATTTCTTCTGATTGCTAGCTCATATTTATCTTTTCATATTTCTCTCATCTCCTGGGTTTGCATTTCAAAGTTTCTATTCAATTTTTTTCCATTTTTTCTGAAGGTCCTTTTTCCCTCTGTAGGATGATTATTATCACTTTTAGTCGTTGTTATTCAGTCATTTCAATTGTGTCCAACTCTTCATAACTCCATTTGGGGTTTTCTTGGCAGAGATCCTAGAGTGGTTGGCCATTTCCTTCTCCAGCTTATTTGACAGATGAGGAAACTAAGGCAAACAGGATTAAGTGACTTAACTAGCATACGGCTAGTAAGTATCTGAGGCCAGATTTGAACTCAGGAAGATGGGTCTTTCTGACTCCAGGTCTACCACTCTATCCACTGTACCACCTAGCTTTTGGTTGTAGGCCTGTATATTTTGCCTTTTGGAACATCATTCCTTAGTATCTACTTTTTATAAAGTTAGCCAAATCTTGTCCAATTTTGACTGTGGTTCCTCAGAACTGGAAATCTTTCTTCTTGGCTTTTTGTAGCATTTTTTAACTTGGAAGCTCTGGATTTTGTCTACAATGTTACTAGGAGATTTTATTTGGAGATTGCTTTCGGGAGGTGGTCAGAGGATTCTTCGCATTTTTCACTTTGCCCTTGGGTTGTAAGAGATCTGGTAGTTGTCCTTCATGGTTTCTTGAATTATGACATCCAAGCGTTCTCTGTCTCTCTGTCTCTGCCTCTGCCTGTCTTTGTCTCTGTCTCTCTGTGTCTATCTGTCTCTCTGTCTCTGTCTGTCTGTCTCTCTCTATCTCTGTCTCTCTCTCCTCTGTCTTATTCTCTCTCTGTCTGTGTCTCTCTCTGCGTCTCTGTGTCTCTCTGTCTCTGTGTCTCTCTGTCTTTGTCTGTCTTTGTCTCTGTCTCTCTGTGTCTGTCTGTCCATCTGTATCTCTCTCTCTGTCTCTGTCTTTGTCTGTCTCTGTGTGTGTATGTCTCTCTGTCTCTGTCTGTCTCTCTGTCTCTGTCTGTCTTTGTCTCTGTGTCTGTCCATCTGTCTCTGTGTCTCTGTCTGTCTGTTTCTCTGTCTGTATGTGTCTCTCTCTGTGTCTCCCTCTCTGTCTCTGTCTCTCTGTCTCTCTGTCTCTCTCTCTGTCTCTCTGTCTCTCTGTCTCTGTCTCTCTCTCTCTCTGTCTCTCTCTCTGTCTCTCTGTCTCTCTGTCTCTGTCTCTCTGTCTCTCTCTCTCTCTCTCTCTCTCTCTCTCTCTCTCTCTCTCTCTCTCTTTCTCTCTCTCATCATAGCTTTCAGACAGTCCAGTGATTCTTAATTTCTCTCCTCCATCTGGGTATCTTCACAACATTTTTACTGATTCAGTCTTTTCCCCTCAATACAATGTGGCCATTTCAACAGTGTTTGATGAATTACTACTATTGCTACTCTTCATCACTGTACCAGATACCATGGGAGATAACAAAAATACATCCTCCAATTCAATTAAACAAATTTATTAACCACTTACTATGTACAACATAGTATTCTCAGTGGTGGGAGCACAAAGACAAAAATAGAACATTCTCTGCCGTCAAGGAGCTTATATTCTAATGAGAGGATTCAAGATGTACAAAGAAAAGTAAATATGTATACAAAGTTATACAATGTAACTTCTAGGGGGAACTAAGAACTTGATAGGATTAGAAAGACTTCGTGTAGGAAGCTGAATCAGAGGTGTGCTTTGAAGGAAACCAGCAGCTTTGTGAGGCTTTGTGAGGAGGGACTGCATTTCAAGTATGGTGGGCCACCTAAGGAAAAGTATAGAAGCAAGAGTTGGAATGTCACATTCAGGGGACACCTAGCAAGCCAGTTTGACTAGAACATAAAGTATGTCAGGATGAACAATATGCAATGATCCTGAAAGCTCGGCTGGAGACGGCTTGCATCATAGGCTTAGAGGTAGCAGGTACATTACATCTAACCCAAAACCTCATTTTACTAGTGATAGAACTGCGACCCAGAGAGATGAAACACTGTGTCCACAATAATACAAGTAGCAAAGGGGGAGAGCTAGATTTAAACCCAGCCCCTCCAACTCCAAATTCAGTGCTCTTACACAACCAACAGAAACAATTCTATTTTATCTTGAAGACCATAAAAACTCACTAGAAATTCTTGAACAGGGGAGTCACGTGGTCAGACTTGGGTCTGAGGACTATTAATTTGGTGGCTGTGTGTAGATTAGATTGAAAAGGAGAAAATGGGATGCTGGAAAAACAATTAGAAGGCTATTGCAGTAGTTTAAGCAAGAAGTGATGAGAGCCTGGCTTAGGGTATCATATAAGACTTGGTCTCAGCATTCAAGGCTCTTACAACTGTCTAGGAAGTAATACAAGTGTGACATGCATGAAATATTTTCCATGTCTGTAAAATGAAAATGTTATTGCTGCTAGTTCCAATTTTGGTTGAAATCCTCAGCAAGCAAAGTTCAGAAAGGAACCACAGGGGATACACTAAGAAAATCAGTTTGATTCCATTATTCTGGGCCATTGTCAATGATTTTACTATTTTTACATAGGAATAATACAAACTTATTCAAAGTTCCTCTGACCATAAGTGTCAGCTGAGACTCAGAACGAGGGTACATATGCTTGCCAAAGGTGCTTGTTTGCCACTGTTATGGAGGAGATCCAGTCAAAGCAATAAGCATTCATAAAATGGTTATCATGTCCCAGGCACTGTCCTAAGCATTTTGGGTAAAAATACAAGCAAAAAGAAAGATGGTCTCTGACTTTAAGACGCAAACATTCTAATGGGGGAAGCCAACACATTGAAGGATAGTAGTAAAAGTCAGAGAATGGAGGCTGGCTGGTCTGGGCTCTCCCTCAAAATGGAGATGCAGCCCAGAACCGACCCTAAAAGGGATGCCGGATGATAAAATATTGCAGGTGCTTCGTTTGCACCTGGTATTGTGATGATTGTATCAAACCTTCCGGAAGAGAACCATAACCGCTCAAAAGTGTTTGGCCCAACCATCCACCCAGGAAATCATCTTTAGGAAATTACAAAACTCCATTAGGTGGTGCAGTGGATAGAGTATTAGGCCTGGAGTCAGGAAGACCTGAGTTCAAATACAGCTTCAGACATTTACCAGCTGTGTGACCCTGGGTAAATCCTTTTACCTCTGTTTTCCTCCATTTTCTCATCTGTAAAATTGGGATAATAATAAAACCTACCTCCTAGGGTTGCTTCGAGGATCAAATGTGATAATATTTATAAAGCACCTAGCGTGGTGCCTGGCACACACTGAATGCTATATAAATTTTAGTTATTATTATTAAAAGACCCAAACTTCTCTCAGAAATAAAAAGCTCACATTTTATTGGGGCAGGGGAGGGAATCAGGGTTAAATTACTTGCCCAAAGTCACACAGCTATTAAGTGTCTAAGGCCACATTCGAACTCAGGTCTTCCTGACTCCAAGGCTGGTGCTCTATTCACTGAGCCACCTACCTGCCTCCCATATTTTTAAAATAAATATTCTATTGGTGTGGTGGGAAGCTGCTAGTCATAGAACACTACAGTTTATTAACTATTTAAAAATGAGCATTATACAGAGGGAAATGGAGAGATCCAGGGTGTGTGAAAGTGGACTGCCACATAGAAGAAATGAGGAACCTCAAAAACTGAAATAAAGGCTACCATCAAGAAAAAATATATGATAAAAAAATTATGGGCTAGATATATGATAACAGAGGAGAATAACAGGTGGACAACCTGAGTGCTTTGCTGGTATCTTCCATACATCAGGAAAAACCAAGGATGTCCCTCAGTATATTGGGTGGACTGCCTGTACTCATGAGGGGCAGAGACAAGAGCGGCATAGGAAGGGCGTGGGCGGGCTGTTATCTACATGCTTGGAGGGAGCATGGTCATCAGTGAGATCACAGATCCCATTTAAATATTTGAGTGAACTTAATTGAGTGTTCTGGTTTTTCCATTTTCTGACCAAAGAGCATGACCGAGCTGAGTCAGAACATCATCAAGACACCTGAGTTCGCAACATGCCCCAATGCTTTGTTACATAGTTACACCCCTTCCTAGTTGTAATGATATTTGGGGGAGTCATAAATTTGTGTAATTATTGACTTGAGCATATTTTGAGGAGCCTCATTCATCTGGAAAAAATGCTTCATCTTTAAACAGTGCCGAACCCCATAATAACAGGAACACCTGGGATTTACATAGCACTTTTATTCAGATGAGCTCAAACCACATCATAGGATCTTTAACCTCACAACGTCCCTATGAGGAAATTAAGATGGGGATCAGTGACTACCCCTACTTTGCGCTGAAGGTACAAAGGCAAAGAGGGATTATGAAATTTGCCCACAGGTATCCAGCAAAGCAGAAGCAAATGTAAATTAGGAATCTTCTGTTCCTCCTACAGGTGCAGGGCAGGAGGCCACTGTGTCTACCACCTTGTCTCAGTAAGGGGGCATAAAGTAATCCCAGAGGATTTAGCATCACGAGCCATCACCCAAACCCTCTTTTTATGGCAGTTACCACAAGCTGGCCATGTTGTTTGAATGCAAAATATATGCTTGCCAAAAAGACTATTTTAAGGACAACTCACACAAGGCAAGCATTCACATGGTGGTCAGAAGAAGCAATACAAGGGCATTCTCAAAGTCTCTCTGAAGAACTTTGGAATTGATTGTGTAGCATGGGGAACGCTGGCACAGGACCGCCCAGCATGGCATGCCTACATCAGAGAAGGTGCTGTGTTCTATGAGCAAAGCAGAATTGAAACAGCTCAAAGAAATGTAGGATGCATAAATTTATAGTATCCACCCCAAATGTTCACATAGACTATTTGTGCTGACCTGTGGTAGAGCCTTCCCAGTTCATATTGGTCTGATCAGCCACAGTCAGGCACACTGAAACTTGACTTTAGCATAGCGATGTCATTTTGCTCCTCTTTGAGAATGAAGGACAAAAACAACAAACCACAAAAGTAAGCCAGGAAAAAGCATCTCAATTCAATTCAAACATTTATTAAGTGCCTACTACATACAAGGCACATCATGGATAGACCCAGAGAAGTAAGGGGTAGCAGCCACTTAAATCAGAAGATTCACACCAAGTCGAACTCTACTTGGCACAGTTTGGCATCAGTAAATTGGATCCAATGATAGTGGAAGTGACTCCGCCACATGCAATCCTGATTATTTATACAAAGGCAGACTACATTTACTAAACACCTACTGTGTAAAGCACACTGTGCTGGGTGCTAGGTAAGATACAAAATTTAGAGATGATACAGACCCTGCCCGCCAAAGAAGTAATGAAGTGTTTACAGTCTAGTAGCCAAATGCAACACATAATATGTACATGAAGTGGCACATGAATTTGAGAGGGACAAAGCAAAGTGTTAGGTGAGGTCTGAGGAAGAAGGCCATGACTGGTTGAGGCTTCCTGAAGAAGGTGGCATTTGCTTCAGGCTTTAAGGGATACTTCTCCTTACACACAACACTCTGCCTCTGATTTCTGTACTGCTTCATTGCACAGGCTGGAATTCAGCTCATCCTTGTCTCGGGCACTTGGCATCCATCATTCCTAGTTTACTTCAAAGCTCATTTCAAGCATCAGCTTCTCAATGAGGCCTCCTTTCACCCACCCATACCCTTAGCAGCTAGATCCTTCCCTCAAAAAAAATTATCTTGTTTGAGGCTGTATATGTCTCTCTATATAGACAGATACATACATACATGTCCAGATTTCTTTTTTCCAAGCCATTAGCATTTTATTTTTTAATCTTATTTAATATTTTATTTTTCCCAATTACATGTGAAAACAATTTTTAACGTTCTTTTTTTTCAAATTTTGAGCTCCAAATTCTCTCCCTCCCTCCCTTTCCCTTCCATTGAGAAAGCAACCAATTTGGCATAGGTTATATATATATATATATGTAGTCATTCAAAACACATTTCCATGTAAGTCATTCTATGAAAGAAAATCCAGACAAAAAAAATCCAAGAAAAATAAGGAAAGTAAAGAAATAGTATCTTTGATCTGCATTCAGGATCTACCAATTCTTTCTCTGGAGATGGATAGTACCTTTCATCATAAGTCCTACAGAATTATATACAGGTATGTACATATGTATGTATATATATGTATGTACACATACATGTATATACCTACAAGCACATGTACATAATGTGTGTATATATCTTGTATACACTTCCATATGGACATGTTTTCTCCCTCAATAGGATATAAGTTTTCTTCTTTGCCCTTTTGCCCCTTCCCATAGCCTTGCTGTGGGCTGCTTGAATGCTCACATAGCTTGGACATGAGTCCTTCATTAACCGGTGAAGGGGAGGACTCCCATGAGCCCTTCCTCTAGTCTTTCCAGACCCCAAGGACTGTCTTCTGACCCGCTGATTCAACCTAAGGACTCCTGGACCTCACTGTCGGCTCCTGCCCAGCCCCACTGCACCTCCAAGCCTTTCTGTCTGCCCTGCTGGGGAACTCCCTTTTATGTTGTCTTTCACAATTAGAGTGGGAGCTTCTTGAGAGCAGAGCCATCTCAAATTTTCTATTCATATCCTCAGTGTTTAGCAGAGTTCATGGTATATAATAAACACTAATAAATGCTTTTTTCATTCATTCATTTCGATACAATTTCACATTTGTCTTCATATCTCTAATGCGTGTCATATAGTAGGAGTTTAATAAATGTTTGTTGATTAATGGATGGGTAGGAATTCCACAGAGGAAGAGAAGGAGTGACGGCTGAAGTTGGGGGTGGGGAACATGTAGTGGGATAGCTATTTACACTAGGGGCCCTTCTGAGAACTTTCTGCAGTAAAGATGAATTGAGAAGACTAGAGAGAGGCTTTTTAGGAGAACTCTAGACCAAACAATCAAAATGTGTTTTCCTATTATTTTCCCAGAAGGATAGTTAGACACAGACACAGAGAGAGACAGAGGCAGAGAGTCAGAGACAGAAATAGAGAGAGGCACAGAAATGGACAGACCAAGACAGAGAGCAATAAAGAGAGAGAGAGAGAGGTAGAGACAGAGAGAAGAGAGAGTGACTGAAGACAAAGAGATCAAGATGGAGAGGAGGACAGAGAGAGAAGGCCAAATAGAATATAGTTTAAAATATATGTGAAAACAGAAAGAGGGAAAGAAAGAAAAATAACAGCCTATACTGATGTAACAGTTGATTCTTGCCCCACTCTATTAGAGCCAGCTTGTTACATTTTAGCCCCTTTAGGACTTTCTGGGACCCTGGTTTTCTGGTAGCTGGTTGTTGTCCTTCATTCTCAAAGAGGACCAAAATGACATTACTATGCTAGAGCAAAATTTCAATGTGTCCGACTGTGGCTCATCAGACCTATATGAGTTCTGAAGACTCTACTACTGGTCAGGCACAAATAGTCCATGTGAATATTTGAGGTGGATACTCCAGATTTGTGCATCCTGCATTTCCTTTGAGCTGTTGCAATTCTGCTTTGCTCATAGAGCACAGCACCTTCTCTGATGGGGGCATGCCATGCTGAGCGGTCCTGTACCAGTTTCTCCCATGTCACACAATCAATTCTAAAGCTCTTGAGAGACACCTTGAGAGTGCCTTCATATTGCTTCTTCTGACCACCACGTGAATGCTTGCTCTGTGTGAGTTGTCCAATAAGAGTCTTTTTGGCAAGCCCATCAGAGTTGCAGTCTCTGAAGCAGAGTTTGAATACTTGGCAGTTCTGGTAGCTAGGTGGCACCGTACTGCATAGAACACTAAGCTTGGAGTTAAGAACACCTGAGTTCAAATCTAGCCTCAAATCAAGCCACTTAACCTCTGTTTTCCTCAGTTCCCATCTGTATAATGGGGGTAATAGTAGCACCTACCTCTTAGGGTTGTTGTAAGGATCAAACGAGATAATAATTGTAAAGTCCTCAGCACAGTGCCTGGCACATCATAAGTGCTATATAAATGTTAGCTATCATTATCTAAAATGCCTAGAACTTAGTAGGCACTATATAAATATTAGCTCTTACTATTATTATTAGTTGTGTGCACCTGGGCAAATCACTTGATCTCTGCTGACCTCAGTTTCCCAAAACGACAAATGGGGATAACAACAGTGTGTACCTCCCAGGATTGTTGTGAGGGTCAAATTAAACAATATCGGTAAAGCACTTATCACAGTCTCTGGAATGTAGTAGGTGCTATAAAAACGCTGATTTCCTTCCCTGAAGGGATTGGAGAGTTTCTTGTCTCAAGCCTCTACTGGCTGTGTTTCCACCATTTTGAGGGGTCCGATGACTAGTGTCCCAGTCCCACTTAGCCATTTAAAACATTAGATTAGTTTTTACAAAGGGATATTTATTTTAAAGATATAAGGAGAAGAAATATACAAACATTTTCCTCCAATACCACCTCAGGGACACCACCACCACCACCACCTTGCCCTTGGGCGGGGGGCTGTTGGAATTAGGCTCACAATTTCACTCAGTTCCTACATAGCATTAGTCCCACCAACTTCAAGTTCAAAGCCAGAAGTGCTGCCTTTTTCTGGGCTGGAGCCCCTGGATCCTTCTTCCTCAGGGTTTCACTACTGGACTAGCTTGACTTGAATTCCCAGGCCAGATTAAAGATTCCACTCCCTGAGCCTGACACAGAAATTAATTAAAAGGCTAAAATGCCAGAACCATCTCTCCAGGCAACATGGCTTAAGGGAGAATGAAGAAATGAGGTCCTAGGGCCCTCTCCAACCACACCCCATGGTATAAGAGAAGGAGTCCTTTACCTTCACATGCTAATAAATCAAAAGCTACAGCATGTGCAGATTCACACCATTTTAAAGATGCTGATAGCTCTATCCATGGAGTGATCGAATTTTAAAAGGCTTCTCCCAGCCTCATGGTAGGCCAATGCAGAATGTCCATATATACACCAGTCTTCCAGCCTCCTAGAAGCAGGTGCTCAGCAGCTTCCATGTGGATGGTGGCATCTTAACAAATTAAACGTGTCTTCACATGCACCAGACCCACATCACATTTATATAGTACTTTTTATAGGAAGGAAGGGAGGGAGGAAGAGAGGAAAGAAGGAAGGAAGAGAGGGAGAGAGGGAAGAAGGAAGAAAGGGAGAGAAGGAAGGAAGGAACAAACAAATGAACAAACGAATGAATGAACTAAGGAATGAAGAAAAAAGAAGGAAAGAAGAGAGGAAGGAAGGAAGGAAAAAGAAGGAAGGAAGGAAGGAAGGAAGGAAGGAAGGAAGGAAGGAAGGAAGGAAGGAAGGAAAGGTGGGAGGAGGAAGGAAGGAAGGAAGGTAGAGAGGGAGAGAGGGAAGAAGGAAGAAAGGGAGAGAGGGAAGGAAGGAAGGAAGGTACGAACGAATGAACGAGTGAACAAAGGAACGAAGGATCTAAAGAAGGAAAGGAGGAAGGGAGGGAGGGAGGAAGGAAGGAAGGAAGGAAGGAAGGAAGGAAGGAAGGGAAGGAGGGAGGGAGGGAGGAAGGGAGGGAGGAAGAAGAAACACAAAGATAAAAAAAGAACGAAAAGAAGAGAAAGAAAAGGCATGAAACGGAAGAGGAAAAATATGAAAGAAGAAAAGAAGGTGGGTTGAAACAATGCATTTCAATTCAAAAAAAATTTATTAAACATCTACCATGTACAAGGCACTGTATTCTGGGAATACAAAGATGAAAAAAACCAACAGAACAATCCACGCTCTTAAGGAGCATATATTCATTCAGTTGGACACATATAACTTGTTCACAGGTAGGTAAGTGCAAACTTAAAAAGTAAATACAAAGAGCAAGACAAATGACAACAGCTAAAATAATAAAAAAGAGAACAAATATGGAAAGAAAGAGGCAGGAACAGAAAGAAGGAGGAAATAAGAAAAAAGACCAGAAGCTTCAGAGAATAAGCCTAGCCTTCACCAGGCTACATGACCAGGAAAAAGAACCCCAAGGCCCCAGCTAACATTCAGAAGTTCTGAATGCCACAGAGTCATTTACAAAGAGGGCGGAGGTGTAATTTACACAAGGACTATTCTTCTTAAAAGACAGATTTTTAAACCAAGAATGATAATTATTCCCGTAACTCTAATTAATTACACTAACAAAGGCACTCAGGCTCTAAGCACTTAATGGCCTCTGCTAGGAGGATCACGGGTCCCTGCCCATTAGACACACAGGCTAACTGGATTGTCCAGTGGCACACAAGTCACACATCAAAGCAAAGCAGTCAGATGTCCCTTCCCCTCCTTCATTAACTCAACAATGCTTTAGCCCTCCTCAGGGGACCCACCTCAGTGTGGGCACGAAAGGGTTTTCTGCCGAAAATCATAGTAGGTTAAAGATTATTTGTCAAATTCCTGAAATTTCCTTCTTAGTTCCCCAACGCAAATTTACCCATAATGATCTAAATATATACCTTTTATCCCTAAAATGATGCCCTTTTAAAGGAAAATACATTTATACATATGTGTTTACATATATATATATATATGTATGTATAAGCACATGTGTATGTACAATATATCTTAGAAAGATAGGTGTGAAAATGCATTAAACCTTCAAATAAATGGAAGCTTATATTATTTTTATTAATCTTTTTCTCTGATTATATTCTCCTGGATTGTAGATGCTTGGTAGACAGCTAGGTGGGAAGAAAATATAGATCAGGATCATAGACCGGTAAAGTACTTCAGAGGCTATCTAGACTAGCCCCATTGTTTTACAAATAAGGAAACTGAGCCCCATGGAGACTATGGCTTCCCCAAGGTCACATTGGTGAAAAGCATCAGAGGGTAGGATTTGAACCCAGAACCAGCATTCTTTCCAGTGTTGGCTAGGTGAGTTTTCATTCAGTCAAGATAACTCAGCTCAAGGTTGAGAGCCAAAGCTGAGTGGATAATTCCACTAGGGTAGAGTGGAGGGCTTGGTGTCAGAGTTTGGGTTCAGGTCCTAGATCCAAAGGGTCTCTACTTGATGCCCAATGTGGGATCCTAGTTTCCTTCCTTTTCCCCACCTCAGTGCCTAGGACAAAAACCAGTAGTTCTCCTTTCTCTCTGTTTCCCTCTTCCCCCAGCAAAAAGCCAAAGTATTATTCCTCTCTGTCTTCTCAGTTCCCAACATCAGGTTTAAGGGTCCTTCTTCAATATCATAAATGACATTGACTTAACACTTTAAGGTTTTCAAAGTGCTTTGTGAACATTTTCTCATTTGATTCTCTTGAGAATCCTGTGAGGTAGGTGCTTCCCCATTTTATCAAAAAGGAAACCAATGTCACATGCTAGTAAGCATGAGAGGCATGATTTGAATCTCCATCTTCTCTGACTCCAAAATGAGTGTTCTTTCCATTACACAACATGCTGCCTCCAAGATTTTATGTTCCAGGTTTGTCTTTTATTGTCGTTGTTCATTCTCGAAGAGGACCATGACATCAGGAAGATGATGCCATGACTTGTGAATGAACTGGATTTAAGTGATGGAGGGCTGTGCAAGTCATCAGTTTCTCTTCTATGAACATCTGAGTCCAGTGGCAAAATATAGGTCAGGACAACAGGAGATGGTCCCAGATGTGTCTTCTGTACGCATTAGATTTGTGGAGGCTCATCCACCACACTTAGCTCAATGGACATCGTTGTGATTTCTTGTATTGGAAGGAGCCCCTTTAAATGTAAGAACTTAGAGAGGAGCAGATTAACACAAATAAAGACAATAATATATAATAATTTTCAAACTCTTACCTGGCAGACATATGGTGGTCGAGGTTAAGAAAGCTATAAGAATTCATCTGTTAACACAAGAAGAGAGCTAAACTAGGAAAGTGGGAAAACTGAACCAGGCGACTGGGAAACTGACTGCAATGCTGTCCACCCTAGGCAGCTATAAGCTAGGATACCACTAGTTCAGCAGTCCTACATGTCACCAGTGCCCCTTGCCTAGCCCTTTGCTGCTATAATCACCAGAAGAGATTTCTTCACTGGGCAGGGGGATTCCTTCACGCTCTGGCATTAGGGGCAGCACCCCCAAAGGTGGCTTCCCTAGACAGGAAGAGAAGAGTACAACATGCAAAGCCAATGGGAACAAGCTGGGTGAGATTTAGAACAAGTGTCATTGTTCAGTCTCCAGCTATGTCTGACTCTACGTGACCCCATGGACAAAAGTCCATGGGGTTTTCTTGATAAAGATACAGGAGTGATTTGTCATTTCCTTCTCCACATGTCCCCCTCTTCTTGACCAGCTGAGACAAATAGGGATTAAGTGACTTGCCCATGATCACACAGCAAGTAAGTGTCTGAGGCCAGATATGAACTTGGCTCTTCCTGACTCCAAGCCCAGTACTCTATCCGTTGCACCACCTAGATGTTCATTTGTCCCAAGACAAGTGTATGTTACTATAAGCCACCCCAATCCAACAAGAATCTATTAAGAGAGTGTGAATGCAGTCAAAAGAAACAAAAAATTTCCTTCCCAAAGAGCTTATATACCAGAAGAGGGATGGGAAAGGTAAACAGATTACTGGAGGAGGATGATGATATCAACAACTAGAGAGATAATAAAAAAAAGTGTCAGAGGAGTCTGGCTTTTGAGGTGAGATTTGAAGGAAACAAGGGATTCTAAGAGGATGAGGTGAGGAAGGTGAACATTGATGGAATGGTCAAGAGCCTGTACAAAGGCAGAGGTGGAATAGCAAGCTGAGAGAGTAACTAGTAAGGCTGCTTGTCTAGAAAATAGAGAGGATGAAGGGAGAAATATGGCAGGCGGGAGGACATGGGGAGTCTAGGAAGGTGGATGAATGTCAGACTGTGGAAGGCTTTAGATGTGAGGCTGAGTAGTCTGTATTTTATCCCAGAAGTAATGGGGACCCACTGATGTTTCTTGAGGAAGGGAGTGATTCAAATAGATCTGTGGTTGGGACATACCAACTTGGCAGCTCTGTGGATGGTGGGCTGGAGAGGTGAAAGAATGGAAGCCAGAAGGCTAACTTGGAGGTTTTTGTAATAATTTAAGCAGGCAATGATGGGAGCCTGAACTATGGTGGTGGCTGTTTGAATGGAGAGAAAGGGACAAATGTGAAAGATGTTATGGAGGACCTGGCAACTGATTGGACAGAGAGCATAAAGAAAAGGGAAGAGCCAGGGCTAATGCCAAAATTCTACTACATGAGTTCTTTATTATATTGAACCACTTCACCACAGGTCTCTACTGCATTTGAATACTTCAATCTCATATAAATCAATCAAGGTATGTCCATTGCAATATGTGAGACTCCCTTTATGGCTGGTACCCTTGGGTGCTCGCTTCAAAATACTGTTAGCCTTTGGAATCAGAAAGGCTTAATTCAAGTCATGACTGACATTAACCAGGTCTATCACCTTGGGCAAGTCAGTCTATCAACAAATATTTATTAAGTGCTTACTGTATGTCAGGCACTGTGAAAAAGGCAAAAACAAACATGTAAATAACCAGGTACATAAAAGTCACTTCACTGGGCCTCAGTTTCCTCATTTATAAGATGAAGGCACTGGACTAGATGACAACTAGGGTCTCTTCTAGCACTAACATTGTGATTCCCCTTTGGCATTTTACGGGGTATCTTTCCAGAAATGATTTAATTTTAACACACTGCCAGCATATGCTATCTCTTTGACTTCGAACAAATCCCTTAGCCTCTCAGGGCCTCAGTTTTCTCATCTGTAAAATGGGGGGGGGGGGTGCACCACACAACCTCTATGGCCCCTTCTATGGCTTAATATCACCCATGCAAAGAATTGGAAATAGTGCCAATGTTAAATATTGAGACCACAGCTACAAGTCTAATGCAAACTAAGCAAGCTGGTCAAGGAACTGCTGAGTTAAACAACCCGTTGGGGAAGAAACAGGTGGAATGGGGTTTGGTTGGTAATGAATCAGTCCATTTTACATAAAGGGCGTTGTCTACAAAAGATGTGTGGTTAAAGGGTGCAATTAACACCCCTATATAAGAGGGAGACCTCACATCCTCAGTATTTCGGGTGCTCTACAGCCAGTCTGCCATTGCTCTCAGTGACCAAGGTAAGTCTCAATGGAAGAAATTATCTTATTATTTCATTCAACGGTTGTCTTTCTGGTAGTTTTTTTGTGGGCACTAGGGTTGTGGTGAATGTTTCTCATTGAGTCTCCTGTTTTCTGAACTCTGCAAAACTTGACTTGTAATGAGAAGAGCAGAACTCCAATTAGCTCCAACAAAAGGTTTTATTTCCAAAATATCGTTACCTAGAAGTTTTTTGTTTGTTTGTTTGTTTGTTTTCTGAGTTGGGTACAGCTGCGAAGTGACCTTAACTTGGAAAATCTGCTGTCCTCTTTCTTTTCCCTCCGGATGCTCCCAAAAGCTCACTGTTCTCCATAATTCTTTGGGTCCTTTCCTTTTCCTTGCTGCCATGAGACACTTAGAGAAGACAGAGTGATTTCTAGTGGACGAATCAATCCCAACTTACACCATCAGGTTCCAAGTACAGTTAGACTGAGTCACTGTTTTGGTTGCTGTGACCACAAAGGTTACTTAACTGAACTACTCCCATTATCTTACAGAGATTCTTTGCCTCCAACTGTGGAACCACTATTGATGAGAGAAAATTTTTTGTGTGTTGGATTTGTAGATTACTTTGCTTCCTAGGGACTGTCTACTGTAAATTGGCTGTTTGACCTTAGACAAGTCCTTCAAATCTCCCATTTTCCTCATTCCTAAAATGAGGAGATTAGATCTGGAGAGAACTGAGATTCCTTTCAACCCTAAGATCCTATGGTTCTGCCATGGTCCAAATCTAGTGTCCCCTAGATTAGATGAGAGGTAACAGACCTGAGTTCAGGTCTCAGCTGATTTGTAGCATGACCTCGAATAGGTTATAGACTCATGGTTCCTAGATTAAGACTGGAAAACATCTTTAGAGATCAATTAGTCCAGCCACCTTATTTTAATGGATCAGGAAGTTGAGGGCAAGGGAGATTAAGTGATTTGCCCAAGGTCAGTAGAACCAGGATTCAAATCCAGAGCCTCTGAGGTCAAGTCCATTATTCTTGCCACTACCCCACCCTGCCTCCCTCTCTGGGCTCCACTTTCTGAACCTATAAAATAAGGTTGTTTACTACATACTGTCAAAAGTCTCTTTCAGCCCCAGCTGTTCCTGAATTTATGCATCTATAAGTATGCCACCTCTTCTCCTGACTTTATAAATTTGGGAGAGGGGATGGGAGAAAGTACAGCCTTTGTTGCCTATTGGAAAAGATTTCAATAAATTTGCTGTTTTGGGGAGAAAGCCAGGGTTTGGTTAACTTGAGAAAGAAGGAAGAGAGTTTGAGGATGACTGATGGTGATGGGGGATTTAAACAACACTTTAAAGTTTGCAAAGCAATGTACAAAATATTGAACCTCAGTTCCTTGTCTCTAAAATGGGGAGAATGGAGTAGATGGTCTGCAAGGTCCCTGCCAACTCTAGATAGATGATCCTATAAGGACAATAGGAAGGGGCTAGAGTCAAGGAGTGGGGAACCTGCAGCCTTGAGGCCACATGTGGCCTTCTAGGTCCTTGGGTACAGCCTTTTGACTGAGTCCAAGTTTTACAGAACAAATCCTTTCATTAATGGGGTTTGTTCTGTGAAGTTTGAATTCAGTCAAAGGGTCGCACTGAAGGACGTAGAGGGCCACATGTGACCTTGAGGCTGCAGGTTCCCCACCCCTGCTAGACTATAGATATAGCATCACAGGTCATGAATCTAGAGCTAGAAGCGACCTTGCAGATCATTGGGTTTAATCACTCCATTTCACAGATGAGGAAAAATTAGGCCCAAGGAAATTAAGCGATTTGCCCAAAGATTCACAGGTAATAAATGGCAGAAATGAAAGTCAAAGCCAGATCCTCTCATTGCAATACTAGAGGAGCTTTTTAGAATACAAAATTCAATGAGAACACCTGTCATCATCTTTGTCCTTAACAGAATCTTTAGAAATATAAATGATCCATTCCCATCGGGTGGTGTTTTAGGTATGGCAATACCAAAGATACTTGGTATATTTCTATGAGAATTATGAATGGCAGAATGTTCATAATCCTTACATACAAAAAAAAAGACTTTTCAGTGTTTGTCACAGGTCAATATGTTTTTGGAAGTCATTCATGATGGCAGAGCCAATAGTGCCTTCTTTGGGCTTTTGTCTTGTTTCCACTGTAAGGTGAAGCTAACCTGAAAAGGTCCTCCTTTCATTTTACATGTCAGCTGGATTCCTGTCCTACAAAAGAGAACATTTCTATCAGAGCCCATCAGCATCTGGGAGATGGAGAGGGATGAGTTAAAAAAAAAGATTCACTAAAAGTAAATTTTTTTTCCTATAACTTCTCACTTCAGGAACAAACCCACACGGAAGACAAAAATATGCCTCAACTCCTTAAAGGCATCATCAATGTTATCGATGTTTTCTACAAAAATGCACAGACAGATGGGGGGTGCCAGAGACTGAGCAAACAAGAATTGAAACAGTTGCTACAAGAGGAATTTGGAGAAGCCCTTCAGGTAAAAAGGCCCAGGGTTCCCTGCACTGAGAAGTCTCTGACTGATTCTCGGTTCATTTCTGACATATTATTTGCTTTTACTTATTGGGGATCAGTGTAAAAAATGTCCAACATTGTTTCACTACTTTGTAACATGCATTTCATTGGCAAGGGATATGGAAGGAAAGCAGACTCAACATGTCATTGACTAGCATTTGTTACATGCCCATTATGTACCAGGCACATAGTAGAGGGCAAGGTGGGGGGAAAGCTTCTGCTCTCATGGAGTTCACAGCCTAATGGCAGAGACAGCATGCAAACAACTGTGTCCAAACAAGATGTGTACAGTATAAATTGGGGGTAGTCTTGGAAGGAAGGCTCTAATATTAAGGAAGACTGGGAAAGGCTTCTGGCAGAAGATAGGACTTTAACTAGGACTTGAGGGAAACCCAGAAGAAGATAGGGAGGCAGCAATGAGGAGGGAGATCATTCCAAGCATGGGCACAGCCAGAGCTCTCAGGCTGGAGTGGCAAAATGGAGGGTCTTATTCAAGGAACAGCAAGGAAGCCAGTGTCACTGGATTACACAGTAAATGGAGGTGAGCAAACTATAAGACTGAAAAGGTAGGAAAGGCCGAAGTTATGCACTGAAATATGGACCAATACAGGACTCCATGTAAAAGGTCTCAAGTAATGTGGCATAATGGATCTAGGGCCAACCTTTAAGTTGGAAAGATCTGGTCTGAAGTCATTCCTCTGTATAGACTATTAGGGGGCAAGTTACTTAACCTCTTAGTCCCCTCAAAGAATCTCTAAGATCAGGAGTTGATTATCTGAATTGATAGCAGGAGATTTCACACCAGGAGTTCCATATATGGGGGTAATCACTATTCCTGATCACCAAAAATTAATAAATAAAAGGTCAAACAACTCCTGATAAACTCACTAGAAGATAGAATGCATACCAACAGGAAGAATGGTTCATAGTTAACAATTTTTTCCTATTTTCTTACAGAAACCTGGTCATTCAGAGACAGCTGACAAAATCCTCGAACTCCTGGATAAAGATGGTGATGGCACAGTTGACTTCAGTGAATTTGTTTTGCTGGTCTTCAGTGTAGTGAAAGCCTGTTATGTATGCATTCAACCTCTGCTCTGCCCAGGACTACAGCAAGGGAGAAGAAGATCTGAGTCTGAGGAGCCACAAGAGGGGACATCACCAAGAGGCAATGAACTCCCAGCAACAACCGACAACAGGAGGGATCATGAGAACAACCAGTCCCAAACTCCACAGGATGCCGAACAACACAGAGTGACAACTGATCAAAAAGAATCCAGGGTAGAAACAAGGATCCATATAAGAGATGAGAACACAACAACAAGGGCCAGTGGAAGTTGCCATGTTAGAGGTGAGACAGCAACACTTACAAATACTGAGAGACAGGGCCCAGCTAATGAAGATAATGGGAATTGCTATGTCAGAGACAGAAGTCAATTTTCAAGACATGATGAGAGATATGAAGTTAAAGAGCAGACACCAGCACCAGAAGATGATTGGAGACACCAAGTCACAGAGCAGACACCAGAACAAACAGGCAGTGGGAAAAGGCATTTTATAGAAACTATTCCAACACCAAGAGACAATAGGAACCATCAAGTCACAGAAGAGGTCCCAACACAAAGGAATGGTGGTATATACAATGTTAGAGAACAGATCCCAGGACTAAGAGATAATGAGAGACATCAAGTGAGAGATCAGATTCCAAGTCCAAGGGATGATGGAAGGTACAAAGTGAGAGAACAGTCCCCAGAAGTAAGGTATGATGGGGGATATCACATGAATGGCCAAATCCCAGGAGCCCGGGAGGAAAGAGGACGTCAGGTGAATGGGCAATCTCAAGCACCAAGATGTCATGGAAAATATGAACAGAGAAGTCAAACATCCTACTCAAGGAATGTTCCAGAATTCTGTGATAGTGATGAAGATCTGGAAGCAAGATATGATGAAAGATGCCAAGAAAGAGATCAGAGCCATTTACCCAGTCATAGGAAGAAATATTATGTGAATGAGCCAATATTAAGTGGTAGTGATAGACAATATGTAAGAGATCAATCTGTATCAGAAAAAGAAGCAAAAGCCCAAGTAAGAGATCAGCTACCAAGTTCAAGAAACAATGAGAAACCAAAAGTCAGATATCAGATCCCAGCACCAAGGGATGATGAGAGAAAACAATTTAGAGAGCAAACCCAAGAATCCCAAAATGATAAGCAGAACCAAATGAGAGATCAGACCACAATACTAAGAGACAATGATAGACCCCAAATTAGACAAGATACAAGAGAGCCTTGGAGTAATGAGAGGCAACAGGGTAGACAGCAGATCCCAGTGCCAACGGATGATAGAAGCCAAAATAGACAGCAGATTCAAGTAGCTCAAAATGAAAGAAGACACCAAGACACACAAGCTACATCAGATCACTGGAATGATGAGAGAATTCAAGAGAGAGAGGAGACCTCCAAACCAAAAGATAATAGAAGAATACGTGATAAGCAAGAAACCCCAGATATCCAGGATGATGAGGGAGAGGAAAATAGACCACAGTCTCCAGAAACACAAGGGTATGGAAGATGCCAAGAGAGACAGCAGACCTCAGTGCCAAAGTATGAGGGGAGACAAAAAGTTAGACCACAGTCCCCAGAAATCCAGAATGACGGAAGACAACAGACCCCAGTAGTAAGGGATGATGAGAGATACCAAGGTCAACAGCAGCCTTCACTTCCAAGAGATGAAGGAAGAAGCCAACGTGGGCAGCAGTACCCAGAAATCTCACGTGATCAGAGATGCCAAGTTAGACCTCAGTCCCCAGAAATCCAGAATGAGAGAAGACAACAGACCCCAGTAGTAAGGGATGATGAGGGACCCCAAGTTCGGCAGCAACCTTCACTTCCAAGAGATGAAGGAAGAAGCCAACATGAGCAGCAGTACCCAGAAATCTCACGTGATCAGAGACGCCAAGTTAGACCTCAGTCCCCAGAAATCCAGAATGACAGAAGACAACAGACCCCAGTAGTAAGTGATGATGAGAGACCCCAAGTTAGGCAGCAACCTTCACTTCCAAGAGATGAAGGAAGAAGTCAACATGAGCAGCAGTACCCAGAAATCTCACGTGATCAGAGACGCCAAGCTAGACCTCAGTCCCCAGAAATCCAGAATGACAGAAGACAACAGACCCCAGTAGAAAGGGATGATGAAAGACCCCAAGTTAGGCAGCAACCTTCACTTCCAAGAGATGAAGGAAGAAGCCAACGTGGGCAGCAGTACCCAGAAATCTCACGTGATCAGAGACGCCAAGTTAGACCTCAGTCCCCAGAAATCCAGAATAACAGAAGACAACAGACCCCTGTAGTAAGGGATTATGAGAGACCCCAAGTTAGGCAGCAACCTTCACTTCCAAGAGATGAAGGAAGAAGCCAACATAGGCAGCAGTACCCAGAAATCTCACGTGATCAGAGACGCCAAGTTAGACCTCAGTCCCCAGAAATCCAGAATGACAGAAGACAACAGACCCCTGTAGTAAGGGATGATGAGAGATACCAAGTTCAACAGCAGCCTTCACATCCAAGAGATGTAGGAAAAAGCCAATGTGAGCAGCAGTACCCTGAAATTCCAGATGATGGGAGACACCAAGTTACTCCTCAGTCTCCAGAAATCCAGAATGACAGAAGACAACAGACCTCAGTAGAAAGGGATGATGAGAGACCCCAAGTTAGGCAGCAACCTTCACTTCCAAGAGATGAAGGAAGAAGCCAATGTGAGCAGCAGTACCCAGAAATCTCACGTGATCAGAGATGCCAAGTTAGACCTCAGTCCCCAGAAATCCAGAATGACAGAAGACAACAGACCCCAGTAGTAAGGGATGATGAGAGACCCAAGTTAGGCAGCAACCTTCACTTCCAAGAGATGAAGGAAGAAGCCAACAGTGAGCAGCAGTACCCAGAAATCTCACGTGATCAGAGACGCCAAGTTAGGCCTCAGTCCCCAGAAATCCAGAATGACAGAAGACAACAGACCCCAGTACTAAGGGATGATGAGAGACCCCAAGTTAGGCAGCAACCTTCACTTCCAAGAGATGAAGGAAGAAGCCAACATGGGCAGCAGTACCCAGAAATCTCACGTGATCAGAGACGCCAAGTTAGACCTCAGTCCCCAGAAATCCAGAATGACAGAAGACAACAGACCCCAGTAGTAAGGGATGATGAGAGACCCCAAGTTAGGCAGCAACCTTCACTTCCAAGAGATGAAGGAAGAAGCCAACATGGGCAGCAGTACCCAGAAATCTCACGTGATCAGAGACGCCAAGTTAGGCCTCAGTCCCCAGAAATCCAGAATGACAGAAGACAACAGACCCCAGTAGAAAGGGATGATGAGAGACCCCAAGTTAGGCAGCAACCTTCACTTCCAAGAGATGAAGGAAGAAGCCAACGTGGGCAGCAGTACCCAGAAATCTCACGTGATCAGAGACGCCAAGTTAGGCCTCAGTCCCCAGAAATCCAGAATGACAGAAGACAACAGACCCCAGTAGAAAGGGATGATGAGAGATACCAAGTTAGGCAGCAACCTTCACTTCCAAGAGATGAAGGAAGAAGCCAACATAAGCAGCAGTACCCAGAAATCTCACGTGATCAGAGACGCCAAGTTAGACCTCAGTCCCCAGAAATCCAGAATGACAGAAGACAACAGACCCCAGTAGTAAGGGATGATGAGAGATACCAAGTTCAACAGCAGCCTTCACTTCCAAGAGATGAAGGAAGAAGCCAATGTGGGCAGCAGTACCCAGAAATCTCACGTGATCAGAGACGCCAAGTTATACTCAGTCCCCAGAAATCCAGAATGACAGAAGACAACAGACCCCAGTAGAAAGGGATGATGAGAGACCCCAAGTTCGGCAGCAACCTTCACTTCCAAGAGATGAAGGAAGAAGCCAACATGGGCAGCAGTACCCAGAAATCTCACATGATCAGAGATGCCAAGTTAGACCTCAGTCCCCAGAAATCCAGAAGACAGAAGACAACAGACCCCAGTAGAAAGGGATGATGAGAGATACCAAGTTCAGACAGCAACCTTCACTTCCAAGAGATGAAGGAAGAAGCCAACGTGGGCAGCAGTACCCAGAAATCTCACGTGATCAGAGACGCCAAGTTAGACCTCAGTCCCCAGAAATCCAGAATGACAGAAGACAACAGACCCCAGTAGTAAGGGATGATGAGGACCCCAAGTTAGGCAGCAACCTTCACTTCCAAGAGATGAAGGAAGAAGCCAACAGTGGGCAGCAGTACCCAGAAATCTCACATGATCAGAGACGCCAAGTTAGGCCTCAGTCCCCAGAAATCCAGAATAACAGAAGACAACAGACCCCAGTACTAAGGGATGATGAGAGACCCCAAGTTAGGCAGCAACCTTCACTTCCAAGAGATGAAGGAAGAAGCCAACATGAGCAGCAGTACCCAGAAATCTCACATGATCAGAGACGCCAAGTTAGGCCTCAGTCCCCAGAAATCCAGAATGACAGAAGACAACAGACCCCAGTACTAAGGGATGATGAAGATACCAAGTTCAACAGCAACCTTCACTTCCAAGAGATGAAGGAAGAAGCCAACGTGGGCAGCAGTACCCAGAAATCTCACGTGATCAGAGACGCCAAGTTAGACCTCAGTCCCCAGAAATCCAGAATGATAGAAGACAACAGACCCCAGTACTAAGGGATGATGAAAGATACCAAGGTCAACAGCAGCCTTCACTTCCAAGAGATGAAGGAAGAAGCCAACGTGGGCAGCAGTACCCAGAAATCTCACATGATCAGAGACGCCAAGTTAGGCCTCAGTCCCCAGAAATCCAGAATGACAGAAGACAACAGACCCCAGTAGAAAGGGATGATGAGAGACCCCAAGTTAGGCAGCAACCTTCACTTCCAAGAGATGAAGGAAGAAGCCAACGTGGGCAGCAGTACCCAGAAATCTCACGTGATCAGAGACGCCAAGTTAGGCCTCAGTCCCCAGAAATCCAGAATGACAGAAGACAACAGACCCCAGTAGAAAGGGATGATGAGAGACCCCAAGTTAGGCAGCAACCTTCACTTCCAAGAGATGAAGGAAGAAGCCAACGTGGGCAGCAGTACCCAGAAATCTCACGTGATCAGAGACGCCAAGTTAGACCTCAGTCCCCAGAAATCCAGAATGACAGAAGACAACAGACCCCAGTAGAAAGGGATGATGAGAGATACCAAGTTAGGCAGCAACCTTCACTTCCAAGAGATGAAGGAAGAAGCCAACGTGGGCAGCAGTACCCAGAAATCTCACATGATCAGAGACGCCAAGTTAGGCCTCAGTCCCCAGAAATCCAGAATGACAGAAGACAACAGACCCCAGTAGAAAGGGATGATGAGAGATACCAAGGTCAACAGCAGCCTTCACTTCCAAGAGATGAAGGAAGAAGCCAATGTGAGCAGCAGTACCCAGAAATCTCACGTGATCAGAGATGCCAAGTTAGACCTCAGTCCCCAGAAATCCAGAATGACAGAAGACAACAGACCCCAGTAGAAAGGGATGATGAGAGATACCAAGGTCAACAGCAGCCTTCACTTCCAAGAGATGAAGGAAGAAGCCAATGTGAGCAGCAGTACCCAGAAATCTCACGTGATCAGAGACGCCAAGTTAGGCCTCAGTCCGCAGAAATCCAGAATAACAGAAGACAACAGACCCCTGTAGTAAGGGATGATGAAGGACCCCAAGTTAGGCAGCAACCTTCACTTCCAAGAGATGAAGGAAGAAGCCAACATGGGCAGCAGTACCCAGAAATCTCACATGATCAGAGACGCCAAGTTAGACCTCAGTCCCCAGAAATCCAGAATGACAGAAGACAACAGACCCCTGTAGTAAGGGATGATGAGAGACCCCAAGTTAGGCAGCAACCTTCACTTCCAAGAGATGAAGGAAGAAGCCAACATGGGCAGCAGTACCCAGAAATCTCACGTGATCAGAGACGCCAAGTTAGGCCTCAGTCCCCAGAAATCCAGAATGACGGAAGACAACAGACCCCAGTACTAAGGGATGATGAAAGATACCAAGGTCAACAGCAGCCTTCACTTCCAAGAGATGAAGGAAGAAGCCAACGTGGGCAGCAGTACCCAGAAATCTCACGTGATCAGAGACGCCAAGTTAGACCTCAGTCCCCAGAAATCCAGAATGACAGAAGACAACAGACCCCAGTACTAAGGGATGATGAAAGATACCAAGGTCAACAGCAGCCTTCACTTCCAAGAGATGAAGGAAGAAGCCAACGTGGAGCAGCAGTACCCAGAAATCTCACGTGATCAGAGACGCCAAGTTAGGCCTCAGTCCCCAGAAATCCAGAATAACAGAAGACAACAGACCCCAGTACTAAGGGATGATGAGAGACCCCAAGTTAGGCAGCAACCTTCACTTCCAAGAGATGAAGGAAGAAGCCAACGTGAGCAGCAGTACCCAGAAATCTCACATGATCAGAGACGCCAAGTTAGGCCTCAGTCCCCAGAAATCCAGAATAACAGAAGACAACAGACCCCAGTACTAAGGGATGATGAGATACCCCAAGTGAGGCAGCAACCTTCACTTCCAAGAGATGAAGGAAGAAGCCAACATGAGCAGCAGTACCCAGAAATCTCACGTGATCAGACACACCAAGTTAGACCTCAGTCCGCAGAAATCCAGAATAACAGAAGACAACAGACCTCAGTAGAAAGGGATGATGAAGGACCCCAAGTTAGGCAGCAACCTTCACTTCCAAGAGATGAAGGAAGAAGCCAACATGGGCAGCAGTACCCAGAAATCTCACATGATCAGAGACGCCAAGTTAGACCTCAGTCCCCAGAAATCCAGAATGACAGAAGACAACAGACCCCAGTAGAAAGGGATGATGAGAGATACCAAGTTAGGCAGCAACCTTCACTTCCAAGAGATGAAGGAAGAAGCCAACGTGAGCAGCAGTACCCAGAAATCTCACGTGATCAGAGACGCCAAGTTAGGCCTCAGTCCCCAGAAATCCAGAATGACAGAAGACAACAGACCCCAGTACTAAGGGATGATGAGGGACCCCAAGTTAGGCAGCAACCTTCACTTCCAAGAGATGAAGGAAGAAGCCAACGTGGGCAGCAGTACCCAGAAATCTCACGTGATCAGAGACGCCAAGTTAGACCTCAGTCCCCAGAAATCCAGAATGACAGAAGACAACAGACCCCAGTAGAAAGGGATGATGAGAGACCCCAAGTTAGGCAGCAACCTTCACTTCCAAGAGATGAAGGAAGAAGCCAACGTGAGCAGCAGTACCCAGAAATCTCACGTGATCAGAGATGCCAAGTTAGACCTCAGTCCCCAGAAATCCAGAATAACAGAAGACAACAGACCCCAGTACTAAGGGATGATGAGATACCCCAAGTTAGGCAGCAACCTTCACTTCCAAGAGATGAAGGAAGAAGCCAACATGAGCAGCAGTACCCAGAAATCTCACGTGACCAGAGACGTCAAGTTAGGCCTCAGTCTGCAGAAATCCAGAATAACAGAAGACAACAGACCCCAGTAGAAAGGGATGATGAGGGACCCCAAGTTCGGCAGCAACCTTCACTTCCAAGAGATGAAGGAAGAAGCCAACATAAGCAGCAGTACCCAGAAATCTCACGTGATCAGAGACGCCAAGTTAGACCTCAGTCCCCAGAAATCCAGAATGACAGAAGACAACAGACCCCAGTACTAAGGGATGATGAAAGATACCAAGGTCAACAGCAGCCTTCACTTCCAAGAGATGAAGGAAGAAGCCAACGTGGGCAGCAGTACCCAGAAATCTCACGTGATCAGAGACACCAAGTTAGACCTCAGTCCCCAGAAATCCAGAATAACAGAAGACAACAGACCCCAGTAGTAAGGGATAATGAGAGACCCCAAGTTAGGCATCAACCTTCACTTCCAAGAGATGAAGGAAGAAGCCAACGTGGGCAGCAGTACCCAGAAATCTCACGTGATCAGAGACGCCAAGTTAGACCTCAGTCCCCAGAAATCCAGAATGACAGAAGACAACAGACCCCACTTTCAAGAGATGATGGGAAATACCAAGGTCAACAGCAGCCTTCATGTCCAAGAGATGAAGGAAGAAGCCAATGTGGGCAGCAGTACCCAGAAATCTCACATCATCAGAGACACCAAGTTAGACCTCAGTCCCCAGAAATCCAGAATGACAGAAGACAACAGACCCCATTAGAAAGGGATGATGAGAGAAACCAAGTTCAACATCAACCTTCACTTTCAAGAGATGTAGACAGAAGCCAATACAGCCAGCAGTCCCCAGAAATTCCAGATGATGGGAGACACCAAGTTAGGCCTCATTCCTCAGAAATTCAGAATGACCAAAGACAACAGAGCCCAGTAATAAGAAATGATGAGAGACACCAAGTTAGACAGCAGCCTTCTCTTTCTAGAGATGAAGAAAGAAGCCAGCATAGGGAGCAGATCCCAGAAATCCCAGATGATGGGAGACACCAAGTTGGACCTCATTCCCCAGAAATCCAGAAGGATGGAAGGGACCAGACCACAGTAGCAAGGGATTACAGGAGACATCCACTTCAACAGCTGCCTTCAGTTCCAAGGGATGAAGGAAGGAGCGACCATAGGCAGCAGACCCCAGAAATTCAGAGTGATCAGAGGCACCAAGTTAGACATCAGTCCCAAGTACCAAAGGATGATGGAAGGATCCAAATTGAACAGCAGACTCCAGGACCTCAGGATGATGAAAGATATAAAAATATACAGCACACACCAGGACCAAGGGACAATAGCAGACATCGTTTTCCACAACAGATCCTAGATCATCAAAGTGATGTAAGATGTCAAGTTAGACAGCAGACTCCAAAACCCCAAGATGATGAAAAGCATCAACCAACCTCAGAACTTCAGGGCAATGGAAGACAAGTGAGAGGCCAAAATCCTGGATCAGAAATTGATGGTAGTTTCCAAGTGAGACCTAAGATCCTAATACCCAAGTATGAGTATAATGAGAATCCCCATATTAATGAAGAGATCACCATACCAAGGGATGGGATCAGAAACCATCTGAGAAATCCAACCCTAACCCCAAGAAATGAGGAGAGGATTCAAGTGAGATATCAGAGCTCTGCAAATGGAGGTGATAACACACACTTTTTAAGCAATGATAAAAGAAATTCTCAGAGAGATTTATTATCTCAGAGATTTCATGATGGTGATCAGGAACAGCCAGATGAAGGATCTAATCATTGGGATTCCCCAAATCAGGAACCGACATCACAGAAAGCTGAGCATAGACACCCCAACACCCAGGAACCACTGGCAGAGATAAAAGATAGTCCAATACACTGCGATGTGTATTTTTTGACCAAGCAAAAAGGCAACTGGTTATGCTATTGTATACATGATCCATCAGAGCAAAAAGATGAAGGAAGCAGACAAAATAATGCAGATCATTCTGCCTTTGAAAATGATCAACATGGCAGATACATAGGAATCTGGGAATCTGGTATGGAAGACTGTTATCGGTCTTATGACTGGCAATCAGATGAGGATTATTCTGTTGAGAGGCACCACTGGAGGTGGGAACCAGTTGAAAGGAGTCATGGTAACTATCCAATTCAAGAATGGGAAGAAGGAGTGAACAACCCAAATCAATACACAGAACAAAACTGGGAAGAAAATCCTTTTGATGAGGCTTACTATCCCCATCCTAACTGGAAATCATGTGACCACCAATACTCTCCAGGCTGGACCAGAAAAGTCCATGAGTTCCAGGAGAATCTTGGAAACCCCCAGAATGCTCCATTCTTTGAGGATGACTTCTAAAGGTCTGTCTAGATTCACACAGGTACTCCAGATGTTGGATATGCTTCGCTGTTAACCACACTAAAAGTGTTATGTGTCCTGATTTTTCTTTTTCTTTTAGAAAATGTAGCAAATACTAGTAAATGATCAGCAGACTATCATCTTTTGGTTTGGGGGGCTCAAAGAGCATAGGGATGCTTTAAGGTGAAGGAAAAAAACAAGTATGTGTCAGGTCTCCAGTGGCCCTGTGTCTAGGTGTAACATCAGTGAACCACAGCTCTCAAGGCTTTCCTGGAGAACACATCTGGGTCAAATTTTAAGCTTGTATGAAAATCAATAATAAATGAATAGCATTCAACTACTGTTTTCTGAAGTGTGTTTTTTCCTCCTACTCCATGTTCAAACACCTAGGCTCTCAGATTGGAAGCTGAGATAAAGTAAACCATTTGTCATATTCCAGAACATAATTCACTTTTTAAACAGGTTTAAAGATCCTAGCTCTCCTGCTTACTTCCTGTGTGCACTCAGAAAAGTCATCTTATTTCATTGGGCCTCTATTTCCTCATGTCTGAAATGAGAAGGGAGACTCACAACATAATGGAAAGAAGACAAGCCCTCAAGTCAGAAGTTCTAGGCTCAAACCTCTGGTGCTTAAGGCCTGTGAAAAGCAATGTTGTTTGAAAATTTCATTTAATTACTCTGAATTTTCTCACTTATAAAGTGAAGGAGTTGGACTAGGTAGCCTCCAAGCTTTCTTCAAGCTCTAGACCTAAAATCCTAGGAGAAGACTTTCTCAGGGCACTTCCTGTTCTAATTCTATGATCCTTGCAATCTTAGAGAAGGTAGTCAGTCAACAAACATTTATTAAGCATAATGGTCATTATGCTTATGTAGTTATAACGGTTATTTTTGGGCCCTCCTGGCTCAGAGTGAATGTCAATAGTAACTGTTTCTCTTTTGGCCAGTGACCCTGAGAGGCTTTTCCCCCCTCTCCTCAGTTTGATTTTTTTTTAAATTAAAAGGGCCACCATCCCTTGACTTACTTCTTTAAGAGGTCTATTCACTTAATGGGCATTGCCTCACTCAAAGTGAGAACCTGAAAAGACCTTAGCTTAAAAGGGCCAAGGTCTCCCATTGCATCCTGGGTCATCTCCAGTCATCCTGATCGATATCTGGTCACTGGACCCAGGTGGGGTCTGGAGGAGAAAGTGAGGCTGGTGAACTTGCACAGCCCTCCCTCACTCAAATCGAAGTCAACTGCAAGTCATGTCATCATTTCCCTAATGTCTTGGTCCTCTTTGAGAATGAAGGACAAACACAACAACCACCACCACATTAAGCACCTGCTAGCTACACGGAACTATGCTAAGCACGGTCACTCAGAGATTTAGGCAAATGACTAATGTAATATATTCAATTCCCAACCTACCCCACCCCAACACACACATACACACACTCATACACACACATATACACACAGACACACACACAATATCCTGTGGTCCCAGACTTCTCCAAAACAGAGTAAAGGCACAGTGAATAATTGCTTCATAAAAGTGAATCAAATGTACATTGCACTGCAATACAAAGATTTCTATTGTTCAGTAGCATTTGACTCTTCATGACCCCGTTAGGGATTTTCCTGGCAGAGATACTGGACTGGTTTGCCATTTCCTTCTCCAACTCATTTGACAGATGAGGAAACTGAGGCAAAGAGGGTCACACAGCTACTTTCTGAGGCCAGATTTGAACTCAAGAAGGTGAGTCTTTCTGACTCCAAGCCCAGCACTATTTTCAACTGTGCCGCCTAGCTGCTCTGCAAATACAAAAATTACCTCTAAAATATATTAATTAGTTCTACGCTAATTATAATCAGTTCCCAGCCCTTTTCTCTACTCTTGCTACTGAAACCAAACCTCAGGGTATTTGATAGCACTATGGAGAGAGCTTTCAACAATGCATGTACCTGGTGCAGGTAATCAGCGGCCATGCTCTCCCTAAAGAGCTCACATCCATCAGCCAAATTCACTTATCCCCAAGCATGGATGACACAAGATGGTGCTCGTTCGCCCCCTCGTGGTGATGGCTTTCAGAGATCCGGAGGAAAATGCTTTACTTACTAGGGAATGAATAATCCTGTTTAAACACAGGTCTGTGGAAAATGACACTCCTTTGCTACCTACAGAGATTTTCACTTCACTTCCTTGGCCACAGCCCATCAAAGGAGGCAAGTTACATCCTGTATATTCATTTTTCCTTGTAATTTCAAAACTTGATTGACAACAATGATGAACACTTTTTTAGCTCTTTATTTAGCTCTTTAAGGTTTACAAAGCACTTTACATATATTAGCTTATTTAATCCCCATAATGCCTCTATGAGGGAGGTGCTATTATTACTCCATTTTTACAGATGAGAAAATTGAGGCTGAGAGAGGTTAAATAACTTGCCCAGGATCATACAGCTGGTAAGGGTCAGAAACTGCATTTGAACTCAGGTTTTCCTGACCCCTTCACCAGCAATCTATTCACTGTGTCACCTAGCTCTTAATATAAGAAAATTGTATTAGGTGATCTCCAAGGTTTCGCCTCCAACTCAAAATTGATGGTCTAAGTTGCTGTGGCTATCAACTATATTTCATTATTTTCCAGACTTTTAAAAATTATAAACTTAACTTTCTTTGTTGTTCAGTTGTGTCTGACTCTTCATGACCCCATTTGGGGTTTTCTAGGCAAATAAACTGGAGTAGTTTGCCATTTCTTTCTCCAGCTCATTTTACAGATGAGGAAACCAAGGCAAACAAGGTTAGGTGACTTGCCCAGGATCAAATATGTAGTAAGTGTCTGAAGCCAGATTTAAACTCAAGAAGATGAGTCTTCCTGATTCCAAGTCCAGTGCTCTATCCACTGCACCTCCTAGCTGCCTCTAAATTTAACTACATACTTCATAAATTTACTTTTTTCATAATTATATTGTCTTATCAGGGTGGGGTACTCATCCGTGGAGTGACCCAATAAAAATGCAATAAACCAACAACCTAAAATGTTAAATAAACAAATATTTTAAAATCTGTGATCCCTTACCAATCACTATTTCCTAAGATCTATTGTAATGTCAGGAGCTGGGGGAGGGAGGGGTGAAATCTTTCTATTCTTCACTCCCATACATGCTCAAACAGTGAGAAATGGCATTTGTTCATTGATAGGGAGCTGTCATTAAAGCCAGAAGCCCTGGTTTCAAGTCCTATTTCTGACACATACTGGCCACGTAAACCAGGTCAAGTCACTTAAGTTCTCTGTGATCCAGACAAGTATGTATGTTACAGAGAAGGTGACAGCCTGCATTAGTAAAATAAGTTTCTTCCCCTGAGAATTCCCTATATATGAAATCACAGGTCCAATCCTTGTCACTATCCATATGACACACGGCATCATGACCACCACCAACTTCCCTTTTTTATAATACATTTTTATTTGACATCTTTTGCTTTTGATCACTTACATTCCCCAATATATTCCTTGCCTTCTGCCTTGCTTCTCTCTTTCCCAGAGAGCTGTGCCTTGTAACAAAAAAGGTGGGGGGGGGGGCAGAGTTTGACAGAATCAATAACACATCAGAAAAGTGTGACATTTGCAGAGTTCCACACCCATGCCCCTAATTTTGCAGAGAAGTGGGGGAGATGCCTTCTATCAGTTCTTTGGGACCAAGCTTGGCCATTTTAATTTCACGGACAAGCTTTTAAGATACTAGAAAGAATTCTTCCTTGTTTTTAGGTTGCAGTAACCTCAGACATCCTCTGAGGTCCCTTGCACTTCTTGAGATGCTGTGATCTAGAGAAATGAACACATACCGGCCAATAAAATCCTGAATAAAACCAGAAAGTCATAATTATATATATACATATATATGGAGAGAGAGAGATTTAAAATAGAATATGAAATAGAAAATAAAATAGAAAAGAAATGTAATTACATTTAAGCATGAGTAAAATCACAATAGCCGTTACTTTGTTCTATGTACTCTCTGGTCTCTTCAGTATACTTACACATTGGTATTCTTCCTGGTTGACATTTTCAAGATGCCATAATATTTAATTCTGATGAAATTCATTCATTTAGCAAAAATTTTATTAGGTATTACTATGGGCTAGACCAGGGGTGGGGAACCTTCTAGGTCCTTGGGTGCAGCCTTTTGACCAAGTCCAAGTTTTATAGAACAAATCCTTTTATTAAGAGGGTTTGTTCCATGAAGTTTGGATTCACTTGATCAAAGGGCCACATTTGAGGGGCTAGAGGACCACGTGTGGCCTTGAGGTCACAGGTTCCCCACCCCTGGTCTAGCTAGACTCTAGGTGCTAGATGCGAGAGAAGCAAAAGCAACAACAAAAACAGGGTCACTCCTCCAGGAGCCAGCCTTCCACAGAGGGGAAACATGTGCCCAGATAAGTAAATATGAAATACATACAAAGAAAAGAAAGTGACATCGGGGATGGAGTTGGGGCTGAATAATATGTATATGCTGTCATCACGCCTCAATCCCTAGACACGTAGGTTGTTGGCAGTTTCTTGCATTTACAATAAAGCAACTACGAATGTTTTTTATAAACCGAAGAGAATTCCAGACTGAAAGAGTAAAGGGACTAATTGGTTCCTAAATAATAATGATGGCTAGTACTTACATAATACCTACTATGTGCCAGGCACTTTACAAATATTATCTTATTAGGTCTTCCCAACAACCCAGTAAAGCAGATGGTGTTACTGTCCCCATTTTACAGTTGAGGAAACTGAGGTGAAGTGACCTGCCCAGGTAGGAACTGTCTGAGGTCAAATTCGAACTCGGGTTTTCCTAATTCTAGGACAGTCCCAGGGTGGAGTCTTTGAGGCGCTATCCATGGTACTAACTAGCTTTCTCTAGGCAGCAAGAAGACCTAGAGCTGGAAGAGACTTCAGAAGTCATCTGGTACAATTCTCCCTCCTACTTCCTTTAAAAAAAATAGATGAGAAAGCTGAGAACCAGAGAAGTCATGTGGCTTTCCCAAAGCTGGTCACAGAGTTATAGAGCAAAGATATGAACCCAGGGCCTCAAGCTCCAAAGCCTGTCTTCTTTCCCCTTAGGCCATGCTGACTTGTGTACCCTGCCCACTAACCCAACAGGACATCATCCACCCTGCTTTCCAAAAAGTCACTGCTCTATTTGTCCTGGCCTGGGGCTGGCTCAGGCCACGCCTGAACAAAATGAAACATTCATAGATACTCAGCAGTTAACAAAATGAGATTAACTTGGCCACAGTAGGAGAAACAAATTAGGGGAGGACAGGCAAACTCCGAGCTCACCCTGAGATGATTCAGATGAGCAAAGCTTTCTTGTCCAAGTTGTCCATTGTGGTCTGTAGTCAAGCATCAGAGGGAGGCTGGGGATCCTCACAGCTGTTTTGTATCCAGATGACAAGGAAGTGATATCAACAGCTCAGACTTATTTAAAGTTGGTACTTCCCTCTGGACCTAGCCCAGTGGATTGAAGTGTATTGTCATCTACATGACCCTGGCACTGCCTCTAGGGCCATCTCCAGTCATCCTGATCCATATCTGGCCACTTTACCCAGATGGCTCTGGAGGAGAAAGTGAGGCTGGTGACTTTGCACAGCCCTCCCTCACTTAAATCCAATTCACTTGCAAGTCATAACATTATCTTCCTGATGTCATGGTCTTCTTCAGGAATGAAGGACAAACAACAATCTGTGAAGAGTAGTAGCTACCCCACTGGGGACCCAACTGGCCAGTTCCAGTTGGGCAATACAGCTCTTTCCTTCCTTCTCTCCCTCCCTCCCTCCTCTCCCTCCTCTACCTCTGACCACACAGAGAATTATAACCTTACCTGCAGGTGCTCTGCCTGAAGGAATATAAATTTTGATCACTGAAACCTAGCAAGATATCTTGTGGTTTACAGGCTAGATTTATTTTTTTGTGGACTGTGCCTTAAACTCAAATCACTCTGGCTCTCATTGACTGGCCAAAAATAGGTCCCAGCCCAAGCTTCATCTACATGGCAATATTTGGTAATCAACCATTAGATTGAACATCACAGCCATGTTTTCTTCTGATATATACAGAATCTCTGAACTTAAAACTTAATTGCAGAATCAAGAAGAAGAGAATCTGCAGTCAATTATGCTTTTCACCATGACCTTTATTTCTTAGAGCTTTCGGAGTTAGCTCTGGGTTGTTTGTTTTAACAATATGGCTGATAAAGGTATTACCTGTCATAATAGGTGTTTAAATGATTATACCATGTGATCCATAATCACTCAAAAGAATTGAGCCTACCTATCCACATGGGGACAGCCAATGTGAAGCAGCTTGGTGGTACGGTGGTTAGAGCAAAGGGCCTGAAGTCAGGATGACCTGAGTTTAAATGTGGCCGTAAACATTGATCCATTTCCTCACTTGTAAAATGGGGAGTCCTATATAAATATGAGCTATTATTATTTAGGAACCATTTACCCCTTCTTCACCCTGTGCAGTAACTTTCAGTCTTGAACTTTCTGCAGTTTACAGAAAATATTCACAGTCGCTTTATTGTAATCACAAGAAACTGCAAACGATCTTCAACTGTAGGTTACCACAACCCATCTACTGAACTACCTCCCTTCCTCCAGGTGGCAAGACCTAGCTCAGCCCCTCAAATGGGGATAATAAGAGCCCTCACCTGGAAGGGTGTTGCAGTGATCAAGTGAGATAATATTTGTAAAGCATTTAACACAGTGTCTGGCACATAGTCGGCATTATATAAATGCTTATTTCCCTTCCTCCACCAGGTTCCCAATCTAATGGAGGAGACAAATGTTAATAACTATGTACAAATAAGCAATTTACAGAATTAAATCATCAACAGAGGCTCTGGAATTAAGAGAAATTGAAAAAATCTTCCTGTAAAGATGGGATTTTAGGTGGGGGTCACGTGTGATGAACCAATCAAAGGTTGGGAAGAAGCTTCTCCACAGAAGCTAATCATGAGGCTTGTCTCCAACACGACCTCACTAACACTTTACCCATTATAGTCCACCACTCCCCCATCCCACCCTTACCTGTCATTGTGCTAGCTCTCAGGCTTCCCTTCTGCATCCAGCATCAATCATCACAGCAGGTAACCCTGCCCCAAGCACCCATAGCAGGAGCTGTGCAGTGGCCATTGGGAGCCTACTCTCAACCCAGCATAACTATCCCCTCCCTTCCAGACCATCTGATGGCTGTGGCTGTTGTTTGTCCTTCATTCTCGAAGAGGACCAATGATATCACAGGTTACTTCCTGACTGGTGTCTGAACTGGATTTAAGTAAAGCAGAACTGTGCAAAGTCATGAGCCTTACTCTCTCCTCCAGAGTCATCAATATCCAGTGGCAGGACAAAAGTCAAGACAACTTGCTGGCTTGGGATGCGGTGGATGACCTTGGCCTTTCTAAATTAACGTGACAATTTAAGCATCAATTTTATCTCTCTCAGAACATGCAAACCCAGCACCAAGTGCCTTGCTTTCTACACTGTCATCAGTCTTGAGGATGCTCGATAAACATCTATTGACTGATGACAGCAAACACCTTCAAAGTCTATAAGTGGGACCTTCTCAGAAAAGTGGGAAGGAATAGGTAGAAATATTGTGTCTTGAGTTTCCTGTGGCAGGTGCCCCACGAAGGATATGTTTAATACTTTCGGGAAGTGACTGGAAAGTAAATGCAGCTAGGTGTTGCAGTGGTTAGAGCACTGGACCTAGAGTTAGCAAAAACTGAATTCACTTAGTAGCTATGTGACCATGAGCAAATCTTTTAACCTCAAACCTCAGTTTCCTCACCCGTAAAAGAAGATAATAATAGCACCCACCTCCAAAGGTCATGGCGAGGATAAACGAAATAATATTTGAAAAACATACAAATGCTAGCTAGTATTAAAATCCCTGGCCACATGAACAGATATGAATGGGTTATGATTGGTGTCATGAAGCTCATTACATTATCTTTCCCCCCAAACTCACCTATTACTATGGAGGGTGCCACCATCCTTCCAGTTACTCTAGGTTCAGAACCTTGGTGCCACCCTTTACCTTCTCACTTTTCACTAACCCCACCTATCCAAGCAATTTCTAAGTCTTGTCATATCTATATCCACAACATCTCTCACATCTGGTCCCTCTACTTTCTTCGTACAGCCACCACCCTAGTGCAGGTCCTCATTACCTATCATCTGGACTATTTTAATAAACTCCTAGTTGATCTCCCTGCTTCAAATCTTTCACCATTCCAGGTCATCTCCGCCGCCCACCCCACCCCACCCCCGCCTCCTTCACAAAGTGATTATTCCTAAAATTCATAGGATCCTACATGCAGAACTGGAAAGGACTTAGAGGTCATCTCACCCAAGTCCCTCATTTTGCAAATGTGAAAACTCAGGCCCAAAGAAGTTGCCTATGGTCACAGAGCTAGCAAATGCTAAGACGTGATTCGATCTTATGTCCTATGCTTCCAGTCCAGCATGCTTTCCACTATTTCACTGCTACTGGACAGAGAAATTCTACTCAGATGTGGGGTTGATGGCCTCTGAAGGCCCTTCTAGCTTGGGGATTCTGATTCTAAATAGTGGGAACAGCAAGAAAGCAGTAGAGGGAACCAGTGAGCCAAACAAACCCTGGAGTTTGCCGGTGGGAAAAAGGGTGGGGTCTTGTGGCTTAAGTAGCCCTGGGGGGACACCAGAGACTAAGGCATAAAACAAATAGTTCCAAGTCAGAAAATGCATTCCTTCGGCAGAGCCCAAACTGACCCACAGCCATGACCTTCCTTGGGACCGCCTGCATTCTCTCACCCCTGCCCTCGATTGCCAAAGCCGCCTCTTCTCTCCACCCTCCCCCTTCTCTGACCACACCCCAGCACACTCTACCCACAGGCTTTCCCTAGCGATGGGGAAGATGGGGAACCATTGCTTTCTGATCTACAGATGAGTCATTTCCTGTGTGACTGGCAAGACTTCTGAGTTTAGCTTTGAGCAAATAGTATCTCATAGCTTTCAGGTTCCAAATCACTGACGTTTCCTGTCCTGCAAAGAATGAGTTAATGGACTTCCAAATTAATGGATTAACATCCTTTTCTGAAACAAAGTTCTTTTCTGATCTCCACATCCACATGGGCTCCTACTTCCCCCAAAGTCAAGTTTGTAAAGCCTGCCTTTTAAATCCAAATCTGTACTATTCCAAAATTATGAGTATTTAAAATATGGTCATCGGTTCCAGCCAAAGACAATACGCAGAGCTAATGCAAAGCAACCACTTCAGGAGTTTTCTTATTCCCACCAGTTGGGACCTAGCCATATTTTTTATTTTACCTTCACATTTCCATGTCTTGTCATTTCTCCAATGTGAGTACCCACTTCATAGATCACAACTCCTCTAGAACTTCTTTTAAAATGTAATTTTTATACTAGCTTTTGTTTTTACATCATTTATATTTGCAAATGGATCTGTCTCCCCTCCCCTTCCCAAGAAGATATCACTTGTGACAAAAAAAAAAAAAGTTTTTTGTAAAAGTAGTTTAGGAAAACTAAGGAACATTTCAAATAAATTTGACAATGTTCCACGCCAATGGTTCCCAAGCTATTCAAATAAAGAAAGGTGGGTTTTTATCTCAACTGTTCTTGGTCATTATAACTACACGGAATTCAGTTTTGTTTTGTTTCATTTTTATAACGTGGTCATGGTTTATACTGTTTTTCTGATTCTTCTCCCTTCTCCCTTCTCTCTTCTCCCTTCAGTCAGTTCATCTAAGTACAGTTATCCTTTCCATATCGCTGGGGTTAGGGGCATGGTGTGCATCTACCTCCCCAACCCTTCCCAATCTGGAACATCTCCATAAAATTTTTTGGCTGTCCCTTCACACCAAAGAAGTCTGAAATTTTTGTCTTTTTCTTCTATGGGGTGTTTACAGTACCTTATTGTAAAATTCAGGTTAAGTATTTGGTCATAGGCCATATTATACAATACCATACATTGTAAATTTTCTTGAGGGAATTTAAATCTCTCTTTCCCCCAAAGGGGAACGCACCTGGAGAAAACAAAAGCCAGTTCTTGAGATTTAAATCCCTCTTTTCCCTAAAGGGAAGAAAACCGGAGGAAGATAACTCCTGTGAAATTTGTTAAACCTGAAAATTTGGTTGAAGGAAACAACAGAGCTAGGTGATAGAAAAATCCATGTTGTTTATTATTTTCCCTTAAAGCATAGCGGAGCTAGCTTACTTGTACATACAAGGAGTCAGAGTATAACTCTGGCTGCCTGACCAAAGCAATGAGAAAACTTATATACGTTATTTTAGCAGAGCTAGCAAGCCTGTATGACCTCATTTTTATGACCCCCATGTATATTTAACCATGATACAAGAAGAGGATTTTCCTTAATGGAATAGATTGTAAATACAACAAATTAGATAGTTGTCAAAGTGTCAATTGGATTTACAACCCCAGGATCTCTGTGTTTAATTGGCCATTAACATTCCACAACATAGTATATGCCCATAAAATATTAGGATAAGGAAAAGTCACATAATTCAAGATAGTGTCTGGGCTCAAGGTTTTCACCCTTAATGGCCATGGACAGAGCAAGAAATGCTCCATCTGGATTTGTTGATACAAGAGAACAAAGAGACTGTTAGGATCAGGCTTTTCTTCTGGTTAAGTAGTTCAGGCCCTGAGTCTTATTGAAATTACAAAAATGATATAAAATAGTATAATATTTTCCACAAATTAAAGAAAGGTTGTTATTAAGCAGGGAAGAAAAAAATTACATGCACATAGGCACTATCTAGTCTGTGCTGAACAGCCAGGTAATGGATGGGAAGAGTTTATATATGTTTTAAACAAAGGAAGGTAAGGAATTTGGGTGAAAGGTGGGCTTAGAAGGGAATGAGTCAGAGAGCACCATCCCCAGGGGAAGGAGTGGGGGGGCGTGGGGGGGGGGTGAGTAAGGAATCCCAGATGTCAGAGCTGTGGCCCTTTGATACACAAATCAGAAAGCATCCTTGGCGATAAGCAGTCCAAAGTTCAAAGCTTGACAAGGAGATGTCTCCAAAAACAGGATATTCTGAAAGCACCACAACCAAAGTTAGAGGAGTCTCTTGAGTTCAGGTTGTCTCTAAAAACCTTAAAACAGGATATGTCCATAGTCTCATAACCTACAGTCAGGGAAGTCTTTGAAGATAGGGATGTCTCTCGAAGGTCCATAAACCACCAAATGGCTCAGGGTCTCCTTCAAAGCTGATATGAGCTTAATTGGCTTCAGAGTTGCTGATTTTCTACATGTCCAGCTAGGTTTACTCTTGGTCACCACAAAGGATTATTTGTATGTCAAGCCAATACAACCATTCCTCATAGTTTTTCTTGTTATCTAGATAATTGGAGGAGGTTCAAGCAAATCAAAGTATCCATTTACATGTTTTATGCATTTCTGAGTTTCTAAACTTTTTCTGTGTTATCTGATGACCTTTGTCTGTTGTCTTCAGCTTCCAAAAAATTCAAATTTAATTCCTTATGCAACCCACTGCATATCAAAACTGCAATGGGGAAAATCACAATCTGGAAGGAATAACTATATTCTCATGCTTTTTGGAATTCTTCATGTCCATTTTTTCTTGTTATGCAATAAAATTCCATTGCCTTCACATAGTATAACTTTTATTTAGCCATTCCTCAATCAGTAGGCATCTACTTGGTTTCCAATTCTATGTTATAGCAAAAAAAATTCTTTAATGATTTTGCTGTGATTAATAGTTTGGTGCATTGAGGTTTTTCTTTCTTTGACCTCCTGGGCATATGCCTATCAGAGGTCTGCTAAAACTTAGTAGGAGATATTAAAGTGTTGCTGTGGCTAAATGTGGCCTATCTACTGACAAGCTTCTTCAAACTTATCTAGGTGGGTCCCCAGACAGACACACTGCCCTTAGTCAGACCTGTACTGAAAGGCTATCCAATTTGATAGGATCTACATAAGCTAACACTCCATGAGCATAGCCTCTGTGAACCCAGGATCATCTTCATGGCATGATAAGGCTTCTAATATTTTAATGAAATATCCTTAAACTTAAAGTCCAAGGAGTGAATGAATGGTGTGGAGTCCACTTGTGGCAAGGTCCATTTTATGTGGCTTGAAGAGAGGCAGAATAGACATCTCTAGCCTCTTCTCCCCCCACCCTACTCCAAGGGAAACTTCCATTCCTGCCAGAATGGGGGCTGGAGGCCACTACTCTGCTCTCCACAGAGAGAGAAGGTAATAGGCTAGAAGGAGATTTATCTGCTCCTTTAAATATTATTATTCCAGGGGATATGATTGGGTTCCATCTAACTTTTGATAGCTTTGTCATTTGGGCAAAAAGGGGAACCCTAAGCTGGATCTAATCCAAGGTTCAACTCCATTACCACCCAATACCAGTTCCACAATAAATACACAGAGAATAGCAAAGAAACCAATTTATCCAAATCATGGCAAAAACAGAAATCAGAGAAGGTATCCACAGGACACATACCAGACAATACAAAGTGAAGGAGCTCTCCCATCAGGAGTGAGATAACAGCTCAATGTACCAGATCTCACCCAAAGGAAAACTCCCCAAAGTCTCTAGAATAACGGGCTGGGAATGGGAACATGACGGAGATTGCCAGCTCCTCTCGTGTCTTCACATAGTCTTTTCCTCCAGCAAACTGAAGTGGGTTTGGCCTCTTGCATCTTTTCTCTCAAAGCTGGAAGACCACTCAATGCTCCATTTGATGAAGACTCTCCCTTGGAAAGTCCCTAACAGGGCACTGGCTAAAACTAGAGTTCTCTCACCTCTTAACAACCACATGCCCTAGCAGAGCAGAAGGCAGGACACTCATCCCTACCAATAAGGACAAAGTCCCCATTCCAATATGCTTCAGGACAGGGGTAGCAAAGAATATTTGACCGTGGCTTAAAATTCAAACTCCTTTATCCAACGAAAGTGGATTGTCTTTCTATCTATATCTATGGTAGTATGTTGGACTTCAGAGCCAGGAAAGGCCTGGGTTCAGATCCCAACTCCAACCCTTACTAAAAATATGGATAAGGCATTGAGACCCTCCAAGCCTCATTTTCCACTTGTAACATGTCCTGGATTTGGAGTCAAAGTGTAGTTCCTCCTCCATTTGTGTCGCTTACCTATATGACCTTAGCCAAGTCCCCAACCAGCAGTGAGATAGGATGGAAATAGTGCTGGACCTGGAGGCAAAGGATCCAGGCTCAAACTCCAGTCCAACTGCTTGCTATCTATGTGAGCCAAACACTGACCTACTATCATCTGTAAAATGAGGCGGTTGGACTGGACAGCCTCTGAGCTCCCTTCTACTGCCTTTTACAATGTTCTCTGGGCCTCAGATTCTATAAAACAAGGAGACTGGAACAGTAACTTTTCAAATACCTTTCAGTTTTAAGTCTATGATTCATCTGTAATACAGGCAGGTGGCTCAGTAGATAGAGTTCCCAGCCTGGAGTCAGGAAGATCTGAGTTCAAATGTGACCTCAGTCACTTACTAATTGTGTGACTCTGAACAAGTCACTTCACCTTGTCTGCCTCAGTTTCCTCATCTGCCAAATGAGAAGGAAATGGCAAACTGCTCCAGATCTTTGCCAAGGAAACCACAAGTGGGGTCACAAAAAGTCCGATACAACTGAACAACAAAAATACCTACTTCACTTGGTTGGTGTAAGGCTCAAATGGGATGATGACTATAATAAATTGCTTTGCAAACTTGAAAGCATTATGAAGGTGGGAATCACTATTGTCTAAGTGACTTTGGCACCAAGAGATGGAAGTTCCAGTTAACTTGGTTACTTTTAAAATCACCCATCTTTCCAAAACAATTGGCTGACTGAAATAACAGTAGTTCCTGTTTGTGAGACTGAAATGTTTACTTTGGCTGAGGTTCAAGGGATGAGTAAGCAATGGAAAAGACTCTTCAGGCTTTGCAAAAAAAGTCAAGCGGAGGAGTCTTTGCACACTGTGGGGATTGGGGGGAGGGGTCTTCATTTCAAGCTAAAGAGGAAAAATCAAGACAGGGATAATTGAGGGAAAAAAATGCAGCTGTGGCAGGCATATGACCTTGGCAAAGACCAAAACAACATCTCTGAAACATAAAACAGCTCCCAACTACACGACTAAAATGATGGCGAGGTATCTATGAAGAAACTGAAAAGCAATGATTTAGGGGAGGCAAAGTGGTAGAGTATTGGATTTGGGAGTACAGGGCCTGGGTTCACATCCTGGCTCTGGCACCTACCACCAGTGTGACCTTGGTTTAGTCACTTAACAACTGCTCTGGGCCTCAGTTCCCCATCTGTAAAATGAGAGGATTGGACCAGAAAACTTCTAAGACTTCTTCTAGCTCTAAATTTGTGATTCTTTCAGGCCAGAACCGAACTGCAGAAATATGGCACTAATTAGAACAAAGCACGAACCAGTTAGAAACTTGCCCTGGGGAGATGCCCTAAGATTAGGGCGTTGTCTTCAGAAAAGCAATCATATGATAGGCAGGGGCCTTCCGAGGAGTATAGAAGAGTGACCCTATCTATTCCCCCTGGAGACAGCTAGGTGGCTCAGTGGATAGAGCACTGAACCTGAAGTTAGGAAGACCTAAGTTCAAATCCAGCCTCAGCCACTTACTAGCTGTGCGACCCTGGGCAAGTCGCTTACCATCTGTTTGCCTTAATCCACTGGAGAAGGAAATGGCAAACCACTCTAGTATCTTTGCCAAGGAAAACTCCATGGCCAGTATTGGCATGCTATGTCTACTAGGTCACAAAGGGTCCAACATCATTAAACACCACCTACTCCATATAGGCTTCTGAGACTTGATGGAATTCCTAAGTCCCTCTAGCTGCCTTCACCTGAAGGCACCAGCCCATCTTTGCAAAGGAGCAAGAAAACCACTGGAAGCTGTGATCATGATGTATCCCTGTGTTGCTACTTGAGGAATTACTATATTCTTTGTATGTATGTAGAGCAATGGTTTGTTTGCAGATCTAGATTCTGAGCACTTTGTTGCCCCAGATCCAGTCTTTGCTTGAAATAAATGCCCAGTCTTTTTAATGTCACATGCATTCCCCCATAATAGTAATTGTATCATTAGTATCCCCCAAGGAAAAAAAACAAACATGTAGCAATCCCTCTAGGATATTTTCTTATAAGATGACTAATACTCGCAGGTTCTATGGTACTTTTGTAGATTAGCACTTGTAAAACCATAGCTCATGAGCCCCCACCAGTTAACCTCCCCTTAAAAGTCAGCCAGCAGACACAAGTAAAAGCAAAAGTATTTAGCAAGAGCATAGTAAAAACAATAGCTATAAAACATTCCCCACCACACACCTGGGGGACATTCTTCCACAAATGCAAACAGCATCCATGGGAAGAATGGACACAAACAGAATACAATGAAATTGGGGTAAGTATGTGAGGCACACAATTAACCAAGGAAATTCATAACTTCAATTCCTGATGTCCTTTTTTTTGTTCTCACAGAGTTCTCATAAAGCTCACTTCTCAATTTCTAGGGCTAGTACTCCTTTGAATTGGCTCTTTTCTTTGTTGCCAAGGGTTATGCTCTATAAAACTGCTTCCTCTCTCATATCATTGCATTTCTGTATCTGGATCTGACTGGAGGATGTTTCTTCTTCCTGCTGGATACACCTCAAGTGTATCTCAACTTCTCTCAGAAAGAGCTCATGAACTTCTGGGTGGATGTCTCCTATAGGGGGAGAAGCTCCAATGCTAAATGAATTGGCCAAAGGAGGAAGAGTGAGGAAAAAGAAACCTCACTCCCTACAAAGATGTTTCCTATTTCACCACCACCATCACCTTGGTTCGAATGAACCAACTATCCAACTGTCAAATTATTTGACTGTCTTTTGGGGCCAACAAGAGGCATTGCCAATCTTTTGCCTAACTTATGGTCAAGTTCCCTTTCTAAATCAATCAAGGAGGAAATGGTTTATACTCTATAAATGGCTCACTGGGCATATTCTCCTCCTTAATTTCTATGATCACATTCTGGGTTTTCTGCATTTTGAGTTGGTCAAAGAACAATTTCCCTAATCATAGGATAATAAATTTAGAGCTGAAAAGGTATCTTACAGATCATTTAGTCCAAATCCCTCATTTTACAGATGAGAAAACTGGGTACCAGAGATGAAGGAAATTGTATTTCTGATTTCTTTTATTTCACAATTTGCTTTCATAGAGTCAAAGTTTGATGCAATAGAAGAAACTCTATATGGGAAACTAGAAAATCAAATATCAAACAAGAAAAGGCCAAAATAGAAATGGGATTTAAAAATAAAAATTATACTATAGAATATGCCCAGGGAGGCAACAAAAATGCATTTCAAAAGAAAACAAAGTTGTACATATAAATTATGAAATTCAAAAAGGAGCAATTCTTCCCAATAGTAGCAAAAACATTGAGCTAATTTTACCTCTAAACTCAAATCATTAAAGGAAAACAAACTACCACCAAATGTGTTAAATATCAAAATTCAATTTTTTGTAATGAAAGTTTATCTTCAATCCTTGTAGTAATAATGCTTTAAAATAAGCAGGAAAAAAGAATCGAACTATAGTCAAACTCCCAATGCAGAAGAAAAAAAATTAATTAAAAAAAATCCCAAATGAGCTCATAGATCTTCAGGTGGTAAGGTTTGTTAGAAAGTTCTTGTGCCAGCTGGAGGGTTAATTACTCTCTCTCAACTGGCCTCTACCCTCATGTAGGTAGCACCCTTCATCTCCAAGTTTTCCCATCAGGCATGGCTTCCCTTTAGTCCCCCACGTCAGTGCCCTCTTTGGGAAAGGCATTTATAGGCAAAACAAAAACAAGCCTCAGAAGGGAGTAATCTATGCTCTTTCTTCCTTTCCATCTCATGCAGTGCTTAAGGCTCAGTCTATACTTAGGTTTATAAGTCTAGATTCATGTGATCTTTTCTTGGGGGGGGGGGAGGAAGAGAGTTGTAAAAGTCAAATCAAGTCAACAAGCTTTGAAGTACTGTTGTTGCTGTTCAGTAGTTTCAGTCATGTCAACTCTTCACGACCCCATTTGGGGTTTTCTTTGCAAAGAATGGTTTGCCATTTCCTTCTCCAGCTCATTTTACACAACAGAGTTAAGTGACTTGCACAGAGTCACATAGCTAGTAAGTGTCTGAGGCCACATTTGAACTCAGGTCTTCCTACCTAGGAAGGTAGCTATGACACCTAGCTGCCCTTTTAAATATTTACCATGTGCCAAGCACTAGGAACATAAAAAAGGGAGGAGGGGGCAAAATTAGACCCTGCCCTCAAGGAGCTTACAATATAGTGGGAGGGGGACAATAAATATACAATCATGTACAAATAAGATACAAACAGGGTAAATTAGAAGTCATTTCAGAGGGGAAGTACTAGCACTGAGGAGGAAAAACCAGGACAGGATTCTTGCAGAAGGTGGAGTTTTACCTGAGACTTAAAAGAAGCTAGGGAAGCCAGGAAGTGAAAGTGAGAAGTAAAAACATCCCAGGCAACGGAGACAGAGTTGGAAGATGGAGTGTCATGTGCAAGGAACAGCAAGAAGGCCAGTATTTCTAGATCACAGACTATGAGAAAGGGTAGGAAAGGGCCAGGCCAGGGGTGGGGAACCTACAGTCTTAAGGCCACATGTGGCCTTCTAAGTCCTTAAGTGTGGTCTTGAGATTCAGTCAAAAGGCCGCACTTAAGGATTTAGAAGACACAGGTTCCCCATGTCTGAGCTAGGATGTGAAGGATTTTAAAAGTCAAAAAGAGGATTTCCTATTTGGCTCTGGAGCCACTAGAGTTTATTGAGTAAGGGAATGACCTAATCAGACCTGCACTTTAGAAGATCATTTGGTAACTGAGTGGAGAATGGAGTGGGAAAAGACATTTGAATCAGGGAGACCAACCAGAAGGCTATGGCAGTAGTCCAGATATGAAGTGATGAGGACCTATACCAGAGTGGTGACAGTGTTAGGGGAGAGAAAAGAGCATATATAAGAGACGTGGTGAAAGTAGAATAAATAGGACTTGGCAACAGATTGCATATGGCAGTGAGAGAGAGAGAGAGAGTAAGGACTCACCTAGGTTATTGGGACGGAATGACACCTAGAACTAGGAAGAAGGTGGTACCTTTCATAGTAATAAGAAGGACAGAAAGGGGGAAGGATTTGGGGAAATATATATATATAATGAGTTCTGTTTTCACTGTGTCTAGTTGAATGTATCTATGGGAAATCTATTTTGAGATGTACAATAGGCATTTGGTGGTGTGAGACTGAAGGTTAGGAGAGAGGTTTGGAATGGATAAATACACCTGAAAGTCTTCTGCATAGAGATGATCATTGAATCCATAGATGTTGAGAAGATCATCAAGTGAGATGGTTTAGAGGGAGAATAGAAGAGGACTCAGGACAGAACCTTGGGGGACACCCAAAGAGAATGATCCAACAAAGAAGACTGGGAAGAAACATTCAGACAGGCAGCAGATGAACCAGGAGAGAGCAGTGTCACAAAAACCTTGGAGAGAAGAGAGTACTGAGAAGAAGGTGATAAGCAGTGTCAAAGGCTTCCAAAGTCAAGTATGAAGAGCCAGAAAAGACCATTAGATTTGGACATTAAGAGACAGATCAGTGATAATTTTGGAGGAAGAAGTTTCAGTTAAACAAAGAGGTCAGAAGCCAGGCAGTCAAATGTTTAGTAGAGAGTGAGAGGAAAGGAAGTGATGGAATATTAGGGAAGGATTTCTCAAGGGTGTTGGCCATGATAGAGAGAAGAGACAATAGATAATGAAGATAGACAAAGCAAGGTAAGTCTTTTGTTGCTTTTGTTTTTGGTTTTTTGTTTTAAAGGTTGGAGGAGACATGGGTATGTTTCTAGGCAGCTAGTATCTCTAGCTCACTTTGCGCCCCCAGCTGGTAGTTCCAGCAATTAGACCAAAAAAAACTCGTCTCCCTGGCAAATACATATTGATGAATAAAATTTTCTGTTCCTCTCTCCACTATGCTTTACAATCCATTCTTCTTCTCTCAGGTGCATTTAAGTCTCCCCTCCCCCCCACCCCCAGAGTACTCACACAAAATCAGTACTGACATGAATGACCAAAAAACACAGAAAGAAGTAGGAAAAAAATACTCTTAGCATACAAGGGCTGAACATATATCTCAGTGACATCATGGGAGTCCTGAGTGAAAGTGAGGAAAATCACAAGAGTGAGAGCCAGGAAAAGTCTGGTTGTCACCAATTTTGTTCTTGGCATTAGGGACAGCTATGTCCACTTTGCAGTTGCCCCATTAACTGGAGGTCCTAGGCCCCAAGCAGCAGTCATCTCATTTCTTCGATCCTCCCCACCTGCCTGCCCACCCCCAAAAAGCTTTAAAAAAGCATCTTTTGTGTTATTCTTAGCTTTCCTCTAAAACCTCATCTTATTCCGAGCTTTGGGAAGGAGAGGTTGATTTCTCTATAGCTATTTCAGGTGTCATAGAGCAAAGCCCTGCTAAACTAAAGATCGGAGAAGGAGCCCAAAACTTTACTTAATCATCATTGGTTGTTGTTGTTGTTGTTGAATTCCCTTTGTATATGGTAGGCATAAGGTCCCAGCTCTGAGGAGCCTTATGTTCTAGAGCTGTGGACCGACATATAATAAGGAATCTTACATGCATCTTAAAAAAGTAAATAAATCTTGTGACTCATGTCTAGTTCCTGAACAATAGCAATCAGAAGTTAGAGGGAAATTGGCACCACAAGAGTCCCTGGGTTTGAATTTCAACTCGGCTGTTCACTCCCTATATGATCTTGGGCAACGTTTATGTCTCACTTAACCTCTCTAAGGTTCCATTTCCTCATTTGTAAAACATGAAAGCTAGTCTATATGATCATCAGGGTTCTTGTCAGCTCCAAATTTTGTGATACGAGGAACACTGGACTTGGGGTCATGAGACCGCGTTGTATATCATAACTCCTACTCTTCTTGGCTGTCTGACCACAGAGAAGTCACTTACAGTGAAACAGAGAAAAATAGAGAAGCAGATATGAGGAGATAGAGACACAGAGACAATAAAAAAGACAGTGACAGGGAGAGAGAGAGAAAATTTATTAATCACTTACAATGTGCCAAGCTCTGTGTTAAGCATTGGCGACACAAATACATAGCAGCAAAACAGTTTCTGCCCTCAAGAAACTTCTCTTTTGATGGAGAGAGGCAACCTATAAAGGTAGGGAGGGAACAGCAGTATGCCATGGAGACAGCCAAGAAGTGATGTGGAGGCCTGGTTCTGAGTGAAGAAAGGCTTGTCTATGAGAGCCTGATGACTCCAGAGGAGAAATCCAAGGTTCTGGGTGAACCAAAAATCACAAAGCCAAGCTGTTGACGGGAATAAAGGCCAGAATCAATCAACCAACTACCAAGTATTTAGTAAATGGCTACTATGTAAAAGCCACTATGATCAGCAAATACAGAACAGTCACTGCTTAAATTCTCATGGGAGAGACATCATGTAACCACACATACACCCTGAACTAGGTGTAGTGTTGCAATGAAATGGGCGATGCCCAGTAAGGGAGCTTCTACCAAGGAAAACTGAAAATTGGCAACTGACTTGGAATCTTGGGAAGTTACCTGGGCCACTGAGAAACTAATCCAGACTTGTCCAGGATCACACAGAAAATCAGATTTCCCCTACTGGATAGATATTACCCACTATATATACCACACTATTACTAATAATAGTCACCACTTACATTACAATGTTATCTCACTTGATCCTCAACAACCCGATGAGGTAGGTGCTATTATTACCCCTGTTTTACATGGGAGGAAACTGAGGCAAGGAGTGTGGTTAAGTGACTTTCCCAGTGACACAAAGTTGGTAAATATAATTAAAAACACATAATATATATAACATACATAATATATAATAAAACTATAATAAGAACAATAATAAGCTAACAATTCTATAGCACCTACTATGTGCCAGGCACTGTGCTCTGGGCTTTACAAATGTTATGTCATTTGATTCTTACAACCATATTGTTAGGTAGGTACGATAATTATCTCCATTTTACAATGAGGAAACTGAGTCTGAGAGAGGTTAAGTGACTTGTCCAGGGTCACACAGCTAGAGACAGGATTCAGACCCAGATCTTCCTCACAAGAAGCATCTGGTGCCACAACAGATAGAGCACTAGACCAGGAGTCAGGGAGTCCTGTGTTCAAATCCAGGCTCAGACACTTATACATTATGATCCTGGGCAAGTCATTTATCCTCTCTCAGCCTCAGTTTCCTCTACAGTTATACCTTCCACATCAGGATTTTTCCCCATCCTCATTTCTGTTTCAATATATCGTGGGTTGGCATAAGAAATTAAATTGAAATTTGGGGGGAGTTTCACAGAAGCCGCAGACAACCCAGGAAATTCAGCAGATGACACAGATAGTGTTAAGGAACTCAGAAATGCATAAAATATATGTATAGTATTGTATAATATGGACATATTTTATATTTTAATGCCATAATAATTTATCTTCTTCTTTGGTATAAAGGAAGGGCCAAAGAGTTTTACAGGGATTTTCCAGATCGCAGGGGAAAGGATAACTATGCCATGAAATAAGGATAATAAAAACAACCTCCAAAGGTTGTTGTTATGCTCAAATAAGATAATATTTGTAAGCACTTGACACAGCACCTGACACATAGGAAGAAATATACAAATATTTATTCACAACTGTGATGCCTAGCAGTCTCACATCTGACAACATACAAAATTAACACATGGTCATTTGAAGGAGGGGGAGAGAATTCTAGCAACTGGGAGAACTGGGAAAGGCTTCCACCACTTAATTACTCTGACTCATTTCATAAAATGAAGATAACACCTGCAATCCCTATTTTGCAGGGTTGTTGTGGGGAAAGTGCTTTGTAAGCCCTAAAATGTTATATATCCGTGTGAGTTATTGTCATTACAATAGTTATCACATCCAAATAGGAAAGAGAGACCTTTAGGGCTGACTTCAGAGGAACAGCTCCCAAGGACTATATGCTCCTTTAAGACATGACTTCACTTTCAAGAAAAAAAGAAAAGAATAAAAGTCCCAGGCGACTGGGAAAGCTAAGAAGCCAAGCCTAATGATAATAAAAAAAGCTTTTGTGAGTGAGTGAGTGAGTGTGTGTGTGCGTGTGTGTGTGTGTGTGTGTGTGTGTGTGTGTGTGTGTGTGTGTGTGTTAGCTGCGGCTGTGTGCTTAGCAGAGTACAGACACGTTCGGATCTGCAGGAAATCGTCTGGACCAACCAGAGGGAAGGGGCTGTCTGACTAACCCCTGAGCAATGTAACCCAAGCGAAAGGGGCGTTGGTCATCCACAGATAAGTTCCGAGCCTCACAAATCCGTTGCTTGTACCATTTGCTTGCTCTCCGAAGCTACCCTCCAGAGAGGCTCCGCTGCCAGATCCTCCTCTTCCCTCCACAATGGTAAAGTACATTTTTTTCTTATTTGTCTTCCTCTTGACCCAAAAGCAACAGTGTAGTTCCCACAGTTTTCTGGAATGTCACCGTTCTTTTATCTGCTCTCGTGGTAGCTAAGAGCTAAAAGAAAGCTACGCACTCATTTTGAGAGGTGTGGATCATGTTCATCACAAGAGCCTGAGTGTGGAATTTCAACCTTCTCATTAAAAATGAGAACGAGGAGAGAAGGAAAGTTTTCTCTACTCTCAGAGTTGTACGGGGCACTTTGTTCAAGATAAAAAAAACCTCCCTGGCAAGGGATCAAAGGTGCAGTTGGCTACCTGCTTATGCCTCTTCGGTCCTGGGCATTCATAATATTAACCTTGGAATGAAAGTAATTACTGTGATTTCCTTTCTGTATCTGAGGGCCCCTAAGGCAGGTCTCTAAGTACACCAAAGAGGCTGGGAGGAGCCAAGCAAAATCCACAGAAAGCAAGAGGGTTTGGGGGGCTGGAGCTGGGGAAGCCCAGACACCTATGTACCCCCCAAAAAGGGAAAATTCAGGACTTGATCTTCTGAATCCTAATGGAGGAATGGAGTTTCAGTTAAGCCCTGGAAAGCTGCCAAACGAGAAAAAACACTGAAACCAAATACTGTTGCTAAGCCTGAGCACAGCCAAATATGTGGGAGGAGCTCCAATCCCAGACTCTCATTTATCCCTCTTTTAACCCTTTTCCCCTTTTCATTCTTTCTTGCCTTGAGTCCAGGCTAAAGGTTCTCATCCTTTTTTTGGTCCTCCTGCATTCTGGCTTTCAATAAGCTACCCCATGCTCTCTATTCAATATGGAAGAAAAAATACCATAAGATATGATACCATATGATGCCAAAATACCATATTATAAGTTATTTTCCAGATATTTCCTGTGCCCCCTTGACATCCTTCTCACATCCCCTAGTACTACACACACCCCATATTGGGAAACCTTGATTTAGACATACTCCTTTCCTAACCCACACTTCTCCCACCCCTACTGGTTGCACCCTTCCCTAGATCTATATTCTCCTTTCTTACTCTTCTATCTTGCCTTTTCATTCGCCTCCAAAATTGATTTCCTTTCTGATATCTAAGGGTACTCTGGTTTTCTTGGAGTGGTTTTTTTCAGCAGGCAACCTTCCTAAGTGCCACACCCTGCCCCCTTTTAACGAAATTTCTCTTTCTCTTTGATAACATTCACCTCTCATTCTTAGCGCTTAGAGCAGGGGATTGGCAATATGGCTTCCCACACAAGGGGAAGCAGGAAGATAGACAGTGCTAGGGACACTCTTTGGGGGGGGAGGAGGAACACTTTTTAACATGCCTTTTCTTTTCTTTTTTGACAAAATATATTGATATCTTTAATCACCTTCATTTCCAGTATATCCCTCCCTTAATATTACCTTTCACAAACAGATCTTTGGTGCCAGAAAATGGTGCCACTCCCCATAGCTCGTGGATATTATCTAGTGCTAAGTTGTCACATGTATGAGAGGCTCAAAGCTTGTAAACCAACCTGTAATCATTTAAGCCCTGTTTAGAGTGAATAAATGGTCCATCTCTCCTAAATTCCCCTGTCAGAGTCACACAAATGATTCTGTTTGCGTTAAGATCATAGATTTAGAGTTGGGAAGGACTCTAGAGGTCCCCAAGTCTAACCCCCTCCTAGAGAGGTGATAGAGAGATGATAGATGAGGTCCATAAAGGATGGGACTTGCCCATGGCCTTGCAGGTAGAAGGGCCAGAATTTGAACCCAGGTGCCCTGGCTCCAAATCCAGTGCTCTTGCTAGCATACCAGGTTAATTTTAAAGCAGTCTCTCCTTTCTCCACTTCCTCCTTTCTTCTTTCTCAATCTTTTCCTTTGGAAACTTTAAGGGGGGAAAAAAGAGCACAAAGGCTATAATTGTCTCTGCCTGACGCACTGCAGCTTTCAGGGAAAAATCCTTTAAATTACAACATTCCCATACAAAGCTCATGGGGATGGGGGGGAGGGTGTATTGGGGGGAAGCAGGAAGTAAAGTGGGAAAAACTCTTTGGAATCTGGTGGGACAGCTGAGAAAAGAGGTAGAAGCAGCTGTGGGAACCAAAAAGGAGTCCTGAGGCCTCACAGCTTAAAGCCAGCCTAACCATCGGTGACTCACTGAGCCCTGCCCAGAGCCCCTCCCTGGGCCACGTGTGTCCTTCATTCTGTTAGTCTGGATGAAAAGACAATGGCTCTGGTAGAGTTAGGATAAGAAAAGAGAGCTCTCTAACCTTGTCTGCTTCTGTGTTTAGGAATTATTTTATTTTCTCTTAATTTTATCTTTGTTTTGTTTTTATTCTTCTTAGTGAAAGTACCTTTTAAAAGAATTCCAACTTTGTCTTGTGTCAACTAGATGGGGAAGAGAATATATCCAACACCTATGCCAGGAGATATAAGGAGGATCTAAGCTGTGGTCATCCCAGCTCAGGATCTTGGGAAGAACTAATGGGACCTGGGTCATTCAGAGGTGAAAATGAAGAAGACAGAGAGAGAGAGACAGAGAGAAAGAGAGAGAGAGAGGAGGAGGAGGAGAGAGAGAGAGAGACAGAGAGAGAGAGAGAGAGAGAGAGAGAGACAGAGAGACAGAGAGACAGAGAGAAAGAAGGAGGAGGAGGAGGAGGAGGAGAGAGAGACAGAGAGAGAGAGAGACAGAGAGAGAGAGAGAAGAGACAGAGAGACACAGAGAGAGAGAGAGAGAGAGAGAGAGAGAGAGAGAGAGAGAGAGAGAGAGAGAAGAGAGAGAGAGAGAAGAGAGAGAGAGTGCTCATCTTGACTCCAGCTCCTTGGGATAAAGGAAAGGGGGCACAATGTAGAGTTCCAGGACCTACCTTCCAATAGTTGCTTTGCTGTTTACTCTTACATAACCTAAGCAAGTCACTGGGCCTTGGGTTCTTTGTCTTTAAAATAAAGGCATTGGAATAGATGACATCTAGGTCTCTTCCAACTCTAAATCTATGAGCCTAGAGTCCCATGCCATCCAGGACTCCTAATTTTAGGCCCAGAGAAGAGAAAGGACTTTCAGGGGTGGAGAACCTGTGGCCTCAAGGGCACATGTGGCCTTCTAGGTCCTTGGGTGCAGCTTTTTTGACTGAGTCCAAGTTTTACAGAACAAATCCTTTTATTAAGGGGATTTGTTCCATGAAGTTTGGATTCAGTCAAAGGGCTACACAGGTCCCCACCCCAGGGAGTAAGTAACCAAGCCAGGACACATAGCTGTCTCTGGATCCAGATCAGGGGTTCTTCCTCCTGAAAAGCAGAGCCAGGACAACGGACCCACTTCCTTCCCAAAATATTCTTTCCTGGAAAGACCTGGGAGCCTGTTCTCTCTTCAGTTGAATTCAACAAGCCCCGTGCCACATACTTCCTGTGGACAAGGCACCACCTTGTGAGGCACTGTTCTTACCTCAGAGAGATTACATCCTGTTAGGACTAAAGCAGAAGGAAGGGGTGTTGTGACATGTACACAGATAAGTAAATACAAAGGGGGGGGGGCAAGAAGAGGAGAGAGCACCAACCCCTGAAAGGAGATCAAGAAAAGCTTCCCTGACACTGAAACTAAGTTATGAAAGTATTCTGGTTCTAGACTCTGGCAGCCCTTAGGCCACAAAAGAAACCATCACAATTATTATCATTATAAATAATGAATTATTAGTGGGCAGAAGTTTCCTCGGAGTCCCTTTAATTGTTGTCTTTCAGTTGTGTCTGACTCTTTGTGACCCCATTTGAGGTTTTCTTAGCAATTTGTCATTTCCCTCTCCTGCTCACTTGACAGATGAGGAAAATGAGGCAAACAGGGTGAAGTGACTTGCCCAGGATCACACAGCTAGCCAGTATCTGAGGCCAGATCTGAACGCAGGAAAATGACTGTTCCTGACTCCAGGCCTGGCACTTTCTGCAATATGGCGCCACCTAGTGGCTCCTTAAAGTCCTTTTTAAAAAGCTGCCTTTATTCTCTTTGTCCACCAGAGGGGGAAACCCAACCAGGTCCTCACTCCTCTGGATTTCTGCTCCCTGCCCTCCCCCTGCACCAGAAATGTCTGAAGAATTCTGTAGTGAAGAAAGTGTCCATGCTACAGGTGGTGGTAACAGCAGTAGTGGTTATCGAAGCTTTAAGTAGTCTGTGATTCTTCCAGATCTTGGGATCATAGGCTCTTATAATCTTGGGACATGAAGCTGTAAGAGACCTCAGAGGTCAACAGAGTCCACATTTTGCAGGTGAGGAAACTGAGAGCCCAAGAAATCAAGTTTCTTGCCCAAGATCGCACTGGTAGTAAGTGACAGATGTAGGTTTTGAACTCAGATCATCCGACTTCGAAGCCACCATACTGCCTCTACAACCACCCTGTGAGCTAGATACTACAAGTGTTATTATCCTTAATTACAAAGTGGGAAACTGAGACACAGAAAACTTACACCAAGTTACACAGCTAATAAGTGGCAGACCTTTGGGCCTTAGTTAGAAGGTCCTCTGAAGCCAAATCAAATACCCTTTCTTACTCTATGACAGTTCCTTGGATACAGCCCAACACTCTTCAGATAATAAAGATACAGCTCATACCTTCCACCTCTCTTAAGGCACGGGGGAGAGGGAGAGTAGGAGGAACTCACCACCTCTCCCTAAGCTTTCCACTTTGGTTAGCCCCAGTCATTAGGAAATCTTTCCTCGTGTGCACAAATTAGCCTCTTTGGAATTTCTACAGGTTTATAATTTGTTTCGTTCTCTAGGACCAAGTAGAACAAGCCTAAATGTTCTGTGGAACAATCTTCCTAACTAAATAAACTAATAAATAATATATAAACTAATTAATAATAAATAAACTAATAAATAAAACAGTTATTAGCTATGTGACTCTGGACAAGTCAGAACCTCTCTGACCCTCAATTTCTTCATCCATAAAATGGGTGTAATAATACTTGTACTACCTGCCTCATGGTACTTACCTTAAAGCACTGTTTAAATGTGAGCTCTATATGGGGGTCAGGGAAATGGGACAGAGGACATACATAATTTGACCTAGACCCAAAGGTTCCAGAAGAAGGCCCTATCCATGGAACAACTAGTGTACCCTTTGTACCAAAAATGTACTCCTCACTCCAATTGAAAAGATGGGATTGTCCCTTCTGTGTTACTGATCCCAGATTTTAGTCTTGCTGATTGTAATCTATACTTGTTGTTTCCTTTCCAAAGGCCAAAAAAATCACCCCCACTGAAACAGAGAGATGCATTGAGTCCTTGATAGCTGTTTTCCAGAGGTATGCTGGCCGGGAGATAACTAACTCCCCAAACACCCTCTCCAAGACTGAGTTCCTGGTCTTCATGAATACAGAGCTGGCTTCCTTCACACAGGTAATGGAGAACAGCCTGTAACCTTCCACCTACAGCTTTGATCACTGAATGAACATAACAGACTGGTAATGATAGCCTTCCTCCAGCGGCCAAGCCACTCACCAGGTTTGGAGACAATAGACACCTCGACTGACAGGATCAGGGCTCAAAAAGATCCCACCAACCCCAGATGCTAGCCTGAAGCTAACAGGAGGAAATTTAATGTTGGGAAATAAAAAGTCCCTACACTCAGGTTCAAAAAACCAACTGCACAAGTATGAGATGGGAGGAAAGAAATGTAGCTAGAAAGCCATTCATGTGAAAAAACCTTGAGAAGTTTAGTTAACTGACCACATATGAGTCCACAGGGTGGGGTGTGGCTGAAATGGCTAATAGGTTCTCAAGCTTCATGAACAGAAAAGTTCAGAACCAGAACAAAGAATAGTGACAGTCTTAAATATTTTGACTACAGCCATCATATAGAATTCATTTCTGTGTTCCACTTTTTAGAAGAGATATTGTCGTTCCAAAGCTCATCAAGAACAGGGAACCCAAGATGGTGGGGAAGTCAAAACCATCTCATTGGAGGAATAGTTGAAAAAGCTGGGGATTTTTAGCCTGGAGAAGGGAAAACTAAGAAGAAGGGCATCATTGTTCTAAAATATATTGAAGTCTGCCATATGTCAGATTCTACCTAGTCTGCTTGGCCCTTGAGGGGAGAATCAAAACCAATAGCATGAAAGTCATAGGGAGGTAAGAAGGTAAGTTTCAGCCCATCATAAGGAAAAATTCTGTAACAAGTACATCTAGAAATGGAATGCTGCATCAAAGTGTAACAAGCTCCCTATTAGTGAAGGTCTTCAGGCAGAAGCTAAATGACCATTTGTTGAGGGACAGTGTAAGTGGGTTCAGAGATGGCCATGGAGTCAAGAAGAGCTGGGTCCAAGTCTCATCTCTGAAACACACGGCTGTGTGACTCCAGCCAAGTTATTTAATCTCTCAATGCTCTGGGAAACTCCCTAGAACTATAAATTGCAGAAGTGACAATTGGCATTGGATGAGGGAATTTCCTCATCCATGAGCTTCCTGCACCAATGAAATCACAGTTCTAGGGGCATCTAGGTGGTACAGCAAGTAGAGCACCGGCCCTGGAGTCAGGAGGACCTGAGTTCAAATCCGGCCTCAGACACTTGACACACTTACTAGCTGTGTGACCTTGGGCAAGTCACTTAACCCCAATTGCCCTGCCAGAAAAGCAAAAAAAAAAAATCACAGCTCTAGTCCCTATCCCTCTTGTTGATGGGGTTCAATACTTCCATAAGATGTGGGTAGATGACCTCTGAGATCCCTTCTAACTCCGAAAGTCTACTGTATTCTGTGGAGGAATGATAGAATCACAGAAGTTTACAGTTGGAAGATGGAATAGCCATCCAGTCCAACTCCTATCCCAAAGGCATATCCACTTTAACATACCTGACAAGTAGTTATCCAGCATCTGCTTAGAGATTTCCAATGAAGGGTGACCCACTCCCTCCTCCCAAAGCATTAAATCCCACTTTTGAATGGCTCTAATTGTTAGGAAGTCTCCATCAAGCCACAATTCACCTTTTTTTTACTTCAACCCATTACTCCTGGAAGACCAAACTGTACAACTCTAATCCCCCTTCCATATTACAGTCCTTCAAATACTTAAACTCATCTATCATGCCCATGCCCACCTCCCCCAGCCGTCTCTCCTTCAAGTTAAATATCTCTTGTTCCTTCAACTAATCCTCATACAACATGGACTTGAGAACTTTTGCCATCCCGTTTGCCCTCCTCCAGTTGCTCTCCAATTTATCGTTTTTGTTCAGTCGCGTCTAACTCTTTGTGACCCCATTTGGGTTTTTCTTGACAAAGGGAGTGGTTTGCCATTTCCTTCTCCAGCTCATTTGACAGATGAGGAAACTGTGGCAAATGGGGTGAAGTAACTTGCCCAAGGTCACCCAGGTAGTAAGTGCCTGAGTCCAGATTTGAACTCAGGAAGATGAGTCTTCCTGACTCCAAGCCAGGCCCTCTATGCACTATGGCGCCACCTAGCTGCCCTCTCCAACTTATCAGTGTTCTTTAAATGCAGTGTCTGGAACTGAATATACTTCAGGTGTGGCCTGACCTAGCCAGAGTACAACAGAACTACTACTTCCTTATTTCTAGAACTAATGCTTCTCTTAATGTAGCCCAAGATTATGTTCGCTTTTTTTTTTTGATTGTCACATCACACTACTGACTCATATTGAGTTTTCAGTCCACTAAAACTCCCAGAACTTCAGTAGAACTGCTTTTTTTCTTTTTTTGGAGGGGGGAAGGCAAGGCAATTGGGGTTAAGTGACTTGCCCAAGGTCACACAGCTAGTAAGTATCAAGTGTCTGAGGCTGAATTTGAACTCTGGTCCTCCTGACTCCAAGGCCAGTGTTCTATTCACTGCGCCACCTAGATTCCCTTAGAATTACCCTTTCACCATACCCCCCTCCAGCCTGTTACTTAAGAAATTGATCCTTTGAACCCAAGTGTAAAACTTTACATTTATCCCTATTGGATTTCATGTGTGGGACATAGGAAGGGTAGAGTTAGGATACTATTCACATAGAAGACCTAGGGAAATAAAGGAAATATATTTCGATGTGGCAATAGCTACATTTCATTCATTTTTCCCAGGCTCTGTTCTGTATTTACCAGCCTTGACAATCTATTTCTCTGAGTAAGGATCCAGCTTACCTCTGACAAATATCCCTTTCTTCATTTCTTCTTGAAGTAGGACTTATTTTAGAGACCCAAATCTGTGGAATGCCCAGCACATATATGTTGACAAGCAACATGATCTTCAGTCTAGTTAGGAGGAGATTAGCATGAAATGCTAAATGTGACACAAAGTCTGAACTTTCTCTTATCATTTCTGCAGAACCAAGACCCTGGTGTTCTGGACCGAATGATGAAGAAACTGGACCTCAACTGTGATGGGCAGTTAGACTTTCAAGAATTCCTTAATCTAATTGGAGGCTTGGCACAAGCTTGCCATGCCTCCTTCACAGCTAGCCAGTCTGTCAAGAAAATGTGAATGGGCCTCCCAGCCAATTTTCCAGATACGTCCTTCCTCCAAACCAGCAAATGTATACCCATTCCTCATAGTCACACACTGAACCCTAAGAGGCCAAGGCTACAATACAGAGCCATTCCTTTGTAGCAATAAAATACGATTTTTTTAAAAAACACACAATTGAGAAATTGTCTATAGGACTACAGGGAGAAGAGGATAAAAGAAGAATTGGGTAAATCATAACTGGTAGAAGTGTGTAACCTACAAGTCAATTAGGGCTTGGACCCTCCATAGAGTATACTGAGTTTATCTGGGAGCTTCTCTCAATAATAGTCTTTATGGTTCACTTTGTCCTACCCAGATTCCACTCTAGGAATCTCTCTCTAAAGGCCCTTGGCACCTTAACAAGATCTTAAGCTAACTAGATATCAGATATAGTACAGGTTTTATTATTCCATAATCCCTTCTGTTGGATTCCCAACTTCACTCTGGACCTACACAAATCCATACAATTCACAGTATCAGCAAAAGGTTAGGTCCATATTGTTCTTCAATATAGACTGTTCTTGATGAGCTGCTGATCCTTCTTCCTCTTTGGAGCTACACAAATAGTCTCTGGGCCTTTCTCTAGGTCCAAGTGTGGCTATCTTCTGTCTCCTCTTCCACCTTCTCTCACTGATATTCTAAATCCCTTTTCTCTCTCTGTCTCTATCTTCTCTCTTCTCTCTCTCTCTCTCTCTCTCTCTCTCTCTCTCTCTCTCTCTCTCTCTCTCTCCCCCTCTCTCTCTTCCCCATCTCTTCTTCTTCTTCTTCTTCTTCTCCTCCTCCTCCTCCTCCTTCTCTTCCTCCTCCTCCTCCTTCTCCTCTCTCTTTCTTTCTGTCTCTCTCTCTCTGTCTCTGTCTCTCTCTGTCTCTGTCCCTCTCTCTCTCTCTCTCTGTTTCTCTCTCTCTCTCCCCCACCCCCAACTGTTTCTTTCTATGAAGCCAAATGGAGACAGCCTTCATCAGCACATCTCTCTCCAGATCGCCTGTGTCTCTATCCCTCTCTCAGTCTCTTTTTAACACCAAGCCCAATAGCCAGGTCAAGTGTTAACTTCATCATTCCTAAAGTATCAGATGTTTAGCTGATTCAATGAGAAAACAAAATCCATATCTGTCAGTCAGGGAGGACCCAGGACAAAGAGGATTCATTCCTTGATCAGGAAACAGTAGAGATGGGAAGGACTTACCTCATTCTTCTTTGCATACACAGCCAGTCTTCATAGAGAAGACCCTATCCAATTAGCTGCACGGCACTATCCTTCTTTCTCATCTTTTCCATTGCATCTAAGAACTGCAAGTGAAGACTTTGGTCATCCCTCAGAAAAGTCTCATTTCTTCTAAGAGGTTTTATATGTAACTAGTCTCTAAAAATAGGGCAGCTAGGTGACACAGTGCATAGAGTGCCCAGCCTGAAGTCAGGAAGATTCATAAGTTCAAATCTGGCCTCAGATCCTTACTAGTTGTGTGACCCTGGACAAGTCACTTAACCTTGTTTGCCTCCAGTTCCTCATCTGTCAAATGAGCTGGAGAAGGAAATGGCAAAGCACTCCAGTATCTTTACCAACAAAACTCCAAAGAGTCAGACACATCTGAAAAAATAACTGAAAAACAGACATTCTCTACAGAGGTGTTTTTTGGGGGATTACATACACTTGTAAAAGATGCTTCCTACTTACATATTACCCTGAGTAAAGAGTCAACTTTCAATTATCCAAATTAATGAAGAGAGGGGAACAAAGGCATTAGTTTGCCTTTCTACTTATGTTTCACATAAGTTAATGTTAAAATTGACCCTGAGTCTACATTGACTAGGCAAACAGGAAGAGATAGCCCAGGAGAAAGATGGGGAAAGCTGACCTAGGATTAAAAATAATATTGTGGCTAATACCTATGTGAATCATTAATTGTTTTAGTGATATATTTATATTAGCATATAGGTTTTATACCCAATCCCAAATTATAGCATTAGCTCCATAATTCTCTCAAAATGGGTTGAAGCAAAAAGCAAACATAAGGCTTATAAAGAGACAAAGTTGTGGCTTAATGTCAGGAAAAAAATTTCCTACCAATCAGAGCTGTCCAAAAGTAAAATGAACTTCATTGGGAAGAGCTGGGCTCCCCCACCTTGGAGGTCTTCAAGTAAAGGCTAGATGACCACTTGTGGGGTGTGTCCAGGAAAGTCCTTTTGCACTCTCAAATTCCATGATTCAGTAAAGGGCAGAAAACAAGCCCAAGGAAGAGATCACATTTCAGGGTGGGGCTCTGAGAACGTGTATCATTGTAAGTTTTTAATTTCTTTGTTACAAATTAGTGCCCTGAAGTATGAAGGCCCAGAAGTTTTCTAGGAATGATAGCTGTCTCTTAGTCACATGTATGCACCAAATATTCTCTCTTATGTTTTAACATCTTAGAAAAAGATACTATTCAGTGAGTCACCTCCTGAACTGCTTAGAAGTTGGCCATGTGTGAAAACAAGGCTCCGTCATTCCAAAGCACATGAAAGCTGTAAAATGATGGTGCTTGGGCATCTCAAAGGCAACCCAACATTTCTCCAGTCCACCAGGAAAGTGCTAGGTCTCATTTTAAGGCACCATTCCCAGGGGACCACCTATTTTGAAAATCAGTCAAGCATTTTCAAGAGCAATCTGGAATTATACCCAAAGAGTTATTAAACTGCCTATAGCCTTTCACCTAGCAATACCACTACTAGGTCTATTTCCAAAGATGATTAGGGGAAAAGGAAAAGAACCTATATGTTTCAAAATATAGCAGCTCTCTTTGTGGGGGCAAAGAACGGGAAATTGCAGGGATGCTCGTCAATTGGAGAATGGCTGAACATGTTGTGGTATATGATCCTGATGGAATGCTACTGTCCTATAAGAAATGATTGGCTCATTGATTTTAGAAAAACATGGATAGACTGGAATGAAATAATGGAGAACAAAATGAGCAGAACCAACAGAACACTGTATACAGAAACAGCAATATTGTTTCAAGAGCAACTTTGAGCAAATAAGTCATTTTGACTATTATAAATACCATTAACTACAAAAGACATATGAAGGAAGATGCTATCTACATCCAGAGAAATAACTGATAAATAGAAGTACGTATAGAATAATTTTACATGTATATGTATACACACAAATACATATTTGTGTCTAAAGGTAGCCATCTCTAGGGTGGGGGGAAGGGAGAGGAAAAAAGAAATTTACATGATAACTATATATTTAAAAAGAATAGCAAGTTGTACATAATAGATTTGCAATTTCAAGTGCAATCATCTTTTTTTCATTCTACTATGTAATGGAAATGCTTGATTTATTTCATAAATTAAAAACAAAATAAATAAAATCTTTAAAAAATTTTTAATAAGAAAGGCATAGTATTTGGAACTATGATTATAGTCATGTGCCCTCATCATACTCTATCTGGAATGTCCAGTTTAAGAGATCATGTTTTAGCAAAGACATTGGTAGCTAAAGATCACCCAAAGGAGCCAAACCAAAATGGAGAAAGGACCTTCAAGCTAGGACTATATGAGGATCAGTTGACAGAAATAGAGATATGTATTCTGTAGGTAAGGAGATTAGGGGTAAGGAGTGTGAGAGGCAGGAGAACTGGAGGAAAGAAAAAGAAAGACTGCCACATGGGAGAGCAAATGGCTGTGTCCTGCTTAGCCCCAGAAACTGCAACCAAGAGCAGTGGATAGGTGGAAGCTGAAAAGTAGCTTTTCAATTTGAGAACTATTTGAGGAAAAACTTCCTCAGGATTGAAATGATCCAGAGACTACTTGCTGATTTGTTGTAGAGGGGATGATTGGTTGTTTATATATGTATAGATTAGGTTGGATGGCTTCAGAGGTCCCTTACAAGTCTGACAGCCTATGATTTTATGGGTTTTTGCAGGACACTGAGAGATGTTCTCTTGTTAATGATTTAATAATGCTTTAAAGGAATTCATTCTTAATCTTTCCCATTTGACAACTCTCAATGTCTTTGAAGGTTATATTAATCCATTATTAAGGTGTCTTCCTACAGCCTTAGGGATTTATTAAGACTAGAAAAATGGCATGTGGGTGTATACTTTTTATTGAAACTTTATTGCATCAATATATTTAATTTCAACTTTATTTGTGCTTTATGGGGGAAGGTGATTGCATCTGTCAGAATTTAGATGTAAGGCAAAATTACAAGGCAAATATACTACCTAAAATTTTTGCATTATTTTCATCTTCTGTGGTAGAACCAAGTTGTTGTGATTTATTAAAAATAAAAGCTTATTTTAGCATCCAGATTTAAAAAAAAAAAGCAAAATCTTAACTCATCTGGCTTTGATGGAACCTAAGATCCTCTTAGGGCCCAGTTTCTAATCCAGAAGGCTGCAGAGGCCAAGCAGGAACCTACAATAGTGACTGATTACTACACTCAGGAAAACTGGATGACTGAGCCTGGGAGACAGTGACAGTTTGAATATTACAAGAGCAGATCAGTCCTTGGGCATTCCATCGCCAGCATGACTGAGGACAGCCAGACTCTCTAGGTGTCTTTAGTCTATTCCAGTACAACACGAATTTCAAATGAAGATTAGGTTTTTTGGTCTAGTTCAGGCAATCTACCAGCAATCAAGTGCTCTATTGACTAGGAGTTAGAAGGGCAATATAGAAATTTTAGCTGAGCTCTGAGTGCTCTCACTGACTCCAGGGCACCTGGACAATCAACCAGGGAACATTTATTAAGGTACCAAGTCCTGTGCTTAGGAGCTGCCTTGTCCTCAAGAAGTTTACGTTCTAGTTAAGAGTGGGAGGTAGAAGGAGACAAGTACATTTATAAATATATACAAACTATAATAGACACAATAATAACAGCTAGCATTTGTACAGCACTTTAACGTAGCAAAGCACTTTACATATTTTCACAACTACCTTGGGAAGTCACCCAGCTAGTAAGTGCTCGGGGCTGGATTTGAACTCCAATCTTCCTAACCTGGGGACTGTGACACCTAACTGCTCCTATAAGATGATTCAGAATGAGGGGAAAAGCACTATTCCTTCTCCTTTTCCTCATCCTCCATTTCCTCCTTCTCTTCCTCCTCTTCTTTTTCCTCTTCCTCCATCTCCTTATAATAATAATGACAGCAACAGCTAGCATTTTCTAGCATTTTAAGGTTTGCAGAGTGCTTTGCTAACCCTTCATTTCATTTGATCTACCAGTTTGGGAAGGCAGGGAGAGGGGAGGTGTCAGAAAAAGCTACCCACAGAAGGTAGCAATTGAGGAGAACCTTGAAGGAAACTAGGAATTATGAGATGAGTGTCTAAACCTCAAAAGAAAAGTACAAGAGCCACATGGTATTGTGCCATCCAGGCAGTTTAAGAAGCAAGAGAGGGACCTGTCACACAGTCATATCCTGCTTTACATCTGAGAATATCAGAGAAGGACCCTGAGCCACATGGGAAGAAAAAAAAATCAGCCAAGTTTCATTTCTCTAGTTACAGGTTAGGGAGTCAATTATTCAGCTATTAGCCATTCCTAACTTTAAGCCATGATAAAAAGGACAAAGATTTGGCAAGAATTTAGGAAACCTAAACTCTAATCCAAATCTGGCCCCTAACTTAGTGATTTGTAACAAGATCTGGGATCTAATTTCACCCCCTTGTGCCTCAAAATGCCCTCATTTAGGCTGGGTGATCTCTAATGTTCTGTCAGGTTCTAAGATTCAATGGCTCTTTTCTAGTCTGGGGACCTTATCTTTCCAAAGCCACCAGGGAAGGAGAGGAACTGTCACTGATGCATAGTCAGAAGTCCTCATGACTCACTTCACCCAGCCCACCACACAATAAGCTCCATTGTACAGCCCATCAAACTTGATGAAAAATGTGTTGAGAGTTCAGGCTAAGTGGAGCTGGAGGACCACACCTATGCAAGAAGGGATATAATTGACTTTTTTGTGCTCTCTAGTCTCCCTAATCTCCCCCGACTCTCCCCTTAACCCTCTCCCTAGTTTAAAAAAAAACAGACAAGTAAGAAAGAGCTGGGAAGGGAGTAACAAGTCTGCACTTGCTAGGAATGTGAGCTGCAGAGTGATTCAGCCACAGTGTGAGCAGTTGACAAGGAGAACTCAGAAGAAACCAGTCCTTGGGGTGACTATGTTGCCTGGTTTCACATACTCCACCTCTCCCTGGTGAGAAACTATTAGAGGTATCCCTTAGGATGACAACAGAGGATCTCATTATTTCTCTCTTGCTCACAGAATAGCTTCTTAATGGCCCATCAACATTATCATCATTAAGAATTATGGAACCCAATTGGATTCCAAATGCAGTGCAAAGTACTATAGAGAATAGATAACAGTTGCAAATCTTGTTTTCAAGGAGTCTAGAATATGTTAGAGAAAATAAATTAAGGCAAATGCAAAATCTGAGATACTTCATAATATTAGACTTGACAACTCCGAGGGGAGAAAAGATTCTCAAGAATTAGATTTTAGGTTGGACATGGTGGCACCTACCCATAATCCCTGCTATTGGGGGAGACTGAGGCCGGTGAATCTCTTGAACTCTAGAGTTCTGAGCTATCGTAGAGCTAAAGTCAATTGGGTGTCTGTATTGAGGTTCCAATTACTCTGTAGTCAAAGTCCAAAGACAAGCATTCTAGGATAGTATGGTAGTTCCTGAGTATTAAAGGACACTAAGTGAGGTCATCCATTTAGGTGACCCCACAGCTATGAATACATCAACTCTGTGCTAAGTTATAATCATATCATCAAGGAAAGTGTATCCATTTGGGTTGTCATAAATTCTAGCTATTATTACCGAAGCCAAAAGCACTCTGGACTCAGCTGCTGATTCCTTGTGAAGGCTTTCTGGGTCAGGCCAGCTCTCGAAGTCAATGCTTTTCCATTAGCTGTCCTGGAGCTAACAGGTCTCTGTTTGCTACTCATTGGGCAGGCTGGTGGCTTGTGGAGCTTGTAGAGAGGGAGATCGGACTCCAGGGCAAGGCTCAGAACTGTTCTTCTGACCATAATTCTGCACTCTTATCCATTCTCTCTCTCTCTGTCTCTCTCTGTCTCTGTCTCTCTCTCTGTCTCTCTCTGTCTCTCTCTGTCTCTCTCTCTCTCTCTCTCTCTCTCTCTCTCTCTCTCTTTCCTCCCAGTCTTGAAAAACCCTGTTTTCTTGTCCCCCTAGCATAGGAACTCACTGTATCAGCCTCAGGATACCTGTCATTTCCCACCACCATTATCCAGCTCTTCCTCCCTGGTCTCAGCTTTATGGATAGAGATCACATCTTACCATGTGTGTATCAACATAAAAACTGTTACATTTTTACCTTATTTGTTGATAACAATGAGCTTCACAGAATCTTATCATTTGAACAGATTTCAGAGTCTACTTTGGCCATATCTAATCGTGAAGAAAAATCCCTTCTACAGTGGACCCATAAAGTACAGTAGAGTTCAGATAAATAGTACTTGACACTAACAAACATCATTGCTTTTCACAATGGTGGGAAGGAAACAGCTGTGAGCAAGGTCACTCTCAGTGTCTGGCCTCCATGCCCACAATGGGCGGCATATGAGGATTAGGACGGAGTAGATGTATCATATCCAGAGCCCTTCAGGGTTCAAATTTTAGGTAAAGAGTTGAAACCAATTAAGCATTAAACCAACAAGAGACTGATCTGTAACCTATAGAACAAATAAAACAAGAATAATTTCTAAATTGCCTAATGTTCTGTTCTCTGTGTTTGTTGTTTGTCCTTCATTCTCAAAGAGGACCATGACATCAGGAAGAAGATGCCATGACTTGCAAATGAACTGGATTTCAGTGAGGGAACAAGGAGTAAGTAATGAGGGGCCCAAAAGTAGGGAACTCAACCCTAATTGTGCTAATCCATCGAAAAGCTAAAAATGGGTAGGGGTTTAGTAATTCCCAGTCTCTGGGTTTATTAGCCATGATCGTCTCGCATCCTAGGGGCAAAGGGCTGAACCAGTTAAACCAATTTTTATTAGTCAACAATCCACCTCCTTTTCCCAGTACCCCCATCTAGATCAAAAGCTTTCCTGACCATGACATATATAAGATAGGTGGTGAAGGAATCCATGAGCTGATGCTGGATACATTGCAGCATATAGCATGTTACCGTGAGAAATGAATATTTCTCTCTCATGTTTAATAACTAATTATCGTATTAGGACCAAGGTTTTTCCCCTTTTCTGCTTTCTCATCCAGAAACCAACCAGTGTGGGAAATTTCTCTTAAATATTTACCCAGATCACAATCTAATCAGACAATAAAAGAAATCCTAAGTTTAGGCTAATGGGTGTATTCCTGCTCGTTGTATTTGCTCAGACAGGACCTGAGAAAATGTTGATACTCCCAATTATCAAGACAGGTAATATAGAAATTGATGTCTCTTTGACCAAGATTTGAGTGACCTAAGTCACGTACCCCAAGATAGCCCACTTCCCATTTGGTTGACCAATCAGAGGTGATTAGGCACCCCTCACACCTCTTCTTCGAAGGGCATATAAACTGTGACCCCACCACCATTAAGGGCCTTTGGTCCAAGAGAGAGGTGAGTCAGGTGCAGGGTAGAGTTCAGTGTTGTCTCTGCAATAATACCTGAAAAAAATAGAAAAATAAGAAAGGCCCCATGAGAAGCAGGAGCACCATCATGGCACCCTTGAGTCCAGTCATCCAGTCACTTCCACCAGATAGGTGATGACCGAAATTGAAGATAAAATGAAAAATCTAATAGGACAAAAGAAACAATGAGAATGGAGTCAGAGGGTCTCCATCAGTTCTCATTCCATGTCTGGTATTGCCTGTGGAAATAAAACAAGAAATGGTACAGGCTAGAGTCTAAGATTCTCTTGCCCTCCAGCCCCTATCCCCCTTTCTAGATTTAATCATTTCCTTTCTCTCCAACCTACAGGTGCATGGTCCAGTGGGTAGGATACACAATGTCACCCCAGTCTCCGGTTCCATTGTCAGTCCCCATCTTTGCTGGAACCCAACGATCACCACCTACTGGTTTCCACCAGATTGCTCCCCCTGACTCACCAGGGGCTCACTGCTTATGTGACTATGTTCAGGTTAGTTCTCAATAGGCTTCCCAGGGCTGAAAATTGGCTCTCCTAGGGAAGGTTAAGTGGAGTCTTGGGCAAGGTGAAAAAAAAAACCTGGTCTCCTAAGCAGACTATTGGGACAGGGCCAACATCCATGTTGGCATGGGCTCCACCTTAACTGCTAAAGCCTGGAGAGTAGATCATCTGCCCTTTTGCTGGCTTGGGTGGTTAGAGAAGGGTAAGTTTAGATGTGTAACATTGAGTTATGCACCAATTATTGTGACTAGTGGTTCTCCTTCGTAGGCACATCCATAACGAATCAGCTAAGGTCTGAGATAATGGAGGCTCGCCCAGTCAGGGAATGGAAGTGTTTAGACTGCCCAAACCATGTGGTCAGTCCACCCAAAATAAAGATTATCTCTGGTCTTTGGAGGGTAAGATTTGTTTCAAGCATCCATTCCATTGTTCCACAAAGCCTGCTTCCTGAGGATGATATAGGGTGTAGAAGACCCATCTAATATTCAAGGAAAGTCCCATTCTCTAATCCCTGTCTCTGGATTTCCAACTCTCATAGTTAATTCTTAAAGGATCCCCATCCCTTTCTCCAGCTAGTCTCTTGTCTGGATTGTTTCAATTTAGAAAAAGTGCTACTTGTTTCCTTTCCCCTCTCCTCCCATAGTCACTTGGGAAAGGAAGCTTCCTAGATTTCCTGCTGTGCAGTAGTTGTTGGGTATAAAAGGAGCCTGAGTAAGGTCACCCATTTGGGTGACCCCACAGCTATTAATGCATCAACCATGTGCTGGGTTATAAACATAGCATCAGGGGAAGCATATCCATTTAGGTTATCATAAAGCCACAAAGTGACCGCCTCCTGTCTCAGGCTAAAAATTGCTTCTGTGGGGGTGGACCAAGACTGTCTGGAGCAATCGGGAAATCTAACTAGGGGTATATGTTTGTTTCATGGCTGTGTAAATCCAGACTCACAGAGCATCTTGTCCCTGCTTCACCCACTAGGGAGCTATTTTTTTTTAGTCAGGAGGGTGTCAGTGGTTAAGCTCTCCAGGGCAATTCATTCATCTTCTACAATGGTTTCTATCAACAATTTTGACTGATTAGGGCTTCTAAAGATTTTGCTGGTGCTAGTATCATAATAGTAAGCTCCTTATTACACATCTGCCGGTTACCTCTGGTGCAGCTGACATTTTGCAATTGAGTGGGAGTGGTTAAGAGCAGATTCTTGTCATTTGTGCTGTTCATAAGCACAAATCTGCTTCTCCAGCTCCCTCTCCCTCAGAGTTAAAAGCTTCTATCACTGTGAGAAATAGCCCAGGTATGGAATCCGTGGCTCCCTTGGGGTTATGATATTGACCCTGAGCAACCCATACTTGAGATTCCGGGAAATGTGAGAGAGAAGCTCTCTTAACCCCTGAATGCCTTTATAACCTGTCTCCAAAGAGTCTGGCCACTGCTTTCCACAAGGAAGTTCCCCATCCCACCTGCTTACTTCCCTTCCCCCACTCCTTCCTTTCTTTCTCCAAAAAGTTAGCCAATGTGGTTTTTCATCTCCCAGTACTGCTAAACAGGTTAAAGTACAGATAAAAAATGCTAGTCCACACAGAGATAGCTTTAACAAACTTTAATGCTCCCCAAAAGGGTGGGGCGGAGAACAGCAGTTAGGAGAGTCTCAATGTGTGGCCTCCAAGCACTAGTGGACAGCATGGGGGAGGGACCAATTAAAAGCAGAGAATCCCTCAGGGTCTTTCATGTTTGCATCCCAAGGAATTGGGGCTGGACCAGTCAAACCAGTTTTCACTGGTTGACAGTTGAATTAGTGGTTATTCAGCTTTTGCTTGTATTCCTATGAAGAGAAATGTACCTTCACCAAAGTAATACATTCTACTTTTAGATAATTCTGATTATTAGGAAGTTTTTTTCTGTCATCAGACCACTCTACAGGGTGGTATAATGTATATGGTTCTGGGCTTAAATTCAGGAAAACTTGGGTTCAGATCAGACCTCAGACTCTTATTGGCAGTTTAACCCCGAGCATGTCATTTAATCTCAAGATCGTTTAGCTCAGTAGTCCCTGGAGAGCCTTCTAGCTCTAGACTCATGAGCTTTGATGCCAAAACCAACAGGTGCTGTCAGTCTTCCACTAGACAGCCCTTCAAATTCCGGATAAGAACTACCATGTCTTCCCCATCCAGTCTTCTGTAGTTGTGTCTCAGCATCACTAAGGAGATCAGAATCGCCATGATTTGACTCTTTCCCCACAGTGTTCTGCTCTAACCTTGGCGCTAGTAAGTAGCCTGATTTTGAGTGACAAACTAGCCCTGTTCCACTTTCGGATTTATATGCAAGAGAAGCTGAGGAGCAGGAAACCAGAATGTATAAGCATGAGGCGAGAGTGAGGGGGAGAGGAAAGAGAGGAAGATGAGAGCCTTCAGTTGTCAAGTAGTTAGGGAGGGAGGAGGAGAGGAGCGTTTCATAAAAATTTGCTTTACTTTTCTTTATTTAAATGTTTATTTTGTTCCTTAAGCCAGCAATTGTGATCACCTGTTAACCACTCACATTTGCTGATCTGTGTGTCCCGAGTCCGAAGCAGTAGAGAAAGAAGGAATTTTGAAGAAGGCCTCCTGAATGGGGGGAGAGAGATTAATTTAAAACTGGAATTTTGCCAGAATTCAATCTCTGGCTGAGGACTCAGAGTTATAAAAAAAAAGAGTAGTTGCTTCACTTTACACCTTCTCTGGGGTTCCCGTAAGCAATTAAATGACTCAGTAATGTCCGGGACTGCAACTACCTGGTACCAATGCAGGGCTTCTGCCCCATTTCCAGGCTTGCCTTAAGTGGAAAGTCAGTTTCAGAGAGGAGGCACCCAGGAAGTGACTGGAGAAGAAGTCATGTCCAAGGGGAGGAATAACGCAACCCACAAAAAAGGTGGGGACCAGGAAGAAGAGTAAATGACCTTACTGACTGCTTTCTACCTCAGTGTAGCACCACCTAAACACTGCTAAACTTAAAGAGCCACTGGTTAATTATGCTTCCAAAGGAGGCAGAACACTATTCAATACTCCCTGGACAACACTGTCTGCTTCCCTACCAATGAAATATCATTTTTACCACTGCTACTGAAGCCAGTCTATATTTTCCTGAATCCCCCCAAATTCTGTGATTCTGTGAAGCTGTCCTGTCCCAAAGTAGCTTACTTTGTGGTGGGAGGATAAAACATGCACACAGATAAATAAATATGGGTCATTTGAAGAAAACCAGATATAACAAAATGAGAGTTTGCAAAAGGCTTTGGGTAGGAAGTGGTACGTGAGCAGAGCTTTGAAGGAAGATAAGGACTCTAAGAAGTGAAAGTAAGGAGAAGGTACATTGAAGGAAAGTCTATGCAAAAGCAAGGATACTGTTTGGAAAATGGCTTAGCTAGCCAATGTGGCTGATATATAATAGAGTGCATGAAGTAGAATAATCTTGAAAGGTAAATTGGAACCAGTGGAAGTGGAAGGTTTTAAACGCCAGGATAAGGATTTTGTGTTTCGATTTAGAGATAATAGGAAACTCTTGAGCAGGGGAGTACCATGGTCAGACCTGTGCCTTACCAGGCAGTCAGAATATGATAGAGTAAGAGCTAAGTTGAGTTTTCAGAGATCACCTAGACCAAGGGTTCTTACCTTTTTTGTGTCAAGAATACCTTTGGCAGTCTGGTGATGTCTATGTGATGGGGTGATGGGACCTGAACCCCTAGAAGGAAAAGACCATGTCTTTGAAAGCGGTCTAGTCCCTGAATTTTCCCAGACATTTCAGTAGCCCAGAGCTGCTGGTGTCTCGACCTAGGCATCTGGAACAGGCAGATGAAAACCATTTATACCAACAGCCACGAAAATAGCTGAAGCAGATGCTGTGGAGTGCTTAAGAACTTGGTTAGACACTGAAGAGGTCAAGGTCATCCACTGCATCTTGAGCCACACTGGACTGTGACAGCACTGGAAGAGAGAGTAAAGCCAGTGATTTCATGCAACTCTGCCTCACGTATATCCAGTTTATGCACGAATCAAAATACATCACCCATACCATTTTACCATTTTTACCTCTCTCAAAGTCCTGTGGCGATAGGCAAGTGATAAAGCAGCAGATGTGGATACACTGGGAGCTGTAGTCACAACCTTGCCCACAGGAGGCCCAGATCATAGGGTCGTCTTTCACTAGAAGCAGCAGTGGGATTCAGCAGCCCCCTGGGTGTCTGAGAAGCCTTTTATAAGGACCATGCTGCTTACCTCCCGAAGTGAGGAAGGGGTGCCCTAAAAATTGATATATTTTACTATATTTTAAGAGACATGAAGGGAAAACATTAGTTGAATGGTAGAATTTATGGGATTCATAACTGGTTTAATGATTATGCAGAAAGTTATTGATTAATGGATCACTGTCAATCGGAAGGGCAATTGCTTGTATTATGCCGCTGATTTTCTATTTGACATTTTTATCAACAACCTAGATGATGACACCTATTACATGCTTGAAAGGAAATGTAGTTCCATGAGTAAATCCAGCCTCAGAGTCAGGTTCTGAATCAAGTTCTACTTTTGACACATGGGCAGAGAGACCTTGGGCAAGTCACTTAATCTTTCAATGACCCAAGCAATTTTCCAAGGCTTTAAGTTTCCATTTCAGAGAAGTTGTCCATCCGAAATGATGGATGGAGTCTCTCACCAGGAATCTGGAAAACAAATGAAATCATAAGTCTGGACCAAAAATAAATGGCAAGCTTGTCAAGTTTTTTGGGTGACACACAATTAAGAGGAATCGTTAACATATTGGATGGCAGAATTGGGATGCAATAAAAATCTCAACAAACTAGGATAATGAACTGGATTTTACAAAGTGAATTTAACACGGAGGTGGCATAGACTGACTTGGAGTCAGGAAGACTTGGGTTCCAATTCCACCTCTGACATTTACTAGTTATGTGACACCTCTGTCCCTCAGTTTCCTCATGTGTAAAATAGAGACAATAGTACCTGTAGCACTATATAAAAGGGGAGAGTGTGAGGTTCAATGAGTATAAATGTCAAGTACTTTGCAAATAGTGGGATATGAATGTAATGGAATAGTAAGGAATAACATATATGAAGGATCTGGGTAAACCTGGGAAAATTTGGTATGAAATGATGAAGAATGAAAAAAGGAGACCCAAAAAATGTATGTTGTTTGTCTTTCATTTTCAAAGAGGACCAATGGCATCATTGGGGGTGAAATTGACCTGCTGATGAATTGGACTTAAGTGAGGCAGAACTGCACAAAGTCATCAACCTCACTGTCTTAAATCATTGAAGTTCAGTGGCAGGACAAAAGTCAAGATGACTGGCAACAGCCTGGGATGCAGCAGATGACTTTGGCATCTTCAATGCCTTGCCAAGCTCTAAGCACTCCACAGTGTTTGCTTCAGCCGCCTTCAAGGCTGTTGGAACAAATTGTTTTCATCCACCCATTCCACTAGGAGAAGCCTTCACATACTTGGGATAGATACCTCCCTAGCTCACTGACAGATTTGAGGCCTGTTGATTACCCTTATCCTGGGTAAGGATGGCTTCACTGGGGCATGAGTACTGTACATACTACATCTTCTTGGAGCCATAGGTGAGAGTTGGGTGGCAGATGGACACCGAAAATGGATGAACAGCCTTGAAAAGGGCTTGGCAAGCCCTCACACCAGAGGTGCTAGTCTTCCCTTAATATCCCATACACCTCCAAAAAGGACATAGACTCAAGAGGCAGCCTACCTGAATTTTCATCTCACCTCAGTACCTATTACCTATGTGAGCTTGGGCAAGTCATTTGAATGGACATAACATATGTAATTTGTTATTAATCAGTCATTTTCAGTTGTGTCCAACTCTTTGTGACCCCATTTGGGGTTTTCTTGGCAAAGATACTGGAGGGGTTTGCCATTTCCTTCTCCAACTCATTTTATAGATAAGGAACTGAGGCAAACAGGGTTAAGTGACTTGCTCAGTCACACAGCTAGTAAGTGAACACAAAATCTGGCCTGGCATTCTATCCACTGTGCCATCTAGCTGCAGATTTTTTTTTAGTACATTGGTGCTCAAAAAATGTATACACACTGACTACAACAATACAAAAACAAGTCAGAATGGAGAGACAAAGGAAAATGCCATCAAATAGGGACAGTCAATATTAGTAACATTGTCGAAGTTAAAGGATACGTCCTATCTTTCTGTTCACAATCAATTCTTTTCACGAATGTACTCAGTGTGTGGGAGAAGGTAGTTTGAGTGTTTGTTGAGAAGTATATCAATAAATGCTTAAATTTTAAAAATAAAGAGATAAAACAATTGTCAAAAATTCTTGTTCTGCTAAATAAAAGGTGGTGAATTCTTAAGGAAAAATATATACATATATGTACATATACATATATACATATGTTCATGTGCGTATATGTGCCTGTGTGTGCATGTGCGTGCATACACTCGAGCACATGCGCGCGCGTGCGTGTGTGTGTGTGTGTGTGTGTGTGTGTGTGTGTGTGTGTGTAAAACTGGGCTGCCTCAGGAAATACTGAATTCTCTGCCCCAGAGAGGTTCAAGTAGAAGCTTACAGTTTGTCAGAGCTGCTGTAAAATGGATTCCTGCTTGTGGTTTGGGCTGGAATGAATTGCCCCCATTGAGGGTCAAGTTCTTTATATTCCTTTCTGCTCTGATAATCTTTGATTCAAAAAGCTTCCATTTGCCAACTCTGAAACTGGATATGCCTCATAACCCTCCTTGACCTCACGTCATCTCACCTGGCCTTTTCTTCAACCCTGCTTCTGGCTACTGGTGCCTTCTAACCACCCCTAAATCCTTTGAACACACCCCAATGAGCCCTGCCCACAGACCTCACTCTGTAAGGAGGATCAAAGCTCCTCTTTGTTATATCAGTGAGTCACTTCACGTGAAATCAGCTTCTGGGTCAAGGGTTCTTAACCTGAGGTCCATGAACTTGGTGAGACAGACAGACAGACAGAGATAACTGTATTTCAACATTATTCATTTCTTTCGTAAGCTTATGCCTTTTATTTTATGCATTTAAAAGCATTATTCTGAGAAAGGGCCCATAACCTCCTTCACCAGACTGCATGCCCGACACGGAAAAGTTTGAGAACACCTGTTCTGGGTCAAATAGCAGGCCCCAGCACTCGCACTTGAACAAACAGTACTTAATCCATTCAGATCTTCTAAACAGGAATCTAATAGACTCTCTTTAAGGTAGTGAATTCCCGGTCATTGGAAGTATTTGAGAAAAGGTTTGGATTACAACTTGAAAAGGATGACATAGTGAAGATTCTGCAACATAAGGGATTGAAGTATATGACCTGAAAGGTTCAAATTCCAATGATTCTATAGCATTAACTAAGGTAAAAGTCAGCAGGATGTAATATAAAGGGAATCAGAAGACCTAAGTTCTAGACCAGGAGTGGGGAACCGTGGCCTCAAGACCACATGTGGCCCTCTAGGGCCTCAAGTGCAGCCCTTTGACTGAATCCAAACTTCACAGAACAAATCCCACCTCTGTTCTAGTCCTTACTCTTCTCCTAACTCACTATATGACCTTGGGTAAATAGCTTAACTTCTCCAGGACTCAGTTCCCTAATCTGTAAAATTAGGAGGTAGAAGAAAGTGACCATTAAGGTCTCATCCAATTCTGAATTTCCAGTATCTTCTGGAAACTATATGGTTCCCTAGGAGCCAGAACTGGAAGGGAATTCATAGAATTCACAGGGAGAAGGCCCTAATAGTCAGAAGCAGGTTTGAAGAAAGAGCCCGGTTATAGGACATGATGACAAAGAGGGCTATGAGTTTCTGCTCCAGCTTCTGAATTTGCTACAGGAATCTCTTTGAATCAGAGAATATTAGAGTTGAAGGATTAGCCTCTTTATTTTATAGGTGAGGAAACTGAGGCCTGGAGAGAAGCTACTTGTCCAAGAACATACAAAGTATAAATAACAAAGGTAGGATTTAAGGCCAGGTCCTCTGACCCTTCCTCAGAACACTAGTTCAGAAACTTCCAGGTCACATGACCAACAAGATGGAGGACTGGACATTTTCTCCAGTCCTCATGAACTCACAAAACTCCTCAAAATAAGAATTAAGTACAAGAACTAAAGTAATAATAGGATAAGATAACACTTCTAGGGGGCAGCTAGGTGGCACAGTGAGTAGAGCACTGGCCCTGGAGTCAGGAGGACCTGAGTTCAAATTCGGCCTCAGACACTTGACACATTTACTAGCTGTGTGACCTTGGGCAAACCACTTAACCCCAATTGCCCTGCCTTCCCCCTCCAAAAGAAAAAGAAAGAAAGAATGAAGCAAAAAAAAAAAAGATAACACTTCTAACAATGAATTAACAGCAAAGAAGGCTAATGCCTGATAGACTCACTCAGCACTTCCTTCCCCATCAGCCCCGGAGCTCTAAAAGGGCAACACACGCTAACCCATCAGCTCATGCTCTGGGATCCTATCCTCACTCTAATCATTGTGTAGCAACAAGCAGAAGGACTCAACTCTGTGCATCTTGTTGTTCGTCCTTCATTCTCAGTGAGGACCAATGACATCAGGAGGGTGATGTCTTAACTTGTAAGTTAGTTGGTTTTAAGTGAAGCAGACCTGTGCAAAGTCATCAGCCTCACTCTCTCCTCCAGAGTCATTGGAGTTCCAATGGCAAGACACAGGTCAAGATGACTAGAGATGGCCCTGGATGCCATGGGCCTTTTTTAAGGTCTTTCCCAGCTCTCAGTTTGTCTGAGGCAAAGCCCATTCAGTAATTAAAGGTGAGGTAAGATTTGAGGCAAAAGATGACCTAGTTTGCACTTATAAAGCATCAATCTGTGAGGGGAAGATCCTCCGAGTTTCCTCTATGCATCTATTCTGGAAGAGGACCTATGGGAAAGTGGAAACATGCTCTGCCTAGAGCAGTGGGGTTCTCTACTACAGCAGCATTCAACCAGAAAACTAAAGAAAAAAAGGCACTGGAGCAGCATTCAGTATGTATGGGGAGCTGCACCAGACCTGAAGGAAAGGTGACCAGTATTTAGCTGCAGCCAGGTCTTCCCCACTCCCCAGAAGTCACATGGGGCAAGGACTAAGCCTGGTAAAAAGATAATTATCTATCATGGGAGATTAAGACAGCTTTGAGGTCCAACTCTCAGGAAATTTACCATCAAAGTGGGAGAAGTCAAAAAATGAGCAATAGTCGAATATAAAGAGAAAAAACTAAGTTATGTAAAGTCCTAGAAGGAAGAAAACTTCAGTTGAAAGCCTTGAGAACAAGCAGTTAAATCAACAAGGAAGATTTTTTAAAACAGAAGGGGAAGATGGGGCCACCAAAAAAATCTAAATGAATCCAAACATTTTTAAATAAATATCGCAAGACAAATGAAATCGAGGACCCAGGAGAGCATGGAGCCACAGCAAGATGTTCCTGAATAAATGAAGAAATACAATATTGAAAAAAGAATTTTTGTTCTACACCCAAAAATAATTGATAGAAAAGACAAACTTAAATCAATGATGGCACATCTCCCCAAAGAAACAAAAGAGAAAACGATGGATATGCGGAAAAATATACAAGTAAAACACAATCTAGAGGAAAATCCAAATGCAATAATAAAGGAAACATGATTTCTATACAGCAAAATATGATCTTGAAGACAGGATACATAGAGATGAGTTAAGGATGATAGGTTTTCTAAAAGAACAGAAGTTTAAAAACCTAAAAACCAAAATACCAAAAAACTATCTAGAACTTCTGAAAATAGAAAACAAAGTGCCAATTGAAAGAATCCACAGATTGCATCCTGAAAGGAAAAAAAAACCCTTCATTGCAAACTCCAATTTCTCTGGACCTTAGTTTCCTCATATATAAAATAAGAAAGTTGGACTCAATGACCTTTGAGGTCCCTTCCAGTTCTACATCTATGATCCTAAGCTCCCTGGTCACTTTTTTTCCTATACTGGGTACTCCTCTCAGCTACCCTGATGATCAGAAGTAGGTATATTTCCTGCTCTTCAAAGCTACTACCATGGCTCAGCAGCCACTCCACCTTTAAGGTTCATTTGCTCCGCCATCACCATCTAGTCTAGATCCTTTTTGAAATAATCTTCCAGTCTCCTGATCATTCTTTTTTTCTTTCTCAAGGAAAATAATAATAATAATTTACATTTACAGAGCACTTTAAAGTTTGCAAAATGTTTTACATACATCATTGTGTTTGATCTTCACAACTCTGTGATATAGATGGCAGTTATCCCCATTTTACAGATAAAGAAACTGAGGTTGAGAGAGGGTAAGTGACTTTCTCAGGGTCACATAGCTAGCAAATGGCTAGGGCAGAATTCATACTCCAGTCTTCCTAATTCTAATTAGCAGCTCTCTCAATGTGAGCCATCATATGGCTCCAAAAGTCTATTTGCATTTCAATATATCGATCAGTTGTGCCTTTTTTTTTAATTTAAAAAAATACTATTTGTTTTGTTAGCTCTCTAGGTGGGGGAATACTGAGGAAAACTGTGATGGTGTGGAAAAAAAGACTTCAATAAAAATTTATTTTCAAAAAAAGTCTATCTTCAACTGATCACAGATTCCTCTCAGAGACCACATGGCCAACTCTCCATCCTTATCCTCTTGAGGAACTCAACTAACTCCTCAATCAATGCGTTAATGCCCTCCCCATCCTGACATTACTTTATATTTTTTGTCTCTGCATGTGCTATATCTCCCTCCCCTCTCCAATAACAGCTCCTCGAGGACAGAGACTATAGCATTTTTTAATTTGTATTCCCATCATCAAGCCCAGTACCTGGCACACAGGAGATGCTTAACAAATGTCTACTGTTGAACTGAACTAGGGCTCCAAATGATCTTTCCAGTGTTATCTCATACTACTCTCCTTCATGTAGTCTATGCTCCAGCCAAATTAGACTACCCACTTTGCCCCTTTCCCATCCACCATCCCAGGGATAGTGAGAGTCTTTGCTGTAAAGCAAATGTCCATCAAATGCACTTCCTTTCTTCCCCATAACACCCATTCCATTCAGTCTTCTCCCACTTACATGTCCCAAGACCCCATGTTGTTTTAAAATCATTTCTATTTTTCAAGGTCCACCAAACATTCCTCTTTTTCCAGGAAGTCTTCTTTAAAATCAATCCCCTTTCCTCTAGAGAGAATCTTTTTCTTTTTGAATATTCCCTAATGATTTATTTTTTCTATGCTATGCATGTATCGCATTCTAACTTGTATTACAGTTATTTGACACCTTTTCTCTCACAATTAGATCATGAGCTCCTCGAGAGCCGGTGCCATGTTTTATTCATTATTGTATATCCCAAGAGCCTCATACATAGTAGTTACTTAATGCATGTTTGAATTCAATTATTTATTAATTGATATAAAACTTGAAAATCAACAAACTTTGCCATCAGTTTAGCAGATAATCCTACCACATCACCAACAACACATGCACCATGGGATTTGAAGCTGGAAGAAATCTGATCCAATCCCCTTATTTTTAAAATAAGGGAACTGATCCTAGAAAGATGTCTTGACCAAGACTGAATAGCTAGAAAGTAATATAGGTCTCCTGACTCAAAATTCAATGCTTTTTTCCACTAAATTACAAAATGAATAGAATGTATTCACTCCTTACCTCTTCTTTCTAGAATTCATTGCTTCATTTAAAGCACAACTAAGATGCTATCTCAAACGTGAGAACTTTCCAGACGCCCCAATTATGAGTATTCTCTTACTCTTAAAATTACTTTGTATATATAGTTATCCCTTCCACCTTGTGAATTTCCCCATCAGTTTCAATATATCTTGGGTTGGCATAAGAAATTAAATGAGAATTTTTTGACAGTTTTGCAGAAGCTGCAGATGACACGCAAAGGCCAGCAGGTAGCACAGAAAAAGTTTAGAAACTCAGAAATGCATAAGTGTATAGTATTGTATAATATCAACATATTTTACCTTTTAATACCATGATGATTCAGATTTCTTCTCTGGTACAGAGGACCAAAATATTTTAAGCAGATTTTTTCAAATTGTGGGGGTACTGTACCCCTAACCTGTCTACCCCCCAAGTGGAAGGGATAACTGTACTTTCTTCTTCTCTACCCACTGATTCTTCCCAGTAGAATGTAAACTCCCTGAAGGAAGGCACTGTTTCATTTTATCATTGTGTCCTCAGCTCCTACCACGGTGCCTTGTACACAGAAGGTACTTTATAAATGATTGCTGAATTAGGCTAGATAATATCTGCTCTCCCTAAGTCATAAAGTTGCTATGAGGGTCAAGTGGAACGATATTTGTAATCATTAAACAAAAGTAGGGTATTAGCCTAATTATCAAGGATTGCTACCCTACTGCCTCCTTCCCTGTAATAATATTTGAACAAATTAAAAATTAAAGCTCATCTTTATCCACCCTAGCCAACAACAAGATGCCTACTATTGCCAGTCATGTTCTCCAGCCTCAGAGGATCTCAGTTCACACACTTAATAAATTCCACCAAAAACACTAGTGGCTGGAATGGCCACATGGTGTGATAGAAGGGACTGCTAGATTGGTGACCTAGGTTCAGGTCTTGGTTTTGACACTTTACACCTGTGTACCAAATCACTTAACTGTTCTGGGTATTATTTTCCTCATCTATAAAATAGGAGGAAGTGGAGGACGGGGATTGGACTAAGTGATCTCTGAAGCCCCTTCTGGCTCCAACTCTATGATCCTATGCCTTCTATGGCAGCTAGGTGGCGCAATAGACAGAGGACTGGCCTTGGAGTCAGGAAGACCTAAATTCAAATTCGACCTCAGCCACTTACTAGCTGCATGACCCAGGGCAAGTCACTTAACCTCTAACTGCCTCAGTTTCCCCATCTGTAAAACAAGAACTACAACTGTATCTATTTCACAGTGTTGTTGTGATGATCAAATGACATTAATGTTTATGAAACACTTTGCAAACCTTAAAGTACTAATATAAATGCTAGCTACTATGATTACTGAGTGCTTTTCGCACAGAATCCCATTTGTTCTTCATAACAACCCTGTGAGGTAAGTAGTGTGGGAATTGTTATCCCCACGTTACAGACGAGGAGATAACAATACTAACTCATGTGCAGAGAGCACTTTAAGGGTTGCAGATCACTTTACATAGGCTAGCTCATTGGATCTTCAGAACCACCTTGTGAAGTAGGGGCTGTTATTATCCCTGTTTTACAGATGGGGAAACTGAGGCAGGCAGAGGTTAAAGGATCCTCCAAGGTCACACAGCTAATAAATGTCGGAGGCAAGATTGGAGTCATCCTGGCTCCGTGTCCAAAAAAAAGAAATTCGGAGAGGTTTAAGTAATTTGCCCTGGGAGCTGGTAACACTGAGAGTCAGGATTTGAACATGGGTATCTAGTGATTCGAGGTCAAGTTCCCTGAGGCCTGGGTCTATTTCATATTTCTCTTTCCCTCTTCACAACACCTAGTGCAATGGAAGCAATTAATAAATGCCTGTTAATTACTCAGTTGATACACCAGTCTGCCTCTTGCTCACATGCAGCAGAAACAAAACTGATTGGATTGGATGATGTAACTGAAGGGGTTTTAAGTCTTCACAAAAAAAAAATCATCTGGACTGAATTTTCTAGGTGCAAACACTATTGTTTTGGCCTCCTCTGGACGAAACAATATTGTTCCCACCAGCTAAGACCTAAGAGGAATGAGCTCATGAAAGTGAGTGCCAGGCTAAATTATCATCCTGTGTGGAGAACAGAGAGACTGTTTATCTTTACCTTGGACTGTGCCCAAGATCAAGCCCTGCTGAACCTCCACTCAGGCTTCTCTGGTTCCTTCTTCAGGAAGGGGGGCGAGAAAAAGAGTGAGATGCAAATTCCACTCCATGGCTACTCCTTCTGCAGCCACCAGAGGTTCCCAAAGCACTAACAAGACGAGAGCCACGCCCTCTTCCCACAGATGAAATTGTCACCTCACACATCTGCACAACAGTCTCCCCCAGTTTCCAGCTTGCCAAATCGCCTGGACATGCCAATGCATAGTGCTCGCTGACATTTTTAAGGAGTCCTAAAGCTGTAAATAAACAGTCAGCATTTCATTTGGGGCTTGGGTTATCCCCACCTTGTAGAATGCATTCCTGTGGGTCAGAGTCCTAAGCTAAAGCATTCCAACCTCACCCGTCAGGAGAGGAGGAGGGCTCTGTTGGGGACTGGAAAGAAATGACCCAACCTGCTCAGAAAGAGGCTGGTGGTGCCTACCATGGATCCTTAAGGAAGAAGATGCATCTTTGGATAGGTGTGATGCCATATGAATCATAGACGTATATAGAGCTGGGAAGGACCCTAGAGACCACCTCGGCCAACTCCTTCTTTTTACAGATGAAGAAACCAAAGCCAGGGGAAATTGAGTGACTTGCCCGAGGTCACCACCAGTTCCAAAACATGTGCTCTTTCCACTAGACTTTGCTGACAGCCTAGCACAGTACCTGATATGTAGTAGGCACTTAATAAATGTTTATTGAATGAATGAATGCCCACTTAATGGCCTTAGTCAACTGCCAGAGTTTGCAAGAAAAAACAAAGGTTCATGGGAGCATAGATTTAGAATTGGAAGGACCTTTTAAAGTCACCTCATTGATGCCCTCCTGTTTTACAGTTGAGGAAACAGGGCCAGAAAGATTAATTGATTTGCCTATAGCAACATAAATACTAAGTGGCAAAGCCAAGATTCCAGCCCAGGTCCTTACCTTGACTCAGAGCTCAGCAGTTTTCCATTCCACTGCCACACTGATATATGGGCTTCAAGGACAAGAAAGGGAGCTAGAATCCACAGGTTATTTCTGTCAGTCACACAAACACCCAATATAATCAGCCCCAGAAAAGAATAACTGGCTCTCAGTTTTCTTTGTCTCTATTCTGAATGTTTACTTTGAGAGTAGCCATAGTCAGAAGAGAATCGTACAGCAACCTTCATCCAGGGACCTACAGAAGTAATTGTCTCACCTCGGAGCTGGGCTGTACATGGCACCCAGGATCATGGGACTCGGGGTCTTAGAGACTGTCTAGTTGAGGAATTATTAACCTGAGGTCCATGAACTTGTTTTTCAAATGTTTTGTGAAAGATACAGGACATCCCAAAAGTCTCGGTGCAGTTCTAAGCAGTCAGTCAACAGACATTTATTAAGCACCTACTATGTGCCAGACAGTGCTAAGTGTTGCATACACAAAGAAAGGCAAAAGACAACTCCTAATTCCAAAAGGACTCAGCTCACAGAACTTGTTCAGCTACAGTGCAGAGAAAACTTTGACCTAAGGCCAGCTCCCTATAGATAATGAAAACCTACTTGAACTCATTCCTCAATGATTAACAAAGTTTCCCATGGTCATATCTTCCCCATCCTAGTGATTTTGAACCCTCAGCTGCTATCATTCAAGCCCCATTGTCTATTGCTCACTTCCCAGTCCTATATTCCCACTTCTGCAACCCAACCCCATCAATATCCCACTCTAAAGCTACCCTCCCTTTCCACTGTGCTCTCTGGAATGCCTGCTCCATAGGTAACAAACCTGCTTTTAACTTAAAGCTTTTCCTTTCACACTCCTTCCATCTTCTGGCTCTCATTATGACCTGGCTATCTCCTCATGACACAATCTCCCTGGTTTACCTTTCCAGCATTAGAAATTTTCTTGATTCACTGGTCAAGATTGGGAAGTTGGAATCCTCACGGTTCCACATTACCACTTCTAGATTCTCCCTCTACTACCATTAGTCAGTAACCTCTTTTCCTTTAAGATTCACTAATCCATCTGTACCACACAAACAAAATCTGACAGCTGGGAGCTCCAGGACACCCCCCTTCTTTTTTCAATGAGTTCAGTACCCAGCTCAAAGTTTTTCTTGCTTCCTCAACTCCTGCCCTCCTAATAGAGGATTTCAACATACTTATTGATACTCCCATAAACACCCTAATCTCCCAGTTCTTCAGCTTTCTCACTTTTCACAGCCTCCTCCTCCACCTCATTTCAACCACATACAAAGATAATCAATCACACCCTGGATTTTGCCATCACTCTCAAGTGGTGATGGTGCCATCACCATTTACATGTTCCTGAACTCTGAACTTCCTTTACATGATCACAATCTAGTGTCATGCCACCTCATCTTCTGCCTTACAACTCTAAGCCTTATTTATCATTCATCCACACCATCACTTCCAATCCTTCTGTTCTCCCCCAGGCCATCACCTCTGCACTATCTTGACCCCTTACCATACAGGTAAAACTCTACGTTGTCCTTATCTCTTGAGTCTCTTTTTTGCTTATCATATAATCTTGCCTTGTTAAGCCTGATCCTTGGAGTACATCTCTTATCCCCTGCCTTCACTCTAATGTTTCTGAAAAAAAAGATGGAGAAAATCATGAAACTGTACCGACTAGGTCCCCTACCAATTTGTGTTAGATAACCTCACCTTGTCCCTCACTGCTGCAAGGCAATCCTTTGAAAATCTCCCTAATTAGCTTAGGGACTTTTCCAAACCTTTTCATCCCTCCTCAAATTTCCTAAGACTCTTCCTTCCCCAGCCCTCTCAGCTAAGAATTTGCCTCATGTTTTACTGAAAAAATCAAGACCATTTGCTGAAAGCTACCTCTTCTCCCCTTCTCCTCATCTCATACTGCCGAGATGCCTTCTGCCACTCTCTTCTTTTTCATCCCCATATCACATAATGAGATGGCCTTTCTCCTTGCCAAGGTAAACCTCTCTACATGGCACAAGTGATTCCATTCCACCCTGTCTTCTCCAGCAGACTATCCCTGCTGTCATCCCCACTCTGTCATTATTTTCAATTTCTCCCTTTCTACTGACTACTTCCCTGCTGCCTACCCTGTGGCCATGATCCCCTCCTCACTTGATCCATCTATCCTTGTAGCTATTGGCCCATGTCTGTCCTCACTTTTGTGGCTAAACTTGAGAAAGTCATCTACAACAGGGGCCTCTACGCCCTTTAATTTCACTCTCTTCTTAACTCTTCTACAGTCTGACTTTTAACCTCATCATTTAACTGAAACTTTTCTCTCCAAAGTTACTAGCAATCCCTTAACTGCCAAATCATTCCTCACCCTTCTTGACTCCCCCAAAGCCTTTGACACTGTTGAACATCCTCTTCTCCTTGATACTCTCTTCTCTCCATGTTTTTGTGACACCACTCTTTCCTGGTTCTCCTCCTACCTAAATAGCCACTCATCAGTCTCATTTGCAGAATCTTCATCCAGGTCGCGCCTGCTTACTGTGGGTGTCCCGTAGAGTTCTGTCTTTGGCCCCTTTGATATTATTTCATTTGGTGGCCTCATTGGCTACCATGGATTCAATTATCACATTTACATTGATGATTCTCAAATCTACTTATCTAGCCCTCTCTGCTGACTTCAGGTGTACATCCAACCGTCTACAGGACATCTTGAATTTGATGTTCCATAGACATCTTAAACTCAAAGGTCCAAAATAGAACTCATTCTCTTTTCCCGTAAACCCTCTCCTCTTCCTAACTTTCCTATTACTATTTAAGGTACCACCATACTTCTAGTCACCCAGACTCCCAAACTAGGTGGTAAGGGAGTATTAGACCTCAGTCACCTCTCTCCCCTCTATCCAATATGTTGCAAAGGTCTATTTTATCTCTGGCACTGCTACCACCCTGGTATAAGCCCTCATCTTCTGATGCCTTGTTGTTGTTTCATTTCAGTTGCGTCCAACCCTTCCTGACCCTATTCTCGGCAAAGACACTGAGATGGTTTGCCATTCCTTCTCTGACTCATTTTACATGTGAGGAAACTGAGGCAGACAGGGTTGAATGACTGGCTCAGGGTTCACACACCTAGTAAGTGTCTGAGGCTAGATTTGAACTCAGAAAGATGAGTCTTCTTGACTCCAGGCCTGGTGCTCTGTGCACTGTGGCGCCACCTAGCTGCCCTTCTAGGTATTCAGTGGGTCTATATTTTTGTAGCTTATGGTGATATGTTGCATAGTTTCTACTATTGCCTCATATAACCTGCGTTGATCACTAAATCCAGGCTCCTTCTCTAATCTCTGGTGGCAATGACCAGCTTTGGCTTTCTACTGACTGGATGAAGGCTTCACAGCACTTCCTGGCCTACCCAACATGGTGGGACTTCCTTTCCCACACCCATTCCCCACCTTTCCAGCTCCCCTTTCTGTGTTCTTTCCCCCATTAGAATATAACCAAGTTGAAGGCTTGGACTGTCCTGCTTGTCTGTATTTGCATCCGCAGTGTTTATCTATCTGTTTTTAATGTTCTATAAGCTATTGAAGGAGTGAACAAGATAACTGCTTTTTATAGTTTAATAAAAGTATTAGGATACAGGCAACTGGGGGCGCCATAGTGCATAGAACGCCTGTGCATAGATTCTTCCTGAGTTCAAATCTGACTTGATGCTTACCAGCTGTGTGACCCTGGGCAAGTCACTTTACCTTGTGAGCCTCAGATTCCTCATCTGTAAAATAAGCTGGAGAAGGAAATGGCAAACCACTCCAGTACTTTTGCCAACAAAACCCCAAATGGGGTCAGGAGGAGTCAGACACAACCGAACACCAACAATAACAACTAGGGCGTGAGCTTACCCTCTCAGAGTTTACTAAAAGTATCTTCCCTTAATACACTTCCAGCAGCAGACAGGACAATGTACTTCATCCAGTTCCTACATAATTTTGATTTCTTCTGATAGGTCTTTATAGTTTACAAGCTTTTCATTCCATGTAGCTTGGATATTATGAGCATGTGGTATAGCCATATCTATTAAAAACATTGTTCTTAAATTTTTATGGATTAGTATCATGTTTGGTTGTTGCCGTTTGTTGATGTTGTTGGTATTTCCAATGTACAACCTCTACTTTAAAGTTAAGTCTCCTCATAACTCCACCTCAGTCCATAAGGTTGATTGTAAGCCTGGGTTGTATGGCTGGCACAGTTCAATTTGTGGCAATTCAACATTTATTAATCACCTATCATATGCAGAGCTCTATTCGAGTCATTAAGACCTAGAAAGTTTAGACAAGACCCAGCCTCTGCTATGATGGAGCTTATGGTCTAGTATGGGGATAAGATACAACCACAAACAACTACAAAACATGGTATTACAAGATAATTACTGATTTCCATGGTTTTCCAGGCATAGGACCTCATTGAACATTTGCTGGCAAAGACAGGAACATCTAGACTAAGTACCTGAGACTCATGCCCTGACATGATGTGTGATATGGCCAGAACTGGATATTAGGAAGATTAGTCTCTTCCAAGGGATGGCAGGATGCCATTGAAAACTAGCTTCTCAGTCTCCTTTGCTTTCTGTTCTAACACAGGACTGGCCTTAGGGAAATGTTTGAAGCAAAGGAGAGACTCATAAACATCCAGTTTTCCAAGAGGAATCCTCATGAGTGAATTCAGCGTCACTGCTGTAGAGAGGGAACCGAAGGGAATGCTGAAATCCAAGCATGATTTTCCTGGCAATGGTCAAGATTAATCACATGCTGTCACATCTAGGATATTCCCTGAGTCTGTTCATTCCTTTCTGATCATTCATTCCTTTGGGATGTCCCCTGAGAGAGAAGTTATGTAGGAAAGAGCCCCAGGAATTAGTGCTGGGCCATTTTCCACCAGTACTTATTTGCCTGTAGTTTCTAAAAGATCCCTGAAGCAGGAATAAAATAAACATCTGCCTGACAGCCTTTGTGCTGAGGATTAGAAGGGCCAGACTAATCTTCCTAATACCGGGTTCTGGCCATATCCCATCGTGTCATTCCAGTCACTGCTCAAGGATCTTTGATGGCTCCCTGGAGCCTACAGAATCAAGTCCAAACTCAGTCTTGCATTCAAAGTCCTCTCCAATCTCCTCCTCCCTTGTGACCTTGAGGCAAGTCATAATGCTGCTCTGAGCCTCAGTTTCCTCACCTGTAAAATCAGGGGGTGGAACTAGATCAATGATCACATATTTAGGGTTAGATGAGACCTTAGAGGTCATCTAGTCCAATCAATCTCCTCATTTTGGGTAATAAGCATTTATATAGCACCTACTACACACCAGGCATTGTGCTAAGCACTTTTTTTACAAGTATTATCTCAAGTATTTTATAAATATTATTTGATTTTACAGGGGGGGAAACTGAGGCCCCAGAAAGCTAAATTCCTGGCCCAAGGTCATGCAGATAGTAAGTAGATTAAACCCAGATCTTCTAACTCCAGATCTAATTCATTTCCCCTACCCATGAGCTCTCTAACCTGTGACTTCCAATCTACCTTGCCAGTCTTGTGTCGCATGACTCCCTCATACATACCCTATTCCCAAGGCAAACTCAGTTGCTTGCTATCCCCTCTATATTCTGCCTTTGCTTGTGCTGTTCCCTAGGTCTTCTCTCCTTACCATCCCCTTCCATTGCTGTTCATTTAGTTGTGACTCATGCTTTAAAGCCAGTGGTGTGATAGTAAATGTTTAACAACTAGCTCTTCCAAAAAAAATTGTGTGCAGGACACACTTGCAAGTTTAAATGTTTTCTCCAACACTTTCTTAAGTCTAGATAATCAACAAAACAATAAATCAAGCCCTGAATGGTAAGGCTTTCTAATTTCCAAGGTATAAAATGCTCATACTAAAAATTTAACAATCAGCTCTTCTAGTGTATTCAAACCGGCTCCAGCATGCCCCTGTTGAAAGTTCATTTGAAGGGCCTCCCTAATTTTTAGAATCATGGGGATTTAGAACTAGAAGGGACTTCAAGATCAGCTAATTCAACTTCATCACAGTATGCCTGAAGAAATTGAGACTGACTTGCCTTGAGGCATTTGGGTAATAGGTAGCAGGTTTAGAGAACAAGTGAGCAGCCAGGTGGCACAGCGGGTAGCATGCTGGGCATGAAATTAGGAAGACTCATCTTTCCAAGTTCAAATCTGGCCTCAGATACTTAATAGCAAGGTGACCCTGGGCAAGTCACTTCACCCTGTTTGCCTCAGTTTCTTCAACTGTCAAATGAGCTAAAGAAGAAAATGACAAACCCCTTCAGTATCTCTGCCAAGAAAACCCCAAATGGTATCATGAAGAGGCAGATATGAATGAAAAATGACTGAACTGGGGAAAGAAAGCTTCACATTCATGCCAGCACTTTTTGTCTTAGCAAAGAACTGAAAACAAACATCGGTTGGGGAATAGCTAAACAAATTGTGGTATGGGAATATACCATAAAAATATAAGACTGTACACAGTGTTCTGCACACAGTCTGCACCTAATGAATGTCTATCATATTGAATCGGATTCAGCAAGGGGTAGCAGTGGACTTGAGAAGATGGTGGAGGAGATGAAGTAATAGCCTATGCTCATGCAACCTGCCTGCAATCAACAAATATTTAGTTACTTCCATTTGCAAGACTACATACTATGTGCTATGAACTGCCCAATGTCAGGGTTAGAAGGAACCTGAGGTCATTTTATTCAACTCCTATCTGAACAAGAAATGCCTGCAATGTCTCAGCTAAGTGGTCACCCAAAAAAGACACATTTCCTATTCTCAAGAAATGTCTAACCTAGGATGCATGAGCTCATGGTCCCAGTAAAAATCAACTTGGATAAAGAGACACTTTCTGGATCAGGGAAATAGGTCAGAAAATACTGCTCTGTGTCCAAGGACACTTCTTATCACCAGTAAGAGTGACTAGAATACCTCAGAAGAGGGGATATCAAAGAGCAATTAGATTTGCCAGCCAGTCTCTGGTCAATCCCCCGCTTCAAACACTCCTGAGCAAATTTCAGTCTAAGGGTTTACCAGCACTTTGAACTGACTTTATCTGAAACCATCTGCACTAGGAGTTATGATGGTGACACCACATGTGGGCCCACAGACGTTTCTCAGGAATAAATGGAAGCAGAAAGTTTCAGAAAGCCTCCATGCCACCTATCAAGCCTTAAAAGGGGCCCTGTGCTACTGAATACTGAAAGCAAAATCGGTGCACTTTGATCTGGTATGGTGCAACCATGACTGAGAACCTTGGTTGTCATAATCACCAACAGGACTTGGGAAACCTTATAGTGCTTTTAATGATCTCAAACTTCTCCCTGAAGTACAATTCCATATTGCATTACCAATATTCTGAAACTCACAAGATCCTAGATCTGGAGCTGGAAGAGGCCTTAGTAATTCCTCTGGTCCAGCCTCCTTATTCTAAATGAGAGGTCATCTCATTTACCCTGTCTATATCTTACGTAGGGGCAGCTGGGCGGGATAGCGGATAGAGCGCTGAGCCTGGAATCAGGAAGAGTCATCTTCTTGAGTTCAAATCTGGCCTCAGACACTCACTAGCTATGTGACCCTGGGCAAGTCACTTTACCCAACTGGCCTCATCTGTATTTCCTCATTTGTCAAATGATCTGGAGGAGGAAATGTCAAACTACTAGAGCGTTTTTGCCCAGAAAACCCCAAATAGGATGGCAAAGAGTTGCACACAACCAAAATGACTCAACATCAACAAAAATATCTTCTATGTATGTAGTTGTGTGTACATTCTAATTCTAAACTCTTTGAGAACAGGGATTGTGTTCAACACCAGCCTCTCTCTCCACCGCTTTAGCTCTTGTGTTCCTATTCAGGTATAGGCTAGGTTTAGTGTCCATTGACACTGTCTGTCCAAGATATCAGTACTAACAGAGCAGCCTTACAGGCCACCCATCTCACTACACATTATAGTCTGGACAACAGACATTCTAAGGACACACAGTAGGCATTTAAGTTGCTGAATTGTTCATTGAATCGAGCTCATTCCAGACCAAAACCAGAACAAGATCAGGGAGTATAGCTAGTAACCCTTTCCAAGAAGATTTTGACACTTACATTTTTAAAGTATCTACTAAAACTGAAGTTGAGACATCAGCCAATGTAGAAAATGAAACCAACAGTGAAGAAAAGGCAAGTCTTCCATTAGGCAAAAGATGCTTAAGGCACACATCAGCCTAGGAAGTAAAAAAACTTCAGTGCAATTTGGTAATTATTTTATTAAGCGCTTACACTGTGTTAGGCCCTGGGGATACAAAGACAAAACGAAAGTATTACTGTTCGTGCCTTCAAGAGGCTTACATTCTCCCATAACGGCCTCGAGTCGCTTTTGCCAACCCCCCCCCCAATCTCTTCCCCTCTGCCCTCTTTGGGCTACTAGGAGGTTAAGAAAGCAAATGGTGGGCTGTATTCCATCCTCTTCCTTAAGAGTAATGAGGGAAGCCTCGCCTACGCAGCGACACGGCAGCCGGGAAGAAGCCTTGATTGGCTTCAGGGTTCTTTTAGCCTATGTTCTTGGCACAATCCAAATCTTAACTAGCTCCTAGCTCCCAGACAGTTCCACCTTCCCCCAGCAGAAGCGTCTAGGAAGACAAGTCTTGGAGAAAACAATTCCTACATCAGGATAATAATACCAGGGTGCCTGTTACAATTGGTTCTGCGCCAAATGGCCCAGCCCACGGACTGCTGGATGCTTTTGTTTCCACCAACATCCACACACTGAGAGCGCCAGTACACGCCCCTACCTCCCCCCACGTCCCTGGCTCCCCCCCCCCCCCCATTTCCACACACACCCTACATTCTAAAAGTAAATCAAGTGGGAAGTGCGCTGTTCTTGTTCAGGGATGCCCTGAAGCCTTCCACGGGGAAGCACATTCCTGCCTGAAGAGAACACACGAGCGCACACAGCTGGAGGAGGGAGGGGACTGGAAAAAGTTAGAACCTGGGTCCTAGAGGTGGGAGGGCGGGCAGAAAAGGGAGGGAGGGGGAAAGGGGTGGGGCAAGAGGAGGCACTGTGCAATCAAAGCCTACTCCAGTCTCCCCTGCCCAGCCCCATGTTCCTCCCTTTCCCCCACCCACCCCAAGAAACTCCGAGGCTAATAGTGCTTGCTGCAGTCTTCCCTTGTCGTTCCCGCTCAGCTGCTGCTTCTTGCTCAGGCAAGGTGAGTTCCTCTCTGTCTCTATCTCTTTGCGGTTATTTGGCCGCTTTGTCGCTTCCTCCCACCAAGGCCCAGATGGAGGGAGGCAAGAGCTAAATCCAGCCACCTCAGGGAGGAGCCGCAGAGCCGGCTGCGCTACTCCAGGACCCCCAGGGCTGGACCAGCGCCTACTAGCTGCTCCTGTAGTCTGGAGTTCCCACCCGCCTGGAACCAGGCTGCTGAGGACCAGCCCCGAGATCTCGCCTTCCCTGACCGGGCTGCACTTCTCAGCGAGGTCAGAGTTTGAGGGTGTCCGGACCAGGAAGCGCCCAAAGCCACTTGCGACTAGCTGTTCGCTTCGGGAACCGCTGTTCCAGAATGACTGGGACCACACCCAGGGGCGAACCGTGGCGCACCCCCTTCCCGAGCCAGGGCTAAGTGGATGCCTAGGCAGGGCAGGAGGTGAGGCGAGGGAAGGGAAGGTGTCAGGGCACCTGGGACACCTGGGAGCTGGAATGCTGAGATTATGCCTGCAAGGATCCGGGCTGGAGTAGTACCCCAAGCCCTTTGGAGGAACAAAGGCGACAGACAGACGTTAAGCTGCCTTCCTTTTCCTAACAGCACCTTGCTCCCCGCCTCCGTCTCCCATTCTCTCTCTGCTTTTTCTTGTCCTGCTGTCTATTTTCATTCTCCGATCACTCAACCCCTTACCCTGCTGATCTTCTGGACGCTGGGAGCCATTTTTCTGGCAGTCAGCCTTCAGCCAGAGGCGGCCAAATTCTAGCCAGATGTTACTCCAATATCTATTCCCAACAAAGTGCCAGGTGAGGCTGCCTTAGGAAATCCTCCCTGGAATAGATAGGCGTGAGCTTTGTCTATCAATTCGGGCAGGGAAGGTTGGACATTTCGCTGAATCTAATGTGGGTCATTCCCTGGGGTACTAGAACGTTGCTAGCTGGGTCTCTGCCTGGCTTCCCGCTCTCGATTTACACTCCCGAGGCGTTTTCTCTTTCCTTGATACTTTGGGCTGGGTTTCCTGTTGTTTGTCCGCTTGACTAGAAGGTGGCTGGCTGACCCTTACCCAGAGGGGAGGAGAGGAGACAAGAAAAGGGAAAAGGAGAGGAGAGGAGAGGAGAGGGGTCTAGAGGGAAGAAGATAAAAGAGATGGGGCAGGAATCAAAAGCGATCTTAGAACCACCCACAGAGCTGTTTGTAGGGTAAGAGGAAGCTACAACTAAAGCATTTCCTCTCCCCAAGGGGAAAAAAATAAAGTTTCAATTTTACCCTTATCAAGTTAGAAAGTTAAATGTGAGATGAGGGCAAAGAAAAATGACCTGATTTCCTAAATCTCAAGTTAATTTTGCCGAATAGGAAGGAGACAAATAGACCCTGATACACAACTTTACTGAGTCATATAGGTATTATTAACTATAATAACCTAAAGGAATAAGGAGTGATAACTCCAGACCTTATTACTCCACTATCTAAATTTTAATTTTGCAGCTGGGGGAGTTAAAAGCCACCTTGGGGGTATGGGAGTAGAAGGACCAATTGGCCTGTTTGGAGTTGTTAGAAGACAACTGGAAGAAAGAGATGGGAAAGGGCTAGATTCATAGCACTTTGGAATGGGTGACACCTATCACCCCACTCTTCACTCTGGGCCTAATGGCTTCCAGGGGCATATGTGAAGCACACCCTGTTCCAGTATTCACCTAGTGGTGGAAGGAAGGCTGAGTGATTCAGCAGTCAAGATGGTGTGGGTGTGGTCCTGGATCCCAACAGATTTCTCTCTGATAGGGCAAAACTGTCCCTAAAGAAAAAGGGAAATGGCAATGTTAGAGGGCATTCCCCAAGAGGAAGTCAGTCAATGCCAAATTTGAACCGTGATTTGAAAAAGGAGCTGTTTGCTTCAATGGGGGCTCTATAGTTGAGGACAGTTATAAAGCTGATAGAGATCATGGCAGGACTGCTGGCTTATTGTTCATTCATTCGGCATCTACTTACTTATTGCTGTAGGGACTGCGATAGACAGGGAAAAATACAGTCCCAGCCCTCACTTTTATCTAGCGTATGGTTTGGTAACCGATTTTGTGTCATGGACCCCTTTGGCAGTCAGGTGAAGCCTTCGAACCTTCTTTTCAGAATAATGCTTTTAGATACGTAGAATTACAAAGGAAACAAATGCTATTGTAATATAGTTATTCAATATTTTTTAAAACATTCTCATGAGCCCCGGGTCTAGTGGGAGATACAGAGACAAAAATGAATGTCAAGTCAGCAGCAGCATGGTATGATGGCAACATTGTTGATTTGGTGTTTCATTCCAAGCCCTGCCCTGTGTCCTTTTAGACAAGTCACTTAACTTCTCTGGAAAGCAATTGTTGGACCAGATGACCCATAAGGTCTGTTCCAACACTGTAATTGAGGATCTTATTAAAAAGTAGCTTGTGATTAGTATGTAAAAGAGAAATAAAGACCTATGGGGTCCAAAGGAGAGAGATGACTTATAATCTAGAAGAATAGGGGAAGGAAGACTTCTTGAAGAGGAGGAATTAGAGTTTGGCCTTGCAACATAGCTAAAATCTTAGCAGGCAACGAGGAGAGAGCATTCTAAGAGCAAAGGGTACATGTACGTGAAAACACAAGATAAGTTAAGGGAACCAGAGGAGGCTAGCTTTTTAATTGCTTGTCTGAGAGATACAGTGGCAGGTATTTTTTCTGGTTAGGAAAAAAGCCAGTGGTTGCTGCAGATTTGTTTCCCCTGCAGCTTGAATTTCAATCTTTTAAGTGCTAGACTTAGTCTCCTGGGCTTGGGGGTGAGGCCATGCCTATGGAAACACTGTCTGGCAGTAACAACCTGATCTTTGCCTCCAACGTGTTTCAGCAAATTGCGAAAGATACTACTGTGGGTGGGGGAGAGGAATGAGTTCATAATTAATTTCAGATTTCTTCCTCAGCCCCACCCCTGCTGAGTGCTAGCCAGTTTTCATCCTCTTGTAAGAAAAAGATACTTCCCATTTGCAAGAGGCCGGTTTCTCACTGTATAAGTCTGCAGTGTATAGAAGCCTTTGGGGGAAAGTCTGAGAATAGCCCTGATAGCCAGCTGGAGTGAGCTCATATATATTTGGGCAAGAGAAATTCTATTAGGTGATACTTTTTGCAGGATGTTTCAATTAATGAGGCAACCTCTAGCCAACTCTCTGGCCTGGTATCTCAGACCCTGAGTTGGGTGGGGCTGAGATTGGGTGTGCCCTTGCTCAGCTCAAAAAAAAGCCATTTTATTAGAGTTTGGCCATTTTGAGTGAACTTGGATCCTGAGTGAACAGTCCCATTGTTTCCATGCTGTTCTGCATATGTTGGCATTTTGAGCTCAGTGAAATGCCAGGGTATTCAATGATGTATACCATAGTCCATCACCACCCCTCTAACAAAGGTTTTCCAGTATTTAACATCCTTTTACTATGTGGCTCCCACCTGCCAGCCTTCAGATGGATTGAATGTCAGAGGATGGTACAAATCAGAATGCAGATACATAGTAAATCTTTGGAAAAATGCATATGTTGAAGAATAACTGATATTTTTGATTTAGCTCAAAATCAATTCCTGTTATTAAAATTTCAACTTCAGTATTTCATCCAGGATGCTTCCTCTGCTGCTTAAGGTTTTGACAAGCTGATTTGTACAACAGGGCCAAAGTTAGATTGTATTCAGACCCATTCAATCAACCCAATTTTTCTGAACCCCTAACAGGCCTCCCTGTTAAAGACCAAACTCATGAATTCCTTCTAGTTCCAGCTCTGGAACCATTACTTTATGACTTCCCAATGGCAAAAGCAAGAAACCCTCAAACACATTAAATGGCTCTTTGTTTTTGCTGAAGGTTTTCTCAGAAATGCTGCCAAACTTAGGCTGGGCTGGGTGGGCTACAGGAAAAGAGGGACAGATGAAATGCATGAGATGAAAAATGGTGATATTCATATGACTCCAATTTAAAATTTAAAAATTTAAATTTAAAATTTAAAAACAAGAGCCCAAAGCTGGGTTTTGGTTTGGGGTGTTTTTTGTTTTGGTTTAGTTTTTTGTATCCTGGTTTTGTTTTGTTTTTGAGCTGGGGCATGGACACTCTTTGGAAGTAACTTCCAAAAGAAGCCACCAGTCCCTTTTAATTCAGACTGTTTCCAAGAAGTAGATGCTCATCTATTTCACCTGAATCAAAAGGATTTGTTAAATGTAGTACTGATAAGCTAAGAAGAAAAATACTCAGGACTGTGCCCTTCCTGGAGCTTGTAGTCCAAGAGAGGCCAGACTGGCCATAATCCAGGGGGATACTGTTGTATCTGCCTATTAGCTGCGTGACCTTGGTCAACTCACTTCCCTTCTCCATGGCCTCCCTTTCCTCACCGTTTAGAAGAGGAGGTTGGACAAGATCACCTCCAACACCTCTTCCAGCTCCAAATCTATGGCAAACATATAGAGTACACCAGCCACAGCAACCAAGGAACATTAAACAAATGCAGAATGGACAGTAGATATACAAAGGTCCCAATTAGTGCAAACAATAAATCCTCCGAAATGTTCTAAAGTATTGAAATTCTCAGTATTTGAAGTTATAATTATGTAAAATATGGTCTTTGGTTCCAGCCCAATGGGAATATGCCCCACTTCCTGGGGGCAGGGTGTCATTATTAACACTCATCGAGACCTAACTCTATTTATAGAATAGAAGAGTCGATCATGTATAGATTCCTACCAAGATTTTTTTTAAATCCTAAAGGAGAAAGAAGTGTGAGAAAATTTAGAGAGTGTGGAAAAACAAGATTAAAAGGAGGAAAAAATAATTTCAAGGGTCTGATCAGACCTGTTTTGCAGGATTCATATTTTCCTTCATTTCTGGAATGTGTTTTCTCTGCCTGCCATCCTGGGGCCCTTCCTTTCTCAGCCCCTCCCTTCTGTTACATCTGGTTCAGATAATTAAAGTACCGTAAGCTCCATCTAGTGGTCTTCCTGGTTTCCCAGTCTTGGCTGAGGGGCTTATACACCCTCCCTTCCTCTTGGGTTCTGTAGTAACGGCTTAAGAGGTCCTTTTAGATTTGCAGCCAGAAGCTCTGGTTTCAAATTCTAACCTTTCTGCTGTGTCACTGAATCTCCCTGGGGCCCCAGTTTCTTTGATGAGTTGATGAGCTCAGGCTGGCACAGTAGAAAGAGGGCTGGATTAAGAATCAACCTCACCATGAATCCTGGCTCAGCTGTTTACTTATGTTTGTGATGTTGGACAAGTCACATTCTGGGGCTCAGTGTCCTAATCTGTAAAATGGAGGTGGAATGGGTAACTTCTGAGCTCCCTTCAAATTCTATACTTCTAAGCTAGCCAAAGGCCCTTCTTCAATCCCTATGATCTTTTTCTCTCAGCTGCCTTTAGAGTCTGCTCCTGGGTAGTGGGTAGGATTTGAGTTTTCAACATGAGATGGAGGAGCCCCACCCTATCTTCCATCCAGAGTAGCCCAGCCTGGGTGGATGGCTGTGCAAATGGAAACAGAAGGCCCCCTTCCTCTGAAGTGCTGCCACCAAACTCAGAGCAGAATTGGAAAGGGTCAGTTTGCCTGAGCCCCGCCCAAATGGAGAGGTTTTATCCGAGCTGATTCAGACTTTGCAGCTGCCAGAGAGGGAAACAAGGGGGGCCCCCAGCAAGAACAGCAACATTTTGGTGATTCATTCACTAGTCAGGAGGGCAGCTTAAGGCACAAATTTTCCTCCACTTCTTTACTGGTTTTGGAGTTCGCCAACCCCCTTCAACATAACACAATTCCCCAACTGTAGTTCTTAGCCAACTCCCACTAAAGCCACGGTGAATGATTGTATTCAGAATGCAGGCCTTTTGTTTCAAGAGTTCTTTTTTCATTTCATCACTATAAATATCACTTTTCTACTTTTTCATAGGAAAGGGGGAAGGGGAAGCAATCAGCAAATTGCTAAACTCTCAATGCATTTGCTGAATTAAAAAGCTACCAGGAAGGAAGATGGGCAAATTCCACTTCAGTGTTTTCTTGACAATGTGACCAGGTCACTTTCACCTATCTGTGCCTCAATTTCCCTTAAAAATCCTTTCCAGCTCTAAATCTCTGCTACTGTAAGCATGATGCAATGGTCTGGTGTAAGAGTCCATCCATGAACTTAATTAAGAGCCTATTATGTGCCAAGCACTGTGCTAAATGCTTCAGATACAATGAAAAGCAAAACACTCCCTGTTCTCCAAGAGCTCACAATCTTAAGAGGGAAGAACCCCTTAGAGAACCAGAGTTCAGGTCATTGAATACCCATGTGACCTTGGATAACTCACTTCTCTCATAGAGATCAGTTTCCTCATCTTTAGAATGAGGGAGTCACCATAAATCCATGAAAAGAAGAGACAAGAGTATTCATGACAAGCCAGACTCCAGGCAGAATTTTGAGAATGTCTGATCTTTACTGTCTCAGAGAAGACATTCATAAGGTCACATCATTTCAAAGACCACAGCAACCACGAATAAATCCTTTCTACACCATAACTGAGAAATAGCCATCCAATCTCTGCCAGCAGACCTCCAATAAAGGAGCTCACCACCACAGAAGGCAATTTGGAGCAGCTCTGATTGGTAGAAACTTATTTTTCCTCCCTAACATCAGGCCTAAATTTATTTCCTTGCAACTTCTGCCCCTTGTTCCTGATTCTACCCTCTGGGACCAAATGGAACAAATCCAATCCCTCTTCCATCTAACAGCCCTTTTGGAACACTTGAAGATGACTGTTCCCCTTCTGTTCTCCAGACTAAACATTCCCAGTTTATAGGAGCATGTGCCATTTTCTCTAACCTCCTCTTTTTGTAGATTAGGAAACTGAGGCCCAAGGAGGTTAAGTGACTTGTCTAAGATCACCCTATCAATAATATGCCATAGTTAAAAAATGATTCTCTGCATGCAAAGTTTACAGAAACCTGCACCTGAAGAAAAGTCAGATGGGGTTAGTTTATATACTGCTTTATGGAGAACATTTTCCAAAGAAAATGTTTTGTTGTACCTCATATAAATAAATGGGTGGCAACATTGAATTCATCTTTATGATGCAGGAGTCATGATCTTGCTGAAGCATCAGAGGTGGAATGGAATCCCAAGGCCTCTGACTCCAGAGTCAGTGCTCTTTTCCCTTTACCATTTATTTTAGCCAAATTGTATACAGCATGATCTCAAAGCCAGCCTGATCACTCCTCTGGAGGCTCTTCATTTTCATGATATTTTTGGAGCCCAGAACTAAACACAACTCAGAGATGACCAGACTTGCTCACTTAATCTTCCTATTGTTTTAAAAAAACTATTCTCTGGGAATATTCTGCCTTTACCTATGATGGAATGGAACTCGAGGAATTATACAGTAGATTGAAGTTTCTAGGAGTCTAGAAATTAGTAGGGATGAGATAGCAGATCTGGTTTCAGGGGATGCCGAGGACTTTGGAATAAAGGGTTGGGTTTTGTGTGTGAGAGAGAGAGAGAGAGAGAGAGAGAGAGAGAGAGAGTGTGTGTGTGTGTGTGTGTGTGTGTGTGTGTGTGTGTTTTAAATCTCTGTGGTATGCCTATTTCATTTCCTGTATTTAAGCTATTTTAGATTTAGGGTGGGGTAATGGGACCTCCTCTGATAGGTGACTCATTCTCATTTTAATTCTCTTAGAGAAGACAAATGGTCAGACACTCTCTAGAGATTCACAAAGGTAGAACTGCTGTCACCCAAAGCAGATCCCTTCCATGGTTCAGTTATTTCATTCTATCCAACTCTTGGTAACCTCTTTGGAGTTTTCCTGGCAAAGATATTAGAGTGCTTTGCCATTTCCTTCTCCAGCTCATTTTGCAGATGAGGAAACTGAGGCAAACAGAGTTAAGTGACTTGCCCAGGGTCACACAACTAGTAAGGTATAGCCAGATTTGAACTCAGAAAGATGAGTCTTCTTGTCTCTGGCCCAGCACTCTATGCCGCCTACCTGCCCCTAAGACCCCTTCCAGGCCCTCTCAAGTCCAGACTCAGATGGTCTAGCTCTGAATTGTACTTTGTCTATTTTCAAAGGATAGGGGGTAGGGAGAGGGATCTCCGGAATATTTCACCCCACTGTAGTTCTTACTATTCCCTTCAAGTGAAGTAACTTCCTAATTCATCCTTCCTGGTTCTGGTTATAACATTCTGGCTCAAAAGGCCAAACATGGCGCATTGGCTTCTGCATCTCTCTGAGCATAAAAAAGGGGGAGGAGGACTGATTGTTCTTAAGTGGAATCAATCCTCTTGTTCACCAACTTCACCTTGAGCTCAGTAAAGTAGATCCTTGAAGAGACCCATCAGTGTTGAATGTGTATCAGCTAGTTAATGACAAGCAAAAACCACAACTTTTTGTGGTTTTTAAGTGGTCCTTTGAATGTCTTTCCTCAAAACCTGCCATCTGTTCCATATCCAGTGATTAATTTGGCAAGAAGGCTTTGGTCAAGGTCTCCCTTTGTTTCTGCCAAAGCATTCTTTCTGAGTCTTGATGAGACTCCTCCTCCCCATTCATTATACTCAACTAGTTAAGAGTCGTTTCAACCAAGCATTTTAACTGTTACCATTCCTAGAAACATGTTCATTCATCTCATGCAGCAAGCATTTATTAAATTGCTATTGTGTGTCAAGCGTTATACAAGTACTAGGAATCTAAAAACAAAATAGTTCCTGCCCTCAAGAAGCTCACACTCTACTGGGGGAAACAATATATACTCAAAGAGTCAAATACTTCAATGGATCTGTGATTTCATCAGTGAGGATATTCCCTCCACTGATGCACATTGCAATCCATCCATTCCTGCTCAACCTTGTGACTCTCGTCCATGTCTGTCGCCCAAGTTCACCACAGAGGAACCACCCAAAATATTGAGGGCCTTCCTTTTGTTGGCATCACTAGGATTCCATCAGAACACATAGGTCGTCCAATGCCTCACTCTCAGCATATGACCAATTCATCTCTTTTCACCATTCGTTCCTTTAATGCCATCTTTTATTCCAGTTGTTCATAGCTCCTAATTTCTAATATGTAGCAGCCTACTCACTCCTGCCATACAAAGTGCACACAGATCAAAATATCAGAGTTCTTTTTCTAGTGCTATCAAAAATTGGTCTCTCCCTTAGGAACTCTGATAACAAAGTCGAGCACAATTCTAGAGGACCAATGATGAAGCCTGTTAACCCAATTCCAACAGAGAAGTTGGGTTCAGACTTAGGGTTCAGATTGAGACATAAACTTTTTGGACATGGTTAATGCAGGAATTTATTTGTTTGAGTATACGTATTTGTTACAAGGGTTTTGTCTTTATTTTTCCCAAGGGGGTGGGAAGGAGAGAGGGAAAAAAATAAATTTCTGTTGATTGAAACAAAATCGATAAAAAAAAAACCCAGGAGAAAAAACTAATCTCTTCCTACAACATATTGAAGTACATACATGGTTACCCATAAAATACCAGAGAACCTAGACAATACAGCTGCAACTCTTTTATTTGGTTAAGGCATGTTATTTCATTGTAAAATGTGGAAATTTATTGCAGTAGCAAGTTACAGCCACCATATAAGTAAATGCCCAAGGATTTCAGCAAACTATAGTCATTTGCAGGAAACTATCCCCTCCCCCACCCTACCCCCTGCAGTTGGATATAACTAGATTACAAAAACAGGCTTAAAGAATTGAATTTTCATATCTGTTAACTGCATGGTTATATGGGGTTTTAGGTAGTTAGTCATAGATAAAAGCTTGATTAACAGAAACCAAGGGAAATGATGAAATAGCTTTCCTTTCAATAAATTGTTTTGTCAACTAAAAAGCTGAGAAAGTGGAGGTGGGAGGGAGGGGTTGGGAGACACATACAAGAACAACAGGGAGAACACTGATTCTGCTTTTCCTAATAATTACAGTTAGATCTAGCTGAATTAGCTCTGAGATGGGAGGGGAAATGGTAGCAGCCCATATAAAAACACACAATGTTTGTGTCTGACCTTATTAAAGCCAGAGGTTGGTACAGTAGAGACACTTGTCTTGAGAAAAACCAGCATATAAACCTATATAGTCTCTTTTTTTCTTTTCTTTCTTTCTTTTTTTTTTTTGGAAGGGGGAAGGCAGGGCAATTGGGGTTAAGTGACTTGCCCAAGGTCACACAGCTAGTAAGTGTCATGTCTGGGGTCACATTTGAACTCAGGACCTCCTGACTCCAGGGCTGGTGCTCTACTCACTGCGCCACCTAGCTGCTACCAAACCTATATGGTCTCACACATACTGGGCTTAAACTTGGAAATGAACTGTGTGTGTTGGGGGCATCTTTGAACAGGTTTCAGAAGACACCGCCAAGATGCCATCTCAAATGGAACATGCCATGGAAACTATGATGTTTACGTTTCATAAGTTTGCTGGAGACAAAGGTTACTTGACAAAAGAAGATCTAAGAGTTCTCATGGAAAAAGAGTTCCCTGGATTCTTGGAAGTAAGTATTGAAAAACTTTTAATGGATAGAAGGGAAGAGCTTACCTTTGTCTAGACTCTCATTTTCTTCTTCTTTTCCTGTTCCATCACTCCCTTTTAGGAGTGAATGTGGCACATGCGTTTCCATTCATTCAACAATTACTTCATGAGTGGCTGATGTATACAGGGAGAGGTGGGCGGAAGGCTGTGCAAAGATGAAGACAGGGTTCCTATCTTCAAAAGGCTTGTACTCTGATAATAGTAACAATAATGGCTAAGTTTATATAGTACTTTGAGGTTTGCAAAATACTCTACATATATGATCTGCTTTGATTCTCTCAAGTAGCCTGCGAGGTAGATGCAATTATTATGGTGCCTATTTTAAAGATGAAAAAACCAAGGTTAAGTGATTTGACCAAGTTCACACAACTAGCAAGTTTCTAAGACAGGATTAGGCCCAGACCTTTTCTGATACTATATCCAACATTCTTTCCACTAAAAACCATAACACAATACACACTTCAACCAAAGGTAAAAGAAGAGTCGGAGGGTCACCAAAGGGGTAGTATATTGAGAGAAGGCAGTAAATGAATGAATTGATTCACCCAACTTCTCAAAATCAGGGTTACCCATCTGATCAAATGCCATAACTTAAATTGTCCCCCTTAAATTTCTCTAAGGAGATGTAAGATCTTTCTTCTTTCCCCAGTTCTAATCTATAATGATGCTAAATATCTCCTTAGTGGAAACCAGGCTTCATTTGGTAAGGAATAGCTTTTCCATGGAAAATGAAAGACTCTTTTAGCTCAAAAGGCGATGAGAATGGAGAGCCATAATTTAGGATAATGGAGATTTAGAGCTGGAAAGGACCCACCATACTATTGCACTTTTCACAGTCAGACCTGGCTTGGGGAGTCTCTTTGGGCGGAAGCCTCTGTCCTTCAGGTATCGATTGGATCAACCTGTCTCAGGAGATAAGGCTGATCAGCAGATGGAAATGGGCACAGTGGAGCACTAGACCCTAAAGTGGGCCCTTCCTTCTCTGAAACAGTCATGATCACTGGAAAAGATAATTACAGTGCTTGATGTTGAATAATTTAATAGCTTCCAAAGGAGGAAAAGATAAAAAGTTAAAAGGCTCCCGGCTGCCTCTTACCATTTGTCCCCAGGATGTGGTGCATTAGTAAGGCAGATGACTCCTCTTTTATAGGCACAGAGTAACATCATAGGGTATTTTGACTGGCATTTTATTTATAACAATATTCTGACTGATCTCAGAGATGACTAAATTACCCATTTTGTTGAATCTATTATTGATTGCTTGGGTATTATGGCAGGTGTTGCCAGGCTGATGACAATGAGCAGTGGAATAAAGAAAATGAATCAATCCACTGATGAGCATTTCTTTAGCACCTACTACGTGCCCAGCACTGTGCCTGGCTCCGGGAATAGGATAAGCATAGGGAACAGGGCTTGTGATTTCATTAATACAGGGAACTCTTGGATAAGGAAATTCTTCCATCTGTGCAGTTTTACACTTTCTTTACAAATTACAGCCTTAAGAAGTTGCCTAGAGCACTGAATGGTTAAGTCAAACAAACAGCTAGTGTGTCTCTGACATAGAGCTCAAACCTGGCACTTCCTGGCTTCAAGGCCAGCTCCCTATCTTCTTATACTAGGATTATCTCTCAGGTACTGGGGATAAAAAACAATTAAAAAATGAAATTGTCCTTGTCTTCAAGGAGCTTACAAGCTTGAATCTATTCTCTGAACACAGATGGCCGAATTCCCTTCCAACCTGGCATAGTATCCAGATAGATGCTAGACTTGGAATCAGGAGGCTTGGGTTCAAATCCTCCTTCAGCCACTTCCCAGCTGAGCAATACTAAGCAAATTACTTAACCTCTCTAAGCTTTGGTTTCATAATCTGTAAAATGGATACAATCATAATAATGACCTCATGATGATCAAATAAAATAATGTTGACAAAGTGTTTTGCAAACCCTAAAGTGCTGTATAAACGTGAACTGTCATTATCCTACTTCTAAAAACCAAAGCAAATCCCTTCTGGGCCTGCTCAAGTCTAGATTCAGATTCCCAGAGTTGGGCTAGATCTGGATTGCCCTTTGTGAATAGTTTGGGGAGTGAGGAAAGAGAACGGGAGGAGTTTTCCCTGGGGTATTTCACCTCCTTCTGGATATTGTAATATTAACTTGCTGTTTTCCTAAAGCCTGGGGCATTCTAAATCAGTCCTTCCTGGCTCTTCACAAGTCAGCGAATGATAAACAGCTACCCAAGGGCCCTCTGACTGTCCCATACCCTAGATCCTGAAAAATAAGGTGGCTAAGCTGCACAAGATAGAGATGTCTGAAGGCATAGACATTGACTACTAAAGGCTAACAGGTCTGGAAAGGATTTATTGACAGTGTTAGGTCATGATTCTACACCTTTCCCTTCCTCACTACACTGCATGACCTTTTGTTTTTACAAGTTGGTTCCTTACATCATCTAAATCTCACCCACCAGTCTCTGCCTACAGCCAGAAAGTTGGGAGCATGGCCAGAATTTGCAGAAACCTCTCCCCAAAAGCAGTCAGTTTCTCAGAGTGATGGAGGCAGACATCAGACCTCATTTCATTGCTAGCAAACTACAAAAAAAGAGTAAAAACAAGTCACCGTGAAACCAGGAAGCACAAAGAGCCTCCTTTCTAGCTTCTGCCAGAGGTCATCCAGTCCTGCCCTCTCCTTTTACAGGGGAGGAAACTGAGGCCCAAAGGGGTGAAACAGTTTGCCTGAAATTACACAGATAGGAAGTAGCAGAATTAAGATTTAACCCAGGTTCTCTAACTTCAAACTGAAGTCTTCTGTCTTTTTTTTATTTAAAAAAAAAACAAAAGATATAAATAAAAAATTATTTTAAAAAAGGATTATTATAGCCACAACCTGCTTAAGGGGAGAAGAAAAATGAATTAAATAAAAATAAATTAAAATATAGTTATACAAATAAATTACTCCTATGACTATACATAAAAATATACCTCATTCTGGACCCTAAATCCATCACCCTCCCTGTAATGGACAGCATGTTTCATCATGAATCCTCTGGCATCATAAATGACCACAGTTCTTACAGCTTCCAAAGTTGTTTTTCTAACGCTCTTCCCACTCCACCCTTTTTAATCTTTCTTTCTGTAAACCAGTCAATCTTTATAGATTCTTTGAAAAATCAGGATCCAAAAATGTAAGTGCTTTTTCTTTAATGGCTAGCTGTACAGCTCTAATACCTAAGTCTCTTGGTCCAATAATTGAGTCATATCTTTTGCTTTTTGTGATTCTTTTTTTTTTCAGAACCAGAAAGACCCTTTAGCCGTTGACAAGATTATGAAAGACCTAGACCAGTGCCGAGATGGAAAAGTGGGCTTCCAGAGCTTCTTTTCACTAATTGCCGGGCTGACCATCGCATGCAATGACTATTTTGTTGTACACATGAAGCAGAAAGGGAAAAAATGAACCCAAGCCAAGGAACTCCTCCCAGTCCTGATCCATTGCAGTATCCTGAGTGGTCACTTTCGAGATATCCCCATATAGCTACCCCTAGGATGAGGCAGTTGCATGAGCAGACCCAGGCCCTTAGAATGTACAAATGAACTCCAGGCTTACAATTTGACAGCTAGGGAAAGAAAATACAAATATATGCCAGATAAGCTTTTGATTTTTTTATATTATATGCACCCTCTACCCCACAATAAAAAGAAAAAAACCTCCTTTTTTAAATGTCTAATTTGGGTTGGCTTGTTTCTTCAAAAATTTTGTTTTGCTTCCTTGCTCATCCCACAGAGCTCAGAGAGGCATCTTGCCCTTGGCCGGCTTCCCATCCACCCCTGGCCAGCTGGCTCAAGCGATGCTCTGTCACCATATTCTACAGAAAGAGAATGAGTTATTTTTCCAAGTTCTGCCTGATTGCTCAGCAACAGAGCGGAGCCTGCAGCTCTGTCCACACCAATCACCCAGGGAATAGGGAACATCCCTACACAAAGGGATCCCAAATGTTAGGGTCATGAATGTAGCCTTCCCTAGTTAGATGGGAAAAACCTCAAAAATGTGCCCTTCGATCCTGCCTTTTGCAAGCGTGCCCGAGAAACACTTGATTATACTTTTCATACCAAAAGATAGTTGAAAATATATATATAGAGCCTCAAAGTTGGCACAAGTTATAAATAACTAGCATTTACATAGCACTTTTAGGTTTATGAAGCACTCATTTCATCCTCATAACCCTGAGATTGGTTCCATTATAATCCCCATTTTAGAATTTGAGAAACTGAGGCTGAGTATTAAGTACCTTAACCAATTTCATATAGCAGGTAAGAACAGGGCAGGATGTAAACTCAGGTCTTCCTAACCATAACTCCCACACCGTGTTCACTATGCCACCTCGCTGCCTCTAGGCAATCTAATTAGATTTTAAACAAGCATTTGAGATACCCCCATTTTATAGAGAAGAAAGCTGAAGCTCCAAGAGGTCGAACAACTTTGCTGCGAGCGTAGGCAGCTCGGTGGCACGGTGGATAGAGCAATGGGCTTGGAATCGGGAAGACTCATCTTCATGAGATCAAATCTGGCCTGGATGAGCCTGTTTGCCTCAGTTTCCTCATCTGTAAAAAGGAGTCAGGGAAGGAAATGACAAGCCATTCCAGCATCTTTACCCAGAAAACCCCAAACGGGATCATGAAGTCAGAAACAACTGAAACGACATAACGACAACAACAAAATGATTAGCATGGCAGCTATATAGCACATAGCAAGTTTCAGCGGCACAAATTGAACCCAGGTCTTCTCCTAACTGACTTCAGTGCCCTTTCTACTATACACAAAGATTCACAAAATTAACCAATACTTTTTTTGTTCAGTAAAGATCCCTAGAACAATAGACAAATGCATTCAAATCCTAGGACAGAGAACTGGCTGGTGGGAAGAATAGGATCCCTCAGCAAAATGTCCATTAACATTCACTGAGTGCCTATGGTATGCAAGGCATTATGCTACACACTACGGAAACAACTGCACACAGCCCAACACAAATTTTGTAGAAAGGAAAGGAGAATCCCTTCTCTTAGCTAGCGGATTGAGCAGAACTAAGAGAATTCAACAACAGGTTCTATGTGACCTTTTTCAATTTCTTGCTAGGTGTTTTTTTTCTCTCTGAGAATAGACACTAAAACTCCTAGGAAAGAGGAGGGGGGAGCACTAGGGTATCCACCTCTTTGAAAGCCACTAGGATGACTACCAATAACCAAGAAGTCCTCTACAAGCTTCCTCCTACCCAAATGAGTTATATCTTCTCTTTTTCATTGACTCATTTATCAAAAACATTCAGATCTTGTTGGGTCTACAATGCATCTCTTCTGGGTTAACTGTGGTTCCATGTTGGGCAGGGTAATCATTGCTGATCAAGTGGTATGAAGCAGGTACAGCCAGGGCACAAAAAAGATATCAGCAGGGTTCCATGACAACCTTTCACATAAGTAACCATTTTATCTGAAGGTAGAAAGTCAAGTCATGGTCTAGAGTTCATCATCATGCCTTGGCTGAATTCTCCCTCTTTGCCTGCAGCCCCCTTCTCCAATTGGTAAATTCCTCCTGAAACCTCCATTTCAAGGAAGAGCCCAGACCAGCCATCTATCCTCTAGACCAGGAGTGGGGAACCTGTGGCCTCAAGGCCACATGTAGCCTTCCAGGTCCTCAAGTGCATCCCTTTGACTGAATCCAAACTTCACAGAATAAATCCCCTTAATAAAAGGATTTGTTCCGTAAAACTTGGACTCAACCAAAAGGCTGCACCCAAGGACCTAGAAGGCACATGTAGGGCCACAGGTTCCCCACCTTTGCTCTAAATCTTGCCACCATGCTTCCTCCCCCTTTTAGCCTCCTTTTATTTGTCTTAGAATATAAGATCTTTGAAGGCAGGGATGTCTTTTTTTTGCTTATATTTGTATCTCCAACACTTAGTACCATGGCTGGCACATTTTAAACACTTCATAAATGCCTCTTGACTTGATTTCCTCAAGTTTGCACAGGTTGGAACTGGCAGAGTCAGGATTTGAATGCATGTCTGGCCACTCCAGTGTGGACACTCTTTCTACTAAACCATGCAGCTCTCCTCAAGGCTGTTGGTGGGGGGATTGGTCATTCAAAATGGCTACACATTTTAGAAATATCATAATTACTTCATGGTTTAAACAGGATGCAAAAAATGATCTCTGAGTCATTTGGAAAAGCAAACCTTCTTGAAAAAGCTACAGAGGAAAAGGAGGAATTTCTTAGTTATCTCAGGAAAGAAAGGAGGCGCAAAGGAGAGACAAGACTTCTTCTCCAGGTAAAAGGCCCTACAGACAGCACATAGTGGAAAGAAAACAGAATTTTTGATTCTTCACTTTTCCTCTTTTTTCTGCCAAAGAGAATGGATTTTTTGGCTAGAAAGAACAAATCAAAGATGGTAGGTAAGACTTTAAGGGGGTAACAAGAGTTGACCTTCATGAATTCACATCTCTAGGCCCAGGGAAACTACATCCCAGGTTACTGAATGAACTAGCAAATAAAAATTATGGTAGCAGAGAAAGACACTTCAGGATTGGAGAAGGGCAAGTGAACTAATTTTCAAAGTTGGGGGAAATAAAGAATAGAGTCTGCAAACTATAGGTCAGTGAGACTGACATCAATTCCCTACAGAATTCTAGGAGGTGTTGTTATTAAAGAGACGGCTAACAAATGTCATTCATTCAATTATTCAATAAACATTTATTAAGCACTTGCTAAGAAAGAGGGGTACAGAGGCAAAAGATAGTCCCTGCCCTTAACAAGCTTACAATCTAATGCCAGGAAAAGAGAGAAGTGGCTACAAAGAGTCAGCATAACTTCAGCTGGACCAGCCCCATTATCTTTTTTTATGAGGCTATTAGACTAGAGGGAACAAGGAAGGGAATAAACATTTACATAGTTTCTACCATATGCCAGGCACTATGCTAGCACTTTACAAATATCTCGTTTGATTTTCACAACAACCCTTTCTAAGGAAAGAAATTTTAAGGGGTTTACAATATCACGTTAATTAAACATACATATATCATTCACTTGGTTCAAGGGTAAACGCCAGCACCCTGAACTTCAGAGCAAATACATACAGAAATTACAAGCAGAAATTATATAAACAGAGCAAATAACACAAACCAGTCTATCCATAGCAATACTTAGTTAACAGAGACTCATCAACATCTAGGTTTTTCCAAAGGCGAGGCGGGGTGGGGTGGGGGGCTTCCTAACAATGGCTACCCAGAGTCTCCACACCAACACTCTTCCAATAAGTGAGGCCCAAAGACAAAACACCAACCTCCAAGTTTATATGCCCTGTTCAGGGTCAAAGGGCATCATGACATGAGACTCAAACCCATGTAAACTAGATTTTCCCTTGAGGTAAGCAGGTCATCAAAGACTCCTGATTTAATCAAAGAAACAAAGGCCAGACTCATCAAGGGCATTTGATTAAATAAGTGCTCCAAAAAAAGAAAACAGTAAAAAAAAGGCCCACCTTAATTACTGATACAGCATCCCATTTTAGGAAGGGCATTGACAATCTGAAAAAAGCTCAGAAGAAGGGGAGTAGGGTGGTGAAGGGCTGTGAGATGTATGAGGATTGGCTCTCCAGTCAGAGAAGACATACAACAGAGAACAGCCAGAGGAGACATACAGCGTACTAGCTTCCTTCAAGAATATGAAGGCCTGTCATTCTGGAGAGGGATTTGACTTTGCTGCTTGGCCCAAGAGGCAGAAGTGGAAGTGATTAGTGGAAATCGCAGAGAGGTAGATCTGGGCTTAATAATTGATAATCATTGGAACTCTCCTGAAGTGGGCTGGGTCTCCTTAGGTTGGTGTCCCCTCTACTCAGAGGTATTTAAATAAAGGTTGAATGATCATTTGTCACATGAATTATACGAGGGATTCTTGGTCTAGTATCGGTTCAACTCTGTGCCTTCCAAAGTCTTTTCCAATTCTGAGATTCGATAACTCTGGGATTCCTTGGCCTTACTTGAGTAACATGCTCAGTATAGAGCTATGCATTTTTTTAAATCCCATAAGTTCACACATGAAACAGAGACAACATGTCATGGTGTGACATAAATGAGGTCTTCGGAGGCCACACCCCAAAGGCTCCAAAAGGACTCTCAAGGCGGCAAGCTTTGTCAAAAGATACTGCTGTCTATTTAGAGATGGCCAAGGGACAGTGCTGTGCCTAGAGATGGCCACCAGCCACCATGGTGAGCCCTCTGGAAAATTCCAACAATGTTGCTGTGTAACTACACAGGGTTATAGGGGCAGTTCTCACTTCTCTCCACACCCAAATATCACAGGAAAAGAGAACTGCGGTGTAGAAAAACAATCTAAAGCAGGCTCCCAGACTAACAGAGAAAAATATCTCTCTCTCTCTCTCTCTCTCTCTCTCTCTCTCTCTCTCTCTCTCTGTCCCAATTCCCTGATAAGACAAGACAAAGACCCTAGTCCGAGATCTATCCACCTACCCAATTCATTGTGTGATTATAGGCTACTCATTAACCATCAGTCTCAGTGTGACTGACTAGAAAGTGGGTATTACAAAAACCTTCCCCAACCCACAAGCTCAAAAAGAAAGTGATAAATATGCATGTACTTATCGAATCAATGATAACACTCAGTAAGATATTATGGCGGGGGTGGTAAAGAAGAACAGTGCCTCAGGTAGCTTAGAAGTCAGTTGGGAAGATGAGACAAAACACACCTGAAAAATTAAATAGCAATATAAGAAAACAGAATAAGAGATGTTACCACATGGTTATGTTGTGGATGTTGTCGAATCATTTCAGTCATGTCTGACCCTCTGTGACCCTGTTTGGGATTTTCTTTGCAAAGATACTGGAGTGGTTTGCCACTTCCTTCTCCAACCCATTTTACAGATGAGGAACTGAGGCAAACAGAGTTAAGTGACTTGCCCAGGATCACACAGCTAGTAAGTATCTGAGACTGGACTTGAACTAAGGTCTTCCTGACTCCAGGCCTGGTGCTCTACGCACTGGGCCACCTAGCTGACCAATCAGTGCATCAACAAGCATTTGTTAAACACCTACTATGTGCCAGGTACCATGCCAGTTGTTGATGATTCATAAAAAGAATGAAACTATCCCTCCTCTCAAGGAATAGTACAGACATTGGATTGTGAGCTCCTCCAGGCACAGCTTTTGCCTTTCTTTGTATCTCCTACATTTAGCACAGTGCCAGGCACATAGTAGGCACTTAATAAATGTTTATTGACTAGTAGATGAGTTCAGAGGAGGGAGTGATCATTGAAGGCTGGAGTGGTCAAAGAAACTGTCATGGAAGAGGTAAGACCTGAAAAGGGCTTGAAAAAAAATGGTCAGGCTCTAGATCAAGAGAGAAAGAACTAACAGGAGAGGGGAAAACAGGGATGGGGAAAAAAAAGGAAGAAAATAATATGTATGTAGTTCTTACCATGTGCCAGACCCTGTGCTGAGAGCTTTACAAATATGATCTCATTTGAACCTCACAACCTGGAAGGTGGATATTAGTATTATCTCCACTTTACAGTTGGGGGAACTGAGGTACACAGAGGATAAATGACTTGCCCAGAGTCATACAGCCAATAAATATCTAAGGCTGGATTTGAACTCTGGTCTTCCTTCAGGCCCAGCTATCCACTGGCTGACACCTAGATGGAATTCCAGGAGGCAGGAAGAGTGTGAGCAAAGCTTCAGTCAGACACTATATACCAGGTATTCAAAGCTAGCGAGCAGACCATTCTAGCCAGGACAGAGTGATCAAGCAAAGGAGTACATAGAGATTAGATAGGGACAGATAAATGAAACTGCATATAAAAGGGCTTTGTGGTTCCTGGGAAAACTTGTGTTCTATGAGCTCCAAGTTCTGGTAAAGGTCTTTCTAATTATTGTTCTTATTGTGAGAGTTTGAGGAACAGAGACCACTCCCATGTTTAAAGGGAGAGAGCCCGGATATTTGACATACTTCCACGTAGGAAGTCAGCAGAGACCACGTTCTACTCACATTCTTTCCTGTAATGCTCATATTCCACTCACATTCCAGCTACAAAAGAAAGAGAACAGGGTGGGGATTCATGCTCATCTTTCAAAGAGGCCTCAAAAAGTGGGGGAAGGGGAGAAGCATGGGAAAAAAACCACATTCCTTGGGGGTGTCAGTGGTGGTCTGAGGCAATCTCAGCCTCTGCCCAGCTGGGTCTGGAAAAGATTGGAGAGTTTCCACAAATTCAATTCAAGCCAGAATAATTGGGAGCAAGGTCAGGGAGGAAAAGATTCTTCCCCAGGATGCTGGCCCTTCTCATTTCCCAACAAGATTTACCTGAATCTCATCTCCCTGACCCGCAAATACTGCACAGCTGCTGACTGTCGAGCTCCAAATGGAAGTCTGGTCCTAATCCAAAAATCGATCTGTAGGTCTGGCTGTTGACCATATGGCCCATAAGTGCCCAGGCTGTTCTTTTCAACTTCTCCTAGGCTTGTTTATCAACTAAGCTGACAAGCATCCACTGGTACTTGGCAATAAATGGGCGGGAGGGGGGTTATTTCTTTGTTTGAGTGTTTGTTTTTTGAGGAGAAGAGGAAAGATTTGACTTTGGCATCAGCAATGGGGGTTCTGCCCTCCTCGGTCATATCAATTATGCTGGAACCCAGAGCCTGGTGAATATGAGTCAGTACTCTGAGCTGTATTTCTTAGTCTTTGGGTCAAAGGAATTTCTAAATGTCACAGTACAGGGCTTTTGGAGAAGCAGTGTGGCTTAAATGACAGAAAGCTAGAGTTAGAGGCAGGAAAAGCTCGGTAGCTGTGTGAATATGGCCAAGTGTCATTTTGCCTCTCAATTTCCAAATATATAAAATAGAGACGACAATTTCTGTTGTGCCTACCTCACAGGGCTCTTCCAAGACTCAAATGAAATAATGGATGTGTGTAAAGTGTTCTGCATAACTTTAAAGTGCTATGTAAATGTCAAAGAGGCAGGATGATATGATGGATAGATAAACTTGGAGTCAGGAAATCCCAAGTTCAAGTCCTTGCCTCTGACACATAGACCCTGGACAAATCAATCACTTAAGTCAGTCTTAGCGCTCAGAATCCTTAGCCCTGTCAAATGGTTCAACGTCAGAAATGGATGTGGTTTTAACAATGCAAATGACATTAAAGAGGCTTTACCATCTACTTTGCTGCTGCACCCTAAGGACCATAAGACTTTTCCATCTGATTTGAAGCTAAAGCCTCCTGTTTGTTACTTCCAACAACAGAACGTGAGCTCCTTGAGAACAGGCTCTGTCTCCAATTTTCTATTTGTATCTCTAGCACCTAGAATAGTGTTTGCACACAGTGTGTGCTTTTTTAATTCATTCATTCATAAAGCGATTTTAATCACTTAAAGTTCCCTATACTAGTGAAATCAGAGGTCTGATCCAAAAATTAAATGTCAATTATTATTTCTTTATTTTTTATGGGAATGAGAAGAGGGTGCAGAAGGAGCTGGGACATATGTGAATGCTTATGGTTAACAAAGATCAAAGGGCAGGATTTCTTGAGGAAATTTGGGGAATTGTGAAGAATTTGTATACGAGGAGCATCCAGGTCAGATGTGGGAATTGGATTAGATAATGTGTAAGTTCCCTTTGAGCATGCTGTTCTGACATCTCTCCCAGAGCTAACATTCTGTGTTCTAATAGTCCCATGTTCTAAGGTCTCTTCTAAAATCATGTTTTGTGCTCTCGCATTATATAATTCTAAGGAAATGACTTATTCTGGAAAACTGCCAGTATCTCATGTCCTCACTAAAGGTCCCCAAGTATGCAAGGGCACAGCCTGGGATGAATCCATAGCCTGTTTGTGCTAATTAACTGCTCTTTTACATTATCCACTTTAGTACAATTTAATTGAAAGTCTCTAGCATGGATGCCAGTTTATTATTAAATTATTATTAAATATTAAATTTAAAATTATTCAAATTTATTATATTTATATTAATGAAACATATTAAATTTATTATATTATATATTACATTTAAATTATTAAATATTAAATTATTATTATTAAAAATGCATGAGCCACCAATAAGCCATTCAATAAAACTGAAAAGCACATAGAGAGAAATGCTACACATTTTCAGAAGGTGGTGAGAGGAAATGGCCCTATCTTATGTGCCTTTCTGCTCTTCATTGTCACACAGTGGAAAGTGTACAGACCCTGGAGGCAGAGGAACTAGGCTCAAATTTGGCCTCTGACGTTTATGATCTTGTAAAAGTCCCATCACCTTCATAGATCTCAGTTTCCACGTCTGTGAAATGAGGGGGTTGGACTGGGTGGTGGCCTCTGACGTATAAGATCTTGTGAAAGTTGTTTCAACTCCACAGACTGGGGTTGGACTGGGTGGTCTCTGGGGTTCTGTCTAACTTTAGATATATGATCAGGAGAAGCACCTTGAGGAAAAGAATCATGTCACATATTCCCTAGGACAATATTGTCAACAGTGATGTATAAGGTAGCATTCAGGTGGATGTAGAACGAAGTAATGTCAGAATATCGATTTTTTTGAAAATGACCTATCCCAGGAGACCTTAGTTCAAATCCTGACTCTATTACTTACTAGCTATATGACCTTGGACAATTCACTTAAGTTCACTGAGCCTCAATAGCTTCATGTGTAACCCTTTAACTTCCTATAGAAATAAGGCCATTATAGTACCAGGCTATTTCCAAGCTAGGCCATAACAGGTACACAACAGAAATTTAGGATCCAGCTTTGGGCACCGTTTTTACAGCCTCCCCACTTGCCTATTGTGACAATTAAGAAGTTTGAGAGACATTGTTTCTGGGTAATTTAATCATTTTATTAATAAGGCCAGCAGGTTAGTAATAAAAGGATGGTCATTTGGCTGTCTCTCTTAGACCAAAGACTGTCAGTTATATAAAGATTTGGAGAATTTGATTCAAAGTCTTTATTTAATGCCCTGCACTTATGTGAAGGGTACAAAAGACTTCTCAGATCATAGATTTAGCACTGGAAGGGACCATAGAGATTATCTCTTCCAATTTCCTCATTTTTACAGAAGAGGACATTTGAGTCCCAGGGAAAGCCAGTGACTTGCCTTTGGTCACATAGATAGTAAGTGGCAGATTTGAACCAAGGTTCCCTGGACTTGTGCTCTTTACAATGCTCCTTCCACCACACTTTACCATCTCTCTCCTCAAAGAACTAAACAGTTTTATTGAAGAAACAGGCAAAAATAACAATATAACTATATATGAATAAGTGTAAAAATCAGAAGTACACTCAGAGGCTAGCAATGCAGGATACAGAGATTTTGATGGATTTCATGCAGAAAGTGGGACTTGAGTCGGGTCCTGAAAACCGAGTGAGTAGTATTTGGTTTGGTGGTAAAGACGTTCTGTAAAAAGATCAGCACGGCTAAGGTCAAGCAGGCAGAGACAAACGTTGTTTGGGCAGGAGAGAGTGGTTTGGCTTGGCTGGGAGAGAGGGTTTCATGACAGGGAGTGATCAAAGATAAGTTTGGATGAGTGGGGTGGGGTTGGACCAGATCTTGAGTGTGAGCCTGAGGAATTTGAACTTTGGGAACTAGAATAACTTTATTCCTATCAGCAATGGGGAGTCATCAAAAGGATTTTGAGCTGGGAAGGCTTGATGAGAGTGAGGTTCTTAAGGTATTTTTTTCAGTTGTGTCTAACTCTTCATGACCCCATTTGGGGGTTTTCTTGACAAAGATACTGGAGTGGTTTTCCATTTCCTTCTCCAGCTCATTTTATAGATGAGGAAACTGAGGCAAACAGAGTTAAGCCACTTGCCCAGGGTCACACAGCTAGCTAGTGAGTGTCTGAAGCCAGATTTGAACTCAGGAGAAAGAGTCTTCCTGACTCCAGGCCTGGCAAGCTGCCCTTGAGGGGTTCTACTGTTTTAGTGACATGAGATCATGGATAGAGTGCAAGGCCTATAGTGAAGAAGATCTGAGTTAGAGTCCTGCTTCTAACATTTCCTAGCCATGTGACCCTGGGCAAGTCAATTAACCTCTATTTGCTTCAGGCAACTTTCTAGGATGCATTTACCACGTTATAGATAGGTTAGGATCCTTCATAAATAGTAGCACTCATCTAAAAACCATATGTACAGGTCGGGTGAGGCTAGGGAGAGGCCAGGCCAAGTCCTAGGACAAAGATCTTGGGGGAGCAAGTACCCCAAGGTTTTAGGTAGAAGACAAGGAATCAATGAAGGAGTCAAAGAAAGAGCAGTCAGAATCAGGAGAACATGGTATCCCACAAAGACCCAGAATCTCAGAGTTAGAAGCTTAACCCCTACATGAACCCAAATCCCCCCTACAAAAAGAGATCTAGCAAGGGGTCATCTGGTCTTTCAGTCTTTGCTTAATGCTTTCTTAATGGAGATGAGAAGGAATCCACTACATCCCAAGACAGCACATGTTGAGTTCCACTATTTCTAATTCTCCCTTGTCTAGTCTGTTCCATTGACTGATCTATTTTTTAACCAATAACCAGATGGCTATGATGACTTCTGTTTTATATTATAGTTTGAGGTCTGGAAGTGCTATTTTTTTCATCATTTCTTTTAACAGTTTAGATCTTTTTTCCAAATGAATTTTTAAAAATGTTTTTAGAATTCTATAAAGTATCTTCTTGACGACTTGATTGGTATAGCATTAAAAGTATAAGTTAACTTTGGTACCATTGTCATTTTTATCATATTGGCATGGCCTAGCCATGAACACTGAATGTTCTTCCAGCTATTTATGTTGCTCTTTATTTCTTTAAGGAGCCGTTTTGTAATTGAATCTATACAAGTCTTTTTGTGTGCTTTGATCCCCATATATTTTATGCATTTAACAGCATTATATGAAAATGCTGTTGCTTTTGAGGGTTTATTTTGGAACTTACAATTTTGCTGACACTGTTGTATCTTGCTAATTCCCTGGTTTTCCAAGTATGCCATCTTCTCACCAGTAAATAGGGATAGTCTTAATGCCTCTTTACCTATCTTTATGCCTCAAATTACTTTCTCTTGTCTTATTGCTATTCTTAGCATTTCTAGAACTATTTCAAATAATAGTGGGGAGAGGGGACATTGTTCCACTTTGGGGCAGCTCTAATCGTTAGGAAGTTTTTCCTTATGTCAAGCCTGAATTTGCTTCTTTTCAAGCCCCACCATTCACCCCCACTTCTGCTCTTTGGAGACAAGCAGAATAAATCTAATCCCTCTTCCACGTGTGGTAACCCTTCAAATTAACAATTTGCCAGCAATTTAGCACAGTGCCTAGAGCACATAGTAGTTGCTTTATAAATCCCTTTTGACTTGATGACTTTAGATACTCAAACATGGCTATCACATCCTTACTAAGTCTTTTCTCCAAGCTAAACATCTCCAATTTCTTCAACAGGTAAAGTACTTGAGGGTAAATTTGAACCCAGTTCTCATATGGCATGATTTCAAGGCCCTTCACTACCCTGGTTGCCCTCCTCTGTACATGGTCCGGCTTGTCAACATCCTTCCTGAAATGTTGTGCCTAGAACTGAGAATGACCCTGGGGGATCAATAGACTGCCATAAAATATAAGCACTCCATTTAGTCACTCAGGTGTATATTAGTTTTTCCTTGGTTTTGAAACCATATCATGCTGCTGACTTATATTGAGTTTGCTAGTCATGAAGACCTCCATATTTTTTCAGGTGAGCTATTGTCTAATCTGAGCTTCCCCTTGACTTGGAAGCCGAAGAAGTAGAGTCTATCCATTAAGAAGGGTGAGGGGTGAGATAAGAGTGTCAAGTCAAGGGAGGATGACATTTTTAAATAAACCATTGGATTTGTTATTAGAAGGTAAGAGCTGTAAGTGATGGAGATAGAAGTCAGATCATAAGAGGATGAAGAATGTGGGAAGGAAATGGAGGCACCATAAAAAGACCATGTTTCCAAGAACTTTGACAGGTAAAGGAAAATAAGAGGAAGAACAGTGATTTGATACCATAGAAGGCCACAGGAACAAACTGATATAAAAACAAACAGGGGTGTAGATGCATTAGAATCATAGAATCTATTACAGAGGGATGGAAGGGACCTTAGAAAACATCTACTTCTGTTCCTCATTTTTAAGATGAGGAAACAGAGCTTCAGTGACTTGCCCAAGGTCACACTTATAGTAAAAGAACTAGAACAAAAACCCAGGCCTCTTGACTCCCATTCAGGCTCTGCTTCTAGTACACAGAAATGATCTGATGAGAGGTAGGGTTATAGATAGCTTCATGCACACATTAGTCATCTCCAGCGGAAACTGAGTCAAAGAGGACCTTGGCACCTTACTGGACTTCAGAATCTTGACTCAGACAGCTCTCACCAAGTTGTTAGAAGCAGATAGGCATTCAGAAGATTTTAGAGGTAGCAAAGTTGGATCTATTTCAGAGCAGCGCGTAGAAGGAAAATTCTTGGGAAACCAGTCTTACTTCAGACTCAAAAGCCATCTTCTGGTGTTTGTTATCTTGCTTACGCATATGCAAATGTATAAGCTTGCTGAAATAAGGAAAACTGATGCAAGCGATTATATTGTATCCTGGAGGGGACTGACTTTGAATGACTGGAATCAACCATACTGAGATTGTATCTGACCGCTCTACACAATCATTTACAATTGAAGATGCAACGAATGCACGTAAAATGCTTAAATGTCAGTTTCTGAAAAGATTTCTTAAACACCTACTTCATAAAGACCCTTGTGTAAAGTGCTGGGAGAAAGTTTAGATAAAATGCAATCCCTTTACAATGGAGCAGGGGCAAGGCTACTGGAGCTAACTATAATACACAATAGTACTTGATCCTGAATCCAGATATGCAAAACAAAGAGCTTGGTGAAGTTCCAGGGGAAACCTTGTCGCTGTCAAAATCGTTAAAGGCTTCCTGGAGGATCTGATACAGCTTGCTTTGGACGTTTAAAAAAAAAAGGTAAGAATTTGATAAGTGGATAGTGGGCAGAGGGGCTTACATTCCATCTACTGGGAACACAGGGCATGTTCAACAGGCTAAAAGTTCCATTTGGCTGATGTGTAGAATTCATGATAGGGATTAATACAAGACAAGGCTGGAAAAAAAAAGTTGAACTCTATTGTGAAGGGCCTTAAATGCCAAGCAAAGGAGTTTTAATTTCACAGATTTTATATTCATTTTATATAATAATTTAATTTTAAGATACTTTAATTTAAAAATAAAAAAATTTCAAAATACGGTTATATTTTAAACATTATATTTTAAACTATTTTATTTTAAAAACAAAGTTAATACTTTTATGTATAAATAAATATTTTAATATTTACAAACATTTTAATTTACATTTCATAGATTTATAGCTCAGAGGAGCTTTAGAAGCCCCTCACAGAAGGAACTAAGGCGCAGAAAGATGAAATGACTTACTACAGGTCACCCAGCTAGTAAGTACCTGAGTTCAGAGCTGAGCCCACAGTTTCCCTGATTCCAAGCCTGGCACTTTTCCTACTACATCATGCAATAGGAAACCAGTAAAGAATCTCAAACAGGGGAATGGAGTGGTTAAATAGGTGCAGATGGAAGATCAACTCTGCAGGGCTAGAAAGGATATTTTGAAGAGCGTAGATGAAAAAGACTGGTTAAAAAGCTTCAATTAAGAAGCTGAAATGATAGTCCAAGTAAGTGGAAATGACAGTGTGTAAGAGGCAGCTACAGAAGAGAAGCAACAAGTACAAGAGATCTTGCAGAAGTTGGATCATTAGAACTTGATGGCTATGCGAGGGAGGAAGAAGGCAGATTCCAAGATGGCAGCGTTTCAAACCTGGGAGGTGGAGGTGCCATAGCAAGAAGAGGGAAAGTAATAAGCCAAAAACCTCAGTTTGGGGCATGTGGGATTTAAGGTGTGAAGGCAGTCGGAGGAGGCTGTAAAGCTTCGCACTGAGGGCAGTGGTCGAGACTCGGTGTCCCGGAAGCTAAAGGATGTCTGGGGCAATGGATCTCTCCGAACCGGAGAGTTCAAAGTCCTTTTATTATAAACATATTCCCATACCCTTAGGCAAAACAGTGTCCTAGGTGGTTAAAAAGCAGCTCGGGAAGACATAAACAGATTAAAAGGCACAGGAAGCCAGCAAGAAAGTTAAAAAGCAGTCACTGCAAGAAAGTTCTCCAGGGATCTCAGGAGCTCTCCTCCAAACGTCTGCAAACTGCTTTTATACTCTTCTGTTGGGTCCAATATCAATCCACCTGGAGATAAAGTTAACCTGAATCGGCCCAGGCCTGCACCAACCTGTCCTTGCTCCCAGCATCTTACGAGCTGGTGTGGGAATGTGGGGGGAATAAACTCATGCTGATCGGTTTTCACCATTATCCTGGCTCACAATCCTAGGATTTGCTTTCTAACAAGTTTTATAACATAAACTATCCAAATATACTGTGTTTTATAACAAACACTTTAGGGAAAAAAAGTTGCATTTTCCCCACTTGCTTAAATTATCGATAGAGATCACAAAACACAGGTTTTCTGGGAATCAGCAGACTGCCACAAAAATAAAACCAGATGTATTCATCTTTGATATTTTCTACAAGCCTTAAACACAATACTTTGGTCTAAATGTGTACTGGCTGAATTTGTGATACACTTCCTAATCCTCCGGAATTCTATTAACTATACAAGACCTGCAGCTAATGTTCCCTTCAAACTGCAGAAAATCAGAATGTTTTTAACCTATGTCTAGAAAGTGACACGTATTTTTTAAAGTAGAAATACTATTGCAGTGATTTTTTCCAACTAAACTTAATAAGTTTTGCTTGTCAAAATAAGTTACCAGAAAGTAAAACACTGAAATGCAACATTTTCCTCCTCTTTAATAAACCTGTTTTCTTTGTCTACTGGAAAATCACGAACTTTCATAGAAAATTGATCAAAACTGCAGAGGGAAAAGTCGGTGGACAAAGTCTCATTTTCTTCAGTTACAAAGCCAGAATAATGATATGAACCATTACAAGATTAAAGCGAAATAATCCAATGGAGTCTCAGGTTCTTGCTTTATTGTTTAAACAATTGGGAGAGGTGAACTGAATGTCAAAATGACAAAGACCAGAAAGAACTTCAGTTTGGAACATGGTGTATTTTGACTACAGTTTCAATTTGAATGATTCTCCGTCTCCTTTTGGGATTATATGAACTATTAGGTCTTACTTTAATATTTCTTATATTAAGAGTTAAAGTCCATCCAATCTACCACCCAGATCCTAGCTATATCAGATCTGAAAAAGTGTCCTAGAGCAGTGACTTAAAATTTCTGAAGTTCTGGAATTTCTGCTTTGTTTTCATAGCCCAAATCCCATCCGCAGACAGGACTGGAGTAAAAGGCAAATGAATTACATGTGCTTGGCTGACTTGTTTGCTTGTACTCTCAGTCCAAACCCAATTGACTTATAGTCTGAAATTTTCTTTTAATTCTCATCAGACTTCCAAGTCAGGCATGCAAGTCTCTTCAAATCATCCAGGGAGTTTCACTTAATAAAACTAAAAAGAATAGATCCTTTTAAAATAAATAAAATTAAAAGGTAGATTTGTGAGGAGGCGCCTTCAATCACAGTCATGCCATGCAAATCAAGAAGCCTTACAGAAACAGAGGCAGTGGAGCCAATGATCTTGGCCCTACCCCCTCCCCAGCAACCAAACCATTGCACTCCCTCTTTTATTTCCCCCTCCTGTCCTTCCTTCTTTCTGCAACAGGGATTTAGAGTTCTTACCACACACATGTAACCTACATGAAGGGGTCACCTCTTACTTAGCCTGCTACTTGACTCATAACTATTTTCTTTTTTTTTCTTTTTTTTTTTTTTGCTTTTTGGCAGGGCAATTGGGGTTAAGTGACTTGCCCAAGGTCACACAGCTAGTACTTGTGTCAAATGTCTGAGGCCAGATTTGAACTCAGGTCCTCCTGACTCCAGGGCCGGTGCTCTACTGACTGCGCCACCTAGCTGCCCCCAACTCATAACTATTTTCATCCTCAACCCAAATTCTAAAGTAATCAAGGGGTAAGTTGGGATATTTCTTTATTAATTGCTAAAATCAAAACATCTCTTTTATTAATTGCCTCCAAGTCCCCCAGCTTATTAAATGATAAATATTTTTAATTTAAGTGAAAAACCTATTTTCCCATGAGTAGTATCTCATCTCATGTAGAGACAGACAGACAGATAGATAGACAGACAGACAGATAGACAGAGTGTATGGGGTACTCAGGGAAGACTAGCACCTCTGGTGTGAAGGCTTGCCAAGCCCTTTTCAAGGCTGCTCATCTTGGCATTCACTTTCACCCAGCTTTCACCTGTGGCTCCAGGAAGGTATAGCATGTGCAGCGGCCACAGTGCAGTAAAACCATCTGCCATGAAGGTGACTGAAGCCGTGGAGCACTTAGAGCTTGGCAAGACATTAAAGATGCCAAGGTAATCCACTGAATCCCAGGCCATCACCAGTTATCTTGACTTTTTTCTTGCCACTGGACTTTGATGACTCAGGAAGAGAGAATGAGACTGATGACTTTATGCCACTCTGCCTCACTTAAGTCCAATTCACACACAAGTCAACATGTCACCCTATGACATCATTGGTCCGCTTTCAAAATGAAGGATGAACAATTACAGATAGCTATACCTGTGTACACATGTACATATATGCACATATTTATGTGTGTGGTTATATATACATGTGTATATACATCTATACATATACATACATACATATATAGCTATACCCACACATACACACATATATATACATATACACACACACACTATATGTTGTGTATGTGTATCCACTCATTCATTCCCTGCCCAGAAGCTACTTGAGGGAAAGGAATAAAAGTCTTTCTTTCTGTTTGCATTTGTATTCCCACAACTTTAGTACAGTGCCTGGCATATGCGTGTATACATATACACAATACACATACACACACATATATGTGTGTGTGCATACATGCACATACAGCCAATAACTGTACTGTTCATTTAAGCTTAGGATATTTAGTGATATGTTTAGATATATGTATATATGCATATATATACAATATGTATAACATACAATACATACATACACATGTATATATGTATGTATATATATACATATATGGATATGGATATGCATGTATAAATTGAGAAAAGAATTTATAATTTTCATATTAATCAATATTATATGTATAATACATGTGTATGTCTATTATTATAAATATATACACACATAAACATATTCCAAAATGTCCGTCATGGTTACTGGCTGTATAATTTATTCACAAATAATAAAACAAAGGAATAAATCACAATTTACTATGTTTCAGCTGTGAGAAAGGTCACATTCACCTCTAGCTGCTTCTCTGGCCTTCTCACATCTGGAAGGAACCCAGCATTCAGCTGTAAGGATAGCTGCCAAGGTCTTTCCATAATTCTCTTTATTATAGAATTTTGCAAGATAAAAGTTCAAGGCATTCCATCATGCAAAAAGTCCTCTTCTTCCTCTCCTCTCTGTACCTCACTCAATCTATCTTCAGCTATGACATTTTACAGTCCCTCCAGAATGCAGTTAGACCAGAAAGTCTTAGAGCTATAAGGAAAGAGAGAGGGAAGGAGAGAAGGGGGGGGCGGGGAGAGAGAAAGAGAGAGAGAGAGAGAGAGAGAGAGAGAGAGAGAGAGAGAGAGAGAGAGAGAGAGAGAGAGAGAGAGAGAGAGATGGTTGCAGATTCTCTTTGGGACTGACTTCAGGGAGAAAAAGAAGACTTTAGGAACTAACAACAGGAAGAGGAAACCACCTCCTCAGCATGCTGGGCAGCCTTTTATCAACTGATTAGGAGTCTCTTGCACGTACACAGAGACATACAAAAAGCTTTAGGCTTGGCTGGAAACACCATTTATGGTTCCTTCTTTCCTCCATTCCTCTCATCTTTCATTTTCTCCTTCCTCTCTTGCTTCCTTCTGTCCTTTCCCCCCGCCCCCAGCATATTTCAGTTGTCTTTGTATCCTAGAGCCTAGTATACAGTAGGAGATTAATAAAATGCTTTTTCATTAATTGATTGATTCATCTTCCAAAAAGGCAACATGGTGTAGTAGAAAGCGTACTATACCTGAAGTCAGGAGAGACCAGGGTTTGGATCCCACCTCAGACACTTATTAGCTATGTGACCATCTACAACTCACTTAAGAGCTCTAAACCTTAATTTGCTCATCTGTAAAATGATGATATTTTTTGTAAAGCAATATATAAATGCCAGCTATCGTTTCTTTCAAAAGAACCCTAGAATGACTAAGGCTCCATGGGATATGGTTTGAAAGAATCAACCAACAGTGGAGTAGAGTTTCCTGCCATTGTCAACAAGGACTTCTCAACCTCGACACTGAATCATGGAGACTGAAAGGACTGAGGGGCTCCCCCTCCCTGCTCATCTGCTTGACTGGAGTCCTGCTTAGAAAGTCCAGGGCCCCTGAGGGAGGCCAAATGTCAACAGCCTGGGTGAAAGAATGCTGGCCTGGAAGGCAAGAGATCTGGGTTCTAGTCTCTTCTGACACTAATTCTGGACCTTTTTTTTCTCTATAAAATAACAAGGTTGGACAAAGTGGTCTCTGAAGTGCCTTCCAGCTTCACAGCCCCATGACAGGGAGATGTGGGTTAGGTGCACAGCTGGTGAGTGTCCCCAATGCTGCTTTAGTGAGAGCTGCCCACAGCTAACTCATTACCCAGCTTTCTGCCATCTATATAAAAGCAGGTTGTCACTTTATCAATTAATTATCCAGGGAAACAGTGTCTTATATATGGCCACCACATGGTGCTACCTTCAAGTCACCAATCATGTGGCTTTGCCAGGAGTTATTCAAGGCATCTGTGTTGACTTGCCCTAACGACACAATATGATCACAACTCACCAGAAGACTCTTAGATTACAAATTCTAACAAATCTCCTCCCCCTGCTGCTTTAAACTTGCAAAGTGCAGACTTGATTCAAAATTGATTTATAAATATGTATGGAAACAAGAAAATGGAACATTTCTCAGAAATATAAGGGTGATAGAAATCTAAATTTGGCTTTTAGTCTGTGTCCTACATTTGGCCATTATCATGCCACAGCAGACTCCTCATCTTGAATGTTCACTCTGTCACTAGCTTTCTCACCCTGGAAGTTCTTTTTGCCCCTTCAGCCCTTACCTCTGATTAGATGTTCCTGCCAGAACCACCCTTTTAAGGAAATGCCAAGGTCAGCCATGTGCTATGTCTTCGTTCCTCTCCAGGCTCCATTTCCTGACCTGGACTTTTTTTTTTACCGTGTCTCTGTGGGTTCTTTATCCATCCTGCACTGCCCTCCCCCTCTTTTAGCTTCCTTTTATGGGTTGTTTTCCCCCATTAGATTATAAGCTACTTGAGGGCAGAGAATGGATGTCTTTCTTTCCACTTGTATTTCCTGGAACTTTAGCAGTGTCTGGCCCATTGTTGATTTGGAGAATCTCCTGCTCTGTCAACTAACTTTATTCACAAGATCTAGACAATTGAACACAGTAAAGTGACTAATAGTGTAAATTGTGTGTTTTGTTCATAAAGGGTAGGTTTGTCCCAAGGATTTGTATAAATGTGACTCCTGGGGAAGAGTAAATCACTTGAGTCTTGTCTGCCCCTCTCCAAAGGAAACTTGGATTCCAACCAGAAGGGGTGCAAGAAATGGGAGCCACAAGGCTTTAAGACCTCTTTTAGACCCCTCCTCAAAAGCAGCTTTCTGTATGAACCAACTGACCTTAGCATTTAGTTATCAACAATAGTCAGTTAAAACAGAAAGCTATTAAATGGGGGGGGGGGAGGGTAGAAGCAGTTGAAGTTGGGAGTGGGAGAGCAGCTCCCCCGCCCAGCAGTAGCCTAGTGGTTTCCTGGGGTCTCCACTCATGAAAATTAGTACCCCTGGGTCTCTCTTTTCCCCTAGGCCAGGTTCTTTCTGTTTACATTGGGTGTGGTTTGTGATGCTTGCTTGCCTCAGGTGCAAAAATTCCTAGTTACAATTCTGCTGGATACACATCACCATTGCCTTTCTGATCATTGGGCAAATGATTCAGAAAACTTGACTGTGCCCTACCCAGCTTCTACACAGGCCTATTCAAGTTCCTTATCTCCTAAAAATTCTTCAACCCTGTGAGGCCTGCACAAATCTCAATATGATCTTCCATTGCTTCTTTCTGTTCAAACTCACTCTATAAACAAACCCAGTAAAAATCAGGATTATTCTATAACAGGGGTTCTTTTTTCAGGTCATGGGCCCTTTGGGCAGCAATCCTTCTCAGAATAATATTTTTAAATGCATAAAATAAGATACATAGGATTCCAAAAGAAACCAGTTATTTTGAGACACAGTTATCAGAATATTTTTTAAAACAGGTTCTTGGACCCCCAGGTTAAAGAATGCCTGTCTATGAAAACATCCAATGTTAGTAGCCCTGGCTTTCTTGTCATCTGCAATCCACTTTGCATCTGTAACCCTGCCAGGTTTCAATTCCATGGAACAAGATGACCCCAAACCAGGTACCCCTTGGTGACCCCCACCCTGCTTTCTAGCCTTCTTTTGTGTGCTGTCTTCCCCCATTAGATTGTAAGCTCCTTGAGGGCTGAGACTGTCTTTTTTTTTATTTGTAGTACCAAAACTTAGAATAGTGCCTGGAACATAGTAGGTACTTAATAAATTTTACTGAATTGAATTTGTATCAACAACGTGTTTCAACAATCCAGCTAGCAGCTGTTGTGGGGGTAAAAGACCAACAGAAGCCCAACAGCAAGAATGCTGCCAAAACTCAGGTTCTTTTAATCTGCTTTACTAAGGAAAGAAATGTTAAGGGGTTGACAAGCTTACTTTAATCCAGCATACAAATGCCATTCACTTAGGTCAGGGGAAAAAGTCAGCACCCTGAACTTCAGAGCAAAATGCAAACAAATTACAAACATCGACAGACAGACCTTGTCTGATTCAAATCCCAATTCGTAGTTACCAAAATTTAACAAAGTCTCAGCATCCGGGTTACAAGCTGGAGGACTCTTAACTACAGCTGCCCAGATTCTCCTCATCAGCACCACCGAGGGTGAGAGCCCTGTGCAAATGGCTCTGTCTTCTCTTCTTAAAGTATTTCAGACATCATCAAACGTCATCTGAATGACCAGAACTTAGGCACCTATGATTGGCTCTGGTTTTAGCCCCTCCCCTTAGGACCCTGGGAGCTTCACGCCTACATCAGCTTAGCACCAAATAGGGGTTTGGGCTTGGGGCTTAGCACCTAGTAAGACTCAATGAAATACACTGAATTACTCAAAGGAAACAAAAGCCAAACTCTTCAAGCGTATTTGGTTGAACTAAGTGCTAAGAGCCCATTTTGCTTACCAACACACTCCACCCCTTGTTCCAGGATACATAATCTAATTGGCCATGGATCCTGGAACATACATTGTGATCCAGTTACTCGGGAAACTAAAACATATCATTCACAACAAAGCAAAACATATCATTCAGTGACATTCCCAAATATTGGTTTACAATTCAAATGTCCACCCCTAGGTCAAAGCAAGTTAATCTCTTTAGCTCATAATGTACTTCTTGAGCATCACCCTACCATTGCAGACTTTTTCCCAGTACCCTGAGGCATGGACATGCTTTAGTTAGTAAAGTCCTAAAGCAAACAAGCAAACAAATAGAGTTCTCTTGGGGATGTCTCCTCCCCAAACTACCATTGCAGGCTTCCACTTGGCATCCAAAGTCCCAATTTCAAATAAAGAGTCCAAACAAAGTTCTTTTGGGGTCTGTTCTCCCCATTATGTTCCAGTCCCCAGTTCCAAGTCCTGAGGGTCCGCTGGGCAATAAAGCCAACAGGGTGGGGTCCCTGGGGGTCCAAGGCACTTCCCCCACCCCAACAAAAACAAATCCATGCCTCTCTCCTGGATCCCAAGCAGCCCAAGCGGAAGGGACCAAAAAGGCAGACTCAGTGCCTTGCTGCAAAGTTTCCATTTTGCCCCAGGGCTGAACTCCAAGCTCTTGGGTTCCAACTCTGGCTGGCCACACCTGGCTTCTTCCAGAATCCCCGTGTAGGTGGTTCCCCATCTTTGTGCTGTCCTCACCAAAGTCAGCTGGAAGGCAGCTCACTGCTTTCACCTTTCCAAAGTTCTCATGAAGGCAGTCTTCTGCTCTGTCTGGGTCAGTATTTTGGCAGCCATCCACTTCTTTCTTCTTTCTCCTCACCAGACCCTCCTGCCAAATCTGCAGCACAGTCCTCCAGGGCCAGGCTTATCAGCTTAAGCCCTTGGAAGAAGGGATTACCTCCCAGGGCCACTGCAATGGCAGGGTGATGCTCAAGAAGTACATTATGAGCTAAAGAGATTAACTTGTTTTGACCTAGGGGTGGACATTTGAATTGTAAATCAATATTTGGGAATGTCACTGATTGTTTTGCTTTGTTGTAAATGATATGTTTTAGTTTCCTGTGTAATTGGATCACAATGTATAATGGGTCAATGTATGTTCCAGGATCCATGGCTAATTAGATTATGTATCCTGGAACAAGGGGTGGAGTGTATTGGTAAGCAAAAGGGCTCTTAGCACTTAGTTCAACCAAGTGCCCTTGAAGAGTTTGGCCTTTGTTTCCTTGATTAGATTTGGGTGTCCTTGGTACCTCCTTGCCTCAGGGGAGGGCCTAGTTTACACATGAGTTTGAGTGACATGTCTGGGACAGCAGAGGCTTTTAGACCACGTGGGTTCAAGTCGCCTCTTTGTGACGATTCTAGGTCACGTGGGTGAGTCACCTGTGTGACTCATCCCTGACCCTTAAAAAGATATAAAACCAGGGGTTGACTTTCTCTTCTTCGGAGCTCTTTCCCACAGAAGTGGTGGCGCGAGTGACTCTGGGCCAGCCCTCGTTATGAGCTCCCAGGATGAACTTAGATGTTGGTAACTATGAATCTGTATTTGGTCTGTCTGTCAATGTTTGTAATTTGTTTAGGGCTCTCACTCGAGGTGGTGCTGATGCGGAGACTCCGGGCAGCTGTAGCTAAGAGCCCTCCAGCTTGTAGCCTAGATGCTGAGACTTTGTTAAACTCTGGTAACTATGTATTGGGATTTGCATCAGACACGGTCTGTACTTTGTATTTTGCTCTGAAGTTCAGGGTGCTGGTCTTTTCCCCTGAACTAAGTGAATGATATTTGTATGCTGAATTGAAGTAACCTTGTCAACCCCTTAATGTTGCTTTCCTTAGTTAAGCAGATTAAAAGAACCTATGCTTTTACAGCGTGCTGGTAGCATTCTTGTTGTTGGGCTTATGTTGGTCTTTCACCCCAACAACAGCTGCTAGCTGGATTGTTGAAACACAACCATCTATAAAAATTCTTCCAGAAGGAATACAAACAAATAGGGTAACTTAGTTACTACCATGTTATATACACTTTTAAAAAAAATCAAACTGTACATAACAGAACTTCACTGGTTCACATAAAGTCCTCTTTTTTGTTTTTGTTTGCATATTGAAATATTCATTTTTGTGATTGTTTGAGTTCATAATAAAATATCAGATTAAGGGGGAAAAATCCTGACAGACTTTCTCTATAGACCAGCTTCTCTCTTATTCTTCTCAGTGTGAAATTCCTAAAGGATCATGGGGCAATGAGGGTGTGGTTATAAGGAAGTCACTCTATCTGTTCTAATAAAGAAGACAGTGGCTTGTTCATGAGTACTCCCAGCACCCAGCACATTGAGTTCTTCATAAACACCCAAACATAACAACGATCATTTTGTTCTTATTTACTGTACTATGCTATAAAGTATTAGCAAACGGACTAAATGGATTTTTGACATCCTGGATGTGAAAATTTTTATGATTTTTCACATTCTGAACAAAGTTATTTTGGTTTCCTCTGCCTTCTCATCTGGTGAAAAAGCATTACTCCTGTAAAAATAATCATTTATGAAATCTGACTAAATTTGGAACATTATTACTTTTTATTTCTAATATTTTCTTTTCCTTAATCTTATAATTTTTATCCTTAGAATGCCACTCACTGCAGGTCCTCCATAAGGATCTCCCCTTCTCTTCCCTAAATATCATAGGATCATAGATAGAAGGGATAGTAGAAGCCATCAAGTCTAACCTCCACTTTTTTACAGGAAATTGAGGCACAGAGTGGTTAAGTGACTTGCCCAGGATCATTTGACTAGTAAATGCCCTATGCGTGATACCATGCTACTTCTCAACTACTAAATCCTGTAAATTTTAATCAGATCCCCAAACTTGTTACAATTCATTTTTTACTCTTAAAGTTTCTCCAGACCTCCCTTGGTGTATATTTATACTTGTAATGGACATGCCATTCAATATTGGAGTCATACTGCTACTTCATTTCAGTGTAGGGAGTAATATTAGGCTCATGAAATGCATTCTCTACTGACAAACTAAACAAGAACCATAAATCAAATAGAACAGCCTTTAATTAAGACTGAATAGCAAAGTATTTGAAAGAGGAAAATCAAGCAAAGGAATCATTCTTATTTCCCCATACACAAATGGGTTGCTGTTTGTCCTTCATTCTCAAAAAGGACTATGACATCAGATCTTGGAAAATTCATATTGTGAGGGTGGGAAGGGTTTGAATATTCATCTTTCCAGAATCCACATAGCACTATTCCCCTCAGCTTTCTAACATAGTATAGGAACTCCACTGCTTCTCGCATCCATCTTTCACCTACTTCCATCGAGGCTGAAATGTTCACCTCACCTCCCTCTCCTAGCTGTTGTCTGCTGATCCCAACCTGCTTGTGATGCTTTCTGTCCTTTTCCATCAGTGTTCCTCTATCTGTAGGCTCCTTCACTTCCATCACCAGAGGCTTTGACCCACAGGAATGTTATCATTCTTTCAGAGTGAGACTGTAACATGCCCCAAGCTAGTCAACATATCTTCGGCTCTGCTGTTAAATAACCCCATAGTCACCCAGTGGACAATAAGAGATCTGGTGAGGTAGCTGTTACATTTCTTTGACACATCCCTTCCTGTGGAAGGTCCCCCAGACTTTAGCTTCAGATGAGATAGGATCAGTGAGCTTGATGCAGGTAGCATGTCCTGCCCCCTACATGGCTACACACTAGGTCCTCTGAGACTGGAGATAAACATCCATATGTTTGTCCTTTCAACTCC